>NC_064597.1:19734831-20367204 GCF_943734845.2 Anopheles funestus | reverse complement strand
CTCATGCAATTGCTGCTGAGATGAAATTAGGGGAATAATTTCATCATTGCTCGTCGTTGGCATCACAAGAGTTTGGCGTTGGTTAGGGATTCTCAAATTTTCATACCGTTGATTCTTCAAATCGGACACAGTTTTTGTTAATTTGTAAACTTGTTTACATATTTCTATTCCTATAGCTGTACAGGGACATTCGCTTCCACTACCAACAGCGCAGCGGCATCCGACCGTAGAGTCTTTCTTCGATTCCATCCTTTAGCTAAAATAACAGTAACGTCAGTTAAATCGTTTGTTTCTTAACTTTCTACGCGTTAAAAATTTGCTGTATTTTAATTACTTACAGAATATGTCAAGAAGAGCGATTCACTGCCGGCAGCAACACAGTGGCATCCGATCGAAGAATCTTCCCGGGAAACCAACGAATACCTAAAATAACGCTAAAGTAAGTTCAATCGTTTATTTCTTAACCTTCTGCACTTTAAACAATTTTTTACACATTACTTTTTATATTACTTACAGGTTACAGCAAAAAAAATCGACAAACAGAAAATCAAACTCGCCAACAGCACAGCCAACGAATAAAATGTTAACAACATATGCTTATGACATTTCATTTTGACAGATGACAAGGGATGGGTCGATTTTCGAATCTGATATGTCGATTTTCGAATGTAACGGTATGCGAGATAAAAAAAAACATACGTGAGTGCCGTCTCTCACATCTTGTTCATTTCGCCTTAATCTGGTTCTCCCAATAAGGCCAGAATAAGGCGAAAATAAGGCCAAAATTTTGTATGGGATTCTCTCTCATATTGTCCGCAGGGAAGGACCCCCCTCTCACGGTCACTCATCTGCGTGTCAATTTTTCGTAGAGGGTGGTTCGGAGGCTATGCAATGTGGCCAGAATTTTTTTTTATAATTACAAATACATTGGGGTTTTCGCGTAGTGAAAAGTGATTTATTCATCGAGGAACCAAGTTCCATACCCTGTTTGTGAAAGCGTAAAATTTTCCTCATATTTGGCCCATCTTTGCCCCATAACTCAGGCGGTACTAGATGTACCGGCGGTGTAGATGGCACTTGTGCCTACATTTCATCCATGCACCACTAATCGCTACCATGTCTGTGGCCGGGGCTATTCGCGAAAGCAACTGTTGCACTTTTTCGAGCATTTGGTGCAATTTTACTCATTTTTGGCCCAACTTTGCTCCATAACTCGGGCGGTATCCAACAGATGGCCAATCTTTGACCTGTGGTCGACAGATGGCACCAATGGCTACATTTTCTTCTTGAACGACCATGCCCTCAGGTGTCTGTGCCTCGATACATAATTAAAAAAACACGCAACCGTCACAATTACGATTGAGAACCACTCTGACCGTGAGAGGGTGGGTCCTTATTTCAGACTTTAGCCAAAAAATGTTGTGAAATAAAAAAAAATATTTTAAGTGTAAATTTTTGTGTATCCCCATGACAAACCCGTATTCCGTTTACGGTATACGCTTCTTTGCAGGTTTTGCAAGCGAAGTCTATCCTTAGCATGAAAGATCTTCTGCTTGAGGATTTTATCAAACGCTGCGCTCTCGCGGATATCAAAACCTGCAACTCGTCGCAGCAACGTTTGAAAATTCGCATCCTTTTTTATGGGAACTTTCAGTCCGTTTTTGCCCCCACCAAGCCAACTACACTGGATCAAAAACTCGTCCAACAAAACAATATGAACAGCATCACTTAAGCGTTTTGCTGCATCACGCGGAGGTACCGAACCACTTAAGCGTGCCACCATGCTTTCCATATTGCATTCGTTGGCGAGAAATTGCTCCATTTCGTCCAGTTCCTCCTTCGACTTGACTGGAGCAAAAGATGAAGTGGGCTCGATGTCGCTGGTGGGGACAACTCTGACTGCCGTACCCTGCACGTTCCGTTGTACCAAGACACGAGTCATCGAGTGTACACGTGTGCGTTCATCTCCTCCATTGCACCTACCAAATGTTTTATGTCCTGTTTCATTTCGCAGATTTCTGCGGCGCAACTGGTAGGATGAACCACGGAAGCATAAAACGCTGGAGGTAACGCTGGCTGCGTTGGTGACGAGGCGACATGGCCACCAAAGCTGCCAAACGGAGGCGACACAACACTGGATGCTGCTGGAACGATCATCGTCGGCTGCGTTGGTGTCGAGGTGACGTGGCCACCAAAGCTGCCAAACGATGAGCATGTAACACCACGCTGTTGTGATGATGGAACGACGGGGCCACCAGAACAGCCAAACGCAGACGAGGCAACGCTCGTCGCTCGCTGTTGTGGTAACGGGACGACAAGGTCCCGAACATACACCAGCGGCGGTGGAAGACGCGAAGCCGAAAGGTTGGATGCGGAAAGCGTTGCACCGCTTGACGCGGAAAGTGTAGCTCCACTGGACGCGGAAAGTGTAGCTCCGCTGGACGCGGTAAACGGGTTCTGGCTGAAAGCTGACAACGTTGTCCCACTTTCGTCAATAATGTCCTGTATTGTCAAATGCTGGACATTATAATTGAATCCTTGCGTAAAAAGCGGCGGTGATCCTTCCATTACGTATGTTGCGTACTTGATGTTTATACGTTGAATAAACGATATTAATATCATTCCGCGTGGGTGATAACGTTATCACGTATACGTTCAAAGATTTTTTTTCATAGCCCCTCTCCCTACTCAAGTAGTAGAAAGAAACGATGATCCGGCATATATGAATGTAGTGGTGTAATGGTCTTGCGAAATTTTATTAATTAATTAATTAGTATTGGAATAGACGAGGCGCGACTCGCGAGTCTATGGCGCAACTCACACGTGACGCCCACGCCCTGCCCACGTCCACAAGTAACTTCGTAGAAAGCCGAAACAAACCCTCTATGCTTACTGCACGCTTAAGCAAAACAACGCTTTACCGAGTGCTACCCCGAATGCAGCGTACGTGGTATTCTAATGCGGATCGCAGGTATAATTTCAGAATCCTTTTTCACTTCGAGAAGATCCCAGGTATAATTCCCGAACCCTCTTTCGCTTCGCGATTTGTGGACGCGTCCAGGACAGGACCCAATTTTTTTGAAATTTTGTATGACTTCGGCTTTTGTGGACGTCTCATGAGCCGTCGTGTGTACGCAGCCTATGCGAGCGTACACACACAATGCCCACGTCCACAAGTAACTTCGTAGAAAACCGAAACAAACCCTCCATGCTTACTGCACGCTTAAGCAAAACAACGCTTTACCGAGTGCTACCCCGAATGCAGCGTACGTGGTATTCTAATGCGGATCGCAGGTATAATTTCAGAATCCTTTTTCACTTCGAGAAGATTCCAGGTATAATTCCCGAACCCTCTTTCGCTTCGCGATTTGTGGACGCGTCCAGGACAGGACCCAATTTTTTTGAAATTTTGTATGACTTCGGCTTTTGTGGACGTCTTATGAGCCGTCGTGTGTACGCAGCCATAGACTCGCGAGTCGCGCCTCGTCTATTCCAATACTAATTAACTATTTAATAAAATTTCGCAAGACCATTACACCACTACATTCATATATGCAGGATCATTGTTTCTTTCTACTACTTGAGAAGGGGGAGGGACTATGAAAAAAATCTTTGAATGTATACGCGATAACGTTATCACCCACGCGGAATGATATTAATATCGTTTATTCAACGTATAACCTTCAAGTACGGAACATACATAATGGAAGGATCACCGCCGCTTTTTACGCAAGGGTTTAATTATAATGTCCAGCATTTGACAATACAGGACATTATTGACGAAAGTGGGACAACGTTGTCAGCTTTCAGCCAGAACCCGTTTTCCGTGTCCAGCGAAGCTACACTTAGCGCGTCCAGCGGAGCTACACTTAGCGCGTCCAGCGGAGGTACACTTACCGCGTCCAGCGGAGGTACACTTACCGCGTCAAGCGGTGCAACGCTTACCGCGTCAAGCGGTGCAACGCTTTCCGCGTCCAACGCCTCGGCTTCGCGTTTTCCACCGCCGCTGGTGTATTTCCGTGACCTGGTCGTCCCGTCACCACAACAGCGAGCGACGAGCGTTGCCTCGTCTGCGTTTGGCGGTTCTGGTGGCCTAGTCGTCCCGTCACCACAACAGCGAGCGACGAGCATTGTGTTTCCTGCGTTTGGCAGCTTTGGTGGCCACGTCGCCTCGACACCAACGCAGCCGACGATGATCGTTCCAGCAGCATCCGGTGTTTCATCTGCAGCGTTTGGTGGCCACGTCGCCTCGTCACGAACGCAGCCCTCGATGATCGTCCCAGCAGCCACTGGTGTTGTGTCGCCTCCGTTTGGCAGTTTTGGTGGCCATGTCGCCTCGTCACCATCACAGCCCTCGCTTGTCGTCCCTGCAGCATCCCGTGTTGTGTCGCCTCCGTTTGGCAGTTTTGGTGGCCATGTCGCCTCGTCACCATCACCGCCCTCGCTTGTCGTCCCTGCAGCATCCGGTGTTTCATCTCCAGCGTTTGGTGGCCACGTCGCCTCGTCACCAGCGCAGCCAGCGTTACCTCCAGCGTTTTATGCTTCCGTGGTTCATCCCACCAGTTGCGCCGCAGAATTCTGCGAAATGAAACAGGACATAAAACAGTTGGTAGGTGCAATGGAAGAGATGAACGCACACGTGTACAAGATGACTCGTGTCTTGGTGCAACGGAACGTGCAGGGAACGGCAGTCAGAGTTGTCCCCACCAGCGACATCGAGCCAACTTCATCTTTTGCTCCAGTCCAGTCGAAGGAGGAACTGGACGAAATGGAGCAATTTCTCGCCAACGAATGTAATATGGATAGCATGGTGGCACGCCTAAGTGGTTTGGTACCTCCGCGTGATGCAGCAAACCGCTTAAGTGATGCTGTTCATATTGTTTTGTTGGACGAGTTTTTGATCCAGTGTAGTTGGCTTGGTGGGGGCAAAAACGGACCAAAAGTTCCAATAAAAAAGTATACGAACTTTCAAACGTTGCTGCGACGAGTTGCAGGTTTCGATATCCGCGAGAAAGCAACGTTTGATAAAATCCTCAAGCAGAAGATTTTTCATGCTAAGGATAGACTTCGCTTGCAAAACCTGCGAAGAAGCGTATGCCGTAAACGGAATACGGGTTCGTCACGGGGTCCAATATTGTAAACATGCGCTTGTTATTTTCGCTCACCTGCAATATACAAGCACTGCAGAACGGTCCGGTTCGGCGCCGATTTGATCTCTCTTCTTGGTTTAACGACCTTTCAAGTCATGCCGTCCGTTTCTGGCTTACTAAACTCGTTTTTAACACGTAGCCTTATAGTTAGTCCTAGCTACATGGGACGGTCCAGATGGGATTTGATACCCGATCCTTTCGTGTGGAACCGGCGCCGTTTATCACATACACCACCGGGCCGCACCCTAAATCATCGTATGCCATTGAAATGTGATTGAAAAATCCAAATAGTTGAATGAAATTCATAAGTACAAAGCTGTAATTCAGGATATAATTATTAAAAATTCATATTAGTACGGCCAAGCCGTTCAAAAGGATTTATAAATACAAAATTAAATATCTGTTTAGATAAGTTAGTAATACAATAATAGTTAGTAATACAACAATAGTAACAAAAATAGCAATAACCACAAACCCCAGATTCCCAACCGAGTATGCCCGGGATAAGGCAAAGGACAAGCAGGAAATGTCTTGTGAAAATTGTAACTACTTCAGCCTTCTGTGGTTGACGATACGGCAAAAGCCGTAATCATGTAAAAAAATAAAATAAAATAAAAAAGTTAAAAGATTTAATTTGAAATAAAAAACATAATACATGAGTTAATAAATATAAAAAATATACACAGATCATTTACAGTGTTTTATAATTTAATAAGCAAATAAGTTCGATAGTTTTATGTTGTGATAGAGGTGCTCCCTTGTGGCGTCGGATCCACCCTCTTACCGAACATGTTAGTATTGTTAGTCATTTTAGTATAGTTAATATGCATGCAATTCCACTACTCCTGCTCCAGCCACCCACACTTCGAAAAAGTTATCGACCAAGAGGACTAAAGCGCACGTCTAGGAGAAGGTTGGCGGATCACGGTGTCCCGCAAGCTCGAATATAAAATCCTCGATGGTTAATCCGATGCGACCTTAATCCTCAATGAAGTACCTAACGTCCTATCCATCTTTCCAAAAACCCTATCCACTGCTAAACCCTATCTAAATGGAAATGCGCTCTATCACAGGATCACCTATCTATCGACCTACATGCTTATATATCTATCTTTCTACATATAAATCTATCTGTCTTAAGAAAAAGGAAAAAAACAGAAAGCAACAGAAAAGAATATTTTTAAATCTATCGATCTATCTATCTATCTATCGATCTATCTATCTATCTATCTATCTATCTATCGATCTATCTATCTATCTATCTATCTATCTTTCTATCTATCTATCTATCTATCTATCTATCTATCTATCTATCTATCGATCTATCTATCTATCTATCTATCTATCTATCTATCTATCTATCGATCTATCTATCTATCTATCTATCTATCTATCTATCTATCTATCGATCTATCTATCTATCTACCTACCTACCTAATCAATGCATTACAAACATGTTAGTAAATTTATGCTACGCACGGGGTTAAACCATCGAGGTGCCATCCATGCGGTTAAAAGGGTCGTCTACGCCCCCCCTGAGCACGATGTACCGGAATCGCGATGAAAGTGCCTGTAAACAAAATCATGAAAACCTATTAGAGTCTTTTAAACGTTCAATTAAAAAAAATAACTTACCACTTGTTACCTCCCTTGGAACATCAGGTTGTTCACGCGGCCCAAAAAGGAGCCTGTGGATGAATAAATCAAATCAACTTTTAACGTGAACCACCTATCGGAAAATATATTAGTAGTTAGTTAGTATTTTAGTAAAAGATAGGAAGCCGTTAGGTAATAGAAATAAAGGATTTAGTAGGAGCAATTAGTGGATTAGTAGAAGGAGTATTATTCTAGCATAAAAGTGTGTAGAAGGGGAAAGAAACCAATAGTATCAGGATTGGGACGTGGAGGTAGTGGGTGTTGGGGTTTTCGATTTAGGGAATGGGTAGGTAACCGGACTGCAACTAGCTTGCACCTAATATCAGTCCATGGCACTTCCACCAATTGTGACGGAGCATTTTCTTGCGATTGGTAAATATGTAATTCAGCAGACGAAAATGGAGAAAAAGCATTATCGTCTGCTGTTACATTAAAAAGCTCCGCCACTGACAAAAACCGGACTCCAACTACGGTGATGGGAAACGAAGAAGATTGCTTCGCTTCCAAAAACTTTACAATGCCGTGGTCTTTGGTTAGAAACCATTGATCCTTAAAATTTGGCATTAAGACAAAATCGGCGGTCACGTGTGTAAGAAACAGCTTGTTCTTTCTTTAGTGACCGTTCTGCTCGACTGATACTTAGAGACTAATTTTATTAACTATCATTACATTATTACATTATTACAAAGTACACTAATACTAATACCTACAGCTAATTAGTTCGTGCAACTGTGTTAGTTCAATCTTAACAGTCGGACACCACATTCTGCAAGTTGTCCTCAACTTCTGGGCTTTCCAATTCCACTAGATTGCCCCACTTTTTCATTCGGTCCGCTGAATATACAGTAGAAAATGTACGCGTCGTTGTACCTGGTACACTGGCTACCCTATACCTTTCATTCGGTAATTTTTCGCGAACTATATACGGTCCTTTGTATTTCGGTTCCAACTTTCGACTTCCGCCTGGCGTATACTGATCCTTCACTACAAGTACCATATCATTTACCTCGTAGTTATCCGCTTCTTTACGCTTTTTATCATAATACCTCTTTTGATTTTCTTGACTTTTTTTAATTTTCTCTGTTACACGCGCATTTAATTCCTCTATTGGCACGGATGATTCTGAATCATTTGATGCTATTGCAGAAATAATTATGTTTTTTAGCATATCCCTAGGTCTATAAGTCAACACCAACCTACACGGTGCGACCTTAGTTGTAGAATTTGGCATGGTGTTAATCGCATTTTGTACAATTTTTACCTTTTCATCCCACCTTCTACCTTCTTCTTCCACCATCGTTCGCAACGCTGACAATATCGTTCTATTGCTTCTTTCAACCTGGCCATTTGCCCTCGGCGTTCCCACTGCTACCAGTACATTCTCAATCCCATATTCCTCACAAAATGTTCTAAAGGCTCCTGATGAGAACGCTGTCCCCCTATCCGATATTATCCGCGAAGGTAATCCAAACACACTAGCTAATTCTTCTATCATTTCTATTACCGGTTGTGTTTTCGTCGTTCGCGTTGCCTTCATAAAAACAAATTTCGTGAATCCGCATATTGCTACCAAAATGTGCTCGTATCCTTTTACTGATTTTGGAAATGGTCCCAAATGATCTAAGTGTATCGTTCCGAAAGGAATCGGAGTCTTCGGAATGGGATGCAAAAACCCTTCAGGTTTTCCACCCTTTTCTTTGTAATATGCACATTGTGGGCAAGCCTTTATATATTCCGTTACATACCTTCTCATTCGTGGGAACCAGAACTTTTCATTCAACGTTGATAATACCTTCTCCACTCCAAAATGACCTTTTTCATCATGATACGATTTCAATATTCTCCATCTTACGCGTGTTGGAATAACCCAACATTTCCGTCCGTCTATTATTCTGAACAACCGATGATTCTCTAACACATAATTTTGATGCATCTGTCTATCTTCATCGCAATTTGGTTCCCTATTTAATGTGTCTATTATTTTAACTAAATTTTCATCTTGTCTTTGCAAGCTCACTATAAAATCATTATTTCCAAACTCTATCACCATCAGGCGATCTGCCACGGTTTCTTCCATATGTTGTGCTTTTTCTTCCACTGGTGCCCTACTAAGTGCGTCCACATGCTTCATTTGTGAACCACTTCTATGTTCCAGTTTACAATCGTACTCCATTAAACGTAAAAAATACCTCGCTATCCGCGCATTCATATCCTTTTTCGCATATGTGTCTTTCACCGCTGAACAGTCTGTTTTGATTACAAAGGGACGTCCAATCAAGTAATGCCGAAATCTTTCCACGCTGGCGACAACCGCTAATACCTCCAGCTCGTAACTGTGATACATCTCTTCTGTTGGTGACGTCTTCCGACTAAAGTAGCTCACCGGATGCCATCCCTCACCGCTTTTTTGCATCAGTATACCAGCTACTCCCAATCTTGATGCATCGGTATGTAGTTCTGTTTCTGCCTGCGGATTATACAGCATTAGTATTGGGCGACTTATTAACCCACCTTTGATCGCTTCAAATGATCTTTGTTGCGCCTCATGCCACTCGAATTCCTTATTCTTCTTTAGCAAATTCAGCAACGGTGCCGCAATCATACTGAAATTGCGCACAAACCTTCTGAAAAATCCCGCCAGTCCAATGAACCGTTGTACGTCGTGCGTGGTTAATGGAATCGGGAACTCCTTTACCGCCTTGGTTTTGTCTTCCCCCGGTCGAACTCCATTTTCCGATATCTCGAATCCAAGAAATGCTACTCTTCGTTTGAAGAAATGGCTCTTCTCCAGATTGATGGTATATCCTTCGGCTCGTAATGCTACCAATAGTATTTCGAAACTATTCAGCAGCTCCTCTTCATTCTGGCCTGGAACTACCAGATCGTCCAGGTAGGCCACAATTGCTACCTTTTGCCGCTTACACACCTCCACAATCTTATTCATCGCCCGTTGAAATACCGCACAACCGTTTGCCAGTCCAAATGGCATACGCGTGAATTTAAAATGTCCGCTGGGCGTCGAAAACGCAGTGTAATCTTGGCTATCCTGATGTACTGGTATTTGGTAATACCCACTGAACAGATCTAGCGTTATATACATTTTCGCACCACTTAATCTCTGCAAGCACTGTTCGAGGTCGGGCATAGGGAATTTATCCTTTACTGTCTTTGCGTTAAGCATTCGATAGTCGATCGCCATCCTAAATCGTCCATTTTTCTTCGGCACTAACACAATCGGACTATTATAAGGCGAATCTGTTTCCTTTATTACCTCCGCCTCTAACAGTTCTTCGACCATTTCGTTTAACATGAGTTCTCGCGCATACTCCAACTTCCGTGGTTTCACATACACTGGTTCGATTTGAGTCAATTTTAGTGAAATTGCCGTCGATTTTGCACACCCTAACTCTTTAATATTCAACGCAAACACATCACGGTATTCATTTACAACCTTTATCAATCTGTCCGTGTGTTCGTAACTTCCATCTGAATTCACCATTTTGCGATCCACGACCTGTCTTGACCCTTCTTTAATGGTGAACATGTGCATTACTGATTTCGCACTATCATTCTCATCTTCTCTTTCTTTTCCCTCTGAGCGACAGTTTGGTTCCATCTGGAATGTTACTGATCCAGCACGCACTGTTACTACTTATCCTTCTTTTCCCAACACTTCTTCACCGATTATTATCGCGGTGTCCTGTACCCAATTTGGCACTACTTGAAGCTCGATTTCTAGTTTAACGTTGTCTAATAGTAATTCCGTGACAACTTTTGAATTCACCTGAATTTCTTTTCTACCAAACCCTCTTAAAATTTTATGAGTAGGCTTCAAATTTCCTATTTTATGTGCCCATTTTTGCTGAATTGTTGAAACACGTGCTCCTGAATCTACTAACGCCATCATGGTTTCACCTTCCACTCTGACCGTTTTTACAAACACACTTTTATTGTCCACTACATTCATTGGTGTGTTTTTAAGTGTAAGTGCTTTGCTTGCACTACGACAATCCTTCTTAAGATGCCCTTCACGACCACAATTATAGCATTTAACCTTTGTGCAACTCTTCGCCACGTGTCCTTTTAAGCCACACTGGAAACACTTTTTCATTTGATCGTCATCTTTCTCCGTCGTGCTTTTAGCAGGATCGTTGTAATCCTTTTTGCCATCTACTGCTGCAATTCCTTCCACCCAACTTATTTCCTTTAACAAGTCGGAGATCGTTGACACGCGTCCGATCGACAGTTTTGACCTCTTCCATAGATCACACATACCATTTACGATATACATTACTATCGTTTCCTCTTGAAATCCGCCTTTCCTGCCCATCGCTAACATCTCATAGACATACTCTACGGGTGTTTCCTTGGCGTTCCACTTTCTCGCGGCTAACCAATTATGGTAATACGCTTCATTTTTTGTAGAAGGGAACCCTGCTGCTAAACCTTCTTTAAATGCGTCCCACGATTTGATTTGGCTCTGTAACCCTTCAAACCACAGCTTAGCACAACCCGCTAGACTTAACCGTGCGCAATGCAGCTTCACTGCTTCATTCCACCCATACACACAACTTGTGTCCTCAAAATTTTGTAACCACACTTTAGCGTCCGGACACACCGCGTTCTTCGGGTCAAACGGGGTTACGCACTCACGCAATTCTCTTATCTCGGGTATGCGACCTGTTAACGAATTAGTTTTGCGAACGTTTTGATCACTCCCGTCCCTGCTCGTCGCACTCGCACCCAAACTCTCGTCGAGCTTGCTCTGCAGTTCCTCTACCATGCGTTTAAGCGCTGCTATTTGGTTGGTCTCCACCTTTTTCTCATTTTTTCTTTCAGTGACAAACGCACTTGCCACCTTAAAAGTTTCAGTCTCGCTATCGCTCATCACTTTCACTAGATGATTTCGGGTTCAGCTATACTAAAATTGATCCTTTCCGATTCTTTCGCTTCCGATCGCTAGCTACTGCTTTATCCGTAATCCTGTCTACAGTGTAAGAAACAGCTTGTTCTTTCTTTAGTGACCGTTCTGCTCGACTGATACTTAGAGACTAATTTTATTAACTATCATTACATTATTACATTATTACAAAGTACACTAATACTAATACCTACAGCTAATTAGTTCGTGCAACTGTGTTAGTTCAATCTTAACACGTGTACACCGGCACCATTTGCCTTTAATCTAGGATATTGTGGAGCATTTGTGTTGACAGCCCGATAGACGCGTGCAAGTTCGTCTGATCGAGCTGCCACTTGCTGCGCACATTTCGTGCCCGAACGGACCCAGCCTTTAATCAATTGTAAATGATTTTCGAAAGGATAGGCTGAGAAACCATCGAGCGGCCCATACAGCGCAACCTCTCCAGACACGTGCTGGAGATTGTGGATATTGCTCGTCATGTAGATACGACCATAAATCGTGCCTTCACAAATTTGCGAAGGAATACGGCTGCTAGAGGCCAGAGGTGCTGATGTGCCGATGAAGAAAAAATCGTCACACCGCAAAAGTAGAGTTGGAAGTGACTATATGTTTTACAATCCATATAGTCCTTCATGACCACAACACTTGCGTAATGAAGGAAGGTCCGATATTCGGATCCTTTTCAAAAGACGATATGTTTGAGGTGCCGCATACGCCGATGCACCTCAGAAGGAAGCTGCATACCTAATAAAAATCGTGATACAGTTTCCTTCGATCGGGGGGTCCACTTATCACAAACCGTCGTAAACTTCCCATCAATCATTCCCCGCAAATGACCCCGGGTCTCACCCAAATCAACTAAATGTAGTCGATCGCAGGAAACAACTCCTTTGATCATATCAAAATTATCTAATTTTTCCAGCGGGGTTCGCCATTTCTTATGATGTCCCCTGCATACTCTATTACGAAACCCTGCGTCCGTACGTAGGGGAGCATCCACGGTATCAAAGATCATCTTTTTACCTATGGGAGAGTATTCGCCAACAGCAGAACACTTCAAACAACCGTGATAACCCGTATAGCTCGGTGTTTGCTGAAAAAATAAAACAAAAAATCCATGATTAGACCTCTGAACCTCTTATGGCTAAATTTTTATAATTTTTATATTCTAACGACTTACCCTTTAAAAAAGCACGAGCTGGTGAATCAGCGATAAAAGCGCGGACTCTAAAATGCACCGTTTTATCGCCGATAACCAAACCTTCCCGCTGAATCAGATTCAGCTCACCTATGAACAGCTCCAGATATGGTATGAAGCTTCCCGGTTTTGACGTACCACTAAACGTAGCCACCATCATCACCGGCACCTTTGGCAACTCTACCACTTTCACTAGAATCGGCCAAAGTTGGGTTGGCCCAGCTCTGTGAAGAGGTAGCCCTTCGATTGACACATCCAAGGAAAAAGGTGTCACTCCGTGATTGACGTTCCTGTAATCAAAAGATAATTAATAATCTGTGTCATAGACAATTTAGATCATGTCATACTTACTGCAAATGTTGGGCCAGGACCGACTTAAGACCTCCATACCAATAATCACCACCAGGAATTGGTTTAACAATCTTTCCAATCCCAGTGGGTGTCTTCACAAGGATCTGCGCATCTTTGGGAAGATCTAAGTTTAGCTTCTTCCGTAGGATCGCCAGTAACAAGTTGGCCGTCGAACGGGGGAGCTGACACGTAACAAGAAGGTATCTCAGATTGTCTATAAGATCCATTTCATCGATAAAATCGTACGCATCGTCCCGACCAACCATGTCGTCGTCAAAATCGACACAGCTGTCCCCATCCGAATTAATGTCCTCCTGGTCGGAATTGTTAGTATTATAATTATTACCATCACCACTACCGTTATTAATGTTAACTATATTTAAAAAATCCTGTCCTAGCTCCGTGTTGCTGACTCCTGGTGCTGATGTTGGTACTGGTGCTGTTGCCGATGCTGATGCTGGTCGTAGTCCTGCTGCGTATGGTTCTGGTTCCATATCTAAAATAAGGAATAAACAATGTGTAATTTTCTCTCACGACACCACTACCTAATATACAATTTAAACGTTCCACGAAAAATCATTTGACAAAATATTAAATTTTAACAGAAAGCAACGAAGCATATCGCAATGCTCTACATATATGATTTTCCAAAATTATATCCATATCATATACATAAAGTAGCAAGATAGATTGGATAATTCACCTTTTTTACAGCTTTATTATTTCACCTTTTACAATTTTATTTCATTTTTTTCCAATTTCAGTCAACCCTTTGTTGCTTCGATATAGCGAGTTAAAATATTTTCAGTTTTAAACGATTTTTTTTCAAAAGAGATTAAAATAAAATTACATTTTAAAACGGGAGTATTTAAACTTATTTTCAAGCTTTCACTCTACATGATAGCTGAGGAATGCTTAAGTTAATGAGCTTAGGGAAATTAAAGTAGCCACGTGCACGTTCATCGTTTCTACATTTGTAAAATATTCTAGTGACACGGAAACTATAACTATACGACACAGCAATCCAGCTTCCTGCGCAATCCGGTGTTATTTCGTGGTTGTGGCCAAGATCCACTACTGTTATAGATTCAAAGCGGTCCTTGTTGCTAGACTCCATACGTCCTGCGTGAAAAAGCCACTACCGTTCCACAAGCTATGTAACAAAAGTTTATCATATTTTCAACTTAGATCTAGCTGTGCTTCGGTAATGTTGGCCTCCCATTGATGGCATTCTCAGACTTCAGTTGCACGTTAGGATAGACAATCCTGTGTACGGGACTACGGCTTTTCCTGGCCGTTTATGTGCCGGCCCTATCGTGTGACAACTGGTGCAACTATCATATATACTGCTGTGGGCACCTAACTATTCGTCAACTATAATTTTTTGTAATTTTTTTGTCTTTATGTTAAGACTTATAAAATTCTTGTCACTTTTAGGGCACCAACATCAGTTATGGTCTACCATGTCTAGTGACTATTTACTTTTCCCATACGCGTATGGTGGACACGGACCAGTCGTGTTATGAACCAGGCTGTATCAAGACTTATTTTTACCACGTAATAAGACAGTCAATCCTTGCTACGGGGGGACGGCTCTGGATAAGACCGGATATCAACGGTCTTTTCAGACCGGATATCTACGGTGTAGAACCGGTGTCGCTTATCATATTAACAACCAGGGCGCCCCAACTGTGTTTAATTTATACAGTAAAAAACACACATAAATTCACTTTTCACACAACATTCCACTTCACGCTTCACTTGACACGTAGACGGAACTGTAACACAGTTATATTATATAAATTAAACACACTACAGTAATAATAATTTACCAATATCCGGAAAAGGCACCAGATTAAACCTTCCACTATTTCCTGCACGGCGGTGTCGTTCCTTTGCCTCCTCGTATTCGCGGTTAAGCTCCTGCATTGCTTGGCGACATTTCGAGTAGAAATTGCCGTTCATCCTGGACATTTTTATCACTAAAATTATTCACAAAAACGTATATCACATTTGATCACTTTAAACTGATTATTATTCGCATAAAATATTAAATATAATTATATTTATATGCATTTATTCACAAAACACTTGACTTTAACGTACCGTACCGGGTTGCAGCTGCTTGTACAATAATTTTTTTATTGTTACACATTCGCCTGCAAATTCTAGTGTACTTTGATTTTCGTTAGCACTACCACCACAAAAAACTCCTTCGTAATTATATCGAAACACATCACTTCTTCTTATGTTTTTTTCTTTGCTGAAATTGATGTACCGATCGGTTGCAGAAAAAAGAAGAAAAATAGTCAAAACCACATTCGGGTTGCTCAGCAGGCACGATCAACACCAACACATTGACAAAACCGCTCACCACAGGGCACGAACGGCAAAAACCACTCAAAAATAGCGAGAGAGAATGATGAAAGAGCGAGAGGTCAATATGAAATCTTCGGAAATTGTCAGATGGGTTCATACGACTCACGTTTTGTATTTTCTCACTGTTGTTTATAAAAAAACAGTATAAAAATGCATATTAACTCAAAACTCGATGATAACCTGATGATTGCTTGATGATGCCGGTTTGTTTATGTTTACAATTCCAAATTGTCATCGCATCGTTCTCAGTCTTGCTCTTTCTCTCCACGTTCTATCTCTTTCACTCCTTAACCAAACCGTGCAGTTCAACTCACCACTGCTCTTCCACTCGTTGTTTCTCTTCCCTTCTCACCACCTTTGCCAACGAGCTAGGCCTCAATTCCCTGCGGGCAAGGTAACTCAATTTCGCTCGGTTTTAGCATGCCGCCTCTGTTACTCCTACAGGAAAAAAAATGCTCGTGCTCCCTCTTCAGGGTGTTAGCGTTTAAACGAACGGTTTTTTTGTTTTCTTATTGACTACTTCTTCTTCCGCTATATGTTATCGTTCTGAAATTCCAATTTGACCCCGGCTCTAAACGCTTAGCAATTGTCGCGTTTGCGAACGCGAATCAGAAAAATTTTGCGAAACTCCATATAAAAAAAATTGTGAAAAGTCGCTATACGTGTATTTTCAGCGAAAAATCGCGATTCGAAGCGCGACTTGACGCCATGACAGTTTTCTGTAATAACAAGGTAAACATGGCAATACCAAGGTAAACTAATACAAATTAAAAAATTAAATATTTTGAGTGTTATTAAATATTGTAAATTAAATTAACAAATCGAGTGCTATTTATTTTTTAAAAGTACACAGGATTTGTATATAATTATTGTGAATGTCAATATTATTTTTAAAACAGAAGAATCGCTGTTAATTCAAAACAAAAATCCCATATCGTGGACAAATGCATGGCTGCATTGTTTATGAATTTATTACTTGTATGTTGAACTTGCTTGAATCGAATAAATTAATTAATAATTAATTAATAATTAATTAAATTAATTAATTAGAAAAAATATTAGAGTTTAAAAACATAGAGTTAAAAAATATTAGATAGTCCACAGCACAGTGTTCGATCCCTTTTGGAAGCTGTGTTGGAATCGTGGTTATGAATACCTGTATATTGAAGGTAGTTTGGAAGCTGTGTTGGAATCGTGGTTATGAATACCTGTATATTGAGGGTACGGTGACGGTCATGAAATGAGAAAGAAGCCATACACGTTTGATTACCCGTATTCGAAGATTTTTACCTTTATGCTACTCGAAGCTGCCGATACCAATTCTATTTTGCCCGGTGTATGACGCGGTGGGCAAACACATCTTCGTTCACCTATTTATCTTGTTACAATTCCTTCTGGCTACCGGAAAAAAATATAACAAGATTTTCCAGCGTCAAACACACAAGAAAACAAAACGGATAAATCTGCGGTACTGTTAGCAACAGCCGTTATTTGTATCACAGGAGTCAGCAGCATCCTGCCAAGAGCTTTCTTGACGGTCCATCGTTTTGAAACATCGTCACTGGGCTTAAAAAACTTGCCTTTCTCATCAAATTTATCAAAACAATAAATTTACTATTTATTATAATTTTCTTTGTTTGAATTAATTTAATTTAATTCGAAATTAATTTCCCGTTACCGGCCAGATTGAAAACATAAACAAACCTTGCACGAGAAAACTTAAACAACCTTGAAGTCGCGCCGAAAGTCGCAAAATTTTTTGGGAAAACTGTGCTACGATTGTCGCGTTCGCAAACGCGACAATTGCTAAGCATGTAGGCACGGGGTGACATTTCAAGTGGCAAACGAAACGAAAAGTAAACAACCAGCGACGCGTAAAGTGAAAAGTTGTGTGTTAGTGATTTTAGTGCAGTTGTGTTCCTACTCTTGAAGTGGTAACACGCTCGACCACCAATCCCTTGCGGACTAGTCCAAGTGACAACACATAAAAGGGGATTTCTCCGAAATCTATCAGCTATAGCTTATAGAGGCCGTTTTGGCTAAATGCGCATAGCGCGACTATACAAACCATCATGGTGTATTGTAAAGGTGAAACCGCGAGGAAACGAAAGTGAACAACCAGAACTTCTCGGAAAGCTTACTGAAAAACCCTATCGGTTCCAAGAAATAAACAAATAATCATAAACGAGTGCACATGTACCACACAGTACAGCAAGCGACATAACACGGATTGGAACAAACCCGAACCGTAAAAGACATATGACTCTAGTTAGTCGACGTCTTTACAGAGAAAGTAAGCCTCTGATTATGGGAATTAAGACAAAAGTCTAAATTAACATAGGAGGATACAATCTTTTTCGCTAAAAGAAGAAGAAGAAGAAGTGATTTTAGTGTAAAATTAAGCATTTATTAAACTTTTTTAGATTATTTTAGCTTTCAGTAATAGAAAAAATGCCTTCGAGTTTTGATTCCAACCTCCGGCGGCAGCGAAAGCGGTATTTGGAAGATTTGGAGCGAGAAACAGAGGCGGAATGGAACCAGATAATTTGCTCCAGATCGGACGGAGAAGTAGAAATTTCTTTTCCAAATATGATAAATGGTAAGTTGTTGCATAAGTTCCTGTTTTTTTTTTTGTTTCAAGTTATCCTTTTTGCGTAAAATGTGCTAAGTACGCATCGTGCAAAGTGCTGCCAATTTTATGTACGGCGAATCTACTATTATTATTCTTTCATATGTTACACCATTGCAATGAAAAGAAATATATTTCCGGGATGGTTCTGTTTGTGCGTAAATCAAAGAAGTCTTTTTTATTCAGGACCAAAAAATGTTAACTTGTTGACTTGGCCAATAAAAAATGTGCAATTCTAAATGCTAACAGTGCTAATCGCATCTGTGCCAGTTGCGCAGTGTCCTAAAAAAGTGTTGATGAAATGCGTATCCTGTGCAACTTATTATTATATTTGTGTTTTATGAAGGATATGTATCGAAATAAAACTTGCGGTATGCAAAAAGACACAGTTGAACATGAGACTGTTCGTACATATCAATATAACAGGATGATGATAAGGATCGACTTTCCACATAGTTTTGATCTGAATTATAGTGTGTGTCGAAGAGCTAAAATGCCAGAGAACATTATACATAACATTTTTGGCTTTGACTGAGTTTAGAAATTGTACAGCAATTGCTGAGTTTGCACAGCAATAACATCATAATTTAATAATCAATAGATAGATTACCATAATTTTTAATGATCTTAATTTATCTGCAATAATTTCTTGCTTCTTCTTTTATTTTCAGACCAAACTGCCGATACTAACAACAATGGTGATGGTAATGATACTAACAACTTTATGGATATGGACGTTGATTTGGGAAATATCATAGATGATGTAGATAGTATTAGAAACAATGTGGAAAGTGATCATGAGGATGCCGATTGTGACGGTGATGATAATATCACAGCAGGTTGGGGGTCTGTGTTAAGGATCGAAGGAGAAGGAGAAACAAGCGCGAACGAGACAGCTAGCGCGGCGCTGTCAGGACGAGGAGAGCGCAAGCGGAGTCAGTCTAACTCTAGCCTCCTTACGAGTAACATCTAACACACACATCTAACACAGTTAATATACAAATAAAAGCGAATTCTTAAAAACGGATCTAACAGTTTACTACATAAAAAATTGGTCCTTCGAACCGGATGTGACACTTCGAACTCGAACAAAGTGTTACATCATCTTACCGCTTACCCGTACCCAGTGCTAACCAAGTGCTTACACAGACATAAAACTAGTGAATATTTGGAGGTTATACCCTAGTGTTTCAAACCGCTAAAATGTCGCTAATGCATACGCCAACAACTGTGCCTGTTTCTGCAATTGCGGAAAAGGACAAACGGAACCCTGACGAGGGCAACGATTCGGATGAGGAATCATTTAAGGGATTTCTTTCAAGTGTAGTTGAAAAATCAAAAAATGAACGCCAAATTAACCATCTGTTGCGACAATTGAAAAGTGTGGAGAACATCTACGACAAAAGGTGCTCAGATATATCTGCTTTGAAATTGCTTGCGGAAAGGTTAAAGGATCTTTCGTCTAATGCTTCACTAATATTTTCATCTATATTGGAAACCGCCGATAGTGCAGAAGTTCAAATAGAAGAAGAACGTTTCGCAGAAATAGAGGAACAAATATTTGACTTAAAACTAAAGGTAGAACAAAAACTACAGACGTTGACAACAACGGTCAAATCAGAACGTACGGAAGCATCTAGTGCACAACCACGTCGAATTAAACTTCCTGAACTTAAACTACCCAGTTTTGATGGATCGATTCGAGATTGGCCACCATTTCGTGATGCATTTTGTTCCATAATAGATTCTGCTGAACATTTAACCGATCGAGACAAACTAACATACCTACAATCTGCAGTTACAAAAGAAGCTAAACGTTCGATTGAAAACATAAGCATAACTTCTGCCAACTACGCAATAGCCTGGAAGCTTCTTACAGATAAATACGAAAACAAGTACCTACTACGCAAGGCTTATTGTGATGCGCTGTTTGAAATAGCCCCTATCAAAAAAGAGTGTCCGGAAATGCTGAACAATTTGATCGACGAGTTCGAACGAAATCTTCGTATGCTCCAGAACGAGGGAGAAAATCCCGAGAATTGGAGTACGCTTCTAGTTTTCCGTCTCACTTCCTTACTGGATTCAACCACGCTGCGACAGTGGGAGTTAACACGAAACAGCACGCACATACCCACATACGCCGATCTGATCGAGTTTCTCAGAAATCATTGCAGAACGTTGCAATCGGTGAAAAAAGTGTTCGTCAACGCTACGGAAGAAAGCCGCACAAAGCAAAACGAAAAATGTGCAGGAAAGAAAACACACGCTGTACATACAACAGTGGGGTCTATGATACCTTCCACTAGTTTTTTTATATGGACTTTGACGTTTCGCGGCTTATTTGCTGCATGTTTTCCATACAAACCGCTCAGCAAAATAAGCCTGCGTATTTCAGATTAGAAAATCTTTCTAATGTTAGTTTCGATCAGCTGCTCGACAAATGTCAAAACAAGGCATTTTTCTAGCAGGTCTAAAACAGCCCAAGTAGAAATTTCGAGCAGTTTTTTGGCTTTTTTCAATGGACTCGACCGCGCGGCAGCTTATCGGGGGGTCGGATGGCACGCACACAAGAGAAACCATGGCGACACGAACACATTTACATCAACTTGTCAGCCGGCCTTAGCGTAGGCGAAAAAAAGGTTATGTGTGATCCTTTGCTTGCTTCTAATTCCTTACAACAGCGCGACTGTTGTAGATATCCGTTCTATTTTTAGATTTGTGTCTGCGAATGAGATAGGAAGAGAACATATATTTTTTAATTAGAGAAAATTTCTTTACTCACCGAGGCTTTGGGCATGGTACATGGTAGTAACGGGATCGCTGCTATTCACATGATCTATTTTACTGATCTGCGGCTGGCGTCAAAACAAATGTGTTTGGTGCTTTCTACACGGAGGAACGCCAACGTTGTTTTTTATTGTTCATGTTTGTGGTAGCTTTATTTATTTTTTGAATATTAGAATGATACAATAAAAGGATTATGTACATTTGATTTGATGTTGTATTTTATTTGAATCTGTATCCACTTTCTTATCACTTTTAACGATACCTTCGGTACAATACGTAACGCATCTTCTTTTTAAAGCTATACATTTTTTGTAGGAAAGGACAGCACCTTACTGTGCCCTATACGTAATAAACTTTATTTTAACTTTTTTAACATACGCGCATGTTTTTTTTCAACCTGGCGAAGCTTCGGCATGCCATTTCCAGTTCTCCCTAACGTTGCTAACGAGGTTAGTTCTACATACAAAGATCGTTTTATGTAAATATGATTCGTTTGTTTCTTACACCTAAATGCGTACATAGAAGTTGCGTAAAGGTTCTGCTGCTTAAAGATTGTGCTGTTCTATCTATCCTTTTTACAAAAAATCTTACTAATTAAGGACATTTTACGTTTTACACCATCCTTTACCTACATCTTATCTGATCACGACTTTAGGATTATCCTGGCAAAGGTAATCTAAGCGCTCGCTATTTTACTTTCAATTGACGACAGATACGCTTGCATTACTGGGCGCTAACGTGCAACGGTTAGAACACGTATGAAAGAAGTTGGGGCCATGTCCTCCAAGGACGTTGCTTAGCAGCTATCCATTCGACACGATGCGTATAAGAGCATCGCCAGCTAAAACCTAAAACGAGCCAAGAAGAAAAGTCAGTACGATAAAGTAGGCACATGATTATCTTGCACTGCTACAATACTTACCGAAAACAACATCCAAGACCACTTTGCAAGCCTTCAACGGTCATCCTACAACATTAATCAACTGCTTATCAACTCGTAGCGGCACATTGAAAAGGGGTTTTACATTCCTAAACAAAGAAAACAAATAGTATTACTATTAGAGTTAAAAGCAATATATCTTTCAATTGCAGTTGAGATAAATGTTTTAAGAGATAATCCCATGTCCTTAGCCTATTTGCACTATCAGCCCCAGTATATTTACCCTCTTCTTTCGTTCCGGATTGATTCCAATGGTCGTTCTTCTAAAAACACTCCTATTCACACTCTAGAATGCTGTCCTGTACTTCCGATTTAAGCACTGCATCTGCAGCGTACGGCTATCCAATTTGCTAAAACATAGAAGTTTTACACGTTTAATTAAACGCTCGTTGTCCTGTAGTATATTCTATGAATATAACTAAACACAGCACATGAAGAAACGAAATACAACTTACCTAGTCCTTCTGAACTCCTGCTAGCTTATCTGTTTCTACGTCCATTTTTAACTGTCTGAAATTAGTTCAGCATGTTAGAATAACACTCTACTTTTCTTTAAACGTTTTTATTATACATAATTAAACACTTTTTCACCAAAATGGGAGCCACAAAACACTCAAAACACGCAGGAAATATGAATATACGTTTAGCGTATATTCGTTAGGACATACGATTTGTTTTTGTTTTGAAAATGCCGCCATAGGATGGGTGACGTTCACCAACACCATCATAGATTTTTATCGTCGTCCTGCTCTTTCCTACGGCGAAGTTTCTTCCATCTCACGATTCGAGCAAATTTTTACCCTTCACACCCCCTCGGGCCTATATTTCGCTTGACAATTTCTACTTGGGAGGTTAGGCCATATTTGATTCGGCTGAATGTTGATTGAATTTGGATTTAAAATAACAATGAAATTACATGAGTTTAATTATGTTCAGCTTTTTATGAAAAATAATACAAATTTTTACTTGTGCTATGCCTTTATTTCGAACTACATTTCGACGCTGTAATTGCTGTTTCGTCAAAACGCGGTTCTACAAAACTGCAGCCTAATGTGATTCTTTATGTCAAAATGCTAGGTCCTTGAGGAATCCTTGCATGATGATATTACCTGTCAACAATTTCCCGCTCGATTCTGCTCGATGTTTTGACAGATCCGGGCTAAAAATTTTAGCTTTCTAACTTAAGGTATCATAGACCCCAGTAACGGATTCAACGAAATGTGTTTTTTGTACCGAATCCAAGCACTCGCCTTTTGTATGCCAAGCTTTCAAAATTTTACCTGTCGTCAAGCGTAAGGACATAGTGAAAAACAAGTCATTATGTTTCAACTGTTTTTCGCCAAACCATCGGATAAGCCAATGCAGTTCCAGCTCTTGCCGTGTGTGTGGAATGAGACATCATACCATGTTACACGAGGAAGTTGAAACGCAGCGATCACAGTTATCACCAGTATCCAGCCAAAAGGTTGCTGAACCATCGCCATCTGTTTCCCACGTGTATATGAGCAAATCTTCAGATTTACCAACAACAATTCGTACCAGTATCTTACTACAAACAGCTATAGTGCAAATATTTGACTCAATCGGACAACCACACCCGGTGCGCATTTTGCTGGATTCCGGTGCGCAACTAAACATCATATCTCAACGACTGGTTCAACGCCTACGATTAGAAAAACATAGTGAAATGTATCGTATTGGAGGGATTGGAAAAACAAACGTAGTATCTCACCATCACGTAACTATAACCATTCAATCCATCCACTCTGATTTCACTTCAACCCTCAAATGCCATGTGTTGCCAGAAATAACAAACGATCTACCTTCCAGTAAAATCGACGTCACTTCATGGAACTTACCCTCCAACATAAAGCTAGCGGATCCTACATTTTTCCAACCCGGAAAAATCGATGTTCTAATGGGGATCGATTTGTTTTACAAGGTTATTGAGGAAGGCCTAATCAAACTCACAGACCACAGAACAATGCTGCAAAAAACTAGCCTTGGTTGGTTGGTCGCTGGGCAACCAACAACTGTAAATTCTCCAGATACAGACACCTACCACGCCTTGCACGCATGCGCTATTGAAGACCAAGTAGCCAGATTTTGGGAGTTAGAATCTTGCCAGAACCAAAAGGGCATGTCAGTAGAAGAAACCACTTGCGAAGATCATTTTCTTACCACCCATACACGAAATTCAACTGGTCGATTTGTAGTCAGACTACCCACTAAACCTGATACCCTTTGCAAATTGGGTAATTCATTTTGTTGACAAAAGCAACGTCGATGACGATTGACAGGAGGATGACAGCCGTGCGCGTGAAACGAGCCCGAGTTACCAAACCCGAGTGCGCCTGCCGGTATGCACTCAGGAAGATGAGTGCTATGTCGATGACCGACGGGCGAAGGCGATGACCGAGGCGATGAGCGGGCGCGAACGACAAATCGTCTTTTGTAGCGAAAAAACATCCGACAGAGGAAGACGTTAAATTTTTTAATTTTTTCTGCTTCTGCTTCACAACAATTTGTAAAAGTAATAAAAGGAACAATATTAAAAAGCGCGAACTCCTAGTTGGATTATTTGTTGCCCTGTTGCGTTTGCAACACATTTCCTCCTGCAGAGAAAAGATTAAACCAGCTTCTAAACAGATTCCAGAAAAATCCAGAACTTAAACAAGCTTACGCCGATTTCATAACCGAATACATCCAACTCGGACATATGGAGGAAATAGATTTGCCATCTGACGACAAACCATCCTACTTCTTACCTCACCACAGTGTATTGCGTCCTGATAGTCTGACAACAAAACTACGAGTAGTTTTCGACGCATCCTGTCCTTCTGATACCGGTGTATCATTAAATGATACGTTAATGGTAGGACCGACCGTGCAAGATGATCTGATTTCGATTATACTGAGGTTTCGAATGCCCAAATATGCCATAATAGCAGACATCGAAAAAATGTATAGGCAAATCCTAATGCATGAATCTGATCGCCCGTTACAACGAATATTGTGGAAAGCTGAATTCAACGAACCTACCCGAGTTTATCAGCTTAAAACAGTAACGTATGGCACATCTGCTGCACCGTATCTGGCAACCCGATGCTTAAAACAACTTGCAAAAGAAGGTCAACAAAAATATCCCATCGCTGCAGAAGTGTTAAACAGAGATTTTTACATGGACGACCTACTGACAGGAGTAGACGATTTGGAACATGGGAACATACTTTGTCTTCAACTAATTTCCCTCCTAGAATCAGCTGGTTTTCTGCTTCATAAATGGGCGTCGAATGATGCAGAGCTATTAAAGAATATTCCCAAAAACTTACAAGACGAACAGACTATCGTGAAGCTTGATGAAACCCTAAAACCAATAAAAACCTTAGGACTGAAATGGGATACCAATAATGACACCTTTCTAATCGACGCACCGCAGTGGCAAGAAATAGTATACGTCACCAAAAGAAGCGTACTGTCCGACACCGCACGATTGTTTGATCCTTTGGGAATGGTTGGACCGGTTATATTGCTTGCCAAACTCTTCTTGCAAGATCTGTGGAAGGAACAGCTAACTTGGGACGAACCATTGTCACATGAATTTCAACAACGTTGGGTGCTCATCCGCAACAATATGGCACAGCTCCATGATCTTTCAGTACCAAGATGGGTAATATCTACAACTAAACCAGAACGCATCGAGCTGCATGGATTTTGTGATGCCTCCGAGCGAGCTTATGGAGCATGCATTTACGTACGTACAATAGTTTCAGACAGTTTCTCATCTCATCTTCTTATATCCAAATCACGCGTGGCTCCAATAGGCAATTCAAAGAAGGAGAGGAAACTCAGTTTGCCCAGATTGGAATTGTGCTCCGCGCATTTGCTGGCTCATCTTTACCAAAAGGTGCGGACCGCAATGCACTCTGACATTCCATCCTACTTTTGGTCAGACTCGACAATAGTTTTACACTGGCTAGCATCTCCATCATCCCGCTGGAAGAATTTCATCGCGAATCGAGTCTCTGACATACAACATCTGACTTCAGAAAATTGGCATCATGTTCCTGGCACACAAAACCCTGCAGATTACATCTCACGAGGAGTAAACCCGGATCAATTAAAGGATTGTCATGCCTGGTGGAATGGACCAGAATGGCTAACCCAATCTTCACACTTCTGGCCTACTCAACCGCGCTCACCTGATCCTCTACTTAATAGTGATGTTCTGGAAGAACGAGTCACCTTAATCAGCCAACCTCTACCGCCGAACGAAATATTCTTACTTTGCTCATCTTACACCAAACTACAACAACGTGTCGCGTGGATACGTCGCTACCTACATAACATCAAACCCGCTAATAAGGAAAAGAAACTGAAGCCATGCCTAAGCCTGCAAGAACTCAACGATGCAACCAAGGTTCTTGTACGTATAGCTCAAAGGGAGAGTTTCGCTGACGAATTCATTAGCCTTACCAAATCCGGACAAGTCAACCCAACTTCACGCTTAAACGCTTTAACTCCTTATCTGAAGGATGACTTGCTTCATGTAGGAGGACGACTTCGACCTGCCAACGTATCTGAGTCCAGAAAACATCCACTAATTTTACCCGCCAGTCATCCACTTACCCTGCTGATTGCCGATCATTACCACCGTAATCTTCTACACGCTGGACCGCAGCTGTTGATTTCTTCAATTAGGGAAAAATTTTGGCCGTTACGAGCAAGGAATCTGGCTCGCCGAGTTGTTCATTCCTGCGTAAGATGCTTTCGCTGCCGACCTTCTACCTTAGAACAACTGATGGGAGATTTACCTCGAGAACGCGTCACTCCAACAATGCCTTTCTTACGCACTGGTGTGGATTTATGTGGACCGATATTTTACAAATATCCACATCGTAAGGCGCAACCAATCAAGAGTTATGTGGCCATTTTTGTATGTCTGGTTGTAAAAGCAGTACACATCGAATTGGTTGCTGATCTCTCAACGAACGCTTTTCTGACCGCACTTCGTCGCTTCGTGTCACGACGTGGACGACCGCAGCTCATCGAATGTGACAACGCGAAAAACTTTGTTGGAGCATCGCGAGAACTTGTTCAACTGGCAAAACAGTTTCGGGATCAACAGTGGCAGCAGACAATTTCAAATTCTTGTGCCAAGGATGGAATTGACTTCAAGTTCATACCTCCGCGTTCTCCCAATTTTGGGGGATTATGGGAAGCGGCTGTGAAGTCTTTCAAGACTCATCTCAAACCTACTATCGGAAACACGATCCTAACGCACGAAGAACTAACCACCCTACTAACTCAAATCGAATCGTGTTTAAACTCAAGGCCGCTCACACCACTATCATCAGACCCGAATGATTTTGAAGCACTAACCCCTGCCCATTTCCTGATCCATAGACAACAAATGAATCTAGCAGAACCGTCCTATGAGACTCTTCCTACCAACCGATTGAATAGGTATCAACTAACCCAGGAATTTCTACGTCGCTTGTGGAAGCGATGGTCGACTGATTACCTATCCGGATTACATCCCAAAACAAAATGGACCCGTCAACGGGATAACATCACCGTAGGCACCATGGTTCTCGTAAAGGAAGACAATCTTCCTCCGCTAAAGTGGTGTCTAGGAAGAGTCATCAACGTCATAAAGGGAGCAGACGATAATATTAGAGTGGTATTAATCAAAACTAAGCACGGAGAATTTAAACGATCGATTTCTAAAATATGTGTCCTTCCGATCAACGAGTCTAATACCGCCGAATGTTGAATCACTCGGGATGATTCAACGGGGGGGAGAATGTTAAGGATCGAAGGAGAAGGAGAAACAAGCGCGAACGAGACAGCTAGCGCGGCGCTGTCAGGACGAGGAGAGCGCAAGCGGAGTCAGTCTAACTCTAGCCTCCCTACGAGTAACATCTAACACACATCTAACACAGTTAATATACAAATAAAAGCGAATTCTTAAAAACGGATCTAACAGTTTACTACAGACTGCTTACAGTTTCTTAGAGAAATTGACGGGGACAGAAGCTCTAAGATACTGGGCAATTTTGGGAAACCTGCCACGATCGTCACTTAATATGCTTCTGGCGATCTTAAGGCATCATTTCAACATTGATGTTCCGAAAGATTCGCGGACATTCCTCAAAACCCACACCCAGACTGGTTTGGAAATTCAACCGCTCGCGGGTGGACAATTCTGGTATCAAGGGATTGAGACGGTCCTACAACAACATTTTCGGTAAGTATTTCATGCATAAATTGTACAATTTGTTTGCATATGTTGCAACTAACTGGTACCTCTTTGCTTTTTATTACAGAAATGTCATTCCCGAAGAAGACCTTTTTACGGTTCAAGTGTCTATCGACGGGCTTCCACTCTTCAGAAGTTCAAAACGGCAACTGTGGCCGATACTGATAAGGGTGGAAGAATTGCGAGAGGCTCCGGTGATGCTTGTCGGATACTATAGTGGACTGGAAAAACCGGAGCTGGTGGAAGAATATTTTCGGCCACTAGTGTTGGAGATCAATGATCTTCAACAAAGAGGCTTGCAGTTCGGCAACAAGGTAGTGCGTTTCGCTTTAAGCATATTTGTTGCCGATTCTCCAGCGCGAGCATTTGCTAAAGGTAGGACATATTTTTATCATATTTGAAGTGTATATTAATGTTGTTTTTTTTCCTTTTTCCTTTTTAGCAACTGCAAACTTTAATGCAAAGCATGGGTGTTTACAGTGTTCCATTGTTGGGGAATACATCAAACCGGAACGCAACGTTATATTTGATTCCGTGAATGCCGAGTTGCGTACGGACGCCGGCTTCAGACAACGAGTGGACAAAGATCATCATAAAGAATGGAGGACACCAATCGAAGATGTGGACAATTTTGATATGATACGCGGTTTCGTTGTTGCCGACCGCGTTCACCTGATTGATTTGGGGTGTACCAGATTATTTGTCCAAGGGTTTTTAAAACGCAAATTTAAAAATTTTCGTAAATGGTCACCCCAGCAGAAGGAAGCTATATCTAAATTTATGGTGCAGATTCGGCTTCGTTCGGAAGTGAACCGTCCTGTACGGTCTTTCCTACACGTCCGTTTTTGGAAGGCAACCGAATACCGGTCCTTCCTTCATTATGTTAGTGTTGTGGTCTGGAGGGATTTTTTTACATATCAGCAATACAATCACTTCTTGTGCTACTACTGCGGTGTGACGATTTTTTCGTCCTCGGCACACCAGCGATTATGGCCTCTTGCTGAAAAGCTCCTTACACATTTTGTGAAGGAGTTTCGCAAGTATTACGGTCGAGCCTATCTAACTAGCAATGTCCACAATTTGATACACGTGGCAGGAGATGTTGCAAATTGTGGACCGCTTGATAATTTTTCCACATATGCGTTTGAAAATTATCTTCAGATAGTCAAGCGATATGTGAAATCGGGAACACGAGTGGCAGCACAGGTGGCAGCCCGCATGCAAGAAATTGCTTCTATTGAAGTGGCTGCCAATCGTACTGTTCTTACTTACCCACGGTTGAAGGAAAATGGTGCTGGCCTACTAGTAGCCGCCGATTTTATCCTGCTGCCGAATTTCAAAGATCAATGGTTCTTAACCAAAGATCATGGCATTGTGAAGTTTTTGGAAGTAAAGAAATTGGATTCTTTACTTTACGTTATAACTGGAATCCAGTACGAGTACTGCACGGAGTTGTTTAGTTTGTCAGTAGACGATCCAGCTATCCAACTGTCGTCTACTGACTTAAACATTTATAAAATTAAAGAATCTTCTCCGCGCAGGAAGGTGGAAGTACCGCATTATATGATATTTTGTAAACTTGTATCGTACTATCTACCTCCTTCCTCTCTTGCCCTACGACCTCCCAATCCTCCTTTAGAATCTTATACTATCGTTTTGTTTCCTCTTCTGCACACTTTTCAAATTGACACAGACTTCCGCTTCAACTAATATTTTTCATCTAACCTTCCACTAATACTTTTATGTTCCAGCAATATACTGTACTTCCATCACTCTACTGGATCTTTGTTGCCCGATTCATGGTAGGACGACCGTTTTTACCGCTTTGTGCGTTGTAAAGCTCACAGTGGTCATTTAGGTTAAGAATATTTATAACATGGGTAGTTCAGTGGTCGTATGATACATCATATGATGTATGATGTGTTTATGAATGGGAGGGAAAATGACCACCGTTGATACAAAGCTTTACGTTTGCCATGCGGGACCCCATGCTTTTAAATGCTCGCATTTCCGCAAGCCTTTGACTGGTGAGCCGCTGCGTCCTCAAGATCACTTGGGTTGGTATAGGTTTGATTAGGGTTCATAGGTTGGGTTGAGTTGGTATAGATTTGGTTTCTTGGTTTGGTACATTATTAATTTCATTTATTTTATAATAACAAACTCACAGACTAACACATAACTAACACGTGTAATTCTAATCAAAAGAAATGATAATGAAGTTAGTTAACTTAAAATTTTTGATAATGTTAATGATGATTAAAATTAGTTAAAAAAATTGCATAACGGTAACGCATATATTAAGACACGCGCGCGTAAAAGTGAGTTAATAATTGTATTACTCACTCGTAGATATTGTTTTTGATTTATTCCGATTCTTCTCAATATATTGCGTGGGAATGGGGTGGGCCTTCATTATCATTTCAAATAGCAAGAGATTAATAACAGTTGGTAAAATTTTATATTTCATTGATTTCATAAAATAATATTTCATTGGTTGGTTGGTTTAAAGTTCATTTTATTTCCTGAAACACAATAACAATAACTAAGATTAATTTACATTTGCTTTGAATGTCGCTTGAATGCACTGCGGCACACACTTTTAATGGTGCCCTTCCTTTGAGCACACATTTTTGCATTTTTAAATTTAAGCTTCAAAAAGTTTTCTATGTCTATGTCGTTTGTTTCGCTTTGGTTGTTTGGAGCTCCTATTGCTTTCAGAAGTTGTAATATTTTGTGGTAATGTTTGAAGGCAATTTTGGAATGATAACCTTTCCAGTTACACTGCGTAACAAACAATGGGTTCAGAAACAAATATAACGCTTCGTGCAGCCTTTGCTTCATTTGTGTTGCGTTAATTTTAGCGCGGAAGATTTTTTTTATATGCTCAAAATAATTTGAACTCGAAAGCATCTCTTCTAGAGTATCTAATTCCGCCTTTTTTGTTATGAGCGGGAACGGAGTATCAATTGACACTTCCGGTGCGGTTTCGGTGGTCGAAACATCCAATGTTGTTGGCGGTGGATTGGCCTGCTGTACTATGATGCGATCTACTTTCTTTTGTAGATCGGCAATACACTTACAGAGGATGACTATCTGCTTAGAATTTTGCAGCGCCACCTTCTCACATCGGCATCGGTCGACAGCACCACACTCAGCAGAGGACACCACTTCGTTGTAATCTTTGTCCATGGTAAGTCTAAAATTGAAAAGTACGTTAAGTTCAGTCATTTTAAATTGAATATATTATTTTTATCTGATTCACCTTTCCTATGTCGATACTGCTCTTGTCGATGGTCAACAGTTCGGATATTTCACAGGTGCACTAAAGATTCTTCTTAGAAAACGCCTTGGAAGCCAAAGATTACAGCAAACCGCCTAAAATTGCATTAAGGTATGTTAACAAAACCAGTTTTAACGCAATTATACTAGTTTAATCCTTCTTACCTTTTCATAAAACAAGACACACCACGAGGATCACAAAACACGATGACAACACTGGTAGAGCAAAATTAGGTACCAAACCGCATGGACAAATAACAATGCAATGTGCGATATGAAATATCATGTATTTCCCAGAATAAACGGTAAACAGTATTTATTTTGTTTTTTGTATTTTGACAGTAGCATGACATGGATATGGCATCCGAAAAATAAATAAATGTACACTTTGACGCAAGAGTATAAAGTATAAATAATATAATATATAAAGAGTATAAAGAGTCATCAGACATTTCGCTTAATCTCTGAGTGTCGGGCGTACGATTAAGCGAAGATTAAGCGAAGTTTAAGCAAATGAGTTTCATACAAATTTTCACTCAATTGCCCGCAGGGTTGTTACTTGTGGTTGGACACAGCGGAAATATTTATGGAAAAATAAGTATTACACCCAATATGCATACTTTAGCTCACATTTTTGAAGAAGCTATACGATTTTTCTCGCTTCAAAACTACTCCACATATGTTTTCGAATCTAAATTAGCCCACATAAAACAACGCCTGATTCGAACTAGCTATGAATGTTTGGAGCAAGCAATAAGAAGAATTTTAGAACTCGAAAATTTCCAACTGCCTTATAAAAATGGAACATGTGATAAACCTCATTGTAGACAAGATTTTGTAGTTAACCGCTTCCGCCGGTTCTAAAACTATATTTTTCAAAATAATTATTAAATATACACTATTTCACTACCGTAGCGCGACTCACATTTCTTGTCTTTTTACGACTTGTTTCGCTCGTTGCTTTTCCTACTCTCCTACTTTCTCGATCAAGCACTTTTCGCCGTGCCAGGCCTGTCCACACGTCTTGATTGTCGAACGATTCCGTCGTAACACTCATATTAAGAAAAGAGGTCAAACTATTGTTTTAAACGTAAGAAAAGGTTTCACGTTCAGAAATGATGGGGTGAACGATTGGTTCTGTTGTGGTTGTTTTAATGTTTTAGAGAGACTTTGATTCCACTATTGATTCTTAACGAGCAGAAATCAAGTATGGCACTTTATATCAGCTAAAAATACCGAAGGGAATTTTACATGTAAGATATTTGGTACTGTGTAAGAATATTTTACGATGCTGTTTCCTCCCTTCTGTTACACATTTATGATGCAGAAAGGAACGATTATTTGTTAGAGGATTACGATGTGGATATTTTGGAAGTGAAATGCAAACTTGTTTCCATTTTTTTTGAAGTCGAGTCAAAGCAAGCCTTATTTCCATTACTGCGAACTCTAAAATAATGAAGCTACTAAAACTCTGATGTGAAAAAAATTATACTTATTTTATCACGTTGTTTGAATCACGAAAACGTATTATTAAAAGTGATTACACACTACATCGCATTTCTTTTGTATACATGTTGTCTTGCGCATGATGCCTTGCGTTCTTCGGTCAAATTTTGTCGTTCGATGGCATGACGCAGTTTTCCTATGAGAATTTTTTTAAAATAGTCACTAATTACCAAAAGCTGTTGATTTCCGCCAACTTCTTTTAATGCACATAAAATATTAGTTAAAGTTGGAAACGCTATCTTCTTCTCTTCGTTGTGAGTTTTTCCACTCCAGTTAATGTGAGGTATGAACTTTCGCGATATTAAAAGATCAGCCTCTTGTAGCCGGTTATCCACATCTATTTTTGAGATAGCTTGCTGCAGATATTGTAGAACTTTTCTTTTGAATTCCTCATCTGCGCCGAGCCTTGTGTTCAACTGAAACAGATTTTAGTTCAACTGTTTCGTTAGACACTGGTTGTCACTCGAAGTCGCTCCTGCTAAGAAGTCTCTCCCTTGGCAGGATAACCGTCATAAGAACATCTATTTCCCCCCGTACAATGTTTAGGGTCTGATGCATTCCTTTCACTTCGCCCTATAAGTTTTGCATACGTTTTTCCATGTTGTAGTTCATGTTATACACTGATGCATTTAGTTTGGTAAACGCTTCCATTAGTTGCTGATGTCTTATAGCGTTTTCTATTGAGAAACATAGATTTCATAGCAAATGAGATATGCTTTTCGATAGTCTTTCGTTGTATTTATAACCTTACCCGAGTCTGATGAAAGTAGGGAACAGGTGGCAGCATCGGTTTGCAGGGCAAGAATCAAATCAACATTTGTTTTTACAGTTTTGGGAGCGACTTTAGGTTCGGGAAGAATTGGCGGATCATGAATGATTGGAGTGCAATCGTGAGTGATCCTTTTACTCCCTGCTTGCATCACTATGATCTTTCTTTTGTTGACGATGGAGAACGGCGTTTTATTTATGCTGGAAACTGTAACATGCAATTCAAAATGAAACGATACAATGAAATAACATGTGCGCACATTTTCTAACCTGTAGCCTTTGTGTTTTGATCGATTTCCTGGAGAATAGTATTTTCTGCGTTCACTTCCATTGCACTTGAATAATGTGGTACCTCTAAACTGTACTGCACTAGCTAAGATTGTTCACAGTTCTACCGCGGAGGCGTGCGGAAAAATCAATCTGACATATGCCATTGAATGAAACGCATCTACATCCCCGCTAATAGTGTTATCTCTGTTCATTGCACTTGTAAAAGCAGAAAATAGAATTCGGCGTGTGATAAAATTTATCTAGCAGTTACTGCCGAATTAATTGGCATGATTTATGTGGCCTACAAAATATTGACCACGCTAATCACAAAAGCGTCCTGCATACTTGTCAGCCAACAAATGATCTGACGGCCTTGCATGTATCTCCAGGAGCAGTTATGCACAACTATATGGTAACTATGGTTCGAATCTCATTTCCTCATCATACATAAAAGCATTGATTAAAAGTTTCTCTCTTCGCCTTTAGTGTGTACGAACATAATAATAACAATACTGTTATCAGCAGCAGCGAGAGAAAGAATTACATATAAGAGCAAGCAAGCTTGGCGAGAGATAGAGGAACGTGTGCAAAAGTACAGCAGCAGGTTACAACAGGTCTGTCTGCCTCCCAGAGCCAGTCCAAGCATAAAAGTGGGGTTATCACCAGTTCATCACCTTGTCGCCATTTTTTTGTAATTCACCGCAGCAAGCCATTCAAAATGGTGAAAAAGGTCAAAAAGGTGAGTCGAAACAGGACTGCTAACCGGCAGCAGTTACGACTCATCATGTATGGAGCTGTCAAAATTTTCGACCCGCCGAAAGTGAATCGAAAATTTGAATTTGAAGCGTTTTGTGTCACAGTGTTCTAATTGATGGTGGGTTTACCTTTGTTCACTGTGTGATGGTGCGTCCGTGTGCTCCAAAAAGGCAGTAAACTCGATGGGTGCATGGAATTACAGTAAAAATGAGAAAAGTTCGCATTTAATGAATGACGCTGTGAACAATAACTCCAGAAGAGTAAGTTTATATAACCTAGAAAATGCTATATTCAAACGATAACATTCCGCAATACGGTCCCGTATGCTAAAGGCAGGTATTATAAGAACATCTAAAGATATACACTGGTATTGGCCATAACTTATCCAATCGGTATCAGAATTTAGATCCTGATGTTGCTAATCATGGGGCCGTGTGGTAATGTGGTAACTAGTGCTTGCCAAATTTGATTCAGTTTTAACAATTCAACAAAGTTTTAACAATATCTGGAATATCAGACTCGTTCTTGGTTTTCAACCTTTTAAGTAGCGAAATTGAAGTGATGGATCAGTTGAATAGAGAGTGTAGGCACGCGGAGCGCAATAAAAAATGCGGTTTTCGTAGTTTTCGCTTTATTTAACAAATCTTCAAAAAAAAGGTCCGCCTTGGTTCTGTTCGCTCCCGTGTCCCTAGCTGTACTGCACGCATACTTAGCCGCGCTCGGCTACGCACTCTGAGTGCCACGCACCTTTCATCCGGGTACTCACGGTCCAACGGATCTTTCTACTTTTCGCCCCGTTGCAGGGTTTACCTTATGCTTATCGAATTCTAACATCCCCCCGCCCGTGACCAACTACGTATGGTCACCCGAAACTACCTCCAGTACCGCCAACTTAGCTACTTTTTTTTTTTTTTTAAATATTCGTGAAGTTTTTTAGAACATTCATATATATTGCTCTCGTCTACTTCACTACGCTTGACTACTTCACTTGTTCCCGTGAGGGTTCCTTTTTGTGAAGTAGATCTCTATTGCCGCTATAGGCTCTTCTTCTCACCGTGCTGAGCGCACCTTCCATTTTATTTATATAATCTTATCAAGCTCGCTAAACATTGTTAATTTCGCTTGATCTTACCCACGTTGGGCACTCCAAAATTACCTAAGTCCCCTTGGTGGTCTCGGACCTCACTGATTAGCGCGACGATGTGTCTGCCTCTGTTGCCGCGGCTTCTTCTGCGGCAGAGAGGCCTCCCGATTCCCTGACGCTTCTGGCAAGTGCCTCGTTACTTGCCGGGAAATCATCTTCGTCACTAGACGAGTTCTCGCCATATAGCCTCGCCAGTGAAACAGCAGTCCGTCGACGCTCCCTCCACCTGGCGACACGTTCACGGTTGGCCGCACGGCGAGCGGCTGTTGTGGGCGATGGAGGTGGCGATGGAGGTGGTGATGGTGGCCGCCCACCTCGCCTCGCCTCTTGCCGTGCCACCGTGGCAGCACGTCGAGCCGCATTCCTTCGCTGATTTCGTGTGATGGCCACAGAGTTGTCCCGCTGCTGTCCCAGCGACGCTCTATCCTGTGCAGCCAGCCTCTCACGCTCTGCATCCCAATCAACCTGAAGCCTATCTGTGATCCGTGCAGCAGCCTCACAGATGCGGCTCCAGCGCTCGGGGCTCTCCAAAAGACAGCTTAGAATGGTGTCAGCAGTCACAGGATCCGTCCCGCCCTCGTCGAGCAGCTCCTCTCGAACTGTGGCAAACCGCGGACAATCGAACATGACATGTTCTGCGGTCTCCGCAACACCAGGACAGCGCTGGCAGTCCGGGGACTCCGTGAAACCCATTCTGCACAGATAGTCGCGGAAGAATCCGTGTCCCGACAACACCTGTGACAACTGGAATGTCACGTCGCCATGCTTCCTGGACTGCCATGCCCTAACGTCCGGGATGGTGCGGTGGGCCCACCTGGTGAAGCGGCTGGCGTCGTCGCTCGCTGCGTCTGCGTCCCACTGCTCCTGCCAAAACTGCAGCGTTCGTTCGCGCTCCTCCTGTCGCACTTCGCTGCTGGTTGTTGTCCTGCCGGCTGTTTGAAGGCGCTGGTAGACACGATAGTCCTCGTCCACCAGGAGGCAGATCGGCAACAAGCCCGACAGCATCACCGCCGTCTCGTCCGGAACGAACGCGATACCCGCTTGGCCGTTTTCGCCTGCACCCGTTGCAACAGCCGTCGACACTCGCGGAGCTTCAGCCCGTCTCGCCAGATTGGCGCGGCATACCGGATCACGGATTCCACCACGGCCGCCAGTAGACGAGCCTTGCTGGCCTTCGGCCCGTGGTGATTCTTCATCAGCCTGGTCACTGCCTCCGCCATCTTGGTCGCCTTTGCGGTGATGTGCTGCACATGCGGCAACCAAGACAGGTGGTCATGCACCCTGACTCCGAGGTAGCGGATGGAGCGAGAGGAATGCACAACCACCCCGCCGATGTTTATGTCGATTGCTAAAGGACACTTCCTGCTCGAGATGAGCGTCAACTCGGTCTTCTCCGGAGCTAGTTCGAGTTGGTGTTGCGCCATCCAGCCGTTGATGGAGGAGACCGCCCGTTCTGCCAGCGCCGCCGCTGCTGCCGGTGTTGTCGCAGGAACCAGAAGAACGAGATCGTCCGCGTAGGCTACGCTCTCGACCCCCGGTGGCAGCGGCACGGAGAGAACACCATCATACAGGATGTTCCACAGCGTGGGGCCCAGGATGGACCCCTGTGGAACCCCCGCGGTAATGTCCCTCTCCACCAATCCGTCGCTGGTCTCGATCAGCAGCTTGCGCCCCGTGAAATAGCTCCGGATGATGCGTTGCAAAGCCGCTGGCACTCCCTTGTCCCGCAATGCCTCGGCGATGAGCTGCCAACTCGCAGAGTTAAAGGCATTGCGCACATCCAGAGCGACCACTGCTAGACAGCGTTTGTCGCGGCTGTTAGTACGGCGAAACGACATGGCCGTCCTACCTGCATCCACTACTCGCTGTATCGCGCTTATTGTTGAACGCCCCTTCCTGAAACCGTACTGGGCATCGGAGAACAGGGACGCGCCGGACTCCTCCAGGTGTTCGTTAAGGCGGTTAAGGATCATGCGCTCCAAGACCTTGCCCAGTGCATCGAGCATGCAGAGAGGCCGGTACGAGGAGCTTTCCCCGGGTGGTTTGCCTGGCTTAGGCAGCAGTACCAGGCGTTGCCTCTTCCAAGACGACGGAAGTTCGCCACGGTCAAGGCAATCCTGGAACAGACGGACGAAAACCACCGGGTACTCCCTGATCGCCGGCTTCACGGCCGCATTCGGAATCCCATCCGGCCCGGGCGCCTTCCGGTTGGACATGTTGGCCACGATCGCCAACAGCTCGCCTGGGGTGACTGGCAGCAAGAAAGTCCGGCTGTCGGCCCTCTCGACCACGTCCGGCCATACGACGGGAGGGTGAGACGGGAACAGGTCTTGGTAGATACGCTCCAGCTCCGAGCGATCCGTCTCCGGTGCTACTCGACTGTCGCGCAGTCGCGACATGACCACTCGGTAACCTACCCCGAACTCGTTCTCCGCACACAGATCGATGAGCCGACGAAACTCGTCCCGCTTGTTCGCACGGATGGCTTTCGTCAGTGCTCGTCTGGACGTCCGATGATGTGCCGCCGCGAAGCTCCGCTCCTGAAGATCTGCCGTCTGCTGAACTCTATCACGCGCAGCCACACACTCTTACCGCAGTTGCGCCAGCTGTGGTGACCACCAAAAGGTGTCGCGATGGGGGTCACGGTGCGACGGGGTGACCCGCTCCATCGTCTCATCGCAAGCCTTCAACATGGCATCGACCATCCCATCATGCGAAGTGGCGCGCTCCGAGAACCGAGCAGCCCGCAAAGCATCGCGGAAAGCCTCCTCCGAGAACTGTGTTGCCTTGAACCTCCTGCACGCGTGACGAAAGCGTTGCTGTTGGCTGCCTCGTTGTTGCCGCCGCTGTCTTCGACCGTTGCTTACGTCGGAAGCTGATGGACCAACGGAAAAACACACATACCGATGGTCAGACGCCGTGTAGCTCTGGCTCACCGCCCAAGTGTCGGGGCGAGCGATGGACGGGCTCGCGAACGAAACGTCCACGACACTGGGTGTGGCCACTCCGTTGCCGTCGAATGTGGGCGTATTCCCGCGGTTCAGCACCCGAAGACCTAGCTGCTCGATGGCGCTGAGCAGCTCCTCGCCCCTTGCTGTACTGCGCCTGCTTCCCCACTCCTCGTGCCATGCGTTGAAATCGCCTGCGACGACAACGTGAGGGTGGGGAAGGGCCTCCAACTCCAACCCCTCCAGAAGCGCAGTGAACTCGTGGATGCTGAGCCGAGGCGGAGCGTAGCAGCTGACGAACACCACTCCTCCTATCTGAGCCGCCACCAGGCCGGGCACTGCGCTGGTCCAAACTCGCTGAATCGGGTGAGAGCCAGTGGCCACCACTGCCACCGTTTCCGCCGAATCGAAAGCCCAGTTTCCGTTGTTGGAAGGTGGCCTGTACACCTCCGAGAGCAATACCACGTCTGATCGCTCCTGCCGCGCCGTTTGTAGGGCAAGATCTTGAGCGATCCTGCCATGCCCGATGTTCGCCTGCAACACCCTTAGCGTGAACGTTGCAGCGGCTGTGCACATGCGCTATGCCCTACACGGTGAGCACCACCGCATACAGCACACTTTATGTCGGCCTCGCAACCACGAGCGAAGTGACCTTCAGCACCGCAGCGAATGCATACCTTCTGCCGATCCACCTGTGAGCGACAGTCCCGCGCCAAATAGCAACGCTGTCGCTCGACTGACGCTGGCATGGCCTCCTGCAGGTAGCTCACGCAACCGCACAGCTTGATGGACCGTCCGGAGAGCACCTTCACCTTCTTCGCCGGCAGACGAACACGATCCTGTTTGATGCCGTCGATCCGCTCCCACATGCTGACCGTGGTGATACCAGCATTGCCCTCGATTGCTACGTCAAGAGCATCACGCAACTCTGCTTCCGTGGCTGAAGGGTCGATGTGAGTGACGATAAGCTCGCTCATATCAGTCACGGTCCGGGTGGTACCATCTTCGCTCAGCAACTCCTGAATCTTCTCGCTGACCACTTCTGCATCGGCTGACCGACTGAGCGGAAGCCGAAGGCGGTTAATGCGCGTCCGCTTGCCCATCTTGACATATTGGGCAATGTCGCGCACATTGTCGTCCGCGTTCAAGGCACGACGAACCTTGGTGTAGACGTCAAGTCACGTCTTACCGGCCTGAGGTACAACCTCAATGACGTCGTTCTTCGTGCGACGCTGTCGACGCTGTCCCGCTGGCTGTTGTTGCTGTTGCGAAGGCTGAACAGCGACCACTCGTTGCTGCTGCTGCTGCTGGCGTGCCGGCTTACGGCGCACCACCTCGGCCCAAGAGCCGCCTTCCTGTGTGTGAGACGGTGCCACTGTTGACGCCGCCACACTCTGCCGCTGCTGCTGCTGCCACTGTTGCCACTGTTGCTCCTCCAGCTGCCGTTGTCCATGCGTCTGCAGTAGACGTCGCGGCATAGGGGTTGGCGGGTTTGCGGTTGGCCAGATTGCCTCCCCTGGACACTGATGTCCGATCACCTGCGCGATAAGCTCGTTGAGCGCATCGCGATCGCGCTGGTGAGCAACACGGAGCATCGCTATCTCCGCATCCGCCTTTTCTTCACGACGAATGGCCTCCAAACGCGCCTCCTTCTTCGCCTCCTCGAACATCTGGCACATTCTGATGAGCTCCTCGTGCAGCTTCTCATTCTGCTTCCGCATCTCCTCGTACTTCCGCTCCATATTCTGAAGAGCCTCCTGAAGGAGCAGAGCCTCCTGCTTTACCGCAGCAGACGAAGACGTTGATGAGGAAGCCATCAGTTTCGGCGCGCTGACCGTTGACAGTCGCGGGGCAATTATCCTCGGTTCAACACCCGAAGCTACTCCTGCAATTGTGGACGTCTTCACGCGCAAATCCACCGACGCCGCACGCACCGTATTACGGGTGATAACCATGGAACTTCCCCTTGACGATGTTGTCTATCACAACTCCTTCTTGATGGAACCAGCGTGCAACCACTGAAACCACCTTTCCCGCCTCTGGTGGGCAGTGGCTTGGGTAGTGGGTGGTCGGGGGTTAGTTTTCCGACTCGTGGAGTGCGTTACATGTCACACGCACTCAAGCAGAATTTTTCCGGGACTTTTTTTTAATTTTCCGATGAAAATTGGAAAATTCGAGCAGTGTTATTAAAATCAAAACTAGTTGAATCGAGCAGATTCGAGTTGCCCAACTGCTCCCACCACTTCTCCGAATTTTCTGAACACTTTCTCAAAATCGAGCACTTTCCGAGCAGTAACGGTCGTTTTTTGTCCCATGAGTGGTGCTCGATTTGAACAAATTTGTCGCTTGGGCCGTCCTTGTCATATAGGCTGTCACTTAAAATCTCACAAAATTTTACCGTTTTTCATCAATTTTTGTGCTGATTGTTATTTATCACTTAATTATAATATAACACCGCAAACCGCGAGCAGGTCGGTTAAAACTCGCGGAGTTCACGTCACGTCAAAGAGTCACTAAAGGGCACGAAAACCTTTTATAGCCACCAATTAGCGATATTTTTTTTTTTGACCACTCGAAAAGTTGCACACAGTTGTTGATGTTGTTGTTGTTGTTCACAGTGCACCGAGCTGCCGCATCACTTTTTTGCTACAAATTTCGCTGGCAAACACCATTTATCATTCAAAATTACTAGATGAGCGTCCCATGTTGCTATTTTAGTGAAAACCACATTGATTTCGCTCGATTTTGGGCGTTTAAAGTTCGAAAGTAGTCCCCCATACAAATTGTATGAGGGTATTATTTACACTTGTTTTGCGTATTTATTGACCGATTTTTACCCGGTCTACACTCAATTCACGTATAATTCAAGCTTAATGAATGTCTGTGATATAATTTAACACGTTTCAAAGCAATTTTGCAACCTTTTTCCACACTTTATTACAAGAGCTAAGAAACCACGTGCTTACTGCTCGACTCACGTGACGTTGGTATCGCCAACTTAGCTACTGGTCGCCTATATGTGCCGCTAGAGGTACGCACCCACGCCTGCCTCACACGTCCATCCGCACCCGATATCGTTCGTTCCACGATTCCCCGTTTCCACATGTTCCTCACATTCCCGTCTACGACTAGCACTAGGTCACCCACCTTTACCTCACGTACGTTTCCAAACCACTTACACTGCCGCGTAATTACCGGCAAATATTCTTTAATCCATCTGCCCCACATGCCGTCAAGAATGTGTTGCGCCAACTTGTAGTTGCTCTTCAAGCCGTTCCTATAGTTCGTGGGCAACACCGGTTGTTGCTTTATACCTGAAGAACTGCCCAACAAGAAGTGATTCGGAGTTAGCGCTTCTTGGTTTTCCGGGTCCACGGGAATGTATGTTACCGTGGAAATAGACGTAGAGAGACATTTCGCGCGCGACATTTCTCAAAAGTAGCTCAATTCTGCAAACAAAGCAAATCGCTCGGCGAGACATTTCTGTGGCTACTTCGATGGAATATTTCTATGTGTTTCTATGGAAATGACGTTTCGATGCTGTTTTTTATATATGGACTTTTCATCGCATTTCATCGAATATTGACGAGAAATGTCGCGCGAGAAATGTCGCTCTAGGTCTATTTGCACGGTTAGAGGTCGCGTGTTGATCATAGCCTCAGCGTTCAGCAGAACCGTCTCGAACGTCTCATCGTCAGGTGTGCTCTTGACCTCCATCACCGTGCTGATCGCCGCCTTTACCGACCGCACCATACGCTCCCACACACCGCCCATGTGTGGAGCACCTGGCGGGTTGAAGGTCCAACGAGTATTTGCGTTGGTGAAAGTCGCCGCCAGAACTTCGTTGCGCTTTTCGATCTCCTTCTGCAGCTGCCGACTGGCCCCCACGAAGTTCGTTCCGTTATCGCTAAACATCTCCACCGGAGCTCCCCGTCTAGCGACGAATCGTCTGACCGCCATAACACACGACTCGGTCGACAAACTGTGGACCACCTCCAGATGAATGGCACGTATCGTCAAACACGTAAATAGCGCCACCCATCGTTTTTCATTCGCCCTTCCTCGCTTCACCATCACCGGTCCGAAATAGTCCAGACCCGTGTAGCTAAACGGTCTGATGTATGGGGTTAGCCTCTCCCTTGGTAATGGTGCCATCGGTGGAACCTGTGGCAATGACCGCCGTACCTTACAATACGCACAGTTTCTCATTACTTTGTTTATCAAAGTCCTCAACTTCGGTATCTGGTAGTGTTGCCGCACTTCATTCACTACCGTTTCTTTGTTCGCATGACGAAAGACTCGGTGGTACCGTTCCACTATCAGCTCGTCGAGGTTAGAGGTTCCGGGAAGTATTACAGGATATTTCGCTGAGTAAGGTACGCCCGCCGCTGCCCCTATTCTACCTCTCATTCGTAATACTCCTTCTTCATCCATAAATGGCAATAGTTTGTATATATGACTCTGCTTAGCCACCGTGAGTCTTCCAGACCGTTCGTTGCCATCGACGCCTCGTAGTGTCTGTACTTCGTCCGCATAACAATTTAGTTGGATTTGCCGCCACAAAATATTATCCGCCTTAAATAGTTCCTCCTGCCTGAGAACTCCACTTAGTGCTGATTCGCCATGCACCCGCCGCCGTAAATTATCCACGTACCTTACAACCCATTCAACAGTCCTCTGCAATCTTTCCAGTCTACTGAACCGTTCCATTTGAACAGGTAGGCTCTTCGCGTTTGACACCTCTACATGCAGGTTCACTCTCCGTAATTCTTCTGAGGTTTCGTTGTTGGTGCTGCATCGTTGTGTTGGCCACTGTCTCTCGGGGTGAAGTAAGAAAGTTGGTCCCTGGAACCAAATACTGTCCCAATCGCAATTCGACCTTCCCTTCCACTTCGTAGCTTCGTCTGCCGGATTGTGCTCGGTCGGTACCCATCGCCACTCCTTCGTCGAAGTACTTTCTAAAATTTCGGCTACTCTGTGGGCTACGAACGGTTTATAATTTCTTGGATCGGCCCTTATCCACGCTAGCGCGACAGTACTGTCCGTCCAGAGCACACGTCTTCTAATCCCGAGCGGATGATGGTTTTGCGTATACTGCAGCATTCGAGCACCCAACACGCAAGCTTGCAGCTCCAGTTTGGGTATAGAAAGTGGCTTTAACGGTGCGACCTTGGCCTTCCCACTAACCAGCGTACATTGCGGTTCACCTGCAGCATCGATTATCCGTAGGTACAAGGCACACGCGTAGGCGTACTGACTGGCATCAACGAACACGTGCCATTCGCTGCTTTCGTACATCGTCTTCGATGCATCCGTGAAATAAGCGCGAGGAATCCGAAATTGCCCAATCGCAGGAAGCAACTCAATCCACCTGCGCCAGTCTCGCAATTGGGTGTCATTCACCTCCTCATCCCACTGCGTTCCCGATCGCCACAGTTCCTGGATCAATATTTTCCCATGGACCACAAACATCGCTAGCAACCCAAGGGGTCGTACAACGACATCACACACCGCAACACGTCCCTCTTCGTTGGTATTCTCTCCGTTCTTAATAGATCGGATGCCGCTGTGCACGCCCGCGTGCAGAATCCAATCATCTGAGACTGAACTCCAACGCATCCCCAGCACGCGTTCTGCCTCACCATCTGATGATAAGGCTTTGACGTCGTTAGTGTTCACCTCCCCAAGATGCTCCAACACCTTCAAGCTATTAGAGTGCCAATTCTTTAGCTCGAATCCCCCGTTCCGGAATATCTCCTTTACCTCTCTCGACACCTGACACGCTTCCTCTACCGACTCGAAGCTGTCAATGAAGTCGTCTACGTACGTACTCTGCAAAATTCCCTCCACCGCTCTTGGGAATTGCGCCGAATGATCCCTGGCATTCCTGTTTTTAACATATTGGGCCGTCGCTGGTGAACATGCTGACCCAAACGTTACAACATCTACCATATACGTATCCAACTCATCCGCTGGATCAAACCGCCATAAGAATCTCTGCGCATGCCGATCTTCCTTGCGTATTCTTATCTGAAAGAACATTTCTTTAACGTCCGCACAGGCAGCCACTCCGTACAGACGAAAGCGAAAGAGCACTCTCGGTAAAGGCAACAAATCATCCGGTCCCTTCAACAGATGATCGTTAAGCGATCTTCCATGCGCCTTCGCCGCTGCGTCCCAAATTAATCGCACCTTACCGGGTTTATTTGGGTTGGTAACTACCCCTATTGGTAGATACCATACGCGGTTCTCATTACACTGAGCAAGCTCTTGTGTGGTACTCTTGTGAATGTAACCCTTCTCGAGCATGTCGTTGATCTGCCGGTAAACTTGCGCCTTCAAAACACTATCCCGCTTCATGCGTTGCTCCAGGCATGCGAACCTACGTTGCGCCATTCCTAAGCTTGGAGGAAGTTCAACATTGTCGTCTTTCCACAACAATCCTGCTTCAAACCGTTTACCAATGCGAACCGTCGATTCATTTAACATTCGTTGTGCACGTTGTACATCGGGATGTTGTTCGATGACTGGTGTTACACCCAACTGCTCGATGTCATAAAACCTGCGTATCACATCGTGAATGCTTTCCTGACTGTTGCACTCGCACACATGCATCAACCGTTCGCATTCAGCATCCAAGGATTTGCCGTAAACACACCATCCAAGCCGAGTTTTCGCGGCAACGGGTTCCCCCATCTTTCCTTCTTTGGTCCTGAGAGGCACCGCCAAATGTAAATTGTCCAATCCAATGAGAAGCCTCGGCACCGCATCGCGATACTGCCGAATCGGTAGGTTCTGTAGATGCTTTCCCGTTCCGTCATCCATTTGGAAGGTTTGCCGCGGAAGATTCAGGTTAGATATTGTCCGTACCGAGTTAAGTGCAAACTGCCTTGAAGACCCTGTGGGTCCCACCTTGAGGCTTACACGTCTGGACCCCTTTTCAACCCGCGTCGTGTCACCTGTCCATCGCATACAAAGAGGTTCCACCACGCCCTCAACACCCAACTGCACCGCCAAATCCTCGTCCACTAGCGTCACAGACGACCCTTCGTCCAAGAAAGCGAATGTAGATACGTTAGTCGCAACATTACCGGAACAATACGAAATAATGCCGTTGAGGACGATGCCACGGACTGATGGTGATCTCAGCAACAATTCTGCCTTCCAATCTCCCAGCACCACCGCTCGATACCATCTTATCGTGTAACAAAGCATGGTGTCGGTACGTACAGCCATTGATTCCGCACACGGTTTTGTTCCGGCAATTCCGCCAGTTATGCTTCCCCAAACAACCAAAGCACAACGACAACTCTCGTGCCCTTTGCCATCGGTCCTTCACAGGCAGGGTTTTGAACTTATGGCACGCGGTTAATCCATGGCCTGTGGCATGGCACAACAAACAGCTTCCCTCCGACACTACTAACGTTGTATCGCTATCTGATTCCACGTGCGTGTTGACAATACCCCTCTTCCCCTTAAAGGTTCCACGCATTGATGGAGAGTCTATCGTCGTTAATCTAGCAGCATCTTCGGCCAGTTGTTCCATATAATCGCTGAACATAACCAGATCGACCGCGTCCTCATCCACTCCTCGAATGTGGTGTGACCAAAGCAACTGCTGGTCCTTTGGCAGCTTGCCTACCACTTCTTCCAGAAGCATCGGATTGGTTAAATGGGCCCGTGCGTCAGCTGCCTCCATGTGGTCCACCATACACTGCACTGCTTCGCCGTATTCGATAAGGGTCTCCAGCTTGTCGACTTGAGGAGGTGGAATCTTGCGTACCTTTGCTATCAGGGTCTTAATGAGAAGCACCGGTCTGCCATACCTTGACCGAAGTTTCTCGATGACACGCGGTACCGCTTCCGGCAACATCAAGCGACTACGCACTGCTTCCAATGCAGGTCCCTTTAAACACTTCTGCAGCCGCAGCATGTTTTCCCAATTTGAATAACCACATTGCCTGGTGGTGTGCTCGTAGTGAGAAATAAATATCGACCACTCAGCGGGATCACCTGTGAAGGTCGGGAGTTCCTTCGAAACCGTCTTCCGTGCAACTGCTTGTCGAGGAGTAATGTTGGAACCTTCTTCGCTGTTTTTCACCGCGCTCTCTTTCGGCTGAAAAGAGTCAAACTGGGGCGAAAATGTCGAAAATTCCACTTTACCAAACCTTAACAACTCCTCTTCCTCACGCACGAACTTTAGCTGGAGTTCTAGTTCCAACCGCCTTTTTTCCAGATCCTGTCGCTGCTTCAGCATAACCAGCTGCGCTGTTACTTCATCACTGGCAGGATCATTGTTGAGGTTATGAACTGCGTCTCTGGCCTCTTGGTTTGCTCCTTCCAACGTGCTCAACTCGTCGGCTCCTGCGAGCGATAAACGTGCTCGTCGTTTTGAGATCGCCGACGCTGTCTCTTTCTCACCTACAATGTCCACCTTCACTTTGGGCTTAGGAAGGGCTTTCGATGCACATGGACTGGGCTCGCCCGCTTGCGGTGCTGCTTGCACCTTCAATGCCCCTTGGACGCAATCGTCACAAATCCACGCACGCTGTTGCACGGATTCGACAGATTCCGTTATTCCAACGCATGTAAAGTGCCACCACTTATCACATGCGTCGCACTGCACGTATTGAGTGTCCTCCATTTTGTCACTGCACGCCTCGCAACCACGTTTTTTGGTCCCATGATTTTTCCCCTGTGGGCACTTTTTTATACGCACAAATGAACTTTTTTTTGAAGGCAAAGCTGTAGGCACGCGGAGCGCAATAAAAATGCGGTTTTCGTAGTTTTCGCTTTATTTAACAAATCTTCAAAAAAAGGTCCGCCTTGGTTCTGTTCGCTCCCGTGTCCCTAGCTGTACTGCACGCATACTTAGCCGCGCTCGGCTACGCACTCTGAGTGCCACGCACCTTTCATCCGGGTACTCACGGTCCATCGGATCTTTTCTACTTTTCGCCCCGTTGCAGGGTTTACCTTATGCTTATCGAATTCTAACAGAGAGCGTTCATAATAATGACCCCCAGGTTGAAAATTCTTGCACATTCTCTAGCATGCTCTCGTCTGTCTCTTCTGTAAAATTTATGACGGCTTTCGGCTGCCTCTTCTCCCAACGCCCCAATTAATGCTGGTGCATGCAAGACAATTTCATCGACATGGGCTAGAACTTTGTGAACAGTAGGCATTTTGTACATTTTGAAATCAAGTCTATATAAAACGTGTAATAGAGACTCTAAACACCGCATCCAGCAATGTAACGGAGAAATTCCAAAGTTTAAATTTTCAAGATTAGCATAAAATCTGTTTTGTGCTGATCTAATACTCTAAAATAGCTAACATTTTTTCTTTTGTTTCTTTGTCAAATTCTACTTCAATTGGCCAACAAAAACGTACACTTTGAGGTAGTAAATTATATCCTCCTCATTCGAAGCAAATGAAAGGCGGATAGGACTTGATACAAGTAAATCAGAAATGATGACGCCTTGTTAAGATGTCGGTTTACCTTTCATTACCCGTTACAGGTACAGATTATTCTAATGGAATCATACCTGATATGGAATCATACCTGATATGGAATCATACCTGATATGATTTCCTCAAATATCTTTAAAACCCTACTGCGGCCATAACATCCAACCTTATGTGTTACCCTAAATTACGGATTGTTCAAAGCAAGTAATTTGTGCACCTGTTGACTGTCAATCGACTGCAAAAAGCGCAGGTAACCACACCAGGAACACACGTATCTGGGTGTAACAAAAAATACAGAACGCTACTATAAATATGTAGAGTACAGGTTGAGAAAATATTAAGAAAATATTAAGAAAGTACACGTGTTACACTATTATGTGGTAGTAATGAGAGGACGCAACTCGACAAAACTTCCAGAATGGTTTCAAGTCAAAGTTTAAAAACCTGATATATTTCACGGACTTTTTGCAAACATTTTCAAAATGCAAGCTTAAATTCTACACAAATCAGAAACATGAAGATATATACATAAACAATATTGAATTTCCTTTCTAAATTACAAAAAAATATCAAAATCGATCCACTAATTAATGAATTACATTAATTTAAAATTTGCCAAGAAACATGATTTTTTTCAACATTTTTTCTCAAATCTTGACTTTAACAGCCTCGTTCTCAGAAACCAGATTAGTTAGAGACTTGATTTTTTGGATTTTTCTTAGTTTAATCCTGTAGATTAAAAACCGTGTTTAGTATGCCACTAGTTGAAAGTTGGTTTTTAATTTCATCCCGGCAAATTTCCATCGTGCACTGAACAGTTTATAATACAATACAAACAATTATTTGTTGCATAAAGCGGAAAACTGAAACTTATCTGTGCAAATTTGCCAACTCAATCCTCAAGTACATTGATTGCAAATTCCAACACAGCGAGAGTGGTAAAACATATTCGGTTTCCAATCGGAGCAACGCTGAGCGAGCGAGGTAAAGCACGGAAAGTAGGATTTAAATTGTTAACAGTTTGTGTTAAGTTTCGTATTAAATATTTAACTAAAACGCACATGATGTAAAACTTTCATGTAGAAAACATTGATACTTGATTTCAATAACCGCAAGGAAGGTCACAAGCGAATATATCTTTCCGATATCGTGTGTGTTAATCTTAGAAATTATTGATTTTATGTTACGCTTCATGTTTTCCTTTGTCCTTCTTACCAGGTACCAAATTGGTGCGAATTTTCGCTACGGTATAGTAGTGAACTATCGTATTGTAGTAGTCCGGAATGAACCTGCAGGTTCGTTCCTTTCTTTAAAATAAACGATCAGAACTACGTTCGAAATTTTGATCATGCTAGTGTAAGAGTCTGGTTTCTTTCTCCAATCGCTACTTTATTCTACGACAGTTTTCAACCGACTGACGCCTGTTCGTCAATACCTGATACAAGTAAACGTTCGATCCTTGGATGTAAACACTAGGTTTACGGAAATAGGTTCATAATTATGAACCTGGTAAGTTTACGGAACTAGAATAGAATAGTTGTACATTGCTGTTCCAATTACACAGTTACATATATCACGAGAGTACCAACAACCGCCCCCGGCATCAATTCAATTTCATCTGCCATTAGGACAATTAACCTACGAGTTTCGTTCCGTTCCCTTGGAAGAAGAACCCAGTTCAGTTCCGTTACTATTTTTCTCCAATTTTCCCATAACTACCGTATTGCATCTCGCTTTAATTTACACACTCTCTTTCGTTCTCTTGGCGTGGGAGTATACTTGACTTAACAATATTTGTAACCGAGAGAATTTTATATTGCGGATAACTTGTTGCTGGAACAAAATGAGTTATCGTTGATTTTTCTCATATTGAAAAATTATGCGCATTTTAATTTCAATATTCTTTAGAAGGGCAAAAGGATAAAACCTATCCGAAATTATGTGCGTTAGTCATAGAAAAGGTTGATTATATGGTATGTTTCATGTCAAGCTCTGAAAAATAAATCGAGTGTGATAAGTTCCGTTTGATAAGTTACCAATTTAGAGTGAATTTTGCTTACCGTGTTCCTTCTCTACGTTATTAATTTATCAATATATCAGTTTTGTACCATTTTCAGATAAAACTCGGATTTGTTAAAATATGTTAAACACACAAATAACTTGAAATATATTTTGTAAGTCTTGAAAAAGACGGGATTTGTGAAATGCTTCGTGCTTGATCTTAACAAAAATAAATGTTTGCAAGTGTTGGATCCAGGTGATAGGCAAGAAGCTGCACCGCGCGAAACAGTTCTCCAGGTCACGGTGAATGCGCCTCCAAGTCGAACCAAGGAAAAAAAATTGGCTATGAAGAGAAAGTGTCCACTTGATTAACACAACTACCTCTTTGAATTGAACAAACGTAGGATTCAGCACTGAATCTGGCTCAGGATCATCTTCAGGATCGATGTCAACAACATCATCTGCTTTCGTTCCGTTGCTCGAATTTGGTGATCTTGGATGAGCTACTGACTGCTGTCTTGCGCAGCTTTGCACCTTTGGCATACTATAAGACCAACCGGTTTGACCGCGTGGAACCAGAATCAGGTACTGAAGCGCGTCTAGCAACTGGTTGGATTCCAACACTGACTATGCGTTCGTACGGATGCTTGAACATCGTTGCAATTGGATTGTGCGTGGAAAATACACTTTGTAGAGTGGCCAATATGCCACGATTCAGCTCACTACCAAATACTGTCGCTCAAGTGTTCAGCATTGGGTCGTACTGATCCTCCGAGTTTGGATCATTGAAGTACAGCTGAACATAGCATGGTGAATGTCCTGGAAGCACCGTGAGTGAACCGATTCGATGGCAAAACGCATGTACGCGATAGTTGTAAACTCCACCGCGAGCCACTCGTTGATCCTGACGTACGCGTCATTTCCGCGGATTGATGCACCGATTTAGGTGAAGGTAAACGCATTATTGTATCCTCGGTTGTTGAGCAGAAATTCCCACACATCAAACAGTTGCCGCAGTTCTGCTGTCGGTTCGGGAAACGATGTATGTCTATGTATGTGTATGTTTTTTTTTTGACAAGGAGTTTAAAATCTTCTTAGACACCCAGCGGGCGACATGGAATTTTTACCCATGTAAAAAAAATCTCCTTGGCCACGCAGTGTTGTTGCCACCACCCACGGGATCACCTCGCGGTATTACTTCATGAGTGGGGCTCTGCAATGGACTTAGTCAACACACACGCACACGAGACAATTACGCATTACAAAGTTAACATGCAACACATTACACGAACACGGCGCTATTCACGAAGCACAGATACACTTATGAGGGACCAACACGTTGGTCTTCCTTCCACCGTCGTTGGAGTCTCGTCCCGATTTGCCGCATCATGGTTGCCGCAGCTTCCCACAGGTCAGCGCTTTGCAGCATCGTCTCCACCAGATTTGCACTGGAAACTTCTCTGCCACACTTGCTGTTCAGCTGCTGTCGCTCTACCAGAAACCTCGGACACTCAAACAGCACATGTCCAGCTGTCTCATCCTCGTCAACACACCACGGGCAAGAAGGCGATGAAGCGTGCCGAAACCGATGGAGGTAGGCTCGGAAGCAGCCGTGGCCGGAGAGAAACTGCGTTACGTATGTTAGAAGTCAACCTCTCCGTGCTTCCTCCCTACCCAGGCTGCCACGCTAGGGATCAGGTGGTGCGTCCACCGTCCCTTCTCGGAGCTGTCCCACTCAGCTTGCCACTTCCTCGTAGAGTTCCTTTTCGCGGCGTTCCTTGCGTTACCGGCGTTAGGTCCCCGTATGTGCAATCCAGAAGCTCTCCAGATCTTCTGCCAATGTGATGCAGATAGGCACCATGCCGGCGATCACACACACTGCTTCATAGGAGATCGTCCTATATGCGCTGGTGACGCGCTTTGCCAACATCCTATGTACTGTGTTGACAGCAGCTTAGTGCTGTTTCTGCACCAGGATGTGTGCCCACGCTGGGGTTCCGTATCTCAGCACAGAGGTGGCTACGCTGGCGTGTAGTCGTTTTGTGCTACTACTAGGTCCACCGATGTAGGGAATAAATGAAGCGAGCGTGTTTGCCGTCCTTGACGTCTTAACGCAGACCTGCTTCTGATGCTCGTCGAACTTCAAGCGATCGTCAATGGTGACCCCTAAGTACTTGAGGTGTCTTACGGACTCAATGCACTCGGTACCAACCATGATCGATGCATTCTGGATCCGTTTATGGCTGCTGATGACAATAAACTCAGTCTTCGCACGTGCTATCTGCAATTTCATCGTCCTCATCCAATCGTCGATACGCCCAACGGCGTCGGTCGCTAACATCTCGATCTCCGCGACGGATTCGCCGGTGATTGTGAGGGTGATGTCATCCGCGAAGTCGATTACTTCCGCTCCTGGAGGTAACGCAAGGGTTAAGACATCGTCATACATTGCGTTCCACAGGGTGGGACCAAGTACTAATCCCTGCGGTACGCCAGCCGTGATGCTAGCGGTCTTGACTCCCTCCGCTGTGTCGTATTGCAGCATGCGTCCATCGAGATAGCTCCTCAGCAGCCTGCACAGGTACGGTGGAACCTTCATTCGCTCCATTGCTGCCGCAATTGCCTCCCAGCTGGCACTGTTGAAGGCGTTTTTCACGTCTATCGTGATGACTGCGCAAAAGCGCGCTCCGCTCCTTTTCCGCTGGAAAGCGGCATTGCCCTTTTCAAGCACTGCCAGTATCGTGTCGACTGTTGATCGCCTCCTCCGGAACCCGAACTGTCGTTCTGAGAGGCCGTATTGCCCTTCAGCATGGACAGTCAGGCGATCCAAGATTGGTAGTTCCTGAACTTTGGCCAGGCCGTTTATAAGACCCAAGGGTCTTAGGGCCGACGGGTCACCCGGAGGTTTACCTGGCTTGGGTATCAGTACCAACTTCTGTATCTTCCATATCGACGGGAACTGGCTAGAAGCCAGGGTGCTCTGCAGTATGGCCTGCAACACTTGTGGGTACGCCTTCATTGCTACCTTGTCTGCCTTGTTGGGGATCCCATCTGGACCGGGGGCTTTCCCTGATTTAAGGCGCTCGGCTATTTTCAGGACCTCGTCTATGGTTACCGGTTCCGGTACGGACTCAGGGGTACTGAAAGCAGAGCTCAGCTGCGGCGGCTCGTGATCAGGGAATAATTGCGCGATGATTCCTTTCAGCTTCTCGGGGCATCTCTCAACGGGCTCCTTGCGAGTTTTAGCTTTTCGCATCACCATCTTGTATGCGAATCCCCAGGGCTTCCGAGCGATTTCAGCGCAAAGCTCGAGGAAGCATCGTCTCTTGCTGGCCTTAATTTGTCTCTTCAATTCTGACCTGGCCGCAATGTAGCTTGTCTTCAGCTGTTCTCTGCTCGCCAAGCACCTGCTCCGCTGTAGTCGCCTTCGAGCTGCCATGCACTCGGTCCGGAGCCTCGCAATAGCAGCGGTCCACCAGTATACAGGTGGCCGCATGTTTTTGGGGGACTTCCTCCTGGGCATCGTAGCGTCGCATGCTCTGGAGAGTGCATCCCTCAACTCTAACGCACTCACAACGTTCTGGAACCCACCAGTGCGTAACGCGTTCTTGAACATCTCCTCGTCAAAGAATTGCGTTCTCCAGCCGCGGACTGATGCCCGAAGTGTCTGCAGTGGAGTATGATCTCTGCCGATTGTATACCGTAGCATGCGATGGTCGCTGAGAGTGTACGCTTCGCTCACTCGCCAATTCAGGTGTCGTGACAGGACTGGGCTACAGAACGTGATGTCTATGACGGAAGTCCTGTCATTTCTGCTGAAGGTGGGAGTGTTACCAACGTTGCCCAACACCACATTGAGTTGGGAGAGACTCTCGAGTACCGCCTCTCCTCTGCTGTTGGTTCTCCGGCTACCCCACTCAACCGCCCAAGCGTTGAAGTCCCCGGCAACGACGACTGGGTTTCAACCTGCAAGAGCATCAACTAGGTTATCCAGCATTGTGCCGAATCTCTCCAGTTCGCAGCTGGGTGGGGCGTAACAGCTGCAGAAATAGACACCGTTCACAATGGCGATGGTGGAACCCTCCAAGTCCTACGAGACTACTTTCTGTATGGGGAATCTGCCCACCGTCCAGATAGCAGCCAGGCCTGTCCGATATGTTACGCAGCAGCTGTTGTCTCTCGGGGTACGATACGGCTCGGAGATTAACGCAACGTCACCCTGCTCTTCTGCTATCGCCTGCCACAGTAGGTCCTGCGCTGACTCACAGTGGTTTATGTTGGCCTGCACTATCTCCATGGTTTTGCTTTCGTCACCGCCGGGCAAAGGGGGCCACTGGTTTGGTGTGCATTGACGCCAGGGGCACAAAGTACGCACTTCGGAGCCTTGTGACAGCTGCGCGCCTGGTGACCTTTCTCTCCACAATGGAGACAGAGATCGGTTCGATCAGGTCCCTCACAATCGCGGGAAATGTGGTCTGTTGCCCAACAGCGGAATCATCTCCTGTTAGGCGGTAGGATCCGTACCGCGCAGCTGGACCACTCTACCTTCACCGTACCAGCACGAACCACCTTCGCTGCTAAATCCCCAGGAATTTTTATATATGCCGTCTGCGTGCCGTTGTATGATGGCCTTAGTTTCGCCTCCAGGAGGGTGCTCCCACAATCGAATTGCTGCCTGAAGGCCGTCACCACCTGCTCTGCCTTGGTCTCCAGGTCAATATTGCGGCACTCTACCGTTGCCGACCGGTTCAGCAGCCTCACTTGTCCGGTTTCGCCAACAGACTCCACTATAAGGCTCTGAAAGTCGAAAGCCTTCACTCCATCCTTTAGCTCGAAGATCAGATCATCTAGCCGAGTACGACGGATTCTTGCCACCTTCTCTCCAAAAGCCTTGAGCTTCGGGTCTTGTTTCATTCTTCGCAGCGTCTCCTCTTTTTCATCTTTAGACGAAACAACGATGGCTTCGGGCAACTCCCGTCTCATGGGTGGTTTCGGCTGCTTTTGGCGCTCAACCGTTTCATTTCCCGCTTTTTGGGGTCGTTTCGGGCTCGTCTGTCTCTTCCTGCTTGCCACGACTCTCCACTATCCCTGTAGTGGTGGGGTGCACTCTATTGCATCGGATGTCTGCAGGTTCGCAGTGGCAATGGTACTTGCAGCATCCGCTGTGTTACTCTTTGCCACATTACACGCACCAGCTTCGCTTTTTGCTCGCTTCTGCTGCTCTTCTAGTACTTCAGGGGACCCGAGATTTCTCCCCCTTTTGGACGAAGCCTGGGGTCCCGATGGAACATTGTTTCTTAAAACTCTTTCAGCTCTCTCTGGAAGCGCGCAGCTTCCAAGAAAGTAACTCCCGTTCAACAGTGCCTAGGTCTGACAGTATTTTCACTGCCATTTTCTTGATAGGAGCATGCACGTTGTGCCGGTCCTTCGTGTACAAGTGCAACTCCCTCGCCGTTGCTAACGCCGCCTGTAGTTTGCTGCTGCTTTGCGACGGTTCCAGTATCAGCGTCGTCTCTTGGGGGTTGCGGTCCTCCATGTCGTCTCGTTCTTCTGCGACATCAGGGGTTACACTCGGCGTTTCTTCCGCATTTTCCGGGGTAGGTACAGCGGGAGCGGAGGGAGGGAATCTCGGGGTCTTGGAGCTACTTCCAAAGAATGCTCCAATGGTGGAGCATTATACCCAAACCCAAACGAGGTATTGGACGCCTCGTTTCCACTCATTGGGGAGTGATGTATAAATATAGGCTAAAGTCTGAAACACGACCCCCCCACTCACGGGCACTCATTTGAGTGACTTTTTTTCGTGCAGGGTGGTTCGAAATCGGTTGCGTGTTTTTTTAATTATGTTTCGACACACAGACACCTGAGGACATGGCCGTCGAAGAAGAAAATGTAGCTGTTCTTTCGCGGATTTTATTTCGGATAAGTTTTCGATTAAATATTTACCAGCCAGTTGTTTCGCTTTTAAAGAATGGAGAGAGCGCAAAAAGCCTTTTCGCCCCCTATTTATTGACTATTTACGGAACTTTAAGTTCCGCCCATCACTATCTGAGAGTGGCTCCGCTCCTCCGACAAATCGCATGTCGGATGATTCATCACATGTAAATACTGTTCCAACATCCTCCCCCGCCTTGACGGAGGTCAAAACAGTTATCCGATCAGCACGTGTTGTCCTCTTTGTCGGTGGGCATCGGTAAGATGCAAACTTTCGTGATCGGTCGCGTTATTATCCCCTTCGCGGTCTTCAGTGTTACCACTCGCACGATCTGATCCTCTCCGGGGTGAACATGTACGATCCGTGCTAGAGGCCAACGAGTACAGGGTAGCGATTCGTCCATCAATATCACTAACCTGCCTGTAAGTATGTTGTTGTTGTTGCTACCCGGCCGTGTGTAACTCTTTTGCATTTCTTGTAGATACTCGGTGGCCCAATGCTTCCAAAATCGTTGCACTAGCAGCTGCCATTTCTGAAGATCATCCAGGGTGCACGATTTCAGGTGAGTATAGTCCGGCTCGGGAACAGCATGCATCGATGTGCCGATTAAAAAGTGTGCCGGTGTTAGTGCCGCTAGTTCGTCGGGATCATCGGAGAGTGGTAATAATGGCCTGGAATTCATTGCTGCCTCTATTTGTTGAAGCACGGTGCAGTAACCTTCGTAGGACAGCCTCGTGCCGCCTAGGTGCCGGTAGAGATGTCGCTTCGCGGTTTTGACTGCTGCTTCCCATAAGCCACCGAAGTTTGGAGCTTTCGGGGGGGTGAAGTGCCATGCGATGCCCTTGTCCGCACAATAAGTAGCAATGACGTTCCGCTGCTGCTCGTCGTTGAACATCTCAAAAAGCTCCTTGAGCTCGCGTTCGGCTCCTTCAAAGTTTTTACCATTATCGGAATGGATGTGCGATGGTAGACCGCGTCGTGAAGCGAAACGTCGTAGTGCGGCTAAGAATCCTGCTGTTGTGAGGTCTCCCACGAGTTCAAGATGAACAGCCTTCGTGGTGAAACAAACAAATACGCACAGGTAGCTCTTAGTCGCTGCGGCTCTGCGATGCGCAGGCTTTAAATAGAACGGTCCGGCGTAGTCCACTCCCGTGATGGAGAAAGGCCGGCTGGGTGTAATGCGTGATGAGGGAAGTTGGCCAATAGGTTGCCGTGCCAGTGCGGGATCCTGGCGAATACATCGAAAGCAATTCCGCACGATGCCTTTCACTAATCGACGTCCGTCTAGTGGCCAATACTGCTCTCTCATCTGGGATAGTAGAAGTCTTCCGCCGGCATGCATAAGCTGTTCGTGGTAATGTTCAGCTACGAGACGTGTAAACTTATGCTGTTTAGGAAGCACCACGGGATGTTTCGATTGGTACGGCAACTGCGACAATTTTAATCGTCCTCCCACTCGTATTATGCCCTTCTCGTCGATGAAGGGGCTTAGTTTACGTAAAGATGACTGCTTCAGTAAAGCTTCTCCCTTTTTCATGTGCTTGATTTCGGGAGAGAAGGCATCTTGTTGTGCTAGTCTGCAAAGCACAGTTTTGGCGTCTTCTAAGTATTCTTTCGTGATACTAAGTGGTGCTACGGTGTGGTTTGAAGATGGTTGTGTGCGCGCCTTCTGTTGAGTATTACGCGCAAAACGTACGCAATACCCAATTATACGCACCAACCTAGAAAACGATGACGAAATATCGAACCATATATGAGTCGAGGTTGTAGCGATACCTGCACTCACCTGACGGATTTCTAGATCCACTCCGTCGATGGAATCAGGATTCGAGCTGGGCCATGACGAGGCTGGAAGAGCTAGCCAATCCGGGCCGGAGTGCCACTGTCGACTCTTAAGGAAGTTCGCTGCCGACATGCCGCGAGAGACCAAATCGGCAGGGTTGCTGGAACCAGGAACGTGTCGCCATTGTCGCGGATGAGAATAGCGCTGCACTTCAGCGACACGGTTCGCCACGAATGTCTTCCATGTATTGGGTGGAGATGCTATCCATTTCAGCGTTACAGTTGAATCAGACCAGAAGAAGGACTCGACGCTATCGATCTGCATCGCCTTCTGGACCCGGTGCTGGAGATGGGCGCCCAAAACAGCTGCGTTGAGTTCGAGTCTCGGCAGTGTGACGCGTTTAAGAGGTGCTACTCGGGACTTCGACGCCAGTAAGCTGATCCGTATTTCTCCTTCCGCGTTCTTGCAACGCGCGTAGATACAGGCTCCGTAAGCTGCTTCGGAGGCGTCGGTGAACGTGTGGAGTTCTACTTGTGAATTAGGTAAAAGAACATGACGATTAGTTTTATACGTAGATAAAGATTGCCATTCATCACTAATCGTTGTCCATTTGTTGTAGATCTGCTCGGGAACGGGATCATCCCAGCCGGATTTCAGCAGCCATAATTCTTGCATCAGTAGCTTTGCACGGACCAATACAGGTGCAATCAGTCCAAGCGGGTCATACATCTTCGCGATGCATGACAGTATGGATCGCTTCGTTGAGGATGTTGATTCAACACAAACGTTCGAATCAAAGCACAGCTCATCAGATTCTGGTTTCCAGGAGATGCCGAGTGTTTTCACCGTTTCATTGGGAATGAACTGCAACGATGACTGGGTGCCGATTTGATCAGCACTTAAACCGCTGAGAACGCCTAGATGATTCGATGTCCACTTGCGTAACTCGAATCCACCTTTCTCAAGTAGATCCGATAGCTCCTGACGAAGACGGAAAGTATCTTCTACCGTGTTGGCACCACCAATGAAATCATCTACATAAAAGTTTCGTTTCAGGGCAGCTTGTGCATTCGAATAGTGTGCACCTTCATCATCTGCGAGCTGAAGCAAGGTGCGCGTAGCTAAGAATGATGATGGCGAAAGTCCGTACGTGACGGTGTTGAGTTCGAAAATCTGCATCGGGGCTTGTGTCGAAAAACGGAAAAAGATTCGAACCAATCGACGATCATCAGGATGCAACAAGATTTGTCGATACATTTTTGCTATGTCACCCACAAGCGCAACCTTGTATGTACGGAATCGTAAGATTATGTCCAGCAAATCGTCTTGCACTATAGGACCAGTGCATAATATTTCGTTTAATGAATAACCCGAATTCATTTTTGCAGATCCGTCGAACACTACTCACTTTCGTTGTTGAGCTGGATGCTTTAAAAACGGGATGATGAGGTAAGTAGTAGGCCTGTTCCTCTTCTCTACTGACATTTATCGGCGACATATGGCCGAGCTCCAAATACTCCTTTATAAATTGGTGATAGTCCGCCTTTAGTTGTGGATCGCGTTCCAGCCTCCTTTCCAGCAACTCGAAGCGTCTCAATGTTGTTGCCTTGGACTGACCGAGCTTTACATTAAAGTCAGGCTGCCGAGGTAAACGTACGATATACCGACCCGATTTGTCACGTTGGGTGGTTTCCTTAAAAACTGTTTCGCATAGTTGTTCTTCAGGTGAGTAGCAATCTCTAACCTGCAACTCTTCCACATTCCAGAATCGTTCGAGCGATTCCTCTAGAGTGCTCATACAAACGATGGAAGCTGCATTAGAGGTTCCGTCAGCAGGATTCAAGGACGATGCTGAGCCGCTCACGACCCATCCGAACACACTTTCGATGAGGACAGGAAGGCCTGACGAGATTTTATGTTGTGCCCCGCTTTGGAAGAATTCATGGTAATGCCGGGCACCGAGGATGAGATCGAGCGGTGCCGACTTATGAAATTGGGGGTCAGCAAGCATAAAATTCGAGGGTATTTGCCAATCATTCGCGTGCACGTCATGTGCTGGCAAATTCCCTATCAAGTTTTCCACGATCAAAAAATCAGCGCTCAACTCATACGGACTCGTTCGTGATGAAACGTTGGCACGCACCGATTTTGTCACTGGTGTGGACGAATTCCCCGCCCCGATAAGGGCAATGTTAGTCGCATCGTACTTAAGCGCTAACCTATGAGCAAGCCGGCGGCTCATAAGATCAGGCTGAGAGCCACTATCTAAAAGTGCTCGCGCAGGATGAACGATACCGTGCGCGTCAACTATCCGAACTACGGCAGTTTGGAGAAAAACGTGATCGTACGTTTGCTTGCTCGCGTGTGCTGCTACGTAGTGTTCTTGTGTGTTCGCCAAGTGATCGCTAGTGTTGTGATTTATGGAAGCATTTCGCGCAGCTGGCGTGTTGGGCGCAGTGGGAAATGTGCCGTGTGAAAGGTGTTGTGAGTGTAATAGTGTGTGGTGCGCTAAATTGCAGTGTCGACACTTGTATTGCGAGGAGCAATCACGCGCTCGGTGATTGTACCGCAAGCAATTTAGGCAAATTCGTGCGTCTAAAGCTGATCGGTATCGTTGTGCAGGATCCATAGCAAGGAATCGCTGGCATCTCATAACGGCGTGAGGCATATTGCATACAGGGCAACTGTGAGGTTCTTTATCGGCGGTCGCAAAGCTCGTCGCGCGCGGGAAATTTTGACGTCGTGTGTGTGTGGTCTGCTCAGAGAGTGACGTATCGGGTTTGTTTACTAACAACGTTTCGAGTACTCTCATTCAACGTTGTAAGAAAATTACAAGGCTCTCGTAGCTTGGATTTTCGTCGTTGGAAGCGTGCTCTTCCCAATCACGTAGCGTGATTGTTGGCAGCTTGGTGCATAACAAATGCTCCAAGATACTACTCCAAGCGTCAGTATCTTCACCCAAGTGGTGGAGCGTATTTTTGTGGCGTTCAAATTCGTCAACCAGCTGATGCAGGGTCAACGCACCTTCGTGCTTGATCGGCTTCATGCTAAACATGGCCTGCAGATGACGCTTTTTTAGCAAATATTCATTGGAATACCTTGCAGTGATCATTTTCCAAGCTTGCTCATAATTTGCCGCACTGATTGTAATTGCCTCGATTACTTGCGCCGCTTCACCCTTCAACGCTGCGCGCAAGTAATGAAACTTTTGTATGGCGGGCAAATCTGTGTTGTCGTGTATGAGACACTCGAAAGTGTCCCTAAAGGTCAACCACTGCATGTAATCGCCATTGAATTCCGGGAGTGTGATGGTGGGCAATTTTATCCCCTTTAAGGAGCTGTTGCCTGTCCTTTGCTGCGCGGCTTCATTGCGCGAAATTTCCCTCATTTTCGCCTTCAATTCGCCTTCCAGATATATTAAGCGTGGCTCGAAATCCTGCCTCAACGCGTCGTTATGATCGGATTCTTCAACAGTGGTTGATGCATCTTCCAGCTGTTGTTGAATATTCTCCAAATCCTTTACCAACTGCTGGACTTTATCAAGTCGAATTTCCACGGCATTGGAGTCTCGCTCGGGATCAAATTCCCGCAAAAACTGTTCGTGTCGCACCAAAGTAGCGAGCAAAATCGTCCTTCGTGAAGCCAAAATTGTTTGAGCAGGCATTTTGATACAAGGTGCGAAAAGTGCGTACTCGAGTGTAGTGTGATGAAATGCGAGCTACTGCCGAAATGCGCGCGCGTGTATTACGTTCACTTATCGAAAAAATCGCGAGTATTTAGGTTGTAGAAATCCTGGTCACGGCACCAATGTTCTTTCGCGGATTTTATTTCGGATAAGTTTTCGATTAAATATTTACCAGCCAGTTGTTTCGCTTTTAAAGAATGGAGAGAGCGCAAAAAGCCTTTTCGCCCCCTATTTATTGACTATTTACGGAACTTTAAGTTCCGCCCATCACTATCTGAGAGTGGCTCCGCTCCTCCGACAAATCGCATGTCGGATGATTCATCACATGTAAATACTGTTCCAACAGTAGCAATTGGTGCCATCTATCGACCACAGGTCAAAGATTGGCGATCCGTTGGAGCTTTCGCGAATAGCTCCGGCCACAGACATGGAAGCGATTAGTGGTGCATGGACGAAATGTAGCCACAAGTGCCATCTAGCCATGGCCAGAAGAAAGTTTGGCGATATCTTGGATACCGGCGGAGCTATGGGGCAAAGTTGGGCCAAAAATGAGGAAAATTTTACGGTTTCACAAACAGCGTATGAAACTTGGTTCCTCGATGAATAAATCACTTTTCACTATGCGAAAACCTCCTTACAATTTAATAGTAATTGTAAAAAAAATCGGCTAAAGTCTGAAACACGACCCCCCCCCCACTCACGGGCACTCATTTGAGTGACTTTTTTCGTGCAGGGTGGTTCGAAATCGGTTGCGTGTTTTGTAATTATGTTTCGAGACACAGACACCTGAGGGCATGGCCGTCGAAGAAGAAAATGTAGCAATTGGTGCCATCTATCGACCACAGGTCAAAGATTGGCGATCCGTTGGAGCTTTCGCGAATAGCTCCGGCCACAGACATGGTAGCGGTTAGTGGTGCATGGACGAAATCTAGCCACAAGTGCCATCTAGTCATGGCCAGAAGAAAGTGTGGCGATATCTTGGATACCGGCGGAGCTATGGGGCAAAGTTGGGCCAAAAATGAGGAAAATTTTACGGTTTCACAAACAGCGTATGGAACTTGGTTCCTCGATGAATAAATCACTTTTCACTATGCGAAAACCTCCTTACAATTTAATAGTAATTGTAAAAAAAAATCAAATTCAGGCCACATTGCATAGTCTGCGAACCACCCTGTACGAAAAATTGACACGCAGATGAGTGACCGTGAGTGGGTGGGTCGTGTTTCAGACTTTAGCCAAAAAATCAAATTCAGGCCACATTGCATAGTCTCCGAACCACCCTGTACGAAAAATTGACACGCAGATGAGTGACCGTGAGTGGGGGGGGGTCGTGTTTCAGACTTTAGCCTAAATATATATATATAAATATATATTTTTGGTACTCACCCGTTTTGCCTCGTGTAGACGAACCTTAACATTGGGCCGTTACACTTATACCCACCGGGATTAAGCGAGAGAGTTAGAGGTAGGCTACGCGTGTTCGTGCACTACTAAGCACTTTCTCGTTGCGTTTGTCCGCGTGTGCTCTCCCTTCTGGGTGCCGTTGTCACTAACTCGAACTTACGGTTGCTGCTTCAGGAGGAACCGACGCCACCGAATCCAATCGGACAATCAACGCTTCCCTCAGCTCGCACGAAAGATCTGTATCACAACAAAACACTCACTCTCACTTCACCGCACTTTGCTCAACCTCCGTCAAGAGAAAGCGATCACAACCCGTTCACTGGCACTCGAAGCACCGTGTTAAGCAGTTCTGTGTTTGAGGTTGATTCAGGCGGTTCGGCGTTCTCAGCCAAGGGCCTGGGGCCGGTCAATTCCCTCGATAACAGAACACTTGATCCTTGTCCACTTCACTTAGTAACTATCACTTCCACAAGCACTTATCTCCAGCCCTTCAAAAATTTGCTGTGCAGAACCGCGGTTTTCACAAAATAATGCCAATAACACTGGGAGTGATTTGTAAACACGTCCGCTCTTCGACATAATTCACACATGTGTGTCCGAACACACATGTATACCGAAATACCTACAAACTTGAATAGCTTTTCTCCAAATGAGTATGTTGCTGAGCGAGCCAACCATTCACACATTGTTAGCCTAGCAACGAATAATGTGCGATACTTACTTAACTCTCGATGTATCTGAGGTCTAAAGTCATACATACCGAAAAATGTATGTGTATGTGTATGTGTACAAGTGTATGAATCGCGGGATGGCCGCATGTTTCATGATAGTCGTGTGCTATTTTCAGTTGGCCGGTCATGCCGCGCCGGGATATAAATTGTCGCTGTCAATCTGCTTCGTGGTAACTGGTGTTGGTGCTCGTTCAAATGTTGTTGTCGGAGATGATGGACCTGCCTGTGGTTGACTACAGTTACGACAATTGGGGCATGTACCGTGGATCCTCTAAAGCAGGGGTCTCCAAACTTTTTAGATGGCGGGCCGCTTTGAGTGGAATAGCCGCAGCTGAGGGCCATCAGCTGCAAAAATAGTATTGCATTCAATTTAGTTGGTAAGGGGAGGGGGCGGAGGGGGTGGTGTCGGATGTGGTTGTTTGAGAAAATAATTATAATTTTGAATAATCAAATAGCTGAATTGAAATAATTTTATAAAATAAGTTCTATGCAAATTATACTCACAATATTTGTTCTTTATTTTTGTCTTTATAGTTCTTTATTTTACATTGTCACTATATTTCACGTTGTCTTGATTTCTTAAACGTTTTAGTTGAATTCAATTTGCACTTTTCTGTATTAATCTTTTGAAATTAATGCGAATGTTGGCATTGTTTCTTGGATGCTGTAATTGCGGATAATTCGGGTTTCAAATTTGACGTTCCTATCGTCAATATAGATTCCATGTGTTTGTCCGTTAAGTTGAATCTCAAATTATTCTTTACGTATTTCATGCGTGAAAATATTTGTTCGCACAAATATGTTGTTCCGAACAGTGAAATGTACTTACATGCAAAATCCCTCATGTTTGGAAAATCTTTTTTCGGTAAAAATTTGTATAAATCAATTAGTCCTTCTTTGAATTTATCTTTCAGGTTATCATTCGCTTGAATTTCGATGAACTCCAACTGCAGTTCATAGGGACAATCCAAAACAACTGCTTCGAATGGATTTTGAAAAATTCTAATTTCTGAAGCTTTTTCGTCTACTTCAGAAAACCTTTCACTAAACTGCTTTTGCAGGTTGGTTATTAAATCAAATGCATAATCAACTGGGAATTCTGCCTTTGCTTGCCCTTTAAATTTTTGACACTGTGGAAAATGTGTTAAGTTTATTATCTGTAGCTGTTCTAAAAATAAAGTAAGTTTAAGTCTGAATGGTTTAATATGAGTGTACAAGTCGGAAATAAGATTGTCTTGTCCTTGAGGTTTAAGATTCAGTAAATTCAAGTGAGTTGTTATGTCTGCTGCAAATGCCAATTTCCATACCCAGTTTTCATCACGTAGCAACGGTTCTGGTTTGCCCTTTGTTTCTAAAAACTCCGTAACATCCTTTCTTATTTCAAGCATTCTGGTTAAAAGTTTTGCACAACTTAGCCATCGTACTGCTGTGCAATAAGGCATATCTGGATAATCCGTTTCATTATCTTTCAACAAGCTTCTAAACTGTCTATGATTCAGACCGTGTGATCGAATGAAATTCACTATTTTAACTACGGGATGAACTACACAGCTAATATCTAAATATTTAGCGCACAACGCTTGCTGGTGAATCATACAGTGGATGAACATAGGCTGAGGAACATTTCTTTTTTTGCACTCCTCCTTTACTAGTCCAACCAAACCTTTTTTCACATCACTCATATTTTTTCCTCCATCAACAGTTAAACAACTAAAATTACTCCAATCTAAATTGTATTCCGAAAAAGTTTTAACCAGCTTAGCGAAAATATCTTCTCCGGTAACAGTACCATACATGCTATGCATGGCAATACATTCAGGTTTTCATCCACTCTGATGAACACAAGAAGCTGCTAGGTTGATGAAATGTCCAACGATTCGTCCATTGCAATTGAAAAATATCGAAAAATTTTTGCACTTTTTTCTGTTGATCTACAATGTTTTCACCAATATCTTCCACACGACGTGCAATGGTATTGGTACTTAAAGACAAATTTTAGAATTTTTTAAGCATATCTGGACACAGTTCTTGTGCTACTTCCAACATACACTCCTTCACTAGTTCACCATCTGTAAACGGTTTACCTCTTTTAGCCAAGATATACGCAACTTTGTAACTGGCGTTAGTCACAGATTCGTTTTCAGTAGATAATTTGGTGAACAGCGCTTTTTGAGACGAAATTTGGTGGTATAGCTTGGAAAACCGTTCGGTTCGTTCTTGTCCCTTCAACTGACCATATTCCTCCTCACGTTTGGTTTGATAATGACGACGTAGGTTGTAATCCTTCATCACAGACACTGTTCCGTTATAGATGACACACAGCGCTTTTTTCCCATGTTTTGCAAAAAAATATTTCAAACTCCATTCTTCTTGACTTTCGACTCAGTCGCTATCCAACCTCCGCTGCGTGCAGACGTTAATCGAGGCTACGAAAGTGCTAAACACAGACAAATAAAAAAGTGATTGCAAATAATAACGAGCGTACCCACGATGGGTCAAAGCTCCCAAAAAAACAAAAAGCGGCCGATCCCCATGGGAACTGCTACCAGGCCGAAACGCAGAATACTGCCAAACATAGCACAACAGTGTGCAGCTAATCCATACGCACCTCTACTATCGCTAGAGGACAACGAGATCGAGATCACTCACACAACTCCTAAACCATCTGGCAACGTCAAGCCAGAGCACGCACCACCACCAATAACGGTCGCCAGTTCTAATGTTCTGGACATCCATAAGAAGGTCATGGCATCTGGTGTCATGCGCTATACGACAGCGACTACCTACAAAGGTATTATAGTCCGCACCACAACCACAGCTGATTTTAAGGCCGTTTGTCAAATGCTGAAATCGACAAACACGGAGTTCCACTCATACCAACTACACGAGGACAAAACGACCAAAATCGTCTTAAACGGCCTAATCGACATGCCAACTGAAGAGCTTAAAGAACTTTTACAACAGGAAAAAATCAACCCGGTAGCCATAAAAAAACTACCCATCAGGCAGCAGCGCTTTGACCAGCAGGCATTGTACCTGTTGCACTTCACCAAAGGCTCAGTAGACATGAGTATATTAAAAACAATCAAAGCTCTAAACCACCAAATGGTCACTTGGCGTTACTTCTCCGGGCAACCTGGTCCTATGCAATGCAAAAATTGCCAAAGATTCGGACATGGTGCTGAAAACTGTTATAGAGCGCCGTTGTGCATTAAATGTTCCTTGGGACACAAATCTTCCACGTGTCCATTATCTGCAGAAGCTGGCGAAGACAAGATCCCGACGCACAAACTAAAATGTGCAAACTGCGATGGAAACCATACGGCCAATTATAGCGGTTGTCCTAAACGGCTAACAAAAACAAAACCCAAAACTCAAAACGGAACAATGTTCGCAACTACGCAAAGGCAGGTAAATTTATCTAGCAGTGATTTCCCTCCACTTCCCTCCCGTAGTCAAAACCCATTCCCTACTACGCACACTAATCCATCCCGAGTAAATGGTCAGTCACCTCTCTCATATGCCGACGCAACTAACAGCACCGACCTTTTCAATTCAGAAGAACTAGTGCAAATCATCTCCGACACATTTCATAGTCTGCGTGGATGTAAAAGCAAAGAGGACCAAATCAAGGTAATCTTTACAAACGTTCAAAGACATTGCTATCGATAAATGGAGCAGTTTACAAACATTAAAGTCGCCTACTGGAATGCAAATAGCATAACCAACAAAAAAATAGATTTCACAAGATTTCTTAACCACCATGGTATTGACGTAGTCGCAGTGACGGAAACTTTTCTTAAACCTGACTTAGCCTTCAATGTTGCTAATTATTACACTTATCGTCTCGATAGAACATCTGGCCCTAAGGGTGGGATTTTAATTCTAATTAAAAAAACCCTTAAACATTCGTTATTGCCATCTTTCAATCTTAAAATCATTGAAGCCATTGGCATTAATATACACACTAGTCGATCTCAAATTTCATTTGTTGCAGCATATCACCCCGGCGGTAATGGCAATATGAACAAATTCAAACACGATATTAAGCAATAACCAGCCTTAGGAACAAGTTTTTCATTTGTGGGGACTTCAATGCCCGTCACAATTTGTGGAACTGTGCCTCTAACAATCAAGCAGGAAAAATCTTATTTGACGAACTGCAAATAGGACAATTTTCCATCAACCATCCCAACTCCCCTACCTACATTCCTTCTAATCCTAAAAACAATCCCTCCACGTTAGACTTAGTTTTAACAAACCACCAAGATCTCTCGGAACCAATAACGATGCATGATCTAACTTCAGACCATCTGCCAGTGCTATTCGAATTTAAAGATGTCCAATTAATAAAAATTTCGAAAAAACAATTATTTGATTATAAAAATGCCAGTAGGCCTCTTTTTAAATCTGAATTAAAAAGTCATATTAATCCTAATGAAACCGACCTTAGCCAAATCGAACAGCCATCACAAATAGATAATATGATCCAAAAACTATCATACCACGTTTACCAATCACACAATCGAGCCGTTCCGCTCTCCACCCCGGGAGATTTCAACATTTTCATTCCTCAATCAATTATCTCCTTGATAAAATTAAGAAATGTATATAGGAAAAAATGGCAAAGACACAGACTAAATCTCTATTACAAAGACACCTACCTATCCTTAAAACAAGATATCGAAGCCAAGCTAGGCCTACTACGAAATTCGGCATGGTCTAAGAATTTAGAATCATTTAACCCACAACATAACAATAATAGCAAACTTTGGAAATTCGTAAAAATAATTAAAAAACAGCCCAAAAGCATCCCAGCATTAAAAGATAACAACAAAACACTTTTAACTCCTATAGAAAAATGTGAAGCAATAAAAACGCATTTTCAAAAAGCCCACAGTACCACCTTTCACGATAAGAGCCCTTTAAATATCAAAGTAAAGGCAGCAGTACACAGATTTTTCCGTTTAAACCCAACTCCCGAAATTATACCAGCCGATTTGATCAAACCTAAGGAAATACTTCAAATTATAAAATTAACAAAGACAAAATCTTCTTCAGGACTCGATTGCATAAATTATCGAACTATAAAACAACTTCCTAAAAATGTTATTGTATATATTACCTTAATCTATAATGGCTGCATAAAACTAGGATACTTTCCCAACAGTTGGAAACAAGCTAAGGTTGTTCCAATCCCAAAAATCGGTAAAGATTTGAATCAAGCTTGCAACTACAGACCAATTAAACTGTTTCAGCAAAATTTTTGAAAAAATTATCGCAGTAAGATTAAGAACATACTCTGAAATGAGTAATATCATACCTAACTCTCAGTTTGGTTTTCAACCCGGCCTTTCCACGACACATCAGTTACATAGGCTCAAAAGCGATATAATCTTTAATCGACGCAATAACAAGTCCACCAGCCTAGTACTATTGGACATGGAAAAAGCGTTTGATACCATTTGGCATGATGGTCTGACTTACAAATTAATCAAATATGGGTACTCAAATTATGTAATCCATCTGATCAAGAGTTTCTTATCCAATAGATCTAATGCTGTTTATATCAACAATACGCAATCCAATAACTACACTCCCCCTGCGGGTGTGCCACAAGGGAGTGTACTCTCACCCATACTTTTCAATATCTTTACGGCTGACATACCTAAAATGACAAACTGTACCCAATATCAGTACGCCGACGATCTGGCCATTGGCACCTGCAGTAGATTATCGAAAACCGCAATTAAAACACTAAACAAATCTTTACTCATTTACCACAAATACTGCAACAGATGGAAATTGAAGATCAACCCTAACAAGTCAGAAGCAATTTTTTTCACCCGTTTCACTAGCCGACGTAAAATTCCTAATACCAACCTAAAATTGAATGGAGTAAATATACCATGGTGTACCAAAGTCAAGTATCTAGGTATCATTTTAGATAAATCCCTGACCTTCAAACAACATACTGAAAACCTTACTATCAAATGTGAAAAAATACTCAGAAGCCTGTATTGTTTCTGGAACAGATCATCAAAATTAAGTCTGAAAAACAAAATCCTCATGTACACCTCCCTGATAAGGCCTATAATAACCTACGCATCCCCAGTTTGGCACTCCTGCGCTAAAACACACAAATTAAAAATGCAAAGAATTCAAAATAGATTTTTGAAAACTTTCTTGAATGTTCCTTTTTGGTATAGAACTAATTACATCCACAGAACTTGCAATATTGAACCCCTTGAAATATTCATATCAAAACTTAACTCTAATTACTTATCACGAACTAATAATAACCTAAACCCCACACTAGTGGAATCACTCTCCCGATCATAACTATAATTGTATTACTAATCCCAACTCCTTTCCTTCCTATCCTCTACCTCTCCAACGACATTCACTGTTAGATAATTAAGATTAGGTTTAGCTTTTCTCTTCTCTCGTAACCTGGCGTCATTCTTTATACATAAAAAAAAAAAATAAAATTCTTTTTTTTTCTTGTCCTGTGGTGGGTTTTGTTAACTTTCCCACTCCATTTTCCAAACGCCTAAAGGCAATGCTAACTAGCAACATAGAATACAAACAGCAAAGCTATATAAAAATTCACTTATATTAAGGAAAGCACCAAAGCGAACCCACTGCGTAAACATCTGAAAATGTACTTGTATACTTATTATCACGAACAATAAATAAAAACTACTACTACTACTACTACTACTACCATTCTTCTTGAAATTGCCAACACTCGTCATCAAGTTTTCTTTTCTTACTCTCGGCTATTGAAATAAATGCTTTCGGTACGGTTTCGACTTTGTTGTTTGACTTGTAGTGGATAACTGTCACGCTTTGGAAGGCTTCGCAAAGTAATCAATAAGACATGTCCGTCGATCGCAAAATTTATCAAGAAAATTCAAACACCCCAGTCACCTGAACATACGTCGTATTTTTGACGATTTAGCTACTCACACACCAATGGCTCACGCTCGGCGTCGACTCCGATCGATGGGATTTAAATTTGCTGCGCCTTTTTGTACGAGTTGAAGCGAGAGCGAATGTGCCAATTTTAGTTAATCGTACTCTGTTAGCTCGGACATTCGAGACTGGGACGTATTGCCCCAGATATCGTATCCGTTCAAAAGACTAACACTATGAAATTTATTGTTTCGCCATCTAATCCAAGGCATAAAAAAATTCGTGGAAAAATAGTGCTCTCACTGCATTCACTGGCGTGTGCATAAGTGATGTGCAGGTTAACCCGCATCAACGATTCCGATAAGTACAAGAAAGCTGGAGCGCGCTCACCGACCCAAACTCGCTGCATCAACTGCTCGATTTGAACGCATCCACGGGTCTGGCTGGGTTCCCATAAATCGGGAAGTGAATAGTATGACCCACTACTAGTTGACATAATGCGCAAACTGTGTAGAGCGTATATGTTTCACTACCTCGAGCAAGTGAGTGATGATATCAACTTTAGTTGAAAACTTTCATGAACTGAAATTACTCTTTATGTATTGTACAATGTACGAGACAAATCAGAAAGGGATCCCTGAGACAATGTGTATTATGCTGAAAACTGTTATTGTTGTTAAAAAAATCATCGTTAAAAATCAAAATCGAAAGTTTTGCGGGCCGCATGGGATTAGTAGTTTCTAGACCCCTGGATTAAATCATTCATTGTTCGGTTGATAATATGTAGGTCTTGGACATCAGGGCTTCCTCCGATCCATCTCCAGACCGATCTTATCATATCGATGCTTCTCACTGATCGCTTTCTTGGCTATATCTGATCAAAATTTGTGTACAAATTTTTGATATTATGTTTCGCAATGTTAGTGAGTGAGCTATTATCTAAAATTTAGATGAAAATTGAGTGGAAAAGCCCCAGCTGAGGGAAAATTTATCAAAGGCTGGGCGGGCCCCAAGGGAGGCCGTAGTTTGGAGACTCCTGCTCTAGAGCAGTGATGTCAAACTCATTTTGACTAGCGGGCCCTTTTTTCAAACAAAAATGATTTTGCGGGCTAATTTTAAAAATATCCCTTCTGTGTTGCAATAAAACCTGTGTTTTCATGATTGAAAATAATAGTTCATAATTCATATTCACGCGTCATAATTCATATCCGATTATATTTGACATACTCATATTCATAATTATATTCAAACAATGACAAACAAATTCGAAAAAAATACCCGTAACATACATTTCTTAGTTCTATGTAACCATATCTTATAAATACACGTATTCCATTGTAAGTACTCATGAGAAGAAGTTAGTTCGAAAATTTAATTCATTTGACATTAAAGTAACATTAACAGTAAAGAACTTCAAAAATTATATTTGCATGTAAATATGAAAAATAATAAATTTCCTGATTTACCAGACACTTGTTTTCTCTTATCTTCTATTAACTTTTGAATATTAGGTTTCATTGTGTGGCTGCAAGCAACCTTTAATGTACTATTGAGATGGTTTTGTGAAAATCTTGATTGCATTTTGTTTTTATTAATATTCATTTTTGAAAAAAGTTGTTCGCAAACATATAATTACGTATTATGAAATACTATACGAGTACTATAAATCGTTATAGCAAAGCAGATGGCAACACGGCCAGAATAACGATAGGCTTCGAGCTCAACGCGACGGTTAAGCTCGACCTCTTTCCTCATTAGCTCTTGTGCGAAAACGTTGTTCATAATATCAAAGGTTAAATTGTTAGGTTTTTTGGTTAGGTTAAGTTTAGGTTAGATGTAGAATAAGTTTAGTGTTTAATAAATATAATTACATGTTTTACCAAACATTGAAAATATTTTACCAGCTAGTTCAGATAAATTAGGATATTTTGATAACAAATACGGGAAAAATTCATGCACGTTAAGCAAAACAAATTTCTCTTTAAGGTTCGTATCACATTGGAAGTCTATGAGTTCCAGTTGATATTTTTCAGGAACAATCGAGGGATCTATTTGGAACGGTGAAGAAATAATACTGAACTCTATTTTAAGCTTTTTAAATATTTCGAATCTCTTTTCAAACTCTGTTGTCAGCTCTTCGCCTAAATTTTTCGTCCAATTCAGCAATTGGTTTTCCTTTGTTTTCCATGAAAGATTTAATCTCCTCACGAAGCTCAAAAAACCTTTGTAGCACCTTTCCCTTGCTTAACCACCAAATTTCTGTATAATAGGGTAAGCCGTGTGAAATTTCACATTCCTTAAGGATGTTTTAAATTGTCGGTGATTTAAACCTTTCGCTCGTATAAAATTGACGGTGCGTACAACCACGTCCATAACGTGAACCATTCTAATTTTTGGCACATAACATATCTTGATGCAGAATGCAATGGAAAATCCAGACATGCCCTTCATTCATTGATTCTACTTTTTCTTTAATTTTTGTCATTTCATTTCTATTTATTTGATATAATATACATATATGTAACATTACTAACAGTATTGACCTTTTAATCGGTACCGGATGATTCCTTAACTCGACAATTAATGATAGTTCTAGCCCTGGGGCGTTTTGAATGTATTTTAAGAATTGGGTGGACAAATTGAATTGGGGAAAAATTCTTTTAAAAAAACCCCTTGAATAAGATTGCTTAAGATTAAATTTAGAGTTACTTAAGATTAACAATAATGGAAAAAACAAGGACAGAACTAAAAGAAGAAAAAAGTAACTAACCTATTCTTAACTACTAACTTATTAGGCGCGTCTACACGATGCCAATCTTTGATCGCCAATCTTACACATACAGTGATAGGAGCCTGTAACAAAAAGATTGGTAGGTGTTCTCGTGTTTTCACGATACCACTCTTTACCAGGCCTGCTTTCTTCTTCGTACTTTCAGCACATATAAAAAGTGTCTGAAAAGATATGTTCTTCCATCAAAGTAACCGTTTATTACAAAAGATTACAAGCGAAAGATTCGAGGCATCCACCAAAGTTGGTTAATCTATTTAGGCGAAAAAGATTGCCCAACTCTGCTCGAACGCACCAATACATACAAAAAAGATTCGCAGAATGTGAAAAATCGAGCAGGAATCGCATCGTGTAGACGCGCCTATTCTATGCTTATGACTCGTGTCGTAAGATATGCATCTTCATATAAGGTTACGTAGGATTCTCTTTCTACTGTTTGAGCATTTTGTTATATATTTACTTTTAGTTATTTGAATGTTTTCTAATATCCTATCGATTTGAGCATTTCTGTGAATAATTCTTGTGCTATACCATGGAGGTAGATTCATTATTCTCTTTAGGAATTTGTTTTGGAACACTTGTATCTTTTTTATATGCGATATTGCACTGTCTCCCCAGATGGGTGAAGCATACAAAAGTATTGCCCTTATTAATGTTTTGTACATGAGGATTTTGTTGCGTAGGTTCAGTTTTGAGTTCCTGTTTAGGAATGGGTACAATATGTTTAGGGCATTTGTGCCACTGATTATTTTTCCTTCTATGTGATTTTGGAATGTAAGTTTTTTGTCTAGTAAAACGCCTAAATACTTGATAGAATTTTTCCATTCGATGTCTTTGTTGTTAATGATAAGGGGACGACTTGGGAGTTTCCTAGTACTGCGACACTTTGTGAAAAATATTGCCTCAGTCTTTGCATCATTAACCTTAAGTTTCCAGTTGTCACAGAATTTAACGTATTTTCGAATACCTTTGTTTAGGTTCGTCATTACTAAATTCGGGTTGGAGTCCGATGAACTGACAGCAAAATCATTAGCAAAAGCAAATCTTTTGACACCCTGCATTTTCGGTATATCGTTTGTAAAGATATTAAATAGGATAGGGGATAGTACGCTCCCTTGTGGGAGGCCGGCAAGGGGTTTGAAGACTTCCGAATTACAGGATGCTAGGTGAACAGAGTTGGTTCTACTGGTTAAGAAAGATTGTATTAGTAGGATTAATTTTGGGGGGAAGTTATTGCTGATCATTTTGTACAACAGTCCTTCGTGCCAGACTGTATCGAAAGCATGTTCAAGGTCTAGTGTGACTACTCCAGTGGATTTTTTTATGAGACGTTCTTTCTTTATAATGTTTGTAAGTCGATTTAATTGATGGTGTGAGAAAATCTCACGAAAAACTGGGACGTGAAAAATTACAAAGTTCTAAATTTCTTTCCGAAGAAATTTCCGTGGTAGACTTCGCGCCGTTCTGATTGCAACTGTTTATTCGTCTGTCAAGTTCATTCGTACAGTGTTCATTTTGCTTAATCCTAAAGTTCATTTCCAGCTCTAGATGACAAGTCCAATTAACTAATCCCTTTTCAGTTCGTCCGTGAAATATTTCATGCAATTAATCCTAATTATTTCCTGTAACTAATTCTTGTAAATATTGCATGAAATTCTTACTGTATTTTCGACATTCCCGGCCACCAAAGAAGGAACTTCTTTAGCCAATAAATAACTGGTATTGTACTACACTTGCGTTTGTGATGTGCCTTGTACTATTGATCTTGACCTGTACTGTGTGTGTTGACATTTGCACCGCGTGTTATTATCGTTGTTATTAATCGGTTAACGTGTTTGGAAGAATCGCTATTCTTGCTGTGGCCCGAACTATTTCTTTCCCTGCTGCTGTACGTAGTGTCACAACTCTTACAACACCGTCCTTTCCTGAGTGGGTTGCAACGATTTTTCCTATTGGCCACAAGGTAGGTGGTACATTGTCTTCCTTTATGATTACTACTTGGCCTTCTTCTAGCGATACTGGTTCAACCGAATATTTCTTTGCACGAGCCTGAATTTGTTGAAGGTACTCCGGATACCAACGTGACCATATGTTTTGCAGTTGTTTTTGAACAAGATCAAATTCCTTCAACCTATTCGAAGGCACCTGGCTCCTATCCAACTGTGGCAAAGCTAACATATTCGATCCTGTGAGAAAATGACCCGGTGTAAGTGGTTCCATATCGGATGGCTCACTTGATAGTGGAACATTCCCTCCTGAGTGAGGCTTGTACCTCCTAACGTGCGAACAATATGCTGTTTTGCGGACCGTACCGCTGCCTCCCACAGCCCTCCAAAGTGTGGTGCCCGAGGTGGGATGAACTTCCACTGAATTTCATCATTGGCACACCAGTTGAATATCTCGTTCCGTTCGCGATCGCTGCACTTAAGCATCTGATAGATGCGATGAAGTTCGTGTGCAGCTCCCTTAAATGTGGTGGCGTTATCTGAATGCAGTTCAGCTATTTTTCCCCTACGAGCCACGAAACGCCGTAGTGCTGCCAAGAAAGCTGCGGTAGTTAGATCGCTTACTAGTTCGATGTGAACTGCGCTGGTTGAAAAACACACAAAAATAGCGATGTATGCCTTTGTGGGACTTCGGTTGCGTACGGTCGACTTCAGGTAAATCGGCCCACAGTAGTCGATGCCACTCACCAAAAAGGGCCTTGTCGGTGAAACCCTGGACGCCGGTAGGTCAGCAACGGATTGTTTCACTAGTGTTGGTTTGGCCTTGAAGCACTGGTGACACCGATGGAAAACAGCCTTGGCCAAATTGCGTCCACCAATGATCCAGAATCGCTGACGAAGCGTGGATAATAACAATTCCGGACCAGCATGCAGATACTTATGATGGTATGCCACTGCCACTAATACCGCTAACTGATGTTTGGAAGAGAGCAGGATCGGATGCTTCGACGAATCTTCCAATTGTGCGTGGCGTAGCCGGCCCCCAACACGTAAAATTCCCATCGGATCGATGAATGGTGATAACCACTTTAGCCTGGAACTACGTGGCAACTCTCGACCGTTTGCCAACTCGATAATATCCCCCGAGAACGAATCCTGCTGGGCTAGGTGGCATAACCGAAACTCTGCTTGCTCCAACTCATCCTTTGTCAGCGGTGGTACTAATGAAATGAGTTCCGGAATTGGCATCTGTGAGAGGTTTGATGCCCTTTCCGAGGATTTGCTTGACCGCAAACACTGGATGTAACGCAGACAATACGCTGTGGTTCGACGTAGTTTTAGGTAAGAAGAGAACCGTGCAAACAAACTGCTGCTGAACTCGTTGCTGGTTGCCAACGCAGTAACTTGTATCTGAGCCACTCGTTCTTCAACCGTTGATACATCTTCTTCTATTGCAGGTTCTCTATCAGGCCAGATTTCCTCCTTGCCACTAAGCCAATATGGCCCATGCCACCATCGATGACATGATCGCAATTTGTCTGGAAGCAGACCTCGCGACACATCGTCTGCTGGGTTGTCTACACCCGGAACATGCTTCCAGCACTTGATCCGTGTTTCAGCCTGAATTTGTGCAACCCTATTGGCGACGAATGGCTTCCAGCGCCGCGGTGACGACCTTAGCCAATGTAATACGGTCATGGAATCAGTACAGCAAAAGGTTTCAAAGGGACCGTGGAGGGACTGACTGACCCTCCGGAACAGTTGAGTTGCCAATCTTGCCGCACAAAGCTCAAGTCTGGCGATTGAGTTGGTGTTTGCCAGTGACACAACCTTTGCAGCAGAATTGAGCATCTCAGAAATTTGTTTCCGCATTTCGATTGCATCCAACACCTCTTCTGTTCCCGTTAGCAAGTCATCCACATAGAAATCGTGAATAACTGCGTTGACCGCCCTTGGATACAGCGTCTGATGGTCATAGGCAATTTGTTTCAGTGTACGAGTCGCCAAAAATGGTGCGGATGCGGTGCCGTAGGTGACCGTTTGCAGTTCGAAGGTTTGAATGAGTTGAGTCGGATCTTCTCTGTACCGAATGCGAAGATACCGATGATCGTCTTCATCATGGCGAATTTGGCGGTACATTTTTTCGACATCGGCTGACAAGGCGATTGCGCGTGATCGAAAACGAACGATTATCGTGAAGAGATCGTCTTGAATGACGGGTCCAACCAATAGTCTATCGTTCAACGAGTATCCAGAAGACGATTTGCACGATGCATCAAACACTACTCTGACCTTAGTGGTTGTGCTAGTTTCTTTTACTACCGCATGATGAGGAAGGTAGTAATGCTCACATGAATCATCAACAGGACCGGTAAGTCTTTTCATGTGGCCTAGACGCTCGTACTCCTTCATAAAACTGCTATACTCTTTGTTGTAGTGGCCACGAAATGTTTCTCGCAGGCATCCTCTTCCGCTGACACTGCCGGATCATCGCTGATCGCTTCGATTTCCCAGAAACGCTCCATTATGGAATCCATGGAAGATGAACTGCTGGTCGATAGGTGGCACAAACGCGATTCATGCGATGCACCTGGTGATACGTTGCCAGCAACGACCCAACCGAATGGGGTCTCTACAAGCCACGGTTTTCCCTTGCCGAGGGAACGTTTCCGGCCAGAATGGAGCTCCCAGTACGTGTCTCCTCCGATGATGATGTCGATCTTGCCAGGCTCATAAAATGACGGGTCCGCAAGTGGCAAATCAGGGATTTTCCACGACGATGCGTCAATGGACGCCGTTGGAATGTGCAGGAAAGGGGTGTCAACAACGAGCAACTCGAGCTCAGAAGCATGCGCGTGGCTCCTAGATTCCACGGATGCAAAGATCGATCCTTTCACTAGTTGCACGTTGTTTCCGATGCTCGTGACCGACACCTTTACCTTGTTCCGAGGTGTTCCGAGCATCTTCCGAGCCAGCGACTCGGAAATGAAGTTCGACATGGAACCCGAGTCGAGCAGCGCCCTTGCTTCATGTCTCACACCGTAATCGTCCACGATGTTAAGTAGCGCCGTTTCCAAAAACACCATCCCAGCATTGTCTTGCAGTGTCATCGCCACCGTTGAACTTGCAGGAACATGTAGCAGCGTATGATGCCGCTGACGACATGTACGGCAAGCATAATCCGATTTGCAAGCCTTCACCTGGTGGGAATCACTCAAACAATTCCAACACAGGTGCTTGGATGACACGATTTCACGACGCTGATTCACATCCTTACCGGTGAACACCGGGCAGCTCCTTAGAAGGTGACTGTCGACACACTGCAAAGGACACTTGTGGGTCGGAGCACTAGGGGGAAATGATCGTGAAGAAGCAGCTTGTGCAATCGATCTACGTGACGCTGAAGATCGAAATGTGCCGGCCACCTTACTCGCACTATCGTTTGTATCACTTGTGAAGTTGTTCGTTGATTTCAGGATTTGTATCCTGTCTTGCACAAACGCGATCACTTCCTTGTAGCGGTCCTTTGGAAAGTGCACTGAATGTTTCTCCCACGCTAAAAGTGTCGCACGGTCCAACTTCATTAGTAGCATGTTGGATAATGGCGTGTCCCATGAATCCACCGGCTCATTTAACTTCACAAAACCGTTCACATATCGCGAAAATTCGTCCACTAAGCAAGTAAGCTTTTCTACACTCTCCGATTGCACTGCCGGAAGATAGTGCAACTTGCGATAGTATTCACGCACTAGTAAACGCGGATTATCATATCGTTTGAGTAGCGCCGCCCAAGTCACTGAATAATTGTCCGCCGTTAATTGGGTGTGCTCAAAGGGAAGCGCCGCTTCCCCCTTTAACGCCGACAGCAAATACTCGAGCTTCGCAATTGAAGGAAGCTCCGGTGAAGCGTCGATCATCGCGATGAAGCGGTCGCGAAAAGATAGCCATTTCGTTTGGTCGCCATCGAAGGATGGCAACTCGATCTTCGGAAGGCGTAGATGCGGTGCGTTTGGTCGACCAAACGCAAGCGTCGAAGAAGCCAAAGCCGATGTATCATTTAGTGCACCTTCCTCCCGTCGAAGGTTATCCCGTAGGAAGGATTTGAGCTTCCTACACCGCTCCTCGATGTTGATCCGCTCCATAATACACGCTTCGATCGCCTCATTGCTGTCGTCGAGCTCTTCCAGCTTCGATACCGCGGCGAAGAACCCTTCCTTATGACGTTCCAAGTCTTCTAACGCCTCCGGGATTTGCTTGGCGTCATCTCCCGAAAACTGCGCTTGGAACCGTTCGAGGGCACTTATATTTTCGACCGCTATTCTCCTTTTCAGCTGAGCAGCCTTTATTTTTTTATCCATTATGCGATATGAAAAAACACTCACGGGACGAAATTAACACACGAAAGAAAAACGTTTAAGGTTGGCGCGCAAATTCAAAAAACGATGGCGCTGAAACCGTTGGCCGTTGCCCTTGATGCAGAGCGAAGCGCGATGGCGTGAAACGACGCGACGAAGAATATACACCTTGCTCTTGATGCAGAGCTTTTTACCGACCGAACTCTTGATGCAGAGCGATGAAACGATGAAACTCCGTAACTTTCACTAATCCGGTTCGAAGGACCAAAAAATGTGAGAAAATCTCACGAAAAACTGGGACGTGAAAAATTACAAAGTTCTAAATTTCTTTCCGAAGAAATTTCCGTGGTAGACTTCGCGCCGTTCTGATTGCAACTGTTTATTCGTCTGTCAAGTTCATTCGTACAGTGTTCATTTTGCTTAATCCTAAAGTTCATTTCCAGCTCTAGATGACAAGTCCAATTAACTAATCCCTTTTCAGTTCGTCCGTGAAATATTTCATGCAATTAATCCTAATTATTTCCTGTAACTAATTCTTGTAAATATTGCATGAAATTCTTACTGTATTTTCGACAGATGGGTAGTGGCCAGTTTGGTTTGGAACCCGAATTGGAATGGTGGGATGATTTTGTGGTGCTTCAAGTGTGCGTTAAGACGTTTGGTAATGATTTTTTCAAATATTTTTCCCATGCAGCTTAAAATACTAATCGGTCGGTAATTGGCAGGGTTCTTCGGGTCTTTCTTGGGTTTGGCAATGGGTATTATTTTTGCTGATTTCCAGGTGTCAGGGAAGTAGTTCATTTTTAGGCAACTATTAATTATGAAGGTTAGAAGGACAACAGCTTTTCTAGGCAGGCGTTTAAGTGAATCATTACTAACTAGATCAGTACCGATCGACTTTTTTCCTTTTACTGTTTTGAGAATTTTATAAATTTCTTTTGGTTTAATCAAGTCAGGCGTGTTGTTATGATCCAATGACCGGTGGTACCTTAGGAATTGAGTTAGTGCAGGTTTAACAGAATTTTCTAATGGGCTTATATCGTTGTATGTTGTTTCGTTTGCATTAGCAAAATGAATTTTCAACGCTTCACATTTTTCACTTGGAGTGTATAATTTTTTATCGTTATATGTTAGGTGAGGCACAGTAAGGGAACAGCCTTTAATAATATTAATTGTTTTCCAAAGGTTATTGTTATGTTGATTTGGTGAGGTGTTGATATTTTCCAATTTTCGGGACCACGAATGGTTTCGTAAGTCACGTATTTCGTTTTTAATTTCGCTTGCTAATTTTTTGTATAGGTTTTTAAGCGACAAGTTACTTCTATTCCTTTGCCACCTGCGTCTCACAACGTTTCCTATTTTGATTTTGGAGATAATATGATCGGATAGAGTTAGACTGTATTGGATTGGTTGGGTTAACGGGATTGCTACTTTTGGGATGATGTAATTTGTTTGGTTAGATAAGTCACCATTGCATCTATTTGTGTAGTGTTAGTTATGGATTGGAGATCAAGGGAAGAGAGGTTAATACGATTATTAAGGGTGTCTTTAAACAATTTCCAGTTGGCTCGTGCGTAATTTGGCATAAGATAAGGGGATTTACTGATGATTTTGCTGTCAGTCGTTTCGAAATAAATTGGGAAATGATCCGATGAGAATATTTTTAATGTGGTTACAGGTGTTATAGTTACTTGCCCTTTATCGAGAATCAGATCTAGTGTGGAAGGTGAACGTCTGTGATCGCTAGGAATATATGTGGGTTCGTCAGGGCAGTGGAGAGAAAAGGTTCCTCTTTGAATAACTTCAAAAAGGACTTTACCCATTCTGTTGCCCTTGATGCAATTCCATAGGCGGTGTTTTGCGTTAAAATCGCCGCAGACAAGTGATTTACCTTTGATTTTTCCGAGTTTAAGAATGTCGTGTTGGAAGGAAGTTATAACAGTATTGGAGCCCGGATTGTAAATGGATAATATAGCTATAGGTCCAGATATTTATTTAACCGTTATTCCTATTGCTTCTATAACCTTGAGATCGAGTGCTTTTAAAGCCATGTGCGGCACATCTTTCGCAACTACGATGGCTACTCCTCCTTTTCCACCGGTTGTTCTATCTAATCTATGCACAGTAAATTTAGGGTGCGAAAAACGGATTGTAGGTTTTAGAAAGGTTTCATTAATTGTCGCTATATCTAATTTTCTCTCTAATAGCGTGTTAAAAAATTCATCTTTCTTTGCGAGAATGCCGTTTTGCATTCCATGATAGGATATTGAGGGTTCTAGGTGTTTCATACATGAGGAAAACAGTATTTTGCCGTTACCTGTACGATAACTGTTATGAGGTCTCTCTTTGAGCGAACCGAGCTCATGCGTACGAACACATCTTCGATGATGTCACTTATTTCGTCAGCTGCAAACATATCGGCCTCAAGATGTTGAACTCTTTTGTGCTCGGAGAACAGGCTGGAGTACGTTGGTGTTCTACGGTGCGTGTGGGTGACCGAAGGCTTAGGAACATTTTGAGTCGGTTTTTGTGGGAACATCTCCCGCTGCATAGAAAACGGGATGGGTTGCTTCTTGTGTGGTGTGGTGTTCGTTGCAGTTGGCACAACGAAGCTTGTTAGTGGCGATTTTGCCATCTGGATTGAGCGTGGATTCTGACAAGGGAAAAGTTTTGGAGGTGTGAGTGCCAGCGCATTTAATACATGCGGGAGGGAGAAAGCAATTTGCACTTCCATGGCCAAATTTTTGTCAGTTTGAGCACTGAATTGGACCACTTTTGCTGTTAAAGTATTCGAAATAAACCTTGTGATGGTTTATTGCACGTATATTCTTAAGCTCCGCTAGCGTTATCGAACCTTTTTGGTAGTGGAGTAAGTACATGGCTTGGTCATTGTACTTTTTGTTTTTAATCGTCAAGCTCTTCACAGCTAACGGTTTAGCATTGTTCTCTTCGAGAGCAGTTTGTATATCGTTTAAGTCCATGGTTGGTAGTCCAAAAACCACAATTTTTGTGGTTTTGTCGTCCGGTAATTGGTGCGTATAGAAGGAAACTTTTTGTTCCTCAAATAGTTTTTTAACCTTGCGATAGTCATCGACGGTGGTTAAGGTGACCAAAATGCCCTTTTTTGTCTGATTAGTTGTATAGTTCACTACATGTGTGGTTACGATGCGTCGATGCACGTCGCCAACTGTGGTACCAGTCACGATTATTGGTGGTATGCGTGGGTTCTCAGTTTTTGGTTCGTTGGTTGTATGCAGTGTGGTTCGTCGACTGCGTTGGATGTTCAGATCTGCAATGTCCATGCTTGGCTCATCATCGCTTAACAATTGGAATTCGTTGTGAGTGTGAATTCCATGCGCTGACGCTTCCTTCAGCCGTTTAGATTCGTCACTTGTGACCGTGACGGTCTTTGCCCTCTTGGGCGCTTTAATTCTACTCTGAGCTCGAGAACGAGCGATCGGGTTCAATGGTTTAGCTCTTATTGTTGTTGTCACTTGTAACACTCGGCCTAAAACACGTCTGATCTCGACGGTGGCTAGGTGGAGACTGTCTTTAATTTTTGTTACAACACCAGATTTTTTTCCAATCATTGCCGGTGCACCATCTGTAGCTTCGCTTACAACACGTGACCAATCCAACCCTATCATATCTAACGTATCTCGAACAGCGCAAAATATATCCTCTGCCGTTGTAGTATTTACCAACGGTGCCAATTGGAGAAATTTTTCCGTTATATTCAGCGATGCATTTACGCCCTTAATAAATATAGCTAACTGAGCGATATCGGTGATGTCAGTGCTTTCATCGATGGCAATTGAAACCGCCTCAAAATGTTTCACCTTTTCCTTCAGCTGGTGGTCCAGATCAGCAGCAAGGTCCGAAATTCTTTCTGCTAATGTGTTTCTGGGCAGGCTGATAGAATTCAAGTCTAGTCGTTTCTCGGGGCAAATACTTTCTGCAGCTAATAGTATACATTTTTTGACGAATTCGCCTTCCGTGAAACGTTTTGATGATATAGCAATTTCAACGCTAAGTTTCCACCGGCACGTCGTACATTTAGAGTTTTACTCCAAAACCCTACACTGCAAGTCAACTCTTCCGGTTGAAAGTTCTTTAACTCTATGTTCCTCAGTTCCCGATATTCCATATCAAAATATTTTTCGGATCAAAATATTTTTAGGATCCAATCTCGCGCTCTGAATAATAATAGGATCACTTAGATCGATACGTTTGTTAATCTGATTGCAGAGCGTGACATAAAGGTTAAGCATATTTGTTCTAACCTCCGTGGCAATTTGCTGGTTGAGAGTGCGAGACTGTAGGTGTTGTTCCATGAGCAGCATACTTTCCATGCCGATGTACATTTCTTCTAATGGTTTAAAATTTTGCTGGCAGAACACTACCTTGCTCAATTCATTCAAATCGGCTATGTATTCGGATGCCAAAAAGTTATCCAGAATTGTACGGTATAACCGTGAAACATCACCATGCAGCCGACAGAGTTCAGGTGATTCTGACTGAAAAAATTTATTGATCTGGTTGTTTATCGGAAAATGTATTTTTAAAATGTCAGGTATACTTTAGTGGTTGGGTCTTCCAATCCTACTCTGATGGCTTCCATTTTTTCTCTAGTTGATTTATCTGTGCGAATGTCCATGAAGTTAAAATAAATTTGAAGTATATCGTATCTTTCCAACGACCGATTCTAACGATAACCAACGTGTAGCAGAAGGATACAGCATTTTGAGAGGTTTCAGTTCCACGAGAGTTTGCAGTTCCTTGAAACAACTGCCAAGCTGTCCTCCAGAACTGAGGAAATTGTATACATCCCGATACAGCTGTTCGACCGAGCACGGGATATGCTTACAAGCATATGATGAACAAAGAGCTAATGAATGGCATATGCATTTCATGATAAAAGCATAAGGGCAGTCTCGCTTGATCATGGTTGCAACTGAGTGATGTGCCCCCATCATTACGTTTGCGCCATCGGAGCCGAAGCCGATTAAATTAGTTTTGTATGGAACACCATCCGCCTCGGACTCCTATGAAATTATCTCATATAAACTAATCGCGCTAGCCTCCACTACAGTTTCAATATGATAAAAAAGTCATGTACCAAGAGCTGGTCAGCTTGCCAAATGCCCGCTCTTACGAGTGATTTTTGTCCCGAAAGATCAGCCGATTGATCAACAAGTAGACTGAAGAAGTTTGCTTGAATAATTTTCAGTAGCTCCTCCAGACCAGTCTTACCGATGACATTGGTTTGAATCGCTTGAATTTTAGTTCGTCCCAGTCTCAAGTTTTGTGCTATAGGATAGTCCTTGAAAATTCTTTTAGAAAGTTCTACAAAACCTTCAAGATCTCTACCAGAGATATTATGCTCAGCACCCCAAGCAGAAATTTGCAATTCTACGTTCATAGCTTTGTCGTTTCGGGACATGAATGTGTTGATACCAGTCGAGCTACCCGTTGATTTCAATTTTACACTGTTAATGACATGTTTTGTCGTTTTTCCGTGCCTGGTCAGGTCAGTGAACCCACCTATGCTTCTCACATGCTGATCACATATTTTGCAATAAGCAAAGGTTTTACCTTTGTCACTTTTTGGTAACTTTTGCTCCCAATGAATTGAATATTTTTGCATCCATTTCTTTGTTGGTTTTGCCTTAATGCCATTGGAATCTAAGGAGGAAAACATGTAAAAATTGAGAAAAAATATAAATAAGTTATTGATAAGTATAAACATGTTGAAGTTGAATTTGAATGTTAAGATAAACCAGGTAAGTACTAGCCAATCTCATAAATAATGATTTCTGGTGTTTTTCTTGGTTTTTTGTAACCAATTGTGACCCCTTACTCTTCTATAAATTGCGTATTCTTGATATATCGTTAATCATACAGAATAAGCAATAATGTTATTGTTTTCACACGATATATCTGCATAGAACAGAAATACGGACATTACATTACATTACATTATAAATATCTTTCAGGATGAACTACGAGCCAGCTGAGCTGTTTAACGGAGCAGATATCCTGACGGTGGTCAAAGCCGGAAGGATACGATGGCTGGGGCACGTGATGAGGATGCCGGACTCATGCCCCACCTGGAAGGTGCTCGTCAGCGATCCGTTCGGCACGAGGCGGAGAGGAGCACAGCGAGCTCGTTGGCTGGATCAGGTGGAGTCAAACCTGTCGGAGATCGGATGCAGCCGTGGATGGAGGACTGGACCGAGTTTCCTGGAAACGGATTGGCGACCAGGCCATGTCTACACGACGTGCTCGATCGTGAGCAGGCCAGACAAGAAGAAGAAGAAGAGATCTTTCAGGGCGGCCCGGTGGTGCATGTAATAAACGGCGTCCATACCGCCGTCCACACGGCCGGACCGGGTTCAAATCCCAACCGGGCCGTCTTCCCGTAGCAAGGACTGACTATCCGGCTACGTGGTAAAAATAAGTCTAGTAAGCCAGAAATGGCCGGCGTGACCTGTAAGGTCGTTAAAGCCAAGAAGAGAGAGAGAATATGTCCCCACTCGTGTTCCTTTGTAGTGTGTTGGATTTTCGGTACCCTGTGAGCCACAAAGGGTTTCCAATGGCTTGGAGTATTTCTGAGAATCTTGAGGGGATTCTGCACAGATTCAATGACTCGGGTATACAACATGCTACTCAGGTAAGCTGCACATAATTCCAGCCGAGCTATAGTATGTTGAAAATTCAACAGTGCCACTATGGATTTAGACACCAATAACTGTCCACCATTGTCCGTTTGACTTCCTATGTAGCAGCACACGTCGTATCCTTTTAAAGAAGCGTCACATAAAATGTGAACTTGGCATTCATTAACTGACAACTGAGACAACTGCAATTGTAATTGAATGCACTCCATTTGCAAATCACTTGGAAGCTCTTTGTCCCAACTTAAAGTTATTACCATGACCTCCGATCGTTTCCATATACGCACGAAGAAATTGTTTGGCACGAGCCTTTACTGGATCGATTATTCGTAGCGGATCATATATGCGTGCTATGTATGACGTAGGGCGGTCCGGTGGTGCATGTGATAAACGGCGCCAGTCCACACGACCGGACCGGGTTCAAATCCCATCCGGACCGTTCCCCCGTAGCAAGGACTGACTATCCGGCTACGTGGTAAAATAAGTCTAGTAAGCCAGAAATGGCCGGCGTGACCTGTAAGGTCGTTAAGCCAAGAAGAAGAAGAAGAAGTATGACGTAACATGTCGCCTGGTCAACCTTTCTGCCACGGTGGAGATGTTGATTTTTAATCGTAATACATCATTTATCGGCTCCCAGATGATGCCCAACGTAGAAGTATTTGAGATCTTCTTAACGTCGTTTTGCTAATGAAAAATCGATTATTTCTTGGCCTTCGTTGTTGAAGATGTCTATTCGATGACTGGCTTATCCCATTTGCGTAGAACAAATCATCCTTTAACGTATAGTTGTTTTTTTCATAGTACAATGTTTGTGCATTGTTACGTCGCGACGATTTGATTTTTGTGGAAAATAATAAGGTTTTACTTTTGGGGTTGTTTTCTCTTTTATTTTGCCCTACGTTGTGTTTTGCTTTGAATTCACTTAGCGGTTACGGACCTTGTCCGTTATCCTTCGCGTCTGTCTGTGAACTGAGCCGACTGCTCTCAAACTTCTACATTTTATTTCCTGAAACTAATTCCTGTCAACTATTTCGAGCTCGAATTCCAAATTGTCAAAACAAGATATAATTTGAAATATTGACCGTTAAAAAATTAAAGAAAATTAACATTTCATGCAAATTTTGAACATGCATCGTCAACATTAGCATCTCCGGAAATCAAATCATCCACATAGAAATCGTTAAATCGAACTGCGGCCTTGGGAAATACACAAAATGGTTGGTGTAGTTGTCCCACTTATTGTCCATCCAAATTCGGTTTCACAAAGCATCGGTAAGTTGTCAGTTAATTTGATTTGTTCTTTGATTTCGAAGAAATGTGCTGCGCCTAAAGTGAGATCAATTTTAGCGCTTATATTAACCCCTTCACAGCCACAGTTGATCGTGCCTTATTTGACAAGCCCGAGCACCGTTCGAGCTGTCCGTTTCTTTTCTTACACACTACTATGGGTTCGTATTGTGTGTTAATCGTCACTACACTGTATGTGTGTGAGAGGAAAATTTGTGTTTTAATTTGTTGGTATTTGTGGGTTTATTATTAATAATTACTAATAATTTATAACAGCGTACTTTTTTGCCCCTACGTTTTTGTAGAAGTACACATATGTGTTTGTTTTTCTGACCACACTGATTTTCTCAGTCAGTGTCACAATCGATCTTATCGATGATATATCACAGCTGTAGTCTACTTCAATAATTTATCAGTTTTACATATCATGGATTCTGAATTCGAAAGTGAGGATGAACTGCTGTCAAGCCAATCCGAAAATGAAGAAAGAGATACATCGGATACATCTGATGATGACCGCGTTCTGGATGAGCCTGATATCGCAATGGATAATTCATTTGTACGAGTGCATGCAGAATCATCACAACAGCCGAAAAAAAGATTTCCATTCCATTGCGCTCCAGGTATATGTGGTCAGCTGCAAACTATTTCAAATGGAAATTATTTAGAAATATTTGAATTTTTCTGGGATTGCAATATCAAGGATTTGATATCAACGGAAACGAATCGCTACGCTCAGCAATGTCAAAATGCAACACTACGAAAGCCATCTCGATTACGACAGTGGGAATCCACCGATACTGCTGAAATGTTTGTATTTTTTGCTGTACAGATTCTTCAAGGTGTTGTTCGAAAACCCGCTGTTGAAATGTACTGGTCAAAGATGGACATGATATCAACACCGTCCTTTTCAAAAATCTTGTCTTACAGACGTTATTCCTTACTGAAGAGATGCATTCATTTTATTGATAATGCAACGTATAATGCAAATAGTCACCCACAACCGAAACTCCATAAACTATGGCCAATTGTGCAACATACGAATCACAAATTTTCTACGGCTATTACGCTTGAACCAGACATCACCATCGACGAAAGCCTCATGCTTTACAAAGGTAGATTGAGTTGGTCTCAGTATCTACCACTAAAAAGAGCTGGATTTGGCATCAAATCGTACATGTTATGTGAATCAGCATCAGGATATATTTGGTCCTTTATTGTGTACACCGGAAAAGGCACAGTTATAGATACAGAAAATACAGCGGAATACATACAAGAACGAATGGGTGTACAGGTAGTACTGAAACATATGAAACCCATATTGAACAAAGGACATTGTCTAACTACTGACAATTTTTACACATCTCCAAGGCTAGCTGAAATTTTATTGCAACATAAGACTGACATGATTAGAACAATGCGATTGAACAAACAAGGAGTACCAAAAGAACTTCAACAACAAAAATTGAAAAAAGATGAAGTTGTCGCTTACGCAAAGGAAAAATTTGCGTTCTCAAATGGAAAGACAAGAAAGATGTAACAATGCTGTCAACTATACATAACAATAGTGTGATATCTCAGCGGAATTATTCAGGCACTGAACATCGATCTTAACGCAAATTTTTCGACGCCACTCTAAATTTTTCGCTTCTTGCGACTTATCTCTACCGCTATCGCTCACGTACTGGTTTGCACCCGTGTGCAAACCCCAAAATTTTACTCCATCCGCTGTGGCGTGCATTTCCCGGAACCGTCCGTTATACCGCTTACTATTGTATATAAAGAACCCTTTTTTGTCCCGGTTTATCCACAGGTACCGATCGACACACCACAACAGAAAGAAAACACAAAAACAAAAAAAAACTTCTTCCGATGAAACGGAACAAATAGAATGATCGAAGTTTTGCAAAATGACAGTCATAAACAAATTCCGGAAATTGTAAAAGATTACAACTACACCATGGGAGGAGTGGATAAAGTGGATCAAAATTTGACTAACTATGCGGTCATCAAAAAACGGGGCAAAAAATATTATTTAAAATTATTCTTTCATATAATGGATCAAACAATCTGGAATTCGTACATCGTCTATACAAAAGATGGTGGCACAAAAACTCATCTACAATTCCGACTAGATTTGGTTCAACAAATTTTTAACAAATATGGAATTAATCGGGAAAGCCAGGGGTCAACGTCTTCGCCATCGCTTCGACTAATTGGAAGACTTTTTTAAATTATCCCCGGTACAGAAACAAGACCTAGACCAACTCGAGAGTGCAAGGTGTGTTGTTCTCGTAGGAACGCAAATGGAAAAAGGAAAGGAGACCAAATACTATTGTGTGGACTGCACCCTGTGGGCAATTTGAGAGAGAATCCCATACAAAATTTTGGAATTGTTCTCGCTTTGTTCTGGCTTTAGAGGCAGTGGCGGATCAAGCTTGCCGGAGCGCGAAGGAAAGAACGAACGAAAAAAGCGAAGGAAAGAACGGGACACACTGAAGCTTATTAGGCTACCAACGCTTATTATAAATAAGCCTGCAAGCTTGCAGGCTATATACAAGCGTACATACGGCATACGCCCCGCCCCTGTACCCGATTCCCCCACCCCCGCGAATGATCCACGAACGAGGCTTACTAAGTTGCTAGTAAGCCTTTAATAAGCCGGCTAATAAGCCTCAATGTCGTACGACTTTTGCCAAGTGGGCTACGACGCTCTACCCCTCTACACCCTGTGTCAGCGATCGGCGCCTGTACCAATACACCACTGCGCCGCCCCTAACTGATACTAAGGATGGTAAATATTCATTTGATGTACTAAATTACTCTTTACTTTTGCGTTTAAATTCACCATGACAAACGCTTTTTATCACTCCAGTCTTCTTTGCATTGCTTTTGGCAATTTGCAATTTTGTTTTAAAAAACTTTTCGATATCACTATGTGATATTGTTTCAAGTCCTATTTCACCTATGCCAGCAAAAAGTCTAAGGATGTTTTCAAATCGCCGGAATTCTATTTTACCTCCTCTACCGCTCCAACTACATTTGACTAAAAATAGCCGATTGAAAATGAGGTAAAGAGCCTCATGCATACGTTGTTTCTCTACAGCAACTGTGATTTTTGCCTCCAATTTAGTTTTCAATCGGTTAAATTCTTCCGTTAACGCTAATTTATCGTTTAACTCATGCAATTGCTGCTGAGATGAAATTAGGGGAATAATTTCATCATTGCTCGTCGTTGGCATCACAAGAGTTTGGCGTTGGTTAGGGATTCTCAAATTTTCATACCGTTGATTCTTCAAATCGGACACAGTTTTTGTTAATTTGTAAACTTGTTTACATATTTCTATTCCTATAGCTGTACAGGGACATTCGCTTCCACTACCAACAGCGCAGCGGCATCCGACCGTAGAGTCTTTCTTCGATTCCATCCTTTAGCTAAAATAACAGTAACGTCAGTTAAATCGTTTGTTTCTTAACTTTCTACGCGTTAAAAATTTGCTGTATTTTAATTACTTACAGAATATGTCAAGAAGAGCGATTCACTGCCGGCAGCAACACAGTGGCATCCGATTGAAGAATCTTCCCGGGAAACCAACGAATACCTAAAATAACGCTAAAGTAAGTTCAATCGTTTATTTCTTAACCTTCTGCACTTTAAACAATTTTTTACACATTACTTTTTATATTACTTACAGGTTACAGCAAAAAAATCGACAAACAGAAAATCAAACTCGCCAACAGCACAGCCAACGAATAAAATGTTAACAACATATGCTTATGACATTTCATTTTGACAGATGACAAGGGATGGGTCGATTTTCGAATCTGATATGTCGATTTTCGAATGTAACGGTATGCGAGATAAAAAAAAAAACATACGTGAGTGCCGTCTCTCACATCTTGTTCATTTCGCCTTAATCTGGTTCTCCCAATAAGGCCAGAATAAGGCGAAAATAAGGCCAAAATTTTGTATGGGATTCTCTCTCATATTGTCCGCAGGGAAGGACCCCCCTCTCACGGTCACTCATCTGCGTGTCAATTTTTCGTAGAAGGTGGTTCGGAGGCTATGCAATGTGGCCAGAATTTTGTTTTTTATAATTACAATTACATTGGGGTTTTCGCGTAGTGAAAAGTGATTTATTTATCGAGGAACCAAGTTCCATACCCTGTTTGTGAAAGCGTAAAATTTTCCTCATATTTGGCCCATCTTTGCCCCACAACTCAGGCGGTACTAGATGTACCGGCGGTGTTGATGGCACTTGTGCCTACATTTCATCCATGCACCACTAATCGCTACCATGTCTGTGGCCGGGGCTATTCGCGAAAGCAACTGTTGCACTTTTTCGAGCATTTGGTGCAATTTTACTCATTTTTGGCCCAACTTTGCTCCATAACTCGGGCGGTATCCAACAGATGTCCAATCTTTGACCTGTGGTCGACAGATGGCACCAATGGCTACATTTTCTTCTTGGACGGCCATGCCCTCAGGTGTCTGTGCCTCGATACATAATAAAAAACACGAAACCGTCACAATTACGATTGTGAACCACTCTGCACAAAAAATAGTCACTCACGTGAGTGACCGTGAGAGGGGGGGTCCTTATTTCAGACTTTAGCCAAAAAATATTGTGAAATAAAAAAAAATATTTTAAGTGTAAATTTTTGTGTATCCCCATGACGAACCCGTATTCCGTTTACGGTATGCGCTTCTTTGCAGGTTTTGCAAGCGAAGTCTATCCTTAGCATGAAAGATCTTCTGCTTGAGGATTTTATCAAACGCTGCGCTCTCGCGGATATCAAAACCTGCAACTCGTCGCAGCAACGTTTGAAAATTCGCATCCTTTTTTATGGGAACTTTCGGTCCGTTTTTGCCCCCACCAAGCCAACTACACTGGATCAAAAACTCGTCCAACAAAACAATATGAACAGCATCACATAAGCGTTTTGCTGCATCACGCGGAGGTACCGAACCACTTAAGCGTGCCACCATGCTTTCCATATTGCATTCGTTGGCGAGAAATTGCTCCATTTCGTCCAGTTCCTCCTTCGACTTGACTGGAGCAAAAGATGAAGTGGGCTCGATGTCGCTGGTGGGGACAACTCTGACTGCCGTACCCTGCACGTTCCGTTGTACCAAGACACGAGTCATCGAGTGTACACGTGTGCGTTCATCTCCTCCATTGCACCTACCAAATGTTTTATGTCCTGTTTCATTTCGCAGATTTCTGCGGCGCAACTGGTAGGATGAACCATGGAAGCATAAAACGCTGGAGGTAACGCTGGCTGCGTTGGTGACGAGGCGACATGGCCACCAAAGCTGCCAAACGGAGGCGACACAACACTGGATGCTGCTGGAACGATCATCGTCGGCTGCGTTGGTGTCGAGGTGACGTGGCCACCAAAGCTGCCAAACGATGAGCATGCAACACCACGCTGTTGTGATGACGGAACGACGTGGCCACCAGAACAGCCAAACGCAGACGAGGCAACGCTCGTCGCTCGCTGTTGTGGTGACGGGACGAGAAGGTCCCGAAAATACACCAGCGGCGGTGGAAGACGCGAAGCCGAAAGGTTGGATGCGGAAAGCGTTGCACCGCTTGACGCGGAAAGTGTAGCTCCACTGGACGCGGAAAGTGTAGCTCCGCTGGACGCGGAAAACGGGTTCTGGCTGAAAGCTGACAACGTTGTCCCACTTTCGTCAATAATGTCCTGTATTGTCAAATGCTGGACATTATAATTGAATCCTTGCGTAAAAAACGGCGGTGATCCTTCCATTACGTATGTTGCGTACTTGATGTTTATACGTTGAATAAACGATATTAATATCATTCCGCGTGGGTGATAACGTTATCACCGATCGGGTCGGTCGGGTCGCTTCGGTAAAATCGATCGACTAACTTCGCCTAGTCGTTTAGCTGGTCGTCCGGTTAGTCGATCTTTTTATGAGCTCTGTGAGTATCTTTCTGCCAGATGGGCGGATGGGCTTTACGTCAAAAAGAATTTTAGCTCGATGAGCTGAAATCGCCAACCGCAAATATTTTGACATTCGGTTGAATCACTGACAGATGATAAAGAAGAAGAAAAAATAAAACCAAACTCGACGCAAAGGAAGCGCGGTAAAGTACCGTATTTTAGCGTGTATAACGACCCCCTTGTTGGTCAAAAAATTGACCAAAGTCAATTAGAGGGATCGTTATACACAGGTAGTAACTGTTCCGTTCGAGCTTAATGCATTAACGGTCGTTTTAAAATTGGTCGTTTCGAGAGTTTGTTTTGACAACTGACTGATTTGTTTACAGCTTATTGATAGAGTTGAAATTTGACATTCGTCATCAAAATCGCGCAATTTGAGCAGCCTGGCTCCACTAAAAAGAATTTCGTATCCCACTAGTTTCAAATTGAAAGTGATTGAGTACGCAAAACAAATGGAAATCATGCTGCAGAGAAGCATTTTGGACCACCGTCAAGCAGATCTACGATCATAGAGTGGAGGAAACTAGAAGAAAAACTTCGTGCGATGCCTCGAGAGAAAAGAGCTGACCGTGGTAAGCCTGCCAATTGGCCGAATCTGAAGAACAGACTGTATTTTTATCCAATTGCACAGAGACAGTGTGGTGCATGGGTATCTACAAAGATGATAGTGGAAAAAGCAAGGAGTGTTGCCAAGGAAATGCAAGAGGAGAAAAAACAGTGGTTTGGAATCTGAGGAAACAATCAATTTCACTGGTTCTTCAAATTGGTGTTTCAAATTTATGAAGCGGAATCATTTTAGCATGAGGTCTAAAACAAAACTTGCCCAAAAAGTGCCAAAAGAATACGAAGCTAAACTGATGGCCTTTCATACGCATGTGATAGAAACACGAAAAAAACAAAATTTTGATCTCAATCAAATTGGCAACATGGACGAAGTTCCACTCACATTTGATGTCCCCTCAAATAGAACTGTAAATCTGAAAGGAGCTAAAACTGTGGCAATGAAGACATCCGGCCACGAGAAAGTCTTTTTCACCTGTGTGCTTAGCTGTAGTGCGGATGGCATTAAGTTGCCTCTAATGCTTATTTTTAAAAGGAAGACGATGCCCCCAAAGAAAAGTTGCCTCGCGGAATTTTTGTACATGTACAAGAAAAAGGATGGATGGATAAGACTGGGATGAATCTGTGGTTTAAAAATGTTTGGTACAAGAGACCTGGAGCTCCTATGAAAAAACCTGCAATGCTTGTACTGGATGCATTTCGGGGTCATCTGACAGCAGAAGTATAACAAATTGCTGCTCAAAGCAAAACGTTTCTGGAAGCCATTCCTGGAGGTCTAACCAGTCAGCTGCAATCACTGGACGTCAGCCTCAACAAACCGATTAAGGGTTTGATAAGAGAAGAATGGAGTAAGTGGATACAAGGGGCTGATTCGAATCTGACTCCTTCAGGAAGAATAAAATAAACCACCATTGCAGAGATATGCCAATGGGTCCTTACTGCATGGAGAGGTGTCAGCGAAGAGATTGTCGTCAAATCCTTTCAAAAGTGTGGAATCAGTAACAATCTTGATGGCACTGATGATGAGGCAATTTATGATGATAGTGATGGCGGGGATGATGTCGATGAAAGTGTATTTGAAAACACAAGTGTAACGAATGCGTAATTATTAGGTGTATTAGTAATAGAATGGTAATTGTAATTGTAAGGGTATAGAATAAGTAGGCATAAGAGAATTAATAAATTAATCGTTAAGTAGCACTAGAAGTGACAACACGCATTCAGCAACTCATTTGACAAACTGTAGACAGGATCAGGACGATTCTCACATTAAGGGTTTGTTGATAAACTTCATACACACCAACTGGCAAGAGCTGTTGCGCTTACCGTTCCTCGAGGAATTCATTACGCCCATCGTAAAGGCAACGAAGAAGAATGGCGAAGAGCTGTCCTTCTTCTCGCTGCCCGAGTTTGAAGAATGGAAACGAATAATTCGCACACATAATCCGTACTTGTGCTAATAGTACGCACAGTGGATGGCGTAAATATAGAAGCGTTAATAGATACTGGTGCTAGAGTGACGATGTAGAAGTGAACACGTTTACGGTGACAGAGAGTGAATCTAAGAAGGTAACATGGGCGATGATTAATTCGGAAGGAGAATTTGCTCAAAATCAGTAATTATTGAAACTGATTAAAAGATACAGGACGTGTTTTGCGTTAAGCATGAGTGAAGTCGGTGAGGCGAAAAATATTACTATGAGGATCCAACTGACGGACAACGCGCCTGTATATGTAAAGCCGAGGAAGATTGAGTATGCGCGTAAAAAGGTTTTAGCTGAGTTAGTGAGCGAGCTACTCGATACACCAGTGAGTACAAAATGGAAAATTATTATGAAATGTAACGTTCAAAATTCATTATAATCGTTATACACGCTAAAATACGGTATTTTTTATAATCAATGACATATTTTTGAGGAAAATTATCATTACTTCCATTGTTTTAGCTATGGAAGAACACAATCCTCAACGTTCTTACGTGTGACAGGTAAGGGAATTCAATTCAACGGTGTGGTAAATGTGAACATGCTTAATGCTAGAGTGATTAAGGTTCTGCGAAAGTGATCGCTGTTTCAACATGTTCAGCGCCGCTTCACCCGATTTCGGGTGATGCAAATGGCTACCTCCTAGCCATATTAACAGTTAGCGTAGGCCATTGCCAAAGATTACCTGCCTTTTTGTATAGTGGGAGTGATGCGGCCTGGTAATGGAAATCGGGTGATGCGGCGTTGAACGTGTTAAGGAATGGCCATATCGTTTACAGTCCTTGTTTAGAACGATTGTTTTATTATTTTAGGACATGATTGTCATCCTTCGTTTGGTTGCAGCTGTAGAAAAACATATTTACTTTTTTTTACTAATATTTACTTTTACTGGAGTTTTTTCTGGAAATCTTCCGCCATATGAGTTCTAATGGACATTAAACGATCAGCTGTCCTTGAGGAAGAAGACTGTAAACTAAGCAGCTGATCATTTCTCCTCCAGTCGCCTGGGACCAAGTTCCCATTTACCACCCTGTCAAATGAAGACGGCGGAGAATATACACTGCAGGACGCCGACCTTCTCAAAAAATTGTGCAAATACACATTTGTTAACACAATGTGTTTTGCAACATCCTGTGCAAGGTGTATTGGGCCTGTAGTTTATGCGAGTTTTCGGATAAACCTTCCCGAGACAGGCGCAGTTCACGCCGACTCGAGCACTAATATCTGAAGCCTCCACACCGGGGTACTTTGAGACATACTGGTTTTATTGGTTAAAATTAACGTTCTTAAATACTAAATTTTAGCTTACTTAACAATAATGTTTAACATACGCGCACCACCTGGCTGGTTACTGGTTTATTTTATCGTTGCACTGCACCCAAATTGCCGACGTTGCAAAGCCGTGGCAAAGGTTCGTGGTGCGTGCGATCAACGATGCACCAGCATTTTGGGCTGCGATTGATCGTAGCACCCAAATTGTTGACGCCGCGAAAACCGCGGCACCGGCTTGGGGCGCGAAACTCGTTCAACCACTGCACCCAGACTGCCGATGCAGCTCTTATGTCTCGCACGCGGCGTGCGCTTCTAACGGAGTGACCCTGTCGTCGACAGGGCCCTTTAGTACTTGAAATCGATTCGTTAATATACTTAGCGCATTCTCTACGGCAGTGGTCCCCAACCTATGGTCAGCGGACCACTTGTGGTCCCCGGCTTAAGTAGAAGTGGTCCGTGGAAGAAATTTTCGGTCGATGGACCGATTATTTTAACACTTTTTGTTCACCATTTCTAGCGTTTTTACGTGAGGAAATCATTGTACGCTTCTCGATGTGGCAGATTGTGGACAATTACAATTTTTGCTAATGTTTTATTTAAAAAATCGCCTTAACATGGGGTAAACATACATTACGAGTCCGTTCATAGACGGCACATGTGGGCCGCGATATACTTATGTCCAACAAAAAGTGGTCCACGGTACTAAAAAGGTTGCGGAACATTGCTCTACGGGCATGCGAGCTCGCGAATGCGTATAGTTGAAAATGCGTTGGTAACTACCGGGTGAATCAATACCGCCAAAAAGGGCGAATTAAATACTCTCGGAATGTGAATGTCTTATCTCCCAAAATAAAATAAGGCATAAGCAATGTATATGGAATTCGTAACGGCTGTGGCTCGGGAATACGTAACATCTTATTCTCCAGCATATGATGTAGTCTGCTGTTCCTAAATATTCCCCCGTCGGAAATACCACCTTTGCCAACCACATCCGCAAAAATAAAGTTATATTCCGCATCCACCACAACCAGCAGAACGATACTGAAGAAATTTTTGTTATTGAAATACTCGAATCCACTGTGCCCGGGACTGGAGACGCCGACATGCTTTCCATCCATCGCTTCAATCACATGGGGAAAGTTCCAACGATCCTCAAACTTTTTTGAAACTTCCAACCATTGCGCTTCAGGGGAAGGTAGCTGAAGATGAAAGAACTTCAATAGATTAGAATGCATGAACATATTTTACAAAGTTTTGTTAAATAAATAATAGCTAGTTTTATCATCCGTAATCGTTTCCATCAAGTAATCCTTTCTTTCTTCTTTTCAGTTGGATGAGGAAGATGAGGGCCTCGCTCAGTACTTAACCGTTTCTTCCGATTATTCGAATACCCAATCCAATGCTCCCCCCATACCTATAACCCCACCAACCACTTCCGTTCCTTTTTCGGATCATGAAACGATTCGTCCTACACTGCAGATCCTTATTCGGTTGACATTCCCGAACATTCCTATGTGCAACCAGTTCGATCCTCTTCTTCTCTCGTCCCGATCCTTCCCACGTTCGATCTTCATTTCGTCCCGGTTCTTCCAATCCACGACCATCTCTTTCTGATAAATACTAAAATCCTGCAGGATAAATACTTAAATGATATCATGGCAGAACATAGATTTAATCGCATTGCGTTTAGTGCGATGTTCACCAACCTGCAGGATTTGTGAGTACCTTATGCTTTTTAATGTTGTAAATGTAGATGATAATAGAGCGAATTATTGTGAACCTTAAATTTTTAAGCTGCGGGGCCACGACAGTTGAGGATTCCCTCAGAACTCAAAACCTCAGGAACTTATGAGTGATTTTGAGGGATTTGCGTTTTGAGGAAAACCTGGCCGATCAACAAAAACCTCAAAAACTTTTTGAGACTTTTTTTGAGGAATCGTTTTGACAGTTCCGATGCCTCAGCTGTTCAGAATGTAAACAAAACATATTTTTGTTTGCGGTTTTTTTTCAATGAAAGCACACTTTTCTTGTGCCATTGTTAATGCAAATATCTACTGAAGAACTAAAATTAATATTAATTATAATTGAACACCGTATTTGTGTTTTTATTTTTTTGTTTTTTGCGACGGTAAATTGTTCATTTGTTGCACAGTGTGTGACACAATTTATGTATACGTTTTAATTTAAAAACTAAACTTTTTATGCGAAAGACTATCCTTGAATCTCGTTCTTTTGATTGATTAAATGTTTAAATACCTTCTTTTCCTTAAAACAACTTTTTATTGACCATATTTTCCATTGAATTGATCAAAAAACACCTTTGAACAAAGATTACAATTACATGAAATACGTAGCATTTGTCAAACACTGTTTGTTGTCGCTGACGAAAAGAGAGGCAGCATGAGTGATTGTTTGTGTGACAGAATTTGAGGAAAACCTCAAACGGCCACGGCAATACTGGTTTTGAGCAAAGTGTATTAATTTAGGAGGTGAATTTTTATCAATCTGATAGGGCGCCATTTTGGTGGACATCTGTCAGATTTTGTTTACAAAATCATATGGGTTGCCTCTACCTAAATAAACAAGCTGGCGCTGAAAGTAATGAATTCAATTCGCTTCAAGTTCAACTAGCTTGTGTTCACAATCACAAAACCTTCTCGCACACATTATCGAAGATATACCGCCGAAAAAACATACTTTCAAATGATTTCTATGCAAAGCCAACTTAAAACAACCGAGCAATCCGAAAGTACAAGAAGCCTGAAAGTAAACACGCAGGAAACACGATACAGTGTTTTCCATGACAATTCAAAATTGTTATTTGATTTTAAAAAACTGCAAAAAAGTAATTTTTGGATACAAAAACAGTTTTGCGGTTTCGAAATAAAAGAAACTTGCATTGATTAGTCGATTGTAATATAAAATTAAGCGTATTTTACAACAAAACTCGCTCATTGATTTTAAACATTGGATTAAAACTTTCAATTGGCATGAAACACACTGTGCCTTCGCCAAATCGTCACTTCCACCACCACCAATCTCCTTCACTCCCACCCTCAATGACCACGGAACACTTCTGTCATGTTGAGAAATGTCTATTCCCAAGTAGAAATTGTCAAGCGAAATATAGGCCCGAGGGGGTGAGAAGGGTAAAAATTTGCTCGAATCGTGAGATGGAAGAAACTTTGCCGTAAGTAAGAGCAGGACGACGATAAAAGTCTATGATGGTGTTGGTGAACGTCAGCCATCCTATGGCGGCATTTTCAAAACAAAAACAAATCGTATGTCCTAACGAATATACGCTGAACGTATATTCATATTTCCTGCGTGTTTTGAGTGTTTTGTGGCTCCCATTTTGGTGAAAAAGTGTTTAATAATGTGTAATAAAATATGTTTAGAGAAAAGTAGAGTGTTATTCTAACATGCTGAAGTTATTTTGGGACAGTTTTGAAAGGAATCAGAAGCAGATAAGTTACCACCAGTTCAGAAGGACTAAGTAAGTTGCATTTTTTTCTTTGTGTGCTGTGTTTTATTATATTCATATAATAAACCACACGACAACGAGCGTTTAATTGAACATATAATTTTTCTATGTTTCAGCAAATGGGATAGCCGGACGTTAAAGCGGAAGTACAGGAGTGTTCTAGGGGAATAGATTTACGAAACGGAGTGTTCGTAGACGAACGACAATTGGAATCAAGCCGGGACGGAAGAAGAGGGTAAATATACTGAGACTCATAGTTCAAATATGCTAAAGATTTGGGATTGTCTCTTAAAACTAATAGTTTAACTGTAATTGAAATATATGTTGTTTTTAACTCTATTATTAATGCTATTTGTTTTCTTTGCTTAGGAGTATAAAACCACCATTCAATGTGCCGCTACGAGTTGATAAACAGTTGATAACTGTTGTAGGATGTCTGTTGAAGGCTTGTAAAGTGTTCTTGGATATTGTTTTCGGTAAGTATTATAACAGTGCAAGATAATCATTTGCCTACTTTATCGTAATGTCTTTTCTTCTTGGCTCGTTTTAGGTCCACCCGAAATAGTTTGTAGGAAACCCACTCACTATTGCGACATCCGACTGATTAGTTTGCATTTGGCTCGATCAATGAGCTGGCTATGCTCCTATACGCATCGTGCCGAACGGATAGCTGATGAGCAACGTCCTGGGAGGACATGAGCCTAACTTCTTCTAACGGTTGCACATTAGCGTTAATATTAAAGAATTAGCATAATTGTTTAGTCAAACAGCTTAACTAGCTCTCTACGCAAGCGTATGTGTCGTCAATTTAAACAAAAATAGTGAACGCGTAGATTACCTTTCGCAGGATAGTCATGTAGAAGTGAACAGATATGATGTAGGTAACTAAAGTTTCGCTATAAAGGATAGTGTTTTGTAAACTGCCCTCAACGTATTAGTCAGATTATTGTAAAAAGAATATAACTATACTATATGCTAGAACAGTATCGGTTCATTACGCCACATATATGTAGAATAACAGAGTTTAAGAACTAGATAAGGCATGCCGAAACTTCGCCAGGTTGAAAAAAACATGCGCGTATATTTTAGTTAAAATAATGGTGATTACGTATAGGGCATAGTAAGGAGTTGTCCTTTCCTACAAAAAATGTAAAGCTTTAAAAAATAAGATACGTTACGTATTGTACCGAAGGCATTGTTTAAAGCGATAAGAAACTGTATACAGATTCGTAAGATCAATAAATTACAAAATCAAATCTAATTTACATAATCGGTTTATCATTGTAATACCCAAACAAAAGAAAAGCTATCACGAACATAAACAATAAAAAACGATTTCGGCGTTCCACCGTCTAGAAAGCACCAAACACATTTGTTTTGACGCCAGCCGCAGATCGATAAAAAAGATCATGTGAATAGCAGCGATCCCGTTACAACCATGGACCATGCCTGAAACCTCGGTGAGTAAAGAAATTTTCTCTAATTAAAAAATATATGTTCTCTTCCTATCTCATTCGCAGACGGCAAATCTAAAAATAGATCGGATATCTACAACAGTCGCGCTGTTGTAAGGAATTAGAAGCAAGCAAGAAGGATAGGATCACACATAACCTCTTTTTTTCGCCTACGGTAAGGCCGGCTGACAAGTAGGTGTAAATGTGTTCGTGTCGCCATGATTTCTCTTGTGTGCGTGCCATCCGACCTCCGGATAAGCTGCCGATCCGCAAAGTCCATTGAAAAAAGCCAAAAAACTGCTCGATATTTCTACTTGGGTTTGCTCTGGATAACTCTACCTCCTATATTAAAATACCTTGGTTTTGAGACGCTTTTTGAGGGATTTGAGTGACTGAAGAAGTTTGAGGGAAAGTCTCGACTGTCGTGGCCCCGCAGCTTTAGGGTTCCCAGCCCCATGCTAACAGTAAGCACTGTTGTAAAATAAGTGAGCCTGCTGAGAAAACACGGATGGTGTTATGCAAAGGTAAGTTGAAAAAGAATTTAATGTATTTGTATTTATTATGTATTGGATATGATCGACGCTATTACCGTTTTTGTGCGTAGCCTTGCGGGTTGACCTACTTTCTCACGCTTTAACGCTTCAGTCAGAACGTGGACAATTTAACAATTTGGGCTTCGGTTCTTCAAACCAAAACACTCAACCTTTTTCTTCTTCTTTATCTTCTACACTATCCAACCAACCCACTTCCTTTACTCCTATCAATTTCCATACCCCTCAAAATCCCTCGCAAACGACACATAAGCGTCGCAGAAGGTATGAAAACGAGGCAAGCGAAATGAGCGAGACTCTCAAGCGGCTAGCTGAGGCTACCATGGTCAATGCTAACTCCATGGAAAACACTTTTTCTCGCTGGGTGGGTGAATTCCTCAAGCGATTCACCCCGAGCAAAAGACTATGGTGAAGTCTCTGATAGAGCGCTGTATGTTGGAAAGCGAAGAATTAGTTGTGGCCATGCGAGCCAACCAGCCGCACCAGATTCACCAGGAGCGTTAGCCAAAACGCACTCGCATATGGTTTTGAAGGAAAAACAACCCATTGATATTTCTGGGGCCTTGATTCGTCATATCATCATTGGAAAACGGACTTCTGTTCGGGCTCCGTAACGTGTGTTCTGTCGTCTTTCGGGGCCTCTCCAAGAAAATGTTAGGTACAATCGCTGCTTCGAGGCCCCCTATCAGCTCGAGGCCACCCGCAGCCGCTTACTTTGCGTACCGCTTGATCCGCCCCTGCGTGGTGTGCAGGGCTTGGAGAACGCTCGGCATCATAAAGCGTATTGCTCGTGATTTTTCGGATCCGTTGTGTCTGAAGGCACTGTACTGCTCGCAGGTTAGGTCGTTGCTGGAGTATTGCTCTGTAGTATGGGCCCCGACTGCTCGGATTAATATTGAGCGCATTGAACGGGTGCTGAGATCCTTCACCAGGTTTGCAGTTCGCAAATTTCTATGTTCCTAACCGTTCTCTCCGTATTCGTCCTCCCTTAATTATCCCCTGACGTCGCATTGCAGCAGGTCGTTCTGACCCATTGTTGCTTGCTCTGCGTTCGTTTAACTCTTCTTCCCACTTATTTGATTTCCACTTCCCTTTATCATCCTTTCGTTACCGTCTTAGATTTCCCTTTTAGCCTCCTCATCATACTCAATGAGCTTCTATTATTTTCATGAACTTCCTTTGTCTGAGTTTTAGTTTTAGTTTATTTTTTAGGTATATATTATGGTTTAACTTAAAATATTTTAAGTATTCTATGTGTAGCTTTACGGCAGACATAATATATTAATAAATTGAAATTGAAATGTTTCTTTTTTTCCTGAAATAAATTATTATTCAGAAAGGGGTTATACTACTAATTTACATTTTATATCCTGGGTCCCTACCATTGTATCCGTTTCTTCTAAATTGTTTATATCAGCATGATGTATGTTGACAACCTTCGAGTTGAAAGGATAGTCGAAAGCATCAATTGAATGGGGTTTTTTTTTGCAGAAACGTCCACGGTATTTTTTTGTATAACTGCATTTTCACATTTAGAAATGTTCCCAGATTTTATTAAAAACCACGAATTGCGATGATCATTATTTAAACAAAATCCTTTGCGTACATGAAGTGTAACTAAATTAACGCTCTGATTGATTATTGGATATACATTATTTTGATCAATTTTATCTGTTTGATTGTGATAAGTTTCCTTTTCAGAAATTCTATTAATAGCTTGTTCCAAACTTTTCGAACCACTTCGCAGCAAGCGTTTTATATGCTGCAATTTATTCTCAAATGGATAGGAAGAAAATGTATTAAGATGACCGAATTGCTCTACTTCTTCGTCAATATGTACTATATTATGTACATTACTAGATATTTACTCTAGGCCATATATAGGGTGTACAATAAGTTCCAATATACTTTCAAAATATGTTTAAAAAATAAAAAAAAAGAAGATAGACTTCTTCAAATCAATTTCTATGGAAGCTATGTTTATTGAGCACGTTTAGGGAATATTAGTCGGGAGCACTCCCCCTTTTGTTTTTTATGACGAGCTTAAGACGTTTCTCGAAAAAGTCGCACTTGGCACGCTCCTAGTTCATCGGTATATCGTCCCAGATCTTGGGCAATGAGCTTCTGAAATTGGTCCATAGTGTTCACTTAATGTTCGATCTGCTTGGCCAGCATGTGTTACCAAACAAAAAAGACAAAAAAGTTAATATCTGGGAAGCTGGGAGGCCACAAAAACTTATCGAGAAAATCTGTCAAAATCTCTCGACACCACGTTTGGACGATATTCGTCGTTTGGGCCGGTGTACCGTCCAGTTTACAGACGTAATGATCCTTTCTCGTAGAGTTCCCGAATTGCCAGGGCCACAACCTTCTCCAGAACTTCGATCTTACAATACGCTGGGTTGATTTTCACCTTTTTATCGATTTCACCTGGATATACCCCTCAAAATCATCACTGACGCGTCGTATTGGAATCGCGGGATGCTTATTAGGGATGTGGAGATGTTGGACAACGTTGGCACCCACAATCGATCATTTAGGACCTTGTGCGACTGTTACCAGCCAAGAATTTCACATCAGAAAACACGAACTCCTGACCTGCGTGCCGCGAAGGTATCAGTTTGGCTATGTCCAGCCTCTTTTTAGATGTAGCCTCCGTTACTTCATGAACATTGTGTTTCTTGTACAGCTTTCCTTGTCGTACGCGGCCGCCCGGATTTCACATGGTCTTAGGACGCGACCGTCTCTCTGTACCGACGGATGATGGTATGAATTAAATTGCGCTTCACCCTATGCGGTTTCAACCGCTGGAATATGTCACTACGTCGCTCATCTGTGGAAAAAAAATTACTACGATATCGCAGTATTCTTTATTCGAGGATAGTAGCCAAACAACAAATGATAGCAAGTTGATGTTATGTGAAACGGTTAGTGGATACATGGAGCTAAAACTGACACCAATATCATTACACTGAGTGCTCATGGTCCAAAGCTACACAACGATGAAAAATTGTATTCGAACTTATTGAACATCCTGTATAGTTTTGTATTGCTGAATGAAAAGTTGTAGGAGAGAATGTGCAAGTAGCCAATAATCTTTGTACACCACTGAAGATAGTAGTGTAATACTACAAAAGTATAACATAAAATGTTTACAGTAAACTTCATCTACGTTTTCTTTGAGTACAGCTACTGAGGCGTAAAATAAGAAAGAGGATAGCTCAGATCCTTTGCAGTACTTCAGTTCATTAACTGAACGAAATTTTCGGTGTATCTCGGATGGCAATTTTATATTTAACAACATTGCAGACATGTTAATCTTTTGAGTTGATGACTTGTGTGCCAATCCAAGTGTTCCGTTTATCCAGGCATTTAGTAGTCGCTTCGTATTTCCTAAATCGACTATGTGAAGCGCATCTCCAACTATTATTTGTTTAACTAGATCGAAGTTATCCAAATATACTAGAGGAGTTTCAAATTTGTGATGGAGGCCGTATCTGCGCATTCTAAATCCCTCGTCAGTACGACTTGGAGCAATTCGATCCAGAAACGCAGCTCTTTTATTTACGTATACTTTTTCCGACAGTTGGATGCCTCAAACAGCCGTGTCGAGCGTTATAATTAGACGTAATGGTATAATTTATTTATATTACCTTTGATATGCACACGTGCTGGAGAATCGGATATAATGACAAGTAACTGTATGTTGATCATCCTATTTTTAATCATTGCTCCATTCGTCATTAAGAAGTTTAATTCGTCCACGAAAGGACGAAGAAAGTGTCCAACACTTGCTGGTTTTGTTGGTCCACAGTATATTGCAACTGTCATAACTGGTACCTCTGGGATATCATGGATGTTAGAGGGTTTTTCTATTCAGTTTAGACTAGCTGCAGACTTTTTCCTGCTCTGTGCAATTGATTTTTAGTAAGCAGCATGTTTTTTAGGATACCCGCGACGGATTTTTAAGTATACGCAATAGATTTCGACATGTTTCTTTCTGGCAGCTTTAAGGACGCAAGTTTATAACTCCCACGTTGAAAGATTGAATTTTATAATGAAGTGTTGTTTACACGAGGAAATTAATAATCATCGATATTGTTGTTTGTAAAATATATTTCGTAAATTAAATTCAATCAACGTCTTACTTGGTTGGCGATTAGCATTATTCTTTGATTTCATTAAATCATTAAAATATATAGTTATATGCCAAGGAGAAGGCATATCGGTACTGGACCAGAGCAGAGGACTAGGCGTTATATACAGGCGATACGACACTCATAACTGCATGTGCGCACGTGTGTGTCAAAGAAACAGCATCGTGCGATCGGTAGCCGGTAGAATCGTCCTCTTTTTGTGCGAATCATCAAGCAATAAACACCTCATCGAGCCTCGACTCATCATTGGCGCAGCCGGTAGTTGTGAGTACAATTTGAAAATTTACAGGTAAAAACAGTGCGAAAGAAGATTTTAACTAGTGAAAGTGAATCTTTGAATAAGTGCACCCGAAATTCGTTTGTGTTAATTTAAACGTGATTTCATCTCCGTTCGACCGTTAAAGTTCGGGTGATTTGCGGTGCCGCCGTCCTGTAAACACGTGCTTACAACGGAGTCTTTTGTGTGTGACCGTTGACTCCAGAACAAAACAATAACGAGGTGTTTCGTATTGGAATTTAATTTTAGCGCACTACTAGATAGACGCAAAATTTTGCAAGCTAAATCGCTATACGAAATAGACGATTTTTGCCTTTTGTTCCACCTGAGCACATTTTGAGTTAACCTCAAATAATAAAAAGAGCTAAGTACTCCGTGTACGCTACAGATTGAGCGCACTATTAGATAGACGCAAAATCTAGGCACAAAACCGCACTACTAGATAGACGGGCTGTGTAATTTTTTTCTTTCGTAGCGTGTGCGTTTGTATGAGTGACCTGCATAAGATATTATCCACCAGGCGTGATCCCGTCAGTGATAGTGAATACAGTGACAGTGTCGACTCTACTGATTCCGATAGTTTAGCACATATTCCGATAGTAAATTTTGATATTACGCTAGGAACGATGTCTCTCGACGAATCGCAAACGCAAACACAAGCGAATAATATTTTGACTCATTTAATGTCGCAGATAAACATTTTAAATGAGAATATTCAACAGATAGCCGCTAAACAGGAATCGTATGAAAATTCACTGCACAGGTTGATGAACCCTGAAAACACGTGTTCTCAAAACTCTTTTACAATGCCTGTTCTGTCTACTCCTGTTGTTGGTGATGTTTTTCGGATCCCTGATCCAATCAAATCGATCCCTTCGTATGATGGAAATCGTAAGCAGCTACAGTCCTGGATAATAGTGGTAGAAAACACGCTTAGTATTTTCAAAAATTTAGTGAGCAGCCAAGTTTATAATATTTACGTTCAGTCGATATTAAATAAAATTTCTGGTAATGCTAAAGACGCGTTATGTCTAGCAGGAAATCCTTCAGATTTCAATGATGTGAAAAAAGTTTTGATAGAAGCTTTTGGCGATCGCCAAGAACTAGCCACATATAAAGCCCAGCTTTGGTCAAATAAACAAAGTGATGATATGAGTATCCATTCGTATTACAAAAAAACAAAAGAAATAATGCTTAACATTAAAACGATCGCAAAGCAGAATAAAATTTATAGTGATAGTTGGTCAGCTATTTGCATATTCATTGAAGAAGATGTGCTAGCCGCATTTATTGCCGGACTAAAGCATCCATATTTTGGTTACGCGCAAGCAGCTAAGCCTGAAAACATTGAAAGCGCCTATGCATTCCTGTGCAAATTTACCGCAAATGAAAAAATTTCTTCACGATTAATCGAAGTGAAAAATCAGAAAACTGCTATACCTAACAGAACAATGAACAGTTATGCAGCAAATGCGATTGGTAAAAATATTTTTACAAATACACAGGGGACAACTCAACCAAATGTTCAAACCAATTTTCCTAGGAAAACTCAGTACAAAGCTCCAACAGAAAAAATGGAAGTTGATACATCAACTAAAAGTCGGTTTACAACCAATAAGAACTTTTTGAATAATAACGAAATACCATTGCTTGAAGCTGAAGCTTCAAGTTGCGAAGATGATGAAATCTTGACAAATTTTTGGGAAGTCGCTACAAGAACCAATGTTTCGTAGACTTTCTTCCATATTTAAATTGTGTTAATACGAAAACCAAAAGAAATTTGAAATTGTTAATAGACACTGGATCCAATAAAAATATTTTGAGAAATGGAATTATTCCAGAACATTTAACCGTGCCGATAAATAACACACGTGTAAAAAACATAACGGGTGAACATCCCATTGATAGGAAGGGAACGATTAATCTCCTTGGTTTTGGATTGCCAAAACAAACGTTCTATTTAGTGGACTTTCACAACTTCTTTGATGGAATTCTGGGTTCAAAATATTTAGCAGAAAACAAATCTGTAATCAACTATGCAAAGGAAGCTATTATCATTAACGAAGTTACTATTCCTTTTTCCAAGTATTTCCCATCGAAAAAACTGTACAATAATTTCATTACAATCAATACTTTAAAAAACGGAGATTGGTTAGTACTATCCTTTCAAATTCTGTACAAAAATTGTTTAATTAAGCCAGGTTTATATAAAGCTGAAAAAGGCAAATCAACTGTTAGCGTTCTAAGTTTGGATGAAAATCAACCAACAGATTTAAGAACTTATGATTTAAATGTGAACAACTTTGAAACCATTACTCCTATTCCCATACGGAATTGTAAACAGATAGATAACAGAATTATAGAATCTTTAATTCGGACAGAACATCTTTCACCGTTAGAAAAAGAAAGTTTAGTAAATACAATTCTTCAAAACTCTTCAGTGTTGTTAAAAGAAGGAGAAAAACTATCTTCTACAAGTGTTATAAAACACAAAATAATCACTAAAGATAATGAACCAACTTATACGAAATCTTACCGTTTCCCGCACCATTTCAAACCAGAAGTAGACAAACACATTCAAGAAATGCTTGATAATTAAATAATTGTTCACTCTAGCAGTCCTTATTCATCACCCATTTGGGTGGTGCCAAAAAAGAAAGACGCCTCAGGCAAAACAAAATAAGGGTCGTTATAGACTATCATAAATTAAACGAAAAAACAATTAGCGATCGGTATCCTATACCGCAAATTGACGAGATTCTCGATAACTTGGGAAAGTCATCTTATTTCACAACATTAGATTTAAAGTCCGGCTTCCATCAAATTCAAATGGATCCTGCTTATCAGGAAAAAACAGCCTTTTCTACCGGACATGGGCACTTTGAGTTTACTAGGATGCCATTTGGCTTGAAAAATTCGCCCGCAACTTTCCAGCGAATGATGAACCACATACTAACTGGACTTGTTGGCTCTATTTGCTTTGTCTATTTAGACGACATTATTGTTATTGGCAGTAGTTTAACTTCTCACTTACAAAATTTAGATACCGTTCTCAAAAGACTAGCAAAATTCAATCTGAAGATACAATTAGATAAATGTGAGTTTCTGAAGAAAGAATCATATTTTCTAGGACACATAATAACCTCAGAAGGTGTTAAACCCAACCCCGAAATCATAGATAAAATTTCTAACTGGAAGTTGCCTACAACTCAAACACAGCTTAAACAGTTTTTAGGGTTAACAGGTTATTATCGAAAATTTATTCGCGACTATGCAAAAATTACTAAACCTTTGTCTAACTGCCTAAAAAAAGATGCAATAGTAAACTATGAAAACGAAAACTTTCTCAAAGCCTTTAATGAACTTAAAAATATCATTACCTCAGATCAAGTATTAGCTTATCCCAATTTCGATTTACCTTTCATATTAACAACGGATGCTAGTAATTTCGCACTTGGCGCAGTTTTGTCGCAAGTGCAAGAGAACAAAGAAAGGCCAATAGCATTTGCTAGCAGAACGTTAAACAAAACAGAATGCAATTATTCAACCACCGAGAAGGAGGCGCTTGCCATAATTTGGGCAATTAGAAAATACAAACCATATCTGTATGGAGGCAAGTTTACTCTCGTAACTGATCACAAGCCCTTAGTTTTTATAAAAACATCGTTCAAAAACTCAAAAATACTCAACTGGCGTTTGGAGTTAGAGGATTATAACTACGAAGTAAAGTACAAACAAGGCAAGACAAATGTTGTGGCCGATGCCCTTAGTAGAATACCCCAAGAAATCAATACGAATGAAACATTAGCTCAAAGTCACTGTAACGTTAAAATGCAATCCGTGGAAATTACAAATTCTGAAACAAGTAATTCATGTGAGACCATTCATTCAGCTGAAGATTCAAGTGATCATTTCATGCATATGACGAAGAGGCCCATTAATTATTACCGAAATCAGTTGATATTCAAAATATCAGATACGGATCCATCGATTGTAAAAGAAACCCCATTTCCGAATTTCCATAGGATAATTGTAACTAAACAAAATTTCGAAATGGAAGATATTAGGCGTCATTTGCAAAGTATCCATAATGGGAAGCAAACTGCAATTCATGCCCCAGAAAATATGATTCAGCTAGTACAAGATACGTTCAAAAATAATATTTCTATCAAAGGTCATTTCATATTAACACAAACGATAGTAGAAGATGTACCGGATACACAAAAGCAAGATATTCTCATTACTACGGAACATAACAGAGCGCATCGCGGCATTTCAGAAGTTGAATGTAAACTTAGACGAGCATACTTCTTTCCAAATATGCAAAGGCAGATAAAACTATTCACCAATAACTGCGAAATATGCAACATTCATAAGTTTGATCGTAAACCTTATAACATAATGATATCTCCACGACCAATAACCAACAAGCCTTTAGAAAGGATACACATGGACATCTATATCATTAACAATACAAGTTTCCCGTCTTTAATAGACGCCTTTTCTAAACATCTTCAAATGCTACATATCAAGAATAAGAATATCATTCAAATACAAAGAAAACTTACTCAATATTTTGCGCAATACGGCCTACCAAAAGAGATTATAACGGATCATGAAACAACCTTTAGATCGACTCAACTGAAAAACTACTTGGGTTCATTAAGAGTGGCATTGAAATACGCGTCATGCTCGGAATCAAATGGACAGATCGAAAGAACACATAGCACAATCACCGAGATTTATAATTCAAACAAAAGCAAATATGAAGGCTATGATGTAAAATCCATGATAAGAATAGCAGTAGCGTTATATAATGATACAATTCATTCTGCCACTAAGTTCACACCAAATGAACTAACGTTCAACCAAACAAATCAGGATAACCCAGCACAGATTTTGGAAACAGCAAATCGCCTTTTTTGTGACGCAAAACACAATTTAGATAACGCGGTTAAACGACAACTGAACCGAAATATCAAGAAAAATTCTCCACCATCTATTACGGAGTCTGCAGACGTATTCGTAGTTCCAACCATCAGGACAAAAACTCAACCAAGAGCGATCAAAACTAAAGCTAAAAATGTTAAAGAAAAAACGTTCGAAAATATCAGAGGAGTAAAAAGGCATAAGAGTAAGATAAAGCGACTCAAAACTGTAAGAATTGAATGATCTCTTTGAAATTACTTGAAAGTTAAGCACATATTGTATCTGTTTGTAATGTTATGTATTCCGTTTGTAAACTACAGAAATAAGAATTAGTCATATTTCCACACTTTAATTTTGTAAAGTCTTGAAAGTATACCGACAAATTTATCTTCCTTCTTCCTTAAGCGAAGCAGTAAAGATTAGGGATTAGATAGGGCTAGATTATATTAAGATTACTTATTATAACGTTTATGAAAAAATGATACGTAAAAAAAAAAAATGATGAGCCTCACGAACAACTGCATCCGTCAGACGAGGGCGTCTCGACTCTTACCCCCGGAGGAATTATATGCCAAGGAGAAGGCATATCGGTACTGGACCAGAGCAGAGGACTAGGCGTTATATACAGGCGATACGACACTCATAACTGCATGTGCGCACGTGTGTGTCAAAGAAACAGCATCGTGCGATCGGTAGCCGGTAGAATCGTTCTCTTTTTGTGCGAATCATCAAGCAATAAACACCACATCGAGCCTCGACTCATCATTATATGTAACTCTTTACGTACAGCAAAGTCCTCACATTTTGTATGCACAACTATGTATCTGACTTTTCACAACACAGCATTTTTGTTACCAGCAAATGTTACATGCGAGGTTATGAATATTGCACTTCAAAGACAGCATCCAATCTTTGTTCAATTAAATTGTATTTAATTTATGAAATATATTTTACAAACAATATCGATAATTATTAAAAACAAACATTTTTTCGTGTAAACAGCATTAATAAAATTCAATCTTTCAACTTCGAGGTTATACACTGCGGCTTCAAAGCTGCCAGAAGCTGACATGTCGAAATCAATTACTTGCACTTAAAAATCCGACGCGGGTATCCTAAAAAACATGCTGCTTACTAAAAAGCAATTGCACAGAGCAGGAAAAAGTGTGCGGCTAGCCTAAACTCAATAGAAAAACCCTGTATAAAACAACTAGCTTACCCGGCAAACCTTGCTTTGCCCTTAAGCATGCCTTTTGTAATTAAAGCAAACATTTTGAGTGTTCAATCTTGATTCGTGTGGTATTATTAGAGTGGCGATTATATTGAGAGGCTTCCTGACTGCAGAATAGAGCAGGAATTTCCAAAACTAAGCTGGCGAATAGTTTGGGCCAACATCAGCTCTCGGCGGCTTTCATCGGCACAGAGATCCGTTCTGTACCTGTTGGTCCACAACAAGATAGCCCATGGAGAGCTCATGGCGAGGATGAACCGAGGTTCATCAGCTTGCACAGAGTGTTCCCAGGTGGATACACTGGAACACAAATTCACGTTGTGTTCCAGAGTGTCATCGGCCTGGAATACTCTGCTGCAAGCAATCCAACACGTCGATCCCGCCCTTACTCCTACATTCCTGTCCCTCCGCTTCCCTGTACTAACGAATATTAGTAAAAGTAAGCGGATCCAAATCCTAAGTTTGTTTGCAAACTACATCATCCACAATATTGGAAACAATAATGCTGTGATAGATGAGGAAGTCCTTAAATGTTCATTGTAACCTGTGTTTTTGTTTTTTTTCCTGTTCTTTTTTGTTCCACCTATTTCTATTGTAAGCTAGTACATAAGTTAATTTCTCTTTCTTTTCTTTTTTAATAAACATTTAAAAAAAAAAATAGAGTATATCGTTGATTATTTGCAAATTCATAAATTATTGCCATTCTTAATCCAAATTATATTCCCAATCAAAGCAATTTTTCTTCATTTTTGTGGCTCTTTTTCCTCCTTTCTGCTACTTCAGGAGGTATTTCTGACTTTCCTTGACGATTGGGATTTAATGCCAAGTCCTTCCATGTAAGGCTACATTCCACATGTAGCATCGAGCCGCAAATCATTAAATAGCATTTTTTTAAATTATTCACACTCTTGCTTTTTACTTATTTATCACTCACTTTACGCTTTAATGAATAAAATTGCACAAATAAATCGCCATGTGTACCTATTTTGATTGATTTATTTGTTAGAATTTTTTTGTTTCAGTAGTGTTCAACATTATTCGTGTTGAAAAAAAGGCTATGCCTACTTGATAACTCCCGTAGGAAAAACAAAAAAGAACTCATAATATTGGCCAGAGGCTACCTAGCGAAACGAAAAGAAGCGGTAAACCTATTCTCATACTTAACGAACGTTCAACGAAAATTTCATACAAATCGGTTCAGCCGTTTAAGAGGAGTTTGCACACTAACACCGCGACAAGAGAATTTTATATGTATAGATGATTGGGTGTTGTTTTTGAATTGCAACATGCACAACCTCCATGCTGAAAGCACGAAACGATTTTTTTCCAATATGCAGTATTGGATCCATGGGCATACACAGTTGTCTGTAGGATAGCTGTCAGGTAGATGGAAAAAATCGCCATTCGCGATCTTAAATTTTGTTCAAAGCTATCTGCGTACATCGGTGTGATAATTCTCGTATATATAAAACATATTTGCTATTATATACAAACAACATCAGTGACAACAATAGTGATAACAATAGTGCTGTATAGTGAAAAGTCAGGTATGTAGTTGAGATTTTGCTCACCCACGCTTTTGTTTTAAGGCGTTACATCGTGATCACGCTTTATCATTTGGACATTTGGAACAAGTTGAAGCTACGATTTTACGCTGTGTACGTCTACGTAAGTAAGTACTTTTATATTAACTTTTTAAAACAACCAGGAAGTAATTATGTATACCGAATTGTCTTGCAGCAACTATAGATACATCAGCGACTGTACCTCGACGCCGCAACACAACTACCTCAGACGAGGATAGAAAGCGTGTCGTAGCTGCCTACGAGAATGGCGCATCTGGAATGGATATTTCTGAAATGCTGAATATAAAACGAGGGTGGGGCGGTCCGGTGGTGCATGTGATAAACGGCGCCAGTCCACACGGCCGGACCGGGTTCAAATCCCATCCGGACCGTCCCCCCGTAACAAGGACTGACTATCCGGCTACGTGGTAAAAATAAGTCTAGTAAGCCAGAAATGGCCGGCGTGACCTGTAAGGTCGTTAAGCCAAGAAGAAGAAGAAGAAGAAAACGAGGGTAGGTATACAGCATCATCAAAAAATACCAAAGAACACGGGAAGTTTCAGCTGCAAAACGTGGAGGAAACCGTCCTAAACTGCTATCAAACGAGGCAGCTCAAAGCATTCGTTCGTGGATAGACGAAGATTGCACTTTAACATTGAAGGTGTTGGCTGAGAAGGTCCACGAACGATACAGCGTGCGAGTCAGTACGACAACGATCGCAAGAGAAATAAAGGGATTTTATTATTCCTTTAAGAGTGTAGGGTACGGCCTACTCCGGGAGTGTATGTGGGGAAAGGAGTCAAGAAGTGGTCGATGGACATGCCAACAGATTAAACCTGGTAGGAAGGGAGGGAATGGCAAACACTACAGTTCTTGAACTGTGTATAGAGTTGAATGAGTAAATACTACTAACTCAATTCGTTTGGAAGTTGAACTTAATTTTAGTATATTTAACGTTGAATTCAGATTGACCATAGACGTGGTTCGTTAGCGATGCACAGCGAGACGACCATTAAACTGTTTAAGTTAATCCTTTAAACCTAGGACAACAACCAACAATTTCCGATAGAGGGAGCTACCGTTCTTTTTCTATCTCTCTGTTGTCCTAGCTAATCCACTGTCCACTCGCGCTACGCGATCGCATATTGCCTATCTTAATTTCCGACAAAGAGAATCGAGCACAACATACCCGAACGTCGTAACACGGAGAACACTATCGAAGAACGAAGATCGTATGCTGCAATGTTTTACGAAATTTCACTCGAGATTACCGACACGGGCATCATATTCCTGGACGAAGTTGGTTTTAACCTTAGCATGCGGACATCGCAAGGACGATCGCAGAAGGGAACAACTCCAACCGTCGTTGTACCGCAGTTGCGATCGAAAAACATTTCGATTATATGCGCTATGAATAAGGCATAATTCTTTACCAGTCGCACAACACGGCTATAAATCGTGAACTATTTAAACAGTTTATTTTACAGTTGAAAGACTTATTAAGGAAGCACGGAATTACTCGTTCATACATGATTATGGATAACGTGGCATTCCATAAATGTGCAGAGGTAAAAGAGGCAATCGGCAACGAAGAAGACAGAACTATTTATTTACCTGCCTTCCTGAACCCGATAGAAAATATGTTCAGCAAGTGGAAAAAATTAGTGAAGCGATCGAATGCTCAAAACGAACAAGCTTTGATTGAAGTCATAGCCGGTAGTTCAACTTTCGTGACATCTCAAGACTGTGAAGGGTATTTCCGCAATATGGGGTTATACTTAAGCCGGTGTTTGCGCGGCGAAGTGATAGATGGTTAAGTTAACATTTTCAAAAAATGTTTAACATTAGAATTAAGCGTTCCTTCTTGTTTAACTTTAGTTTGTTTCATGAACTATACTGTGTTAATAACGTGATACGATGAACTCCTTAGTTAGTTTAAGTTTGTTAACTGAATTAAGGTTTTTTAACATTAGAATTAAGCGTTCGTTCTTGTTTAACTTTAGTTTGTTTCATGAACTATACTGTGTTAATAATGTGATACGATGAACTCCTTAATAAGTTTAAGTTTGTTAAATGAATTAAGGTTTTATAACATTAGAATTAAGCGTTCCTTCTTGTTTATCTTTAGTTTGTTTCATGAACTATACTGTGTTAATAACGTGATACGATGAACTCCTTAGTTAGTTTAAGTTTGTTAAATGATAAAATAATATACTATACTTTACATATAATATTACCTACATTTACCTAAATTTCATGAATTAGACTGTGCTGCCTATGTGATATTATGAACTCCTTAGTCAGTTTAAGTTAGCCAAATGAAAAAAATATAACATGTACATGTAAACATTACATTAAACTCTAGATGATAACATATGTTATTTGTTTTATTTTGTATAATATGTTGCAGTATGAATATACGGATATTATCCGTGTATGACAACCTATGAAATCTAATCAGTATAAAATGTTGATAGCGATAATCAACGGAATGATCAACGATCAGGTGTCTTTCGTCGTATGTATCTGTTACAATTGCTATAGTTGTTGCAGTCGCTGATGTATCCATAGTTGCTGCAAGACAATTCGGTATACATAATTACTTACTGGTTGTTTTAAAAAGTTAATATAAAAGTACCTACTTACGTAGACGTAGACAGCGTAAAAACGTAGCTTCAACTTGTTCCAAATGTCCAAATGATAAAGCGTGATCACGATGTAACGCCTTAAAACAAAAGCGTGGGTGAGCAAAATCTCAACATTTTGAATGAACAACTACATACCTGACTTTTCACTATACAGCACTATTGTTATCACTATTGTTGTCACTGTTGTTGTTTGTATGTATATAATAGCAAATATGTTTTATTTAGCCGAGAATTATCACACCGTTGTACGCAGATAGTTTTGAACAAAATTTAAGATCGCGAATGGCGATTTTTTTCCTTCTACCTGACAGCTCCCAAGCGACAGAGCAAGCGATATACGACGAGTTGAAATGTCATTTGCTCTACGGCTCACACACACATGAACATTTCAAGCGTTTAATCTATGTAGGCTGTTTGGTGCGCTAACGCAACTATTGTTTTGATGGTAGAATACGTTGGTTGTTCGGTTCCCAAAGAAATGGTACAGAAACTATTACATTTATTTAGTTTTTTTTCTAGCCATTTGTGTAGTTGCGTTTTATCAACAATTCCTGAAACAGTAGCGATTCAGATAATGGAGAAAATAAGTGCTAAATAGTCAAAAGTGTGCAGAAATCATTCCGATGCGTCGGCATCGGCAAAAGTGAGATGCACTGCATTCAAAAGATGTAATATTCTTCAGGATCAAAAACGAATTCATCCAGGAATGACCAATGCGGTGGACAAAAATGGATACCTTTCCGAAATATATTCGCAAACCCGAAACAAGTCACGGATAACTTTCATCAACGATGGTAGAAAGTGCTTGCGTATCAGAAACGGTGGTGTGTGCGTTCACAGAAAAAGAACTAAAACACACCGTCAGTACGACACGAAACAGTATTTGTTTTTTTCTATTGATTCAAGAGATACGGTTGTATTGAAAAGAAAGAGGAAGGAAAAATAAATTTATTTTTACATTGTTTACCGTGTAACAAAAGTGTATACAATTATTTATTATTTAATACATATCTAACATTGGCAAATAAAAACACAATCGTTGTACAATGTTTGCCATTTTGAGATTCAGGTTCGGTTATATTCATCGAACCCGAAATTTGTTTCAAATTCCTGCGTTGATTTCAACGTTCGCTCATTTTTTGCAATAATGTTGCAGCAGGCGTGCTTCTTCTTGTGTTGTGCGGTGCTCTTGCTTTGGAATATACAAACTGCTCATTTTCATCACCCCTCTCTATGAAGCAGCGTATTCAAATCAATAAATGCATTAGAACCGACATGTGGGACCTTAGATCAAATCCAATATGAAACACAAGATAGGAATATATAGAAAAAGTTTTAGTTAGAGTTAAAAATAACATAACAGGCGTAGGTGAAGGAGAATGAGGAAGCAGAGTGAGGAGCGTGAGAGTGAGCACAAGGGGTGGGGTGGGGATGAGTATATTTTTTTCTCATTTCATCAAGTTTTGAACTCGACACTATAAACGTACAATATTCGTCGAAAAAGTACTTCCCTTCGACGTCGAAACGACGTCGTTTCGACGTCGGTTGCTAAGCGTTTTAAGCGTTTTTTGTCGGTTGGGCTATCCTACCGACAACTGTGTATGCCCATGGATCCAATACTGCATATTGGAAAAAAATCGTTTCGTGCTTTTAGCATGGAGGTTGTGCATGTTGCTATTCAAAAACAGCACCCAATCATTGTTTTATAAAATTGTATTTAATTTATGAAATATATTTTACAAACCTTAACATCAACAAATATTAAAAACAAACATTTTCCGGTACAAACAACAGCCCATAACAAAATTCGATCTTTCAAACGGGGGGTTATAAACTTGCGGCCTAAAAGCTTGCAGAAAATAGCCTGTAGAAGTTAGTGGCTTCATCTTAAAAATCCGAGGCTGGTATCCAAAAAAACATGCTGCTTACTAAAGAGCAATTGCACAGAGCAGGAAAAAGTGTGCGGCTAGCCTAAACTCAATAGAAAAACCTGTAAGTGCTGTGAATCCGAAAACTAAATCATAACCATTATTTGATGAGTCCAGAACTCTTGGAGTTATCGCTTTTGCTAAACACAAGATCTGAAACAAACGAGTTGTTTATCAATCGACTAACATCCGGAGAGTTTCATAAACAAAAAGAACATAAAGAAGCAAAATTTTTCGGATACATGAGCATGACAAAAACACATTTTTCTACATTCTTGATCACATACGCCCAAAAATTGAAAAACGAGAATCACGGACCCATTGAATTTCATCGCAGGAGAGATTAATGGTACTATTACGGTAAGAATATATGCTATTAACAAGAGAAAAAATTATTTTTTTTCAAGAATAAATTGTTTATTTATTTATTATAAGTTTATTTATGGTTGTTCTATTAATCGATTAAAATATTCTATACAGTTTTTATTTTACTTTAATTTAACTTAGATTAGATTAGTGGAGGGAATGCATAGTTCTATTGCAGGCTGTTTTACTCCTTCGTTTACTACTAACCGTTTTTGCTTTCTATTAGTATAGATACTTCGTGTTTGTTGTTAGCACTCACATTACGCATTATTCAAAGGGATGAATATCTTTGATTCGTTGCAAAAATCATGTTAGCGTGGGTAGATAGTCTTCATTTGTTGCAATCGTGTTTGTACTATTACCAACTATGGCAGTAGGTTAAACGTTTTTTGGAAAATGTGTCAGGATCGTATTTGTATACGAGTTGATATGCGAGAATAGTCATTTTTGTTTTTTAAGTTTATTATTTATATAGTATATTTGTTCTTCGATTGCATTTTCTCCTGAATAATTCTCAAAAACTTTAGAAATTTCCTTTCTACTTTTCAGCTGCACATCATGGGCATTGACTCAATGAAAGGAGCGAAACTAGACAAAAACATTTCGGAATTATTTCTGTTCCGAATTTCTTCCAGTTTCTCCCGTTTTACGCTTAACAGCTTTCGAATTTGGCTGTTCAGAGAGCTGTTTCTATTGGTGTTACTAGAGCCTGGTGTGTCGCTATCCAATGCATCTGATGCCGACTCACGGATATCCGAATCATCCAGGTACTCGGTGAATGAATAATAACAGGGTATTATTAATAATTCAAAAATAACATTACAGTACAGATCATATCACATGAATTACCTTCAGTCAGCTCCATTTGAAATGAAACGTTCGACACATTCGCTCTTGATGCGAACGAATCCCTCAGGAACTCAAGGCGCTCAAATATTTCCACCTTGGAAGATTTGTAGCTCCGGATCCTGAAGGCTGCTTCATTTTACCAAATTCCGTATTATATTGGGTACGCAGCGCATGCCACTTTTGTTTTACTTTCATAGTTACAAGCAGGAAAATTATTTGTTTTGTACGCTAAACGCAAAATTTTAAACGGCTAAACTGTTTACGTCGGTACTTAGGATATACCCTTCGTACTACTAGGAGATCAAGGGTACATGTTAACGAATGTAAACAGTCCGACCGGGATGGATACAAAACATCTCAGAGCTTGCGCTGTTTCTCCATAGAGGGTGGTAATCTCGCATAAAGGATCCCCAAGGAACCCGAAACAGCGTTGGAGCGACGACCGGCGAGATGGGTTGACAACCGGCGTTAGCGAGGATAAAAGTGTGCGTCGAAGCGTGATACGCACTTTTTGGATCAGAACGCGTTGAAGACACAAGTGATGGAGATGCCTTAAAACCGAGCATCAGGTTACTCCAGAACATACCGATATAACTAAACTATATTATTAAATGTACACGTGTGTTTTTGATTGTTGGTGTTAGTAGCGTTTGTAGCGGTAATGGTAACGTTGGAATTAAAAAAAAACCTTTGCGTTCTTGCTGAGTCGCTAGGGGAAAGACCCTGACGCCAGCTTCGGTTGGCTTTTATCCCGCAGCACTGATCCCGCTCAGCCGAATGTCCTCACTAAGCCGAAGCTCACTCAGCCGGAATCGCTTTATGAGCAAGCGCCCTCTAGCGGGAACGCGACGTGGCAGCGAAAGTTCAATTGAACCGTTTTATAGAACAGTACTGCTAGGAGAAATAACAATTCAACCCGCCGAGCGTATGCAATACGCGACCAATTTAAAAATTATTTCTCAATGTCGGAGTAATTAATCTAATTCACTAACTATTGATTTGTAATTCATTTTCATTATGATAATAAAAAAAAACTTTTTATACTTCTTTCAATGAATCCTAATGATTGGAGGAATATCTAAGAGTAACATAATACAACGAATTATGTATATTATAATACTTATGGTCGTCCCCCATTTGCCCTACAATTTCCCTCCACAATCCTTGTACTGGCTGTGTCTGTATCAGCGATCATGCGACCAAAGACACCTTTGCTCGCTCACCAAAGTTATTAGGAGTTCAATGTTCATTTTAGCTGCAATAATGAAAATTACTTACATAGCTTTATAAAACAAAAGTTATTATTACAATTGCTTACCTTTGAAATTTGCCTGTATTGTAATTTAAATTTGTCTGCGATGTAATGGTGTGGTTGGTTTGTAATGACTTGCTGAATATTGACATCTCTTGCTACAAAAAAGTGTAAAAACCTGCGCAAAATTCCTGCGGTTAAACTAGCTCAATTCCTCTCGGGTTTATCATGCCGCCTCTGTTACTCCTACACGAAAAGAATTTTTTTTCATTATGATGATAAAATTTAATGAAATTGACAAATTTTGCCCGCAGGGATAGTTTAGATCTACCGCAAAAGTTTTTTGGGGATGTTCGGTCGAACGGTAGAACGCGATATTCGGATGAGCTTTTTTATGCAGATGACTTACTCAGTTGAAGTACTGAAAGCAAGAGAGCGTTTACAGGGTTTATCATGCCAGTTAGCGATGCGTGAAGTATATTTCCTTGTGCATGAGTTGTATTTCTGTTTCGGTGAAGCATTTCACTTTCAATCAAATGTAGTTCCGTTCCTTTTAAATGATTTTCAACACGTCGCTGCTCGAATCGCTGTAGCTTTTTCACCGGGATTGATGCTGGATGTGACCAACATTCGAACCATAATTTTAAAATTATATTAAATGTTTTTACGAGTAGTTTATCAACAAAGTCATATTATTTTGGAAAAGGTGGAGGTTCAGCTTCTTTATGTCATGCAATTTTAACCCGATATCAGATTATGTGTTGGGTAATACATAAAAATAGATAAATAGATCAATCCTTAACATTTCGAAAACATATCCTAGGGCTAAGATTAAAAATCCTGTTAGAGCTTAGAACTCACTAAAACGGTCCATAATATGTTATGGAACGTAAAGCAAGTATCAAATTAATTTTTGCAATGCAAATTTAGTGCCACCGTCTATTCATTAGGAATATGTAAAGATTTTATAAATCCATTATCAAAGCTGGTTTGTTTACACAGCGTCCGAATTCGATTTGACACATGCTCTAAACGGAATGTTTGTTAAGGTAAATAACCAAAGCAGCACAAAACGGTGCTGTTGTTCACAACATTTTTATTCGTCAATTTTTAAAGTGATTTCGTATTCATTGAAACGATCAGTTTACACCTTTGATGTCCTAGATCTTCCTCATTCGAGTGCGAGTCAAGGCGCAAGTCTTAGGCGAAATGCACACAATCTTCTTCGTTGCTCCTGGCATAAAGAAGATCCTTTTAGCACGGATACAGTACATATTCAAAAGCGTCCGTTCGTTTTGCCGGCGTGATTGATACGTTTTCCCCGTCATGAAATGCATATTCTATGCATCGTTCAATCTCTGTTATTAATCTATAGCAGATAGATAGCTATGTAGAGGATACGAGTCGCCATTCCAACCTAATCACATCATTTCCACTCAAATGTAGAACCATACTCATACACTCGACTTTAACAATCTACGTTGAATTTATTATCATGCAAATTATTCACCAGATAGTACTTATTAAGCGACTTCCTTCTGATGATTTATGTAATACGGCATCTACTGAAAGTATTGTTTAGAATCATTAGATATGTTTCGATAAGTGTTTGAATTCCAATCAATTGCATTGTAAAACGCAATAAAATCTTAAACTTACAACTTACAGATCCGACAAAACTGAATCTTTACGGTGCATTTAACATATCAATTCATGAAATTTATTAAACATATTATGGAACAAAAAAATAAAACATCCAATTTTCAACATGAACACTAAATAGAACAAAATGTTAATAGATTACATTAATAATAATAATAATAGATTACCTAATCATTAATCTCCTCTCCCAATATGCACCTCTCTATGTAGTGGAACATGTTACAAAAGTACCCGTCACAATCTTCCGCCGTGATAAGACTAGCAGCTTGTTCAATAGCTGTCATTAACTCCGTTTCATTTTGTGGATTGGCCCTTCTAACAATGTTCTTCCATTTACTAAATAAGTTCTCAATCGGATTGAGAAAGGGTGAATATGGTGGTAGATACATTACATCAAATCCTTCTGCAACGATTGTTTCTCGCACCGTGGTGCATTTATGAAAGGCAACGTTGTCCATGATCAGGATAGGTTGATGTCCAACGTTGTGCCCATTCATATTAGTATTAAGTTCTTTGACAAATTCAGCAAACACTCCCTGATTAATGGCCCTTTTTTTCGATATGTAATGCAAAATACCGCCACGATTCATTGCACACACAATCGAAACATTTCTGGTACGTATCTGTGGAACAACTTTAGTGGCTGCTGTTCCAACTAAAGAACGGCCCATTGACGTCCGCATGCTTATATTGAAGCCTACTTCGTCGATAAAAACTACGGCCGCTTGTGGAAGGCGTTGAGAAATTCGGTTGAACGACAATGCGTATTCTTTGCGTATACCCAGCGTATTTGGGTTGTTGCGTCGTTCAGGCAAAAGTTTTACTCTTTTAAAAGAATAATTAAATTTTTTTATCTCCCTAGCGATGGTAGCTGCACTCACTTGGATGCCATGACTTTCCAATATTTTTTCTCCGAGTTTTTTTAGCGAAATGGAGCAGTCTTCATCAATCCATTTTTGTATGTCACTTATTGCCGCACTTGTGAGTTTTTTGGGTTTAATACCTCCTCGTTTCTTTGCTTCCACTTCTCCGGTCTTCCAAAATTTCTTCAAAATGCTGTAAACCGTTGAACGGTTTATTGAAAGCATATCGGCTATCATTGTAGCTGTGTAGCCATTTTCATAGGCAGTGATAACCCGCTCACGATCCTCATCACTGGTGGTTCTATGTTTCCGATGAGACTGCGATGTACTAGGCGTAATTACTTCGACGAAAACATCTACATCTGTATCGGAACACGCATCCGCATCTTCCGGAACTCCTACATCTCTCGAAACATTCAACAAATCCGATGCAATGTCTTCTGAGATATTGTCCACCGTATCGCAACACGCATATGCATCTTCCGGAACTCCTACATCTTCCGAAACATTTAGCCTGCCCGCCGTAACTAAAAATGATTTAAAACAAAATAAAATCATTTTGTTTTCCATAAATTGAAATCATCAAACAAACCAGCATTTCCTGGAACTCCTACATCTACCGAATTCAGATTCTCCGGAACAATTTCTTCAACGTTGCTGTCTGCCATAGCTGGAACCGATAAACAAAGTTAAAGAACATATCTATATTCCATGAATTATGTATACATCTCGCACATACCTTTTACCAAATAGTCACTTATCTACGGTTGGAGCATACAAATTCATCACTTGGTACGGTTGCAGCACAAAAATTAATCACTGTGTATGGTAACTCAAATCAGCTCACAGATTATGCGGTTGCAACGTGTTTTCATTTCTTTGAAAAAGCCGCCTTCTATACATTGTATTGTATTGTTTCCTTTCCCGCTTGATTCTTGTCGTCAATGTTTTCATCCAATGATCGAATACTTCTTTCAATGTATTCCAAGAAAAAAAGATAAACATGTTGCAATCGATTTTTCAACATACTAATATAAACTCATTCGGTCTGGGGCATGTGTCAGATCCAGTATCAATCCCGGTGAAAAAGCTACAGCGATTCGAGCAGCGACGTGTTGAAAATCATTTAAAAGGAACGGAACTACATTTGATTGAAAGTGAAATGCTTCACCGAAACAGAAATACAACTCATGCACAAGGAAATATACTTCACGCATCGCTAACTGGCATGATAAACCCTGTATTCGTCTGAGGAGCATAAGGACGAGTTCCTTATGCGTTGTGTTTACGCCCACGTGTCGGGAGCTTACAATTCGTGCTGCTATCGAGTAGATTCCTACTTCATAGTATCGAGCTGATTGTTTGCTGCTGTCGAGCAGTTCCCTACATAACTCCCCCCTTTAATAAATTAATAACATTGCGGTGTTGTGGTCGCGCGACCAAATCGTGTGGTGTACGTTTTTTTGTCGGTCACTGTCGTAGTACTTTCTGGGAGAGGATCTTGTTGCGCGATGCTTTGGTCCAATGCGTCTATGTATGCAGCCTTCACACGATCGATCGATACTTCTACGTTCCTACCTCTAACACAAATAACGAAAGTCTTATCTTTCCTGTTAATTATCCTAAACGGTCCGTCGTAAGGAGGTGTTAGTGTCGGTCGCACGGCATCGATGCGTAGCCACACATGCGTACATGATTTTAATTCTGCTTGGATAAACGGGATGCTTTTGTTATGATGCTGAGTTTGTGTTGCTTTGATATGGCTCATTGCTTGTTTTAGATTATCAACATATTCTTGTGTTGCACCTGTTTGCGTTCTACTAGTATCGAAAAATTCACCGGGCAAACGAAGTGTTGTTCCGTACGTTAACTCTGCTACGGTTGAACCTATGGCTCTTTTTACGGTAGATCGCAAACCTAGTAATACGAGTGGTAATGCTTCAGTCCATCGCGTACGGTTGTGGCACATTATTGCGGATTTTAGTTGTCGGTGTACTCTTTCTATTTGGCCATTAGCTTGCGGGTGATACGGTGTTGTTCGTAAGTGATCTATTCCTAATGTTCTAAATATGTTTTTAAACAGTTCAGATTCGAACTGTCTATCCAACTGTCTATTCGAATCTGGATATCCAGTGCGTAACGAACGCTTTGGTTACGGTCTCGGCTGTCATATTAGGAAGTGGTATCGCTTCTGGCTAACGAGTGAATTTGTCTATCATTGTGAGGCAATAATTGTTCCCTTCAGATGGTGGAAGTGGGCCTATTAGGTCAATGTGCACGTGATAAAACCTATATTCTGGTACGGTTATGTGGCTTACTGGGGTGTGATTGTGGCGAAAGATTTTGGTTTTTTGACAAGCTAAACAGTGTATGACAAAATGCTTGCAATCTTTGCGTATGGAAGGCCAAACGAATCTTTCGGAGACCATGTGCGTGGTTGCTCGTATTCCCGGGTGCGATTTGTTGTGTAGTTTTTCTATTATTCGTTTCGTTAGAAGCAGGGGAACGAATGGTCTAATTCTCGCAGTGGATGTGTCGCAAAAAAGTGTTAGTTTTGTGCCGGGCACATTTAGTTCCTTTAGTGATAATGACGAGTTTGATGGTGCATGTTTTAGGTATAATAGTGTTTCGGTATCGGTGCGTTGAAGCTTAGCCATGTGATCGTAATCAATCGCTTCTGTGTTAATCGCGTCGACTCTGCTCAACATATCTGCGATGGTGTTTTGTTCGCCAGAAATATGTCGAATGTCCGTAGTGAATTCGCTAATGAAACAGAGTCGGCGTTGTTGTGTGGGATTGGCCCTTTCTGGGCGTTGCTGAAAAACGGTTATCAGTGGCTTGTGATCGGTGTATACGCAAAATTCACGTCCTTCTAAAAGGTCCTTAAAATAGCGAATTGATTCATACATGGCAAACAATTCTCTATCGTACGTGCTGGCTTTCTGTAAGCACGGGGATAGGCATTTGGAAAAAAATGCTAAGGGCTCAGGACCATGTTTGCCAATCTGTTGGAGCACACCGCCGATCGCGTGGTTTGATGCGTCAACATTAAGTGCTAGCTTAGCGTGCGATGAAGGGTGTGCGAGAGTTGCAGCATTTGCTAGATCGTCCTTGCATTTTGCGTATGCAGCTTCGGTTTCTTCGCTCCAGGTTAGCTTTGTTGTATCATTTCTTTTATTACCTTTAATCATGCTTTGTAGCATCTTCTGTTTGTGAGCGGCATGAGGTATAAACCGACGGTAGAAATTGATGGCACCGAGAAATCGTTTTAACTGTTTGGCCATCGTAGGCTGTGGGAAATCGATAATTGCCTGCACCTTATCTTTTTTAAGGCTAATGCCTTCGGGTGTAATTGTGTGTCCCAAAAAATCAACGCTAGATTGACCGATCTGGCATTTTTCCGTATTGATCGCTAAACCGTTGTCGCGTAGCCGTTTGAATACCGTTCTAACATGCTCTTTATGTTTTTCGGCGTTTGGGGAGGCAATACAAATATCATCAATGTAAGGAAAAACAAAGTCAAGATCGCCAAAAATTGCGTGTAAATGCCGCTGTAGCGTTTGTCCTGCATTTCTTAGGCCAAACGTCATGAATATAAATTCATAAAGGCCGAACGGGGTCGTTATAGCCGTTTTTGGTATATCGTCTCTCGCTACAGGTATCTGGTGGTAAGCTCTCTGGAGATCGATACACGTGAAAACATGAGCGCCGTTAAGTATGTTACTCACATCCTGGATGTTCGGGACAGGATAGCGATCGGGTACTGTAACGGCGTTGAGACTTCAGTAGTCTCCACACGGTCGCCAAGAGCCATTCGTTTTTTTACCATATGGAGTGGGCTTGCCCAGTTGCTTTTTGACGGTCGGCAAATACCCTGGTTTACGAGGAATTGAAATTCGGCTTTCGCTTCCTTCATCTTATCTAATGGCAACCTGCGCCGACAGTTGAATATTCGTGGGCCAGTTGTGAGAATTTGATGTTCGACCTTGTGGCAAGGTTTTTTTCAACGGATTTAGCTTCGTTATGTCGCTGTTTTCTTGCAATATTGCCGCGTATGGATCTTCACTTGAGAAAGCCCTAATGGTGGGTCGCTCAGTCGTATTTATATCGCATATTTCACTGTTAGTTTTATTGTCAACCAATCTTTTCCTTTTCACATCCACCAGCAGATCGAAATGACCGAGAAAGTCTGCGCCGATAATAGGACTGCCTACATCAGCTACAATGAAATCCCAAGTGAACTTTCGTGCTAACCCAAGATCAACGGTGAGACGCTTGGTACCGTACGTGGCTATTTTAGTGTTGTTCGCGGCGAATAGTGTTCGTTTACATGTGTTTGAAATATCAGCCATCCCACCTACTGCGCGCGATCGATCAGCGCCTGAATCTATCAAATGGCGATTAAATGAACTATTGTCGACTATGTGCACTCTTCGAATATGTATTGGCGCTTGTGTGGTATCATGGGTCGTGTTAGAGTGGTTCGGAGTGTTACCGGAAATAGGGTTCGGAGTGTTACCGCGTGTGTGGTTCGGAGTGTTACCGGAAGTGGGGTTAGGATGTTCCTGTCTCTTTTTAATAAACGGATCGCATATAATCGTTTTTTTTCGGGGTGTGGTTATCGTTCACGAATGAAAATGTTACGCGTTTGCGGTGTGAACTACTTACGGTTTGTTCTTTGAATGTACTGGTATGCCTTCCGCGAAAAAAAATGCACTGGACGCGATTGTCGCCTTCTCTCTCCTTCTCGCATTTCTCCGCTTTCGCTCCTGTAGTGATACCCATATATCCATCGTCGGGATGCTGACGGATTTCGGCTGCCACGTGAAGAGCTGAAAGGTCGTTTGCTCCTCCTGTCCCTTGACCTTGCTGTATAACGGGAGCGTGCTGCGTACTGCGATGAGCGTCGATCCACCGATAGCACTTCGTCTAAGCACCGAGAAAGTTTCTCGATCCGATCCTCCAGTGAAGAGATGTGGTCCGATGATATGCGTGATGCATCATGCGTCCGTGGGGCTTCTCGTTGAACCGCTGAGATTTCGGTGCGTGGCGCTTCCATGATTTTATCGGCTACGCTCGCCTGTTCGTCGAGCGTTGCAGTGGTAATGATTGAAGTAATGATTGAGCGCACTGTATTTGGAAGTGCGCGCAACCATCCTTCTCCACCTAACCTTCTCATTTCCGACAGAAGCTTGCTGGGCTTCTGGTTGCCCAAGGAAACTCCAGATAAAAGGTTGGTTAGCCGCTGATGACGATTCGTGCTCTCACTTTTGTTGCATTTCGCGATGGCCAGCGCCACGATGACAGTGTTGAACTTCTGCTTGTCGGATTTTACGTCATTCACGTGAAATGCTGCTTCGAGGCACAGAAACCAAGTGTCGACATCATCCACGCCAAAATCAGGAAAGCTGATCTTATATATTACATGTCTCTCCTCTTTTTCCGCTTTGATGCTCACAGTCGGTGCGCTGGGGGCCGCATGGGTTGTTTGGGGACGGCCGTTTCGGGATTCATTTTGCACTGTCGCGGGCGCGATTACTGAACGAGCTTACGGTCACTTCGCGGAACGATAAACTTAACATGGTTTTTCGATTTTATATGTCAGATCACGTCGGGGTCACGAGTTTGGGATGATCAGTCGAACGGAAGAACGCGATATTCGGATTAGGTTTTCGTGCGGATGACTTACTCGGTTGAAGTACAGAATGCAAGAGGGCGTTTATTCGTCATGTTCGTCTGAGGAGCATAAGGACGAGTTCCTTATGCGTTGGGTTTACGCCCACGTGTCGGGAGCTTACAATTCGTGCTGCTATCGGGCAGATTCCTATTTTCTGGTATCGAGCTGATTGTTTGCTGCTGTCGAGCAGTACTCTACAGTTTTAACACAAGTACTGATACGATCCAAAACAAATATCAAGCAGATGTCATCAAAAATATAATGAAACAAACAAATCATCATTTAATTTTATTATGTTATTAAAATTATAATTAATTCATACGTCCTCAGCTTCCTCTACAATTTTTTAAAGTCCGATTTTTACATTTTGCAAGCAAGTAACGTAACGTTCACGGAATAACGAAAAATTCAAATTCAAACTCTAACGTTTCACACGTCTCAAATGTTGCTGGCGATGCCCAGTGCGCATAAAAAGGCGCCCCGACGTCGAACCGGTTGTACGACCAATTTTTCGACGTCTGACAGCAGTCCTTAACCGACTCGCGAGATGGCGCTCTCAGCCTATGACCCCATTTATTGACGACCGCACTGCTGGTCGTACAATCGAATTTTCAGCATGCCGTTCGACGTCGGGGCGTCTTTTCATGCGTATTGGGGTGTTACCGGCTACAGTTCCCGCAGCATCGTTGCCTTCGTTTGCGTAAAGTCTGGACGATAGATTTCGTTGGATGAAGCTGAAAAAATAATAATTAAATAAAGTGATACCTATGTTTTTTTATATTAACTTGATTGTATCATTATTACCACTTGTTTGCATGTTTTTACACTTGTTTCTCCATGCTCCTCTCGCTGCTTTTGCTAACACATTTCGCGTCTGCTATCGCGGGTTCGATAAAACGCACAGATTTTTGATGAATATTGAATTTTTGCAGAAAACAAGTAATTTAGTCACGAATTTATAGCGCAAACAAAACAACTGCATCAACTGCAAAACACAGTTTAATCTAAACTTTGGTTACAAGCGCTCTCGGCCGCACCACACACCCACACACTCCAAATCAGTGTGCTGTTTACACGCTGTTTTACACGCTGTTTACACGCAGTACACTGTTTACATCTGGTTCGACTGCTGTCCGACCAAAATGCAACCAATATGCGCATTGGGTGCTGCTGGCAAAATCAAATTGAATTGAAATCGTCGGCAACAAATGTTGCCGGAGCTGTCAAAATCCATACATTTTGCCAACAACATTGTTGCCCGCAACAACATTAGACCATTGCCTAAACAGAAAGAAATGTATATGAAAAATCAAAGAGTAATTAGACCCATTACGGTCGAAGGATTATGTTACACTTTCTCAAAGAGATCATGAGTTTCACAACTTACTATCGAACACAAGCAATGTAAAGGGTTATATTATTAAAGAAAAAAAATAATTTTTTGCATTAAAACTTTGGCACGATTTTGTTTTAGATAGCACCAAAACGAATTAAAAAAAATTTATCCTTTTTAGCTTTTAGGTTACATAATCACAATTTTTGTTTTTTGGTTTCGTTTGCAATTAGGCTGGAGTCACGGTTGCGGTGCATGCGATTTAGGCTGGAGTCACGGTTGCGTTGCATGCGATTTCGTCGCAATGCGAATCGCAAGTGCAGTCACTGTTCATGCGTTCAGATGAAGAAAAACAAAACAAAACAAGCACATCTATTGCAAAATAAAGCTCATTGATATACAAATCTCTTAATAGGGTAGATCGCTAAAATAAATCTACTGGTTTACGTTATTTGTGAAGTCTTTAGTTAAAACACGGTGGGTTTATGTTTTCTATTTCAATGTAGCTGCTAAAACATGTGCAAACAACGTACACAGTACACACAGCCGCTCACAACATTTCATGCGATTCATCCTCATAACGTACGGGTCGTGGCTGGATTCAGTATCCAGTTTCGAACCATTATGATAACTGTTTATCTTTGCAACATGATTTTTGTCCCGGTTACCGCTCATATAATTGTACACCATGGACACTATCAACTACCAGCATACCCTTCTCATACACGATCAGCACAATCACCGGTATTGTAAGTGATCCCGATTGAGTGGTTAACTTGCTGTGCCAGTTGTTGCGATTTTTAAGCGAACAACGATGTAAAGTATGTTACACTATATACACTATTGTTTTCCTTTACTTGTAGTACTTGTTGATGGACTCGGATTCTGAAATAGAGCTTATGTTAGGCTCAAGCATTTATTTGCGCTACATGCTATTGAAGAAAAAGCGAAAGCCAATCAACGACATCTGGAAATACCGAAAGGGAAAATACAATACTACGTTTTATTTCCGAAGCTGTTACAGCATGATACCAAATGTATCGAATATATGAGGATGTCGAAAGAAACGTTGTTGGAACCGTGCTTAAATTGCGTGGTGGCAGGACAAAAACAGGACTGCCACGCGCTGCCAACCTGATAGACCAGAAAAAGGGATATATAAAGCGAGCCGGAAGGGACAACGCTCTCTTTCTTGCGTAGTAGGACCACGAACTATATTAAAATTGTAAAAATTGTTCAGAGTTTCAACCAAAGAAATAAAGACAAGATAACGGCTGTGCCGTAACAAACGTTTTACTTCATATTAAGAAAGATAGAACCAGTAATCTCGAAGTTGCCCAGACACCGACCATATATATGTCCAGAAGAACGTTTGATGATTACTCTCAGGTATGTTAAATTTGAATTTGCAATTATCTTTACAATGATTGTTAAAAAAAAGAAAATCGTTACTGGTTCAATTTTAGTTCAACAATTCATATTTAATTAATCCAATATCACAAAATTCATGAAAAAAATAAAATTCATGGAAAATTAATACTAATTAAATTCATAATACTTAAACTTAACTAAACTAAAACTAACTATTTACTAACTTAAGTGCTATTATTTTTAAATTTATTTTTTTCCCTTATGAGCCAAGGGGCATAAACGAGGATTTCCTCGCGAGCATCCATTTGGTCCTCTTCTGGCAAAGAATCCAGAAGAGGAACCAAACTGACCATCACATGAAAATTGCTGCTTTTTTCTTTTTTTTTTTCTTTAAATATTTCGTTTCGCTGTTTTTCAATTTCAATCAGGTCCTCCAAGGAAGGCCCATCTTGGCGCCTTTTTTGTTGGAGGCTCCTTGGATATGGTGGCTTGCGATGGCATGATTTCATTGCCATCGTAATCGTCAAGGAACTCAATTTCCGTAGCGTTATCTATGTAGAAAAACATAAAAGGATATTGTTAGTTACCAGAAAGGGTAAATTTTAAACATATGAATTCATACCTTCCACTACTTCTAAATTTCCCATTCGGGGTCGAGATATAAGCGTATCCTTAAGAAAACTCATGTTTTCAAAATATTTCCATCGGAAATGCTTAAACCCCGACCCTGACGGCTTGAAGATCCCAGAAAAAACCGTTTTTGCTCTACCAGCACAATTAGCTTTTCTTCATCAACGCGTTGGTTCGCCATGACTTTCAAACGTGTTATGGTTGTTTACATACGTTGTTATCATTTCGTGAACAAAAAAGCGCCAATTCAAGTTTATACCTCGAGATTGAGATTGACAGATCCCGTCGCATGCGACGATCCGACGGAATCAAAAAATTTTGATTCCATCGTACGACGAAATCGTACTTCCGGCGTTGTCCGTCAAATCCCATACAAAATTTTGACAGCACGTCCGATTAAATCGCATGCGACGCAACCGTGACTCCAGCCATGATTTGTATTTCACGCTCATTTCTGAGGTGCTGCTGATTTTTGTATTTTTTACCTATCAGCTTAATGATATCAATCATTTATTCTGGTGTCTTTTATGCTTGGTTTCGGGTCACACGCTTTGTAGGTATTCGTGCAATTAATGCTTGACCTCGCGGCGTTCCGCTTAGCGTGGCAAAAATGTTCGATACGATGGTATGGTGTATTTCATTCGCTCGTTGTTACTGCAGGTTTTGGTTTTACTTGTCCATTGCACTCACTAAGGTGCTATTCACAGTCACGATCACGCTCCTGGCAGGATCGCCATGTTACTTTTGTCGCACTTAGTTTTATTTCACTTATAACTTATAAATCTCGTATGTACGCACTTCCCCGGACTTCACGAGAATATAAAGAGAGAGTGAAACCCACCTTGAGCACACTTTTATATCCTGTGGTGATGTCATGGAGCGTGACCACATGACGTCATGGGCTTAAACCACAGTTCATGAGTACCGTGAGTGACAACTAAACTCGAATAAAAAGGCTGCGCGATCTGCAAGGCTAAAGTCTGAAACACGACCCCCCCCCACTCACGGTCACTCATCTGCGTGTCAATTTTTCGTACAGGGTGGTTCGGAGGCTATGCAATGTGGCCTGAATTTGATTTTTTTTTACAATTACTATTAAATTGTAAGGAGGTTTTCGCATAGTGAAAAGTGATTTATTCATCGAGGAACCAAGTTCCATACGCTGTTTGTGAAACCGTAAAATTTTCGGCTAAAGTCTGAAACACGACCCCCCCCACTCACGGCACTCATTTTTGACGTACAGGATGGTTCCGTGGTTTTGCACCGTGGTACGCATCCGTAATGGTGATGGTTGCGTACTTTGTTTATTATTGTCGTTCAAAATGCATGTAACGGACAAGCGATCGGGTCCGCAGGTTCAGTTTAGCAAATGCTAATAAACGATATTTCACGTTGCGCATGTGCCGCTTTCTTTTGTGTTCGTTTATTCTCGACTACTAGATATAGAATGAATCAGCGGGAATGTGCTACGGACTGCAAAAAGTGAATTATTTTTTATAATTACAAATGCATTTAAGGGATGCATTACTTTTCGCGTTAGTGAAAAGTAATTTTAAAAATTCGTTGTGCCATTGTTCCCTTGCAGCGCAGGTCGTGTTCAACATATTTTCAATCATTTTATGCGTATCTTTGATTACCATGCTATCCGGTAAGTTAATTTACATTCTATATTCTATTATTCTATATATACTATCAAGTCTGAGGAGGAGTGCTTATAATTTTTATTATTTATATTTTTTTCACTCGAATATGCGAACTACAATGAATTGTTTTCAGTTTATCTATTTGCTCATCTTTATTATTACTCACATCATTTATGGGTGGACCGAAATCGTTAGGTCACGCATTTAAATATCATCCGGTGCCACGCCAAGGTTCGACAGTGCATCTGGTTCAGTCGATTCGGATTCCACCTGGCTCGGTGCCTTGTTTTTTAAAAGATATTTTCTTTTCATGTACGTAAATGATGACACTTATTTCCTACTCACTGCATTCTTCTCTCTTTGGTGTTGATAATTACTTTCTGTTCACAAACGCCCCGTAACTGTTCTGTCTGTCCTTCATTTAGCACAATGCAAACTTCAATGCGTTGAAGGCTAAGTAAATGATAAACTTATATCGAATACAAGTATCATTCCGAATAATAAAACCGCGTGTTTCTGTTACCATGATCAAAGATTTCGCACTAAATAGTCTTTTCTCTTGTTGGCTTAACGACCCTCCAGATAATGCCGGCCATTTTTGGCTTGCTAGTAGATTCATTAATACCACGTAGCCGGATAGTCAGTCTTTGCTACGATCCTGATGGGATTTGATACGCTGTTGGCACCATCCTTTTTTTGTTACTTCATTAGGATGCAACTGAATGCATACTGCAGTCAGCATGCAACGCAAGCAACAGGAAGAGAGTAGTTTACTTATATGACGCTGCAACCGTATCGTATTCGAACCCTGCTGAAGAAGTTTCGTTTTTTTAGATGTATGTTTACGTTTCTCATCGAACTAGTACAGATCTGATTAATATTATAACTAATTAAATGATACATCAAATCCTACGGCGCTACGGATGAAGGATGATCAATATCGACAAGCATGCTGAACAGTTTCAGTGCTAAAGGATCGAACACGTCATGACCGCGACATCGAAGGACATCAAATAGAGCAAAGATCGAATGATATGCACTAACTTCTCAGTGATGTGCTCATGGGGATCAAACGCTACGATGCTGTATCTTTCTGCTATCATTGCCATTTGCTCATTGTACATTTGTTGGTCAAACAAAATACGAATTCGTGGCCAGTTAAAACAATTATGGCATAGTATCGAAACCATCAGTGCGCATCGATTTTGTGCTCGCGATAATGGCATTTAATTGTTGGCTACACCTAAACCAGTGAACAAACACAGTTTCGAATAATTTTCCGCGATTCTTGCATACTGCTGTTACGCTCTTCTTGAATGTTTCATCTTTAAAGCCACTTTGGTTAATAAGTGCAACGGTGCATTTTGCTGATTTAACGACAATTTGATCACCGGTTTGTTTCGATTTGAAAAAGTGACAATTGTCTGTGAATGAAATACAATGAGCGAAAGCGAGAGGTTCGTGAGGTCTATTAGGCTATCTCTTTTGTTTAAGGTTGCATCCATCATAAATAACACCACATTACGCAACCTAATTTTTCAAAACCAAAACAAGTTGATGTGCAAACAAACACGAAGAATTGCATTTTATTATTAGTCTTTTAACCCATCCCAGAAACAGTTTAACAAAAAGGAGAATTATTCGCAAAGCCAACTGACGTCCTTCCAGAAAACGGATGGCGAATCTGATAACAGCTCCTTCGCTTTCGTGCATTTATAGAATGCCATCGAGATCCAGCATATGTAACGATGCAACATTTGCTCCGTTCACTTCGTGGTGGATACTTCCGGGCCTGCAGCATAATCCACCAATCCGTGATCCTGCTTGATCCTCTAGGAAGTGATATTTTGATTCGGCCATCAGCTGTATAAACGCCACGAGCGTTTTCCACCAGTGATAACCAGTGAAACAGTGAAAGTTCAGTGCAGTATAATTGGCTCACGTTTTGCCTCAATCCGTTATCCTGCTTGATCCGTGTATCAGTTCCTCGAGGAAGTGATATATCGCCTCGATCGTTTCCGGCTATGCAGCGCCACCGTCCTCATAAGTAGAACAACGGTAAGAGTTCGGTGCGGCATATTTGGCTCGGTCATATACATCGGGTAGCTGTTCACGGTCAGGTGATGCATTACACCACTTACTTACAGGTAATATGATGTGCGATAGTAGAAAGAACAGAATTGTAATGGATCATATACCCTAATCACTACATTATGATTTTCAGTTCAGCAGTTTCCACCTGGCTGCATCGATGAAAAACTCCGGCCAGGAAATGAGAAGGGAGCAGACAATGAGACAACATCCCTGCTAGAGACAGAAGTAGCGGAAAAATCTTATCAACATCGTGTAAGTTCGAATAACGTATGTTGCAGCAGTGAGATAGAACAGTTAGATGAACGGTACGTTGTTTCTCTTACAGGCACATCCTGGATCACAGGATGCTTTTCCGTGCAAACACACGATCACTGGATACTATTCCCTACACTCTGCAGACACGTATGCAGGATCAGCATTCTGGTTATTGGCAACATCATCAACGAAAATCCGAATTAGTGTTAGGGTACGGCAATTGTGCGACAATATCCGAACCGCGGACGATTTCGCGATTAGATTAACTTTAGACGTAAGGTTTTAAAGGTTTACTTAAGAGAAAACCAAGCGTAGGGCGTGCCGTGCAAACATTGGCTCTTGAATTTTTCGAAACTCTTCAGACATGGTCGCAAGTTTCTTTCGGAAGAACACCTCGGAGAAAACCAAGTAGAGTGAAGCGAGCCAATATCCGTTTTTAAAATCTATCATTATCCCAAACCAAAAACCAACGACGAAATCGATTCTTAAGTGGTGCGTGTGTAAAAGATGATTGTGCGGAAGAATCTTTATTACAAAATATCTTCCTGATTGTACGCCCTTAATTACAGGATAACACCATACTAAAATGAAACCTGCAATGAATTCTTAGACCGATGGTGGTATGGGATCGAGCACGATACAAAACGCCTAGACAGGATGGTGGTTTGCTCTGGGACACGCTAGCAATTCTAACCACTCTATAACTCGATGTGCACACGTTGAGACTACAAGTTAAACCTTTTAGTGGGATTAAAATGTCCCAGTTTATGTATGCTTTTTGCTGCGCAGATCTAAGCCGATAGTGCGGTTGAACAAAAATAGGATAAAGAAGTTGTAGGCGGAATCCTGTGTCCCAGGATTAGCAACCTGACTATGCTGACTATGCTCTGCGAAATTTGGCGTTTTCCGTACTATGGATTTTTAAACTGTACCCGAACCGTTTTTATGTTGTAATAATTAGCGCAGGACAACCAGAATAGAACAAGCGGTGTGAAACGAATGCTGAAGGATACGGTTTTTTTAAGGCTCCACATTAGTAGTTCATTGAATTCGCAGTGCTCGTTCTGTAAGCTTACCGTAACAATGATGTATTATAACATGTTGCATCTTATGTACTAGTTTTATTACAATAAATTAGTAAGTGTGCGGAGATGCTTGTGTTGGATTTGTTTAAGTTTAAGATGTATATCATATTAGTCCTTAACTAACAACTTGCAGGAAATTTTACTCCTGGTCCCTTGCTCCCTTGGCTGTACGAAAATATTTCTTCATTCGCGTTGCTTATCGCTGCAGATTTTGTGTGTTAAGGCTTCACGCGGCGTCGCGTTTCCTGATTGTTCATTTCCGTTAAGCTGCGCGATAATCAATGTTACACTTACGCATGTTCTAGGATCGCTCTTGTAAGCTGTTTGATGGAGGTTGTCGTGTATAAAAATATCATCTAATAATATTATCATATAATAATATCATCAAAAAAGTGGATCATCGCAAAAACAACCATCAACGAACAAAAAATTCAAGAGTGATGATGGCATAATTTTATCTTATGTGAGATAGTGCTTATATCGATTATCATGCAGCTTTACATCAATGATGATTCGTCTTAGGAAAAGAAACACAAACACACATTTCCGTGGAGTAAATGTTGTTTTATTTGTTCGTAACTAGGCTTACTTTTAAGTTTTCATATTGTCCAGTGCGTCGAGGCATTCATGCTGCATCGATGCACTAAACATTGACGTCCATTGATCTTACGGCATTTCGGTTATTATTTTACTTTTAATGAGAAAATTCTGTGGTAGTTTTAAGGATCATTGCAATTGTTTTATGCAAACAACTAGAAGCTAAGTTTATAGTTAAGTCAGTGTATAGACCGTTTCTGTAGACATAGAAAGTGTATATTAATTAATATGTTATTGCATAAAATAATAAATAATCAGACATTTAAAAACAATCCTTTGGATTAATTGAACCGTCTGACGGTCTATGATGGGTCGTTCAACGATTTTTCAAGCGCAGTAAAGGTTGGATTATTTAGGTATATACCGATACACGTTGAGAACAGTGATCCTTGATTCGGTGTCTTTTGCTATCATCTTTGCTATCACCGACCCTTGCTATCAACTAGTAAATCGAACGTTGTTGCTCTTATCCACTTACAATATAACTACACCTGTTGCGCACACGAAAGTAGCTTTCGGAGCAGCAGCTAGAGACTCGCGTGTACCGTCGCCGACTCTAGCACAATATGAACGCACCAACTGGTTGTTGGAAAATATCGATTTAATTTATCTAAATAATTGAATTTATACCCTAAAAATGCTGACCGTCGTCGGTCACCTAGCAATGTTACTTTAGACCTAAGTTGTCGTTAGTGACAACACCTTCAAGAGCAGTAATATCGAAAAGGATCAAAAAGTCTCATGTTATTTTCGCCAGTTAGTCAATATTATTAATTCTTTTCCCTTTCTCCATTTATGTTTCTTCTTTTCGTTCCGTTTTTTTATTGTAAACTTCCCTCCCTAATCTATATTCCGTTTCTATTCATTAAGTATTTGTTTGTTAGCTTAGGATTAAATTAATTTAATTGTTACGCATATTAACAAACGCATAAAGACACAGTGTTGCATGTACCATTGGACCGGTTATAATGCACGGCCTCTTCTTTGGTAAGTACACTTAAACGACCGCACACTTGACCGAAAAAACTGCGCCAAAGCACTAGGAGTGTTCTTTGATGAAAACATAAGCTTTCACGACCAGCTTCACCACATAGCCGCTAAGGATAATCCGTTAATCACACGCGACATAAACGATCCGATCTACGCAAATATGTTGCACTATTCCTTCGTTCTGCCCCGTGGCGGATTTACACTTTTCGGGACCCTAAGTGGGAAAATAAATGTAGCCTCTACCGCCGCTTAGTCCGCGTACCGTTAAATCCGCCACTGGTTCTAATCTTTCTGGAGTCGATACAAGAAAGCTTTACTATTTTTGCAGCGTGTTCCTGAAGCGTACAGGTTGCGTATGATGGACGCTGCGACGGCAGCTTGCCTATCGCATCGACCCGTTGGTTCTACTCTATGGATTCAACAATTACGTCATACCAATTTTCCGCTTCCGTTCCGCGTTCTGAAATTATATTCGGAAAGCATTAGTACTATACTCAAAATGGAATGTTATGCTGTTAGATGCTGTTAAACTCTGTTAAAAATCCTGCTTAATTTTAGTTGTTAGTTCGTTAGTGCGTTACTGAGCTAGCAAGTTGATTTTTTTTTTATTTTTTTTTGTTTTTTACAAGGAGGGGAAACCTTCAAAAGGCACGTGTGACACGTAGTGGGGGATTCACAACTAGAAGAGTTGTGCGACCGCCCTAAAACCTAACTCCTTGAGCCATTTAGCAGAAGCGGGGCTGGCGTCAACCCACTAGCGTACGATCCGTTCCTAAAGAGAAAAGAATCAAATATTAGTTTTACAATGAATATATTCTCGAACATAACACTTTCACTTACCGGATGGTGCTAGCTCTCCTGCCGATCGTTCGGAGGCTGCCGGTGATCCGTGGCGGTGTTGCTGCTCAACATGTTTCGCGAGCGAGCACGTCGATCAGGGCCGCGAAGACGTCCGTCTTGTGCTCTTTGCGGAACATGTGCTCCGCAAAGTAGCCCTCCAACGAACCATGGATATTGGTGCCCTTTTACATTAACAAATTGTACCTTAAATTGTCTGCAAATTTCACCGGTTGGAAAGAAATCCACAAAAGCAAAACGTAGGGATCGATCGCGACCATTTTTCGTAATCATTGTGAACACTGTGGTGATAATGCGTCTTTTTCCGAGTCAGGATATGCTTAAACCGTCGGATGGCCATTTAATCTTATTCATACTTAATTGTTACGGAAATTGACGCGGAATGGAACGGCGATTTTTTTAAAACTTGGTGCTTTATTTGCCAACCAAAAAACACGTTGCGCACATTGCACCGGTTGTTAGCCAGAAAAAGACAAATTTAGATCACCGGGCACATGGACCAGGCAAAGCAAAATGGACATACAGCGTGTAAAATATTTGCGACACCAGGCAGCAATTCACACCGAGGCGTACGCGGGTTTCATGGATCTTGCTGGCGCTGATGGAACCATTGCGCATCTTCAACCGAACAATTTGGCCAATTTGCGTATGGAAGCCCCAGTGCTGTAAGAAACATCTTTTCCTACTGCCCGTCGTACCATTGACTCATCATCGAACCTCTCGCGTACGGACACGCATGTTACCCTCGGACAATCGATACATGCGGTCGCAGTATCAAGACACAATAGCCATCGTTCGAGTGTTGGGCAAACCGGACCTTTTGATCGCTGTCACGTGTAATCCGAAGCGACCTGAAATAACATGAAGCCTACTATCAGGGGACCCCGAATCGACACAATATTACCGGGTGTGTTTTTCGGTTGAAGCTGTCCTGCATCACCTTACCATGAGAGCATTCGGCATCGAGGTAGCGCGGATTCACATTGATCACGAGTGATCAAGTTTCTGAAACGTGGTCTTGCCCATGCTCACCTACTGATTATTCTCACGAGAGCTATGATCACTTTGTGTCGGCCAAGCTTCCCTATCCGATCCGGTAACGTGTGAGCAACTGTACCATACGGTTACCATGCATGAAACATGGACCATGTGGGTCAGCCAATCCTGCCGCACCTGCATGAAGGATGGTAGATGCACGAAGGGATTCCCGGAGCCATTCTCCGATCAGACACGCAGCACGCATAATGGCTATCCACAGTAACGTCGCCGTAGCGATGGGCCAAGTGTGATCAACCTGCACAACCGGTGCGTAGTGCCCTACAATCCATGGTTCACGCACAAGTACAATTGTAACGGCAACGTCGAGAATCATGCCCTGGCGGTAGGCGACGGTGACATCCAGCAGCAGTTCCATTACACTTCCCATCCATCTTGCAAAATCAGCAGAACGTTCTTTTTTCTGCGCACATGAATCCGTTGCGTGTTTGTTAATCCGCGGTAATCATATCATGTTCGCACGGTTCTTCCAGCTGGTGGCACACGACAACTTTGCCAGAGCGTTGCTGTACCACGATGTTCCGATCTACTATCGGATCTACTGCGCATCAGCAGAAACCGTGATAGGAACCGGGAACAAATCATCGGATCCGTTGCACGCGTAGCGTGCCCGAAACAGTGATCGGTTGAAAGGTATCCTGCAACATGCAGATGTTGGAACTTTGCTACTAGACGGATCACGGATCTCGATATTACTCTTGCCACCTTACACCAGCTCCATTTGCGACGGCGTTGACCAACAGTTCTTTTTTTAGATAGTGGACCGGGTAAATCTTTTTTGCTTGAAAATATGCTAGCACACACCGTTGCCAATCAGGAAATGCGCTTGCAACCGCAGCAAGTGGCAAAGCAACACAAATGCAACTCATTGCAAGCTTAAACGCAGCGTACACGCACTATTTGCAAGTTTTCTTACTTTCACACGTTCACTATGGCTTTAGACTACAGCAAATTGCGCTGACCACATGATTTGACGCCAGATTAAGAACGTAAAAACGTACGTAACTGACGTCGGTCGATGCCAACACGATGAAATCGGTTCGGTCGCACCAACTCCGAGTAACAAAACATCTTTTCTGACAAAGCTAGCGACTTTCCAAAAGGAAGGATTCGCTGGAAAATGTGCAACCATTTTTAAAGAGACATTTAACTGTTCAGTGCAGTAGTGCTGTTTCGCTACAGGGAAGAAAGAGCGAGTACGATAGCAAAAATTACGGGTGTTGAACACTTTGGTTTATTTCCAAGAAAATAACGACCATTTAATTAAAGTTCAACGTTTTTTAAATATTTAGCTAGGTCGTTCTCATGTGAACGTTTGCTGCTGCACATCTAGGTACAAGTGTGCTAATAGAAATGCATGATTCAAATACAAGCATGGTCACTAAATCCATATGACTTGTACGATAATATGGGTCAGGGTTATTTGCAAAAGGCGCGAAAAAGCATGTCACAAGGAAGAGAGAGAGAGAGGGACAGAGAAAAAAAGGGGGGGACGAGGATGGGTAGCCTTAGTCCAGATAAAAACTGCATTATCCAAAAACACACCGTTGGTGTAGCACTGTGTTTCATTTTCGGATTTTTTGTTACTTTGCCCTTCAATTTCCGTTATGGACATAAAAAACGGAAGTGATTTGACGCTGCTTTTTGAGGATCCGTGGCGCAGTATCGAGTGGCTGCAGCGCAAGGGGCTACTGAAACGTGATCAGTCATGCCCGAAATGTGGCGGTCCCATGAAGCCGAAGAAGATGACCGGTGGCGACCGCTACAAGTGGTTGTGCCGCCGGAAGGCATGTGCAACTGCTTGCAGTATCCGGAAGGGCTCCATCTTCTACGACTCGAAAGGAAGTTTGAAGCAGCTGACGCGGCTGATGTATGAATGGGCCGCCAAATCGCCAGTTAGCCGTGCGATGACGGAGACCGGCTTGAGTCGATGCGCTGTCCTCGACTGGTATAAACTGCTCCGCAGTTTCCTTTTCGATTTTGTGTTCGACAGTACGTCGAGGCAAATCGGCGGAGCAGGGATGACCGTCGAGGTCGACGAGACGAAAGTCGCTCGCCGGAAGTACCACGTTGGGCGAGTGCGGGAGTCTCACAAGGACTGGTTGGTTGGTGGCATTTGCCGGGAAACTGGAGACATTTTCCTGGAGCGTGTGCAGACCAGGACTCGTGAAGTACTCCACGAGCTAATCCAGCGACACGTGGTCTCCGGTACCCGCATCTTACCGGACTGCTGGGCGGGCTACAATGGGCTTGGTGCCCTTGGGTACGAGCATGCGACAGTTAACCACTCACGCAATTTCGTCGACCCGTTGCAGGGTGATGTACACACGCAACGGATCGAGAATGTGTGGCGGTGGCTGCAGCATTTTCTCCGCCAAAAGGGCACCAATATCCATGGTTCGTTGGAGGGCTACTTTGCGGAGCACATGTTCCGCAAAGAGCACAAGACGGACGTCTTCGCGGCCCTGATCGACGTGCTCGCTCGCGAAACATGTTGAGCAGCAACACCGCCACGGATCACCGGCAGCCTCCGAACGATCGGCAGGAGAGCTAGCACCATCCGGTAAGTGAAAGTGTTATGTTCGAGAATATATTCATTGTAAAACTAATATTTGATTCTTTTCTCTTTAGGAACGGATCGTACGCTAGTGGGTTGACGCCAGCCCCGCTTCTGCTAAATGGCTCAAGGAGTTAGGTTTTAGGGCGGTCGCACAACTCTTCTAGTTGTGAATCCCCCACTACGTGTCACACGTGCCTTTTGAAGGTTTCCCCTCCTTGTAAAAAACAAAAAAAAAAATAAAAAAAAATCAACTTGCTAGCTCAGTAACGCACTAACGAACTAACAACTAAAATTAAGCAGGATTTTTAACAGAGTTTAACAGCATCTAACAGCATAACATTCCATTTTGAGTATAGTACTAATGCTTTCCGAATATAATTTCAGAACGCGGAACGGAAGCGGAAAATTGGTATGACGTAATTGTTGAATCCATAGAGTAGAACCAACGGGTCGATGCGATAGGCAAGCTGCCGTCGCAGCGTCCATCATACGCAACCTGTACGCTTCAGGAACACGCTGCAAAAATAGTAAAGCTTTCTTGTATCGACTCCAGAAAGATTAGAACCAGTGGCGGATTTAACGGTACGCGGACTAAGCGGCGGTAGAGGCTACATTTATTTTCCCACTTAGGGTCCCGAAAAGTGTAAATCCGCCACGGGGCAGAACGAAGGAATAGTGCAACATATTTGCGTAGATCGGATCGTTTATGTCGCGTGTGATTAACGGATTATCCTTAGCGGCTATGTGGTGAAGCTGGTCGTGAAAGCTTATGTTTTCATCAAAGAACACTCCTAGTGCTTTGGCGCAGTTTTTTCGGTCAAGTGTGCGGTCGTTTAAGTGTACTTACCAAAGAAGAGGCCGTGCATTATAACCGGTCCAATGGTACATGCAACACTGTGTCTTTATGCGTTTGTTAATATGCGTAACAATTAAATTAATTTAATCCTAAGCTAACAAACAAATACTTAATGAATAGAAACGGAATATAGATTAGGGAGGGAAGTTTACAATAAAAAAACGGAACGAAAAGAAGAAACATAAATGGAGAAAGGGAAAAGAATTAATAATATTGACTAACTGGCGAAAATAACATGAGACTTTTTGATCCTTTTCGATATTACTGCTCTTGAAGGTGTTGTCACTAACGACAACTTAGGTCTAAAGTAACATTGCTAGGTGACCGACGACGGTCAGCATTTTTAGGGTATAAATTCAATTATTTAGATAAATTAAATCGATATTTTCCAACAACCAGTTGGTGCGTTCATATTGTGCTAGAGTCGGCGACGGTACACGCGAGTCTCTAGCTGCTGCTCCGAAAGCTACTTTCGTGTGCGCAACAGGTGTAGTTATATTGTAAGTGGATAAGAGCAACAACGTTCGATTTACTAGTTGATAGCAAGGGTCGGTGATAGCAAAGATGATAGCAAAAGACACCGAATCAAGGATCACTGTTCTCAACGTGTATCGGTATATACCTAAATAATCCAACCTTTACTGCGCTTGAAAAATCGTTGAACGACCCATCATAGACCGTCAGACGGTTCAATTAATCCAAAGGATTGTTTTTAAATGTCTGATTATTTATTATTTTATGCAATAACATATTAATTAATATACACTTTCTATGTCTACAGAAACGGTCTATACACTGACTTAACTATAAACTTAGCTTCTAGTTGTTTGCATAAAACAATTGCAATGATCCTTAAAACTACCACAGAATTTTCTCATTAAAAGTAAAATAATAACCGAAATGCCGTAAGATCAATGGACGTCAATGTTTAGTGCATCGATGCAGCATGAATGCCTCGACGCACTGGACAATATGAAAACTTAAAAGTAAGCCTAGTTACGAACAAATAAAACAACATTTACTCCACGGAAATGTGTGTTTGTGTTTCTTTTCCTAAGACGAATCATCATTGATGTAAAGCTGCATGATAATCGATATAAGCACTATCTCACATAAGATAAAATTATGCCATCATCACTCTTGAATTTTTTGTTCGTTGATGGTTGTTTTTGCGATGATCCACTTTTTTGATGATATTATTATATGATAATATTATTAGATGATATTTTTATACACGACAACCTCCATCAAACAGCTTACAAGAGCGATCCTAGAACATGCGTAAGTGTAACATTGATTATCGCGCAGCTTAACGGAAATGAACAATCAGGAAACGCGACGCCGCGTGAAGCCTTAACACACAAAATCTGCAGCGATAAGCAACGCGAATGAAGAAATATTTTCGTACAGCCAAGGGAGCAAGGGACCAGGAGTAAAATTTCCTGCAAGTTGTTAGTTAAGGACTAATATGATATACATCTTAAACTTAAACAAATCCAACACAAGCATCTCCGCACACTTACTAATTTATTGTAATAAAACTAGTACATAAGATGCAACATGTTATAATACATCATTGTTACGGTAAGCTTACAGAACGAGCACTGCGAATTCAATGAACTACTAATGTGGAGCCTTAAAAAACCGTATCCTTCAGCATTCGTTTCACACCGCTTGTTCTATTCTGGTTGTCCTGCGCTAATTATTACAACATAAAAACGGTTCGGGTACAGTTTAAAAATCCATAGTACGGAAAACGCCAAATTTCGCAGAGCATAGTCAGCATAGTCAGGTTGCTAATCCTGGGACACAGGATTCCGCCTACAACTTCTTTATCCTATTTTTGTTCAACCGCACTATCGGCTTAGATCTGCGCAGCAAAAAGCATACATAAACTGGGACATTTTAATCCCACTAAAAGGTTTAACTTGTAGTCTCAACGTGTGCACATCGAGTTATAGAGTGGTTAGAATTGCTAGCGTGTCCCAGAGCAAACCACCATCCTGTCTAGGCGTTTTGTATCGTGCTCGATCCCATACCACCATCGGTCTAAGAATTCATTGCAGGTTTCATTTTAGTATGGTGTTATCCTGTAATTAAGGGCGTACAATCAGGAAGATATTTTGTAATAAAGATTCTTCCGCACAATCATCTTTTACACACGCACCACTTAAGAATCGATTTCGTCGTTGGTTTTTGGTTTGGGATAATGATAGATTTTAAAAACGGATATTGGCTCGCTTCACTCTACTTGGTTTTCTCCGAGGTGTTCTTCCGAAAGAAACTTGCGACCATGTCTGAAGAGTTTCGAAAAATTCAAGAGCCAATGTTTGCACGGCACGCCCTACGCTTGGTTTTCTCTTAAGTAAACCTTTAAAACCTTACGTCTAAAGTTAATCTAATCGCGAAATCGTCCGCGGTTCGGATATTGTCGCACAATTGCCGTACCCTAACACTAATTCGGATTTTCGTTGATGATGTTGCCAATAACCAGAATGCTGATCCTGCATACGTGTCTGCAGAGTGTAGGGAATAGTATCCAGTGATCGTGTGTTTGCACGGAAAAGCATCCTGTGATCCAGGATGTGCCTGTAAGAGAAACAACGTACCGTTCATCTAACTGTTCTATCTCACTGCTGCAACATACGTTATTCGAACTTACACGATGTTGATAAGATTTTTCCGCTACTTCTGTCTCTAGCAGGGATGTTGTCTCATTGTCTGCTCCCTTCTCATTTCCTGGCCGGAGTTTTTCATCGATGCAGCCAGGTGGAAACTGCTGAACTGAAAATCATAATGTAGTGATTAGGGTATATGATCCATTACAATTCTGTTCTTTCTACTATCGCACATCATATTACCTGTAAGTAAGTGGTGTAATGCATCACCTGACCGTGAACAGCTACCCGATGTATATGACCGAGCCAAATATGCCGCACCGAACTCTTACCGTATCAACTGTACGCACTAAACCCCCTTTCCATGCGCAAGGTAGTTTTCTTCCCGCTCGGTAGTTTATTCCCACGTACACACTTGCTACCTCCTACCCGTAACGGAAAAAACCCCATCAACTAGCATCCCTTGCTTATTCTCCCATCCGTAGCTCCCATCCGTCACTTCTCTCTCTTACACCCAAATAACCAACTCACCACTCACCCAACAATTAGTTCACTTACTAATTCATTCATTTAAATCTCAAACTAGGAGTTCCGTTCCGACACAATATCTCCTAAATTAAGCCTTAACTTATTAATTCTTTTACCATCACATCAACATAAAAACTAATCCCTGAATAATTTTCTCCCTGGAAATAATCAATCTTCACTCAAAGTATTCTAATAAATAAATAACAATATATTAGGTTTCCGTAGACAAATCCAAATCCCCTTCAAAATACCCTACTGTACACTCTAGAATTAAAATTTCCGAATATTAAACCAGTTTCGATTTACGACCTAAACCTACCAAATCCGAAAATACTACTATTTATATATATTTTCTTCTGCATATCCACAACATTTTTTCTCTCTCACGTTTAGCACAAATTAAATAATACTATTAATTTATAATCTCCCCCCCCCCCCACATTATAAACAAGACTACACTCTCCTTCTTTTACTACAATTGCAGCTCTAATTCTCCTATTTTCTTACAGTCAAAATTCTCACACCCATCCCATATATCCGTTAAACCCACAAGGCAATACTACACTCTCCTCCTCTCTTATATTTTCAGCCAAAATCCTCATCCCCTCATAACTAATTTACCAAATCCCCTTCCACTTGTTAACAATACTACACTTTTCCTCTTCTCTATCTCTTATCAGTGCTAATTCTTTTCTTATTCATAAAAAATCCTTAAATTCCTCCCCTCTATCAAACAATACTACACTCTCCCTCTCTTCTTATATTTCCAGAAAATTGCTTAACCTACCCCCCCCCCCATTATTAACAATACTACACTCTCCTTCTTCTCTTTTATTTCAGGAAAAACCTCTTAATTCAACCCTCCTCCCCCAAAAAAAAAAAGCAACACTACACTTTCCCTCTGTTCTTATAATTTCAGATAGAACCCCTCCTACCCAATTAAACAATACTACACTCTCCTTCCTCTCTTCTCTTCCAGGGAAAAACCTTTCACTTTTATCCATATCCTCCAAAAAAGGCAATACTACACTTTCCCTCTGCTCTTATATTTCCAGGTAAAAAACTTCATCTGCTTCCACTATGGCCCCAATGACGCGCAGTACCTCCAGGTCGCAACTGACCGCATCGCCCAAGCGACTCTCGGGACCGGCCCGGGTGACCTCCAGAGGACGGGCCTCCCTAAGCACGGCGACCCCGTTGATGTCAACCAGACAAGAGGCCCTACTCACTCGCCGGATGACACTAGGCTCCTCGCCGGCCGTGCCAACCCTTCCATCAGCGGAAGCTTCCGCACCTTTGAAAAGCACTTCGAAGGTTGGACTGGGCCTGGCAAAGCGGTCGACGTTGCAGCCGGTCATCGAGGGGAGTGCTGGACCACTGGTTACATCTACGGCTGGGCGCAGCTTGGAGGACTTCCTGGAACGGTACCCCGTTGGCAACAGTCCCGCGAATGATTTAGAGCGGGCAATGGCGATACTGACTGGCTTAATCCGTGACATACGGGACGGACAGAAGACAAAAGGACTCCCCACTATGCCAAAAGACTGGGCACTCAAATTCAGGACTACCTTGAATTTGATTGCCGATACAGACGACAAAAAAAAGACGGGAAATCAAGACAAAACAACAATGACGGACGTTCCCGAATCACCGCCACGTGCAGTGGACGAACTACCGGAACTCATTGTGACACCGGTTGAGCGGCAGTCCACGGGTAATGTAGGTGAAGTGGCCAGGTCTTCACTCGTGGAGGCCCAGCCTGCACCCCAGTCTCCCAGAAATCAGCTGTCTCCCGGTCCGACCAAAGAGGAGGTGGAAGAGCTGATGCACACGACGGAATTGATCTTGGAGGCCAACAACAAGCTTCTGCTTAAGTTGAACGCTGTAAAACAGTGGACACAGGAACAAACACAAGCACAAACACAGATAAACCAAATATCAGACAACCCAAACAGCAAAGACACCACACAAACAGACAAACCAACAAACACACAGGACACCCAAACAAACAACCCCTCGACCCACACAAACAAAATGGCAAAAACACCAAAAGACACAAACACCAAAACACAAACAAACAAAAAGACCGAAACCACACAAAACTCTGAAACAGACATCCCCACGACCACGGACACACCCTTGACCCTCTCAAACGATGAGACAAGCAACATAACAGATAAACACACAGACACACAGACAGCCAAAAAGACAAAGAAACGCAAACGCAGACAAAACAAGAGCAAGACTACGGGCAACAGACAGGACCAGGACAAGTCTCAAGAACCGGCACCCGAATGGACAAAAGTTCTGAGCAAACAGGCCAAGCGACGGGCACGGAGGAAGCAGCGGAAGCAGGAAACAGTGGCGCTTGACGCGAACCAGCATCAGCAGCGGCAGCAACCGGAGCATCAGCAACAACCAAAACAACCGAAGCAGCGCGCGCATCGCGTCCCAGATGCGTTGGAGTTGGAAACAACGAACAACACAACACAGGACGAGATGATGCGCATCCTCAAGGAAAAGCTGGGGGATGATCGGCAGAAAGTGGAGCGTGTAAGGATGAATTTCCAGGGGAATATTCTTCTGGAACTGTCCTGCAAGAGCCACGACGAGACGCTTGAGATGTGGCGGAAAGTGTCCGAAGCACTGGAGGGCAAAGCGAAAGCCCGACCACGGACCCCCACAACTCGCCTCACCTGCACGAACATTCCACCAAGCTGCACCAACGAGGAAATTGCAACGGACCTAAGCACAGCCCTGGGAGTTACGATCTACGCGGACCAGATCAGTACCGTTAAATCCAATTACGGAACGCTGGTCGCATTTTTCGGATGCCCAGAGGTGGCAGTAACGGACGACGTGCTACTAAAACAGCATGTTGTCGGATTCAGCCAGTGCTGCCGGTTCAAGAAGGTTGAGGTGAAGCGCCAATGCTATCGGTGCTACGAGTTTGGCCACATTGCCACTCACTGCCGTGGGAAGGATCGGTCAAGCAAGTGTCATCGATGTGCGGAGACTAAGCACTCAGGACCGTGCACCAAGGAACGGAAATGCCTCGTCTGCAAGGGCCCGGAAGCAATCGGGCACTCGTTCGGACAGCGCAACTGCCGCCAAGTAGGAGAAGGGGTAAAAAACCGGCCTCGTCATGATTAATGTCCTTCAACAGAACCTTAATCACAGCCAGCTGGCCCAGGACATGCTGATGCAGACTGCTCGGAACGAAGGCTGCGACATAGTGTTGATCGCCGATCCATATCGGATTCCGGAGAACAACGGTAACTGGGTCGCGGATCCGACGGGCAGAGTTGCAGCAGTATCGACAGGAAGATACCCTATCCAACGCATAATCGAGAATCGGTGGGATTACTTCGTCGTGGTCGAAATGCGTGGTATCGTTTTCTGCTCCGTGTATCTACCTCCTGTGGGGTCCGATTTGTCAGTGGAGGATTATCGACGCAAATGGACCGAAATTGCGTCGGTGATTCCGCGGAATCGGGACACCGTGATCGGCGGGGACGTCAACGCCTGGTCAGGAGCGTGGGGGATGGAACGCAGACACAACGATGGAGAACGAGTTCATAGGGGAGCAGTGGTGATGGATGCTATGGCATCACTTGAGCTAGTCTTGTTGAACCGGGGCAACCGGCCAACCTGGAGCAACAACAGTGGCCGTAGTTCCATTATCGACGTTTCCTTCTGCAGCTCGTCTCTTCTGGGGGAAAATAACTGGCGAGTCTGCGACGAAAATCCAAGTGACCACAATACCATCAAGTTTGCGGTCGGGAGGACGACGACGCAGCGTAACCAGGGACACAGTGCACAGCAGGCTTCGGAGAGCAGATGGGCAACCCGGTATTTCAACAAGGACTTGTTCGTTGAAATTTTGGGGTCACTGGACATCTACAACCGCACCCTCTTGGCGGACGAGTTGACGCAGGCAATGTCAACTGCCTGCGACGCGACGATGCCGAGATTGCCAGCAGCACGGGGAGGACGACGATCGGTGTACTGGTGGAATAACGAGATTTCCCAGTTACGTCGCACTTACATCGGGATGCGGAGAAGACTCAGGCGAGCCCGAACGGAAGAGCAGCGACAGGATCGCCGTCCGGCGTACACAGCAGCGAGAGCAGCACTGGAGCAAGCGGTCAAGCGGAGCAAGAAGGAGCAGGGCGATCAACTTCCGGAACAGCTGGGGCCCCACGGATTCGGGCCAGGCTACAAAATCCGGAGGCAGATGTGGCAAGGAGCCCGAGTACCGATGGAACGGGATCCAGCCAAGCTGCAGCACATCGTCGGCGAACTTTTTCCGGTGCAACCGCCCATGGAATGGCCCACGGCAACAGGATTGACGGACGAGGACACGGCACGGGATGCCGTTACCGAGGACGAGCTGGTGAGCATTGCAAAATCGCTCAATCCCCAGCGTGCCCCAGGAGACGACAACATTCCGAACGTGGCCTTGATTGCGGCGATGACGGCGTTTCCACGCGTCTTCATGAGAACGTTCCAGCATTACATCGATTCCGGCCACTTCCCCGTCGAATGGAAGAGGCAACGGCTAGTGCTGTTCTCGAAGGCCGGGAAACCACCCGGAGAATCATCGTCGTACCGGCCAATCTGCCTGCTGAGTGTTCTGGGAAAAGTATTGGAGCGACTCATACAGCGCAGACTTACGGAGCATCTGGATGCAACGGGCGGTCTCGCTGATGCCCAATACGGATTCAGGAAAGGACGCTCAACCATGGATGCCATCAACAGGGTGATTGCCAACGGAAGGGTTGCGCTCGACAAGAAGCGCAGGGGCGATCGACTGTGTGCGATGGTGACAATCGACGTGAAGAACGCCTTCAACACGGCCAACTGGACAGCGATCGGAGCAGCTCTGCAGCGAAGGAACACGCCACCGTACCTCCAGGCGTTGCTGCGGAACTACTTCACGAATCGCACGCTCCACTACGAAACGGATGAAGGAATGGTCTCGTTATCAGTATCGGCAGGTGTCCCGCAGGGTTCGGTCCTAGGGCCAACACTGTGGAATGTTATGTACGATGACCTTCTTCGTTTGGAGCTGTTCGGAAAGCGTGCGGACATTATAGGGTTTGCTGATGATGTGGCGTTCACCCTTATAGGGAGGGACCCGCAGGAAATCAGCAACCTTGCTACGAGGAATCTGGAGACGATCGAGCGTTGGATGGATGGAGTGGGATTGAAGCTGGCCCATCAAAAGACCGGCTACATGATCTTCTGCACTCATCACAACCCGCAGGTAGGTCAACTACGTGCGGGGGGACACACGATCGTATCCACTGAATCGCTCAAGTACCTGGGGGTCGAGCTCTGCCGCAAACAGCACCACGGTCGGCATTTGGAGAAGGTTTGCAGCAAGGCATCACGTATCACGAATGTCTTGACCGCTCTGATGCCGAATAAGTGTGGCCCAAAAAGCAGCAGAAGGAGACCCTTGGTTAACGTTGGGAATAAAAATGTCCGTTACGCGGCACCATCGTGGGGACGGACGCTTCTTCAGAAGGACGTTCACCGGACCACGGTTCAGAGGACGCACCGCACAGGAGTTCTTCGAGTGGCCAGTGCCTTCCAAACGGTCTCCTACGATGCCGCTTGCGTGGTCGCAAGCACTATCCCGTTAGTCCTTCTCCTAGAGGAAGACATCCGCTGCCACGACGAAAAGGTAGCGAGGGGAAGTCCAGGACCAGACATACGAAAGCGGCAAAGGGAAGAGACCATGGGACGCTGGCAACAACAATGGACAGCCGGAGCGGGGCAGCCGAGATCGCCGGGGATGAAGACGAGGAGAATTATCCCGGACATTATGTCCTGGGTAAATCGTAAGCACGGAGAAATTGATTTCTATCTCTCTCAACTCTTTACAGGGCATGGGTTTCTCCGGAGCTACTTCGTCGAAAAAGGCATCCTCGACGGCTCGCCAAACTGCCCGGTGTGTGAACACCAAGTGGAAGATGTCGACCACGTAATGTTCCACTGTCCACGGTTTGCTCGAACCCAACACGAGATGCAGCAGCAGAGCCACACCCGCTTGACGATAGAAAATCTTGCAGCGGAAATGTGTGCCAACAGCAACACATGGGAAGCAGTCCGGACCGCCGCAAGGACCATCTTCAGAAACCTCCAAGTGAGATGGAATGAGGAAAGTCCACCTACGGCCAGACGGAGACGACAACAACGCCGGCGGAACACGGAACAAACGGGACAGCAACAGCTACCGCCGTAACCGCACCAAAGGATGACGACAACGGAAGCAGCAGCAGCAGCAACGAGTAACCAGAGCAGCAGCAGGAGCTAGACTCCACCGGAAGTAGCGGCTACGGACGGGCGGAATTAAGCAGCAGCAGCGGAAGGAAGGCACGAAGCAGCAGCAGCAGCTGAGACAACTAGGACGGATGACGCAGTAGCAGCATTGGAAAGCAGCAGCGCGTCAACAGGATGGGTGCATCGCACAAACGTTCCTGCATGGAGTACTACGCACATCAAGCGCATCGGCAGGGTTCGGATCAGGTCGAGGAGTGGTTTAGTTAGGGTCCCATCGGCTGCCGGGTCCGCTTCTCGGGCCCAGCGTCACGATGAATCCCACATAACCCATCTCGGAGGGATTGGTTTGTAGCCGCAAGCCGCCCTTCGAGGTGGGTACCTTTTGAAGGTTCCCTCCCCGTTAACAAAAAAAAAAAAAAAAAAAAAAAAAAAAAAGAACTCTTACCGTTGTTCTACTTATGAGGACGGTGGCGCTGCATAGCCGGAAACGATCGAGGCGATATATCACTTCCTCGAGGAACTGATACACGGATCAAGCAGGATAACGGATTGAGGCAAAACGTGAGCCAATTATACTGCACTGAACTTTCACTGTTTCACTGGTTATCACTGGTGGAAAACGCTCGTGGCGTTTATACAGCTGATGGCCGAATCAAAATATCACTTCCTAGAGGATCAAGCAGGATCACGGATTGGTGGATTATGCTGCAGGCCCGGAAGTATCCACCACGAAGTGAACGGAGCAAATGTTGCATCGTTACATATGCTGGATCTCGATGGCATTCTATAAATGCACGAAAGCGAAGGAGCTGTTATCAGATTCGCCATCCGTTTTCTGGAAGGACGTCAGTTGGCTTTGCGAATAATTCTCCTTTTTGTTAAACTGTTTCTGGGATGGGTTAAAAGACTAATAATAAAATGCAATTCTTCGTGTTTGTTTGCACATCAACTTGTTTTGGTTTTGAAAAATTAGGTTGCGTAATGTGGTGTTATTTATGATGGATGCAACCTTAAACAAAAGAGATAGCCTAATAGACCTCACGAACCTCTCGCTTTCGCTCATTGTATTTCATTCACAGACAATTGTCACTTTTTCAAATCGAAACAAACCGGTGATCAAATTGTCGTTAAATCAGCAAAATGCACCGTTGCACTTATTAACCAAAGTGGCTTTAAAGATGAAACATTCAAGAAGAGCGTAACAGCAGTATGCAAGAATCGCGGAAAATTATTCGAAACTGTGTTTGTTCACTGGTTTAGGTGTAGCCAACAATTAAATGCCATTATCGCGAGCACAAAATCGATGCGCACTGATGGTTTCGATACTATGCCATAATTGTTTTAACTGGCCACGAATTCGTATTTTGTTTGACCAACAAATGTACAATGAGCAAATGGCAATGATAGCAGAAAGATACAGCATCGTAGCGTTTGATCCCCATGAGCACATCACTGAGAAGTTAGTGCATATCATTCGATCTTTGCTCTATTTGATCCACATCCCCCCTTCGATGTCGCGGTCATGACGTGTTCGATCCTTTAGCACTGAAACTGTTCAGCATGCTTGTCGATATTGATCATCCTTCATCCGTAGCGCCGTAGGATTTGATGTATCATTTAATTAGTTATAATATTAATCAGATCTGTACTAGTTCGATGAGAAACGTAAACATACATCTAAAAAAACGAAACTTCTTCAGCAGGGTTCGAATACGATACGGTTGCAGCGTCATATAAGTAAACTACTCTCTTCCTGTTGCTTGCGTTGCATGCTGACTGCAGTATGCATTCAGTTGCATCCTAATGAAGTAACAAAAAAAGGATGGTGCCAACAGCGTATCAAATCCCATCAGGATCGTAGCAAAGACTGACTATCCGGCTACGTGGTATTAATGAATCTACTAGCAAGCCAAAAATGGCCGGCATTATCTGGAGGGTCGTTAAGCCAACAAGAGAAAAGACTATTTAGTGCGAAATCTTTGATCATGGTAACAGAAACACGCGGTTTTATTATTCGGAATGATACTTGTATTCGATATAAGTTTATCATTTACTTAGCCTTCAACGCATTGAAGTTTGCATTGTGCTAAATGAAGGACAGACAGAACAGTTACGGGGCGTTTGTGAACAGAAAGTAATTATCAACACCAAAGAGAGAAGAATGCAGTGAGTAGGAAATAAGTGTCATCATTTACGTACATGAAAAGAAAATATCTTTTAAAAAACAAGGCACCGAGCCAGGTGGAATCCGAATCGACTGAACCAGATGCACTGTCGAACCTTGGCGTGGCACCGGATGATATTTAAATGCGTGACCTAACGATTTCGGTCCACCCATAAATGATGTGAGTAATAATAAAGATGAGCAAATAGATAAACTGAAAACAATTCATTGTAGTTCGCATATTCGAGTGAAAAAAATATAAATAATAAAAATTATAAGCACTCCTCCTCAGACTTGATAGTATATATAGAATAATAGAATATAGAATGTAAATTAACTTACCGGATAGCATGGTAATCAAAGATACGCATAAAATGATTGAAAATATGTTGAACACGACCTGCGCTGCAAGGGAACAATGGCACAACGAATTTTTAAAATTACTTTTCACTAACGCGAAAAGTAATGCATCCCTTAAATGCATTTGTAATTATAAAAAATAATTCACTTTTTGCAGTCCGTAGCACATTCCCGCTGATTCATTCTATATCTAGTAGTCGAGAATAAACGAACACAAAAGAAAGCGGCACATGCGCAACGTGAAATATCGTTTATTAGCATTTGCTAAACTGAACCTGCGGACCCGATCGCTTGTCCGTTACATGCATTTTGAACGACAATAATAAACAAAGTACGCAACCATCACCATTACGGATGCGTACCACGGTGCAAAACCACGGAACCATCCTGTACGTCAAAAATGAGTGCCGTGAGTGGGGGGGGTCGTGTTTCAGACTTTAGCCGAAAATTTTACGGTTTCACAAACAGCGTATGGAACTTGGTTCCTCGATGAATAAATCACTTTTCACTATGCGAAAACCTCCTTACAATTTAATAGTAATTGTAAAAAAAATCAAATTCAGGCCACATTGCATAGTCTCCGAACCACCCTGTACGAAAAATTGACACGCAGATGAGTGACCGTGAGTGGGGGGGGGGTCGTGTTTCAGACTTTAGCCGTCTCGTCTGCCATGAAGCGTGGTAAAATATTCATATTCACTTTGTTGTACGCAGCTTGTAACTGGCGCACTCACTTTGTTGACAAATAAAATAACACATAGTGGATGTTAATTTGTAACAATTTTTTTTATTTAGCAGATTCCTAGCACCGAACTTTCGCGTGAGTTAAACAATTGTCTCCCTGTCCTCGTGTTCACTTGGTTACTACGTTGCGTTACAACATACGCGCTCGATGACCAGCGTGTAGGTATATTTCTCTCGCTCTGTATCCTTTTCTATCCTTGACTTTGATCTTAAGCGTTTTTACACATGATTAGCGCCACCTAGCATTCTGTTGTCAGTGTATGTAGCAATACCGCACTGATATGGGTATGGATCCGAAGCCTCTAGAAGGATAATATAGGCACTCCATACCCTACTGTGACTCAATACGTCACCGTTGTACAGAATGGTAACATATCTCTCCAAATATCTGAGCTTGGGTATACGGGGAAACCCAACCCCTTGGGAAGATGGGGTATATGGCTAAATTGAGCGGAGGGGGGCAGCCAGCGTTTGTTCTCCATGTTAGGGGCGGCTGGATGTCCCTTCTGTCCTGGCACCCTACGGGACTTTAAACAGCTAGGATGCGTAGGCCCTCCGACGAGACAGGGGGTTGGGGGAGAGGCCTTGCAAGCCACCCCCAATACCAACGCAACGAAAGACAACCAAGACATTTCGAATCGGACTAACAGATACAGACCCACGCACCGAAACAAGGACAACGATTGGAAACTCGGGACATGGACCTGCAGATCCCTCACAGCACCCGGAAGTACCCGCATTCTTTCGGACGAGGTGAGGGCCCGCGGCTTCGGTATAGTACCACTTCAGGAGGTGTGCTGGAAAGGAGTTATGGAGCGCCCCTACCGCAGTGATTGCATGATCTACCAGAGCGGTGGTGAAAAGCATGAACTCGGTACAGCGTTCCTGGTCATAGGTGCGATGCGAAAGAGGGTAATCGGTTGGTGGCCGATCAACGAACGGATGTGCAGGTTGAGGGTTCGTGGAAGGTTCTTCAACCTGAGCATTATTAACGTGCATAGTCCGCACCTTGGAAGCACCGATGACGATAAGGAGCTATTTTATACGCAGCTGGAGAGGGAGTACGACCGTTGCCCACAACACGACGTCAAGATCGTCATCGGAGACTTTAACGCTCAGGTCGGACGGGAGGAGGCATACAAACCCATGATAGGTAGTTTCAGCGCCCACCAGCTGACAAACGACAATGGGCTCCGCCTAATAAACTTCGCCTCCTACAAGCACATGACCATTCGCAGCACCTTCTTCCAGCACGCACCACGCTTCAGCTACACCTGGAGATCACCACAACAGACATATTCCCAGATTGACCACGTTCTCATCGATGGAAGGCACTTCTCGGACATTATCGACGTACGTACGTACAGGGGAGCAAACGTCGACTCAGATCATTTCCTAGTTATGGTTAAGTTGCGCCAGAAACTGTGCGCAGTCAATAAGCTGCGCTATCAGCCCACCCCGAGGCTCAACATAGATCGGTTGCGGCAAGCTGATGTGGCGAGGGACTTCGCGACCACGCTTGGGGAAGCGTTGCCGGAGGACACAACCTTCGAGGCGATGACCCTCAATGACCATTGGCGTATGATGGAACAAGCCATCAGCAGCACGGCCGATCGAACTATTGGCCGCGTAACACGTAACCGGAGGAAGGAATGGTTTGATGATGAGTGCAGGCGAGCACTATCCGAGAAGAACGCAGCGCGTACTCGCATGCTCCAGCGCGAGACCAGGCAGAATGTGGAAGACTACAGACGACTGAGAAGGCAGCAGACCCGACTCTTCCAGGACAAGAAGCGCAGCTTCGAAGAGTCGGATGAGCAACTGATGCATCAGCTATCCCAGTCGGGGGAAACTCGTAAGTTCTACAGGATGCTGAATGCGGCACGAGGCGGTTTTACTCCCATAACCGCTATGTGCCGCAACGAGGAGGGAGATATCCTGTCGGACGAGCGAGAGGTGATCGACAGGTGGAAGTGCTACTTCGACAGGCACCTGAACGGAGCAGATGCAGGAGAGACGTCTGCAGGAAGCAGAGGAGAGCAGTATTCCGACAGCCAGCAGGATGACGAAGTGCCCCCGCCATCCTTGGACGAAGTCATCAGTGCCATCAAACAGCTGAAACGTAACAAGTCAGCTGGCAGCGATGGGCTGGTGGCAGAGTTGTTCAAGATGGGCCCGGAGAGGCTTGCCGCGCTTATGCATCGGCTGATCGTAAGAATTTGGGACCAGGAAGAACTACCGGACGAGTGGAAGCTGGGTGTCATACACCCAGTGTACAAAAAGGGCGACAGACTGGACTGTGCTAACTTCCGAGCCATCACAGCCCTGAATGCTGCCTACAAGATCCTGTCCCGAATACTCTTCTGCAGACTTGCGCCCCTTGCCACAGATTTCGTCGGAAGCTACCAAGCTGGATTTGTTGGAGACAAATTGACCACCGACCAAATCTTTACTCTACGGCAGATGCTCCAGAAGTGCCGAGAGCATCAGATCCCTACGCACCACCTGTTCATTGACTTTAAGGCGGCCTACGATACCATAGATCGGACCGAACTATGGAACACCATGCAGCAGTACGGATTCCCTGGGAAGCTGGTACGGCTGTTGAAGGCCACGATGGATGGGGTGCAGTGCATGATGAGAGTTTCGAACATGCTGTCGGAATCATTCGAATCTCACCGGGGTCGGACTCTCCTGTTTGCTGTTTAACATCGCTCTGGAAGGTGTCATGCGAATCGCGGGCTTCGACATCCGGGGCACGATTTTCGTCCGTTCTCTCCAATTTCTCGTCTTCGCGGATGACATCGACATCACCGGACGGACATCTGCGGCGGTGTGCGACGCGTACACCCGACTGAAACGCGAGGCCAACAGAATTGGATTGAGGATCAATGCGACGAAGACAAAGTACCTGCTTGCCGGAGGCTCTGACCGTGATAGAGCCCGACTCGGGAGCAGAGTATCAGTTGAGATACTCACAGAGATCTCAAGGTGGTAGAGGAGTTCTGCTACCTTGGTACGATCGTAACTTCGGACAACAACATGAGCAGCGAAATCCGAAGGCGCATTGTTCAGGGAAATCGTGCCTACTACGGGCTCCACAAACTCCTGCGATCCAGAAGGCTCCAGCAACACACGAAATGCACGATATATCGCACACTGATACGTCCGGTAGTCCTCTACGGGTACGAGTCCTGGACTCTGCTAACGGAGGATGCCAATGCACTCGCTATTTTCGAACGGCGGGTGCTAAGGACTATCTTTGGCGGTGTGTGCGAGCAGGGCGTGTGGAGAAGGAGAATGAACCACGAGCTAGCTGAGCTGTTTGGCGGTGCAGATATCCTGACGGTGGTCAAAGCCGGAAGGATACGATGGCTGGGGCACGTGATGAGGATGCCGGACTCATGCCCCACCAGGAAGGTGCTCGTCAACGATCCGTTCGGCACGAGGCGGAGAGGAGCACAGCGAGCTCGTTGGCTGGATCAGGTGGAGTCAAACCTGTCGGAGATCGGATGCAGCCGTGGATGGAGGACTGCAGCACTGGACCGAGTTTCCTGGAAACGGATTGGCGACCAGGCCATGTCTACGCGACGTGCTCGACCGTGAACAGGCCAGATATGATGAGCGCCACCTAGCGTATGGTAGTCGCACTTCTCCCGGATCATGATACTCACCTCGATCAAAACGATCAAACACAGACCAAACATTAGACTGTCAACAGGTCCGCATGGCGAACGTGTCAGCACTCCAGCCCGTAAATCCTGTGCAGGTTAAGATTTACAGTATCTATACACGTTTTCGCGGTGGTACCTATCGTTTGCAATTACAACTATCACAGCTCTACCTTCAGCACGGCTAACTTAACTACTGGTCTTTTTAGTTGCTTTCCCTGCGCCGTTCGCACAATAGCACAACACCAAATCGCCAACATTCAAATTCGCTGCATCTCCGCGCCACTTAGATCTGATGTTGACTGCCGGGAGCTATTCTTTTAACCACCGATCCCACATGGTTTCGGTCAGGGCGGTGGCTCTTTTATAGCTGCTTCTAAGCGTTTCGGCAAGGTCGGGGCTATGTCGTAGAAGATCTTTCTTACTGCAGGAGCTACCTAGGAGGAAGTGGTTGGGTGTGCTCGCTTCGACGTTCGATGATGTCTGAGGCATGTAGGTAAGGGGGCGGGAGTTGATGAGGTGTTCTGTTTTAGCTAGTGCAGTTAGTAAAATCTCGTCGTTTAGTTTCCTCCCAACATCTAGAGCTCCTTGACGCTACACACCATTCGTCACCATACAGGTAAAAACTGCTACGTAACGTTTCTCGTTTCGTCTTGCATTTACGTCGTCTATCGGGCCAAAGTAGTCTACTCCTACTTTACAGAATGGCCGTATGTGCGCAGTAAGTTGTTCCAATGACGTATGGTTTCAGCTCTTCATGCCAGCTCGCAGAGAATTTGGGCACGTCGGTCACCGGGTTCCAGATTATCCCAAGCATGCGTGGATGCTTTTCCTCCTCGGCCAGGAGGCTCCGAAAGTAGCCGAGTCCATTATGTAAACTTCGGGTGGACTGTCCTTTTCGAATCTAATGAGGAATCTTTGTGCATGGGTGTTCTTTTTTCTGATGCTAATTTGATGAAACATCTTCTCTATGTCTCCCCCGAAGGCCACCTTCCTCTGACGAAAATTACACAATATCGTAGGTAGCTGCACCAGCAAATTTGGTCCTATCAGTAGCCATATTCCATCCACTTTGTGTGTTGCGTCCCAAACTAAATGCTTCTTATTCCGTTTTTCGCGGATGACCGACGACGTTTAACGGTAAGTACCAGACTCGTTCATGGTGCACAGAGTCTAGCTCCGACTGATTTGCTTTGCACGCATACCTTAACATAATGTACGTTCGCATCTGATCGTGTACTTTTTCTTTTAGATCCGGATCCTTCTCTAACATCCTGTCCAAAGCGCGCAGTCGCGCCATCGGTTTGCTGTTCGGAAAACTAACCTCATCACTCTTCCACAACAAGCCTGTTCTATAACGACCGTTCATTTCGGTTGTCGTACTTTCGAGGATTGCACTAGCTCTAACTAGGTGTTAAGGTTCCGGTAGAAACTGATTGTACGAGGTTACGGCACTTTCCTCTTAAGCGAAGTACTTCCTCAATGTCTCATTCAGCTCTTGATCGGTGATTAGAACTCGCCGGCTGTGACCCCTGTGAACTCGCAGATGAACGCCATCGTACGCACTCTCTTACATAACGGTGTGAGTGACCAGGTCATATCACAGGGGAATCGATTACTGCCATCACAACATCTCCGACTCGGTAGTCTTCTGTTCCTAGAAGAACGTCGCGGCTCGTGTATCGGATTCTGGTTTCGCGTAGAACCACTGGATCCCTCTCTCGGAAGGGGGTTTTCTTGCTGCACGAGTGTCAGAGCTCTCGATGGTACGGGTAACACTGGCGTGTCAGGTGTGTCAGTACTTACTTGTGCTGGAACCAAATTCCAAACGTCTAGCGGTAAATGATTTAACTCTGCTCTAAGAAGATCATGTGGTGTTTGGTCAATTCGTTTACGTATCTGGTGAATATGTCGCCGAGACGATCTTCCATCTGCCTTACGGATAAGGTACATTACTCTTCCTATTTGTTTGACTACGTTGCCCGAAATCCATTTCCAACCACTCAGTGAGTACTGCTTTGTGAAAACCGCGTCTCCTGGACAAAATTTGCCATCTGGGTTTTCTAAGGCGGCTTCAGCTATAACAGGCGGTGGCAGCAACAAATGCAGCGTCGTTCTCGGCTGCCTGCCTAACATGATTTCCGCCGGCGACTTCGATCCCTCTACCTGTACGTTTGGGGTTGACCGGTAGGTTTGTAAAAACAGGTCGAGCGCCTCCTTCACCGAGTACCCATCTGCCGTAATCTTCCGGATGGTTCGCTTTAACGTATCCACAAACCTCTCAGCTTGTCCGTTCGACTGAGGATGGTCAGGAGCGGTCCTAGCATGCGTGATTCCATTCTGCCTGCAAGAGGAATCAAACTCATCTCTAGTAAATTGAGGACCATTGTCAGATACAAGCGTGATCGGCATACCAAACCGGGCAAAAAGATTACGTAATGATGCAATCGTGGCTATAGACGTGGTGCTGCTGGTTTGTAAAATCTCCGGCAATGAAAATGTATCCACGACCACGAGATACCATTCTCCATTCAACGGACCAGCTTAATCGACATGTATACGTTGCCACGGTGGGGGCGGTCTGGAGGTGCATGTGATAAACGGCGCCAGTCCACACGGCCGGACCGGGTTCAAATCCCATCCGGACCGTTCCCCCGTAGCAAGGACTGACTATCCGGCTACGTGGTAAAATAAGTCTTGATACGGCCAAGCCGTTCTAATCGAGCAAAAAAAAAAAAATAGTTCTGATCCAATGAGGACTTTGAAATAGCGATTGATTAGAAAATCACTTATTTACGAGCAAATTTCAACATCACATCAGAGAAGGATCTTTTCGGAAGTGATCATTTCCCTCTAATAATAAACCATAGCCTCTTTAACCCAATTTCTAACCATCCCTCTTTCCGCCCTCGATGGAAGTATGAAGAGTCGCACTGGTCAGAATATCAACGAATCCTAAATAGCTTCGCATGGAATATGCTAACAGTTAATGAGTCGCGACTCAAAGAACTGATTCTTGAAGCTGCTTATCGAAGTATACCTCGAACCAACGGGACTATTCCAAAAAAATACGTTCCTTGGTGGAATAAAGAAATAGCTGAAGCTATAAAGGTCAGAAGAAAATACCTAAAACAGCTTAGAAAACCTCCAAAAACTTATTATACTGACCTCAATCGTTCTGACTTAATACAAAAATACAAAGAAGCAAACAAACTTGCTAGAACAGCAATAGCGAAAGCTAAACAAGAAAGCTGGGAAAAGTTTGTACAGGAATTCGACCCGTCCATATCCTCTAAGGAAATGTGGCGACGAACAAACATATTAAATGGTAAAAAATCCCACACAAATTTCCCTACCCTGCTTAATCCCCAAAATCCTATCAGTGACCCTCCCTTAATAGCAGAAAATTTCGCCGATCACTTTCAATCGATTTCATCTGATAATAGCTATTCCAAGTCTTTCCTAGCTCACAAAAAAAATGCTGAAAAAAATTAACCGTTATTTATTACATCTTCAATTAAAAATTACAATATACCCTTCAGTATTAATGAACTCCAATATAAAAAAATGTAAAGGCAAATCAGCTGCCCCAGATAAGATGGGTTATCCTCTACTTCAACACCTCCCCCATAGTGCACTACAATATCTTCTAAAAATATATAATACTATATGGAATTCGGGAAAAATTCCGGACCATTGGAAAAATAGCTACATTATCCCCATTCTCAAACCACACAAATCCCCCTTTAAAGTAGATAGTTACCGACCAATCTCATTACTGAACTGCATATCAAAAATCCTAGAACGAATGGTAAATAGAAGACTTTGTCTCGAATTAGAAACAAGGAATCTCCTTCACAAAAACCAACATGCATTCCGGTGCGGTCACGGTACGGAAACATATTTTGCTCAGCTAGAGAACATTTTAACAACAATGAGGGACAATAATAAATACATAGATCTCGCTATTATCGACCTCGCCAAAGCTTATGATTTAACATGGCGACATGGCATAATTCAACAACTTGACCGTTGGGGTTTCAAAGGAAATCTCCCTATATTTATTCAGAATTTTTTAGAGAACCGTACATTTGCTGTGAGCATTGGTAATATCCAATCCCAGACTAGATCATTAGCTAACGGAGTCCCGCAAGGTGCTATCCTTTCCCCTACATTATTCCTAATAAGCATCGAATCTGTGTTCTCTTTCCTCCCACACAACATAACACCATTAATTTACGCTGACGATATTATATTAATTTCGTCAACATCATCATCCAGTCAAACCAGGAAAAATCTGCAAATCTGCATGAAAAATCTCAGTAATTGGTGCAAAACTACAGGATTCCAAATAGCACCAGAAAAATACAAAATACTTCGTATTGGCACATTCCAAAAATTTAAAGCTCATAACCATAGAAAAAACGGCTATCCCAAATGTCACAACAGCAAAAATTTTAGGAATTACCTTGGACTCTAAACTATCATTCACCGCACATTTTAAAAATATGAAATCATCTACCAAATCTTATATAAACGTGCTTAGAATGCTAGGATCTTATAAAGTAAGAGCATCCCGAACTATAATGTTACGTTTAGTAAACTGCTGGATTGTTCCAAAAATCTTATTTGGAATAGAACTCTTGAGTTTAGAACTGTACAGGTTAGACAAAACAATCTCCCCCATATACCATGCGGCGATAAGATGCGCGACAGGTGCTTTTGTTACAAGCCCTTTAAAATCACTGATTTGCGAAAGCGGCATGCTTCCATTTATACACGTAGTAACACTCCGATTGGTAGGAACAGTGCTAAGAAATTTAGAAAAAGACATGGAGTGTGCTTCTCTTGTAGAAAGGGCCAAGGGGTTGTACAAAAACGTCACCAATTGTACCCTACCTGACATCATCAGCCTTTCTCGCGCGTCTGATCGTCCTTGGTTTAGAAATCCACCCAATATAGATTTGACTATTTTTAAACTAAATAGACTAAACAGCCAACAAACTTACCAAACCACTGTAGAACATATAAACCAAAAATTTTCCAAGCACCATAAAATATACAACGACGGCTCTATCTGTGCAAACTTAGCAGAATGTGGCATATACTCCGCGAACAGAAAATGTGCTATCAAGCTCCCAGACCACACATCTATATTTTCAGCTGAGGCGATTGGAATACAAATAGCAGCAGAAGAAAACTATAACTCGGAAATACCTAATGCTATATTCACAGATAGTGCCAGCGTACTGACTGCAATAGAACAAGGACATTTAAAAGACCCACACATACAGACAATAGACACTATACCCCATATTAACAACATTACTTTTTGCTGGATTCCGAGCCTTATAGGAATCACTGGCAACACAATAGCGGACTCACTTGCTAACGAAGGACGGCTTTCAAGTGATCTGATTACCTACCCCATATCTCGAAGAGACGCTGTAAAACTGACCAAACGCGAAATTTTTGCATCATGGCAGAGTGCCTGGTTAGGAGATCATACAGGGCTGCTAAGATTTATTAAAATCTCTACCAACCCCTGGGATGACCTCGAAAATAGCAAAGATCAACGGGTCCTATCGAGATTACGCATTGGTCACACCTCCATTACACATCGTCACCTTACTTCCAAATCACCCCCTCCACTTTGTCAATTTTGCGGTACCCATATCACGGTTCGACATATCCTAACTGAATGCTACGGATACGATACACAAAGAGATCACTCCCAGTAAGAAAAAATCAGCTTTAGTGGCGAAACAGCGGCTTATTGTCTCTAAAATACCTCCTCCGAGCAGAATACAAGCTTACCCACTCTAAAACTTTTCTTCCGATTCTAACTCTAGCATCTGAAAGCTTGTGTTATACTTCGAGTTCTACCTAACAGCATCCAGTTGCTAGTGCGCTACTGCAGAGCATCCCGTTAGCGCCTTTAAGCTTGTGTTATACTTCGAGTTCTACCTAACAGCACCCGGTTGCTAGTGCGCTACTGCAGAGCATCCCATTAGCGCCTTTAAGCTTGTGTTATACTTGGAGTTCTAGCTAATAGCAATCAACAGATTGAACAAGCCGTCCATTTCACTTATTGGTCCTTTAGCAAGGGTCTTTCATCATAGTTTAATAGCTCATACCGTTAGACCATCTAGAGTTTAACATTTGGATTAGATAGACAGAGTTCAATTCTCGATAGCCTCCAATAATGTAAATCTGTTAGTCTCTCAAAATATAATACTGAAATGAAGAGATAAGGCGCACTTAGTCATAATTGATATGAAGAGAGCATATTCATCAAAGAAAAAGAGAGAAGAGAGATTAGAGAGAGGAGAGGGAAAAAGAGAAATAAACTTTTTTTTCTCCAATTCTACTTTCGGCTTAAACAGCGCTTAAGCAGCGCTCTTTTAACATGACACTTGGCTCTAAACATCGCCGTATAATAGAATCCAAATTCTGTTAAGCTGCGCTGTATAATTACTGAAATTTTACCGCTAAGGAACTTCGATTTAAGCGATGCTTAAAGATAAAATCTTTCATATTTTCTTACTGGGCTATCACTTGGACAATAATTTGGACACGATCTTATCACCTAATCCTACAGAACAGAGTAAACTATTAAAATTCCTAAAAAAGACTGAACTGTATAAACAGATCTAAAACAAATCACTCAGATACAACTCTAAAAAGAATATATTTATAATTTCAGAGAGGAATAATGATAACCCTGGGACGAATTCGACTAGTTCACTAGTCTGTCGCCACTCTGGGTTACCATAACAACCCTACTTACTAAGGAATAGATTTTACTACTATAAGTAGTATGCTATTTCCAAAGTAAAAAGGTGCGAGATACCTAAAAATCTCAAATTTTCCCAACCTTTCATCCCCTCCTTCTTCCTCTTTTCTCTATCCATTTTCCCATCAGAGGCGAAAGTGACCCCTGTGGTCCAAAACCTCTTTAAACATTAAACAACAACAACAACTTATGTACGATGTTAACTTACCGCCAAATTTCAATGCTTTGAGTTGTTCAAGGATCTTGTATCGCCATGTTCGATCGAACGCTTTTGATAAATCGATAATGGCACAGTCCATGTGTAGATTATCTTTTGTTGTTTTAGCTAATATTTCTTCAAATGAAGCGAAATATGTTGTAGTACCTCTACCGGCCGTAAAGGCATGTTGGGATGAACTCAAGAGATTTTTTGTTTCAAGTTCCGATATCAATCTTCTGTTTATCATTCTTTCTAAGACTTTGCTAATGCAATTTAGTAGTGATATTTTGCGATAGCTTTCTTCTTCATGACATGGTTTCTGAGGTTTTATTAATGGTATAACGTAGCTCATTTTCCATGCATCCGGGATTTTTCCTGAAACCCATTGTTGTGAATGGTTGCAGCCACAGAGAGAGAGAGAGAGAGAGAGAGAGAGAGAGAGAGAGAGAGAGAGAGAGAGAGAGAGTGTAAAATGTACATCTATTTCTATCTATTTATTTCCGGTGTAGTTAGAAAAAGGGGATCACAAATTAGTTTGTTCTCTACTATCGCACTTAAAAGAGGCCGAAAGCGCGTCCTTCGGCCCTATGTATCGGGTTTTCCTTCGACGCCATCCTAACCGCTGCTATAATGATGGTTGGCACTGTCCCACCATCGCCCCATTGCGAAATCCTACAACGATATCGCTGTTGTAAGGCTCTACTGCTATACTACAAAGTAAACAAACGAGTTGCGATATACGCTTCGCAATATTCTCCCCACCAGTGTAATTCTCAAAACCTTCGCAGTACACTTAACTGTTCCCTACAATATCTAGAACCGCTATTTTCGTCGCCGGTCTTTCTAAAATCCCGTTTGCCGTTCGCACTTTCGCTCGCCTAACCTGACCGTCCTTTGCACGGGTCACTTCCAGTACACGTCCCATCAACCAAGTGTTCCAAAACAGGTTCCCATCCACAATCAATACCACGTAGCCCTCTTTAGTCGGTGGTATCGAGCGGAACAATTTCGTCCTGCGGGTAAGCGTTGGTAGGTAGTCCACAATCCACCGCTCCCAGAATCTATCCGCGTCCACTTGCAGGGCACCCCACGATGTCCGTATCGCTGTCGTCGGGTCATCAAAGCAGGCAACTGGTTTACTCCCTTCGGGACCAAGTAGCAGGAGGCGCGGCGTTATTGAGCAGCTCAATTCGTCTAATGGCACGTCGACTAATAACTTCGGGTTGGTCATCATCTCTGTCCGGATGTCATCCGGATGCAAATGCTTCTGCGCCGACATAAGTATCAGATGTCTCCAACTGCCGCCGAAACGAGGTGCCGTCAGCAGGTTGGTACTCCATTTCGGTTCCGGACTGCTGATTTGCGGTTCGGTCGCACTTTCATCGATATCCTTCCCTCTACCGCTAGTTATTTCAGGCGGAGAGCCCCTTCTTGCAATGAGACGCAGTATCGCTGAAACACACGAATCAGTGATTAGTACGTAAGTAATACTGAGATTAACTGCCCACACGATTGGGTAAGTGAACAGCGCTCCCAAGCGCATTTATGGATTACGCCACACAACCACGAAGATAGAAAAACCATAGTCCTCCTTGCCGCTTCTCTTCTTGCGCCGTAAGTATACTTCATCTACTTCGCACTTCCCCTTGTCGCCGATTTCACCTTTCGATTCTGTATTCTTCTCGATGTTTTCTTTTAAGCGTACAAGATGCATGAATCTCCACCACGGCTTACTCCGCGACTTACAAGGAAGACTTACAGCACTCGACAAAGGAACTACAACGTCACTAGTCCGACCGTCTTCTTCCGGAATCAATTTCCTCGATTCACTGATTTCACATGAATCCACAGGGAAGTGTTGATTGGGCGCTGTGATCGACTTTTGTTTTTTTTCTTTCATTGTAGATGCATGGATGGAGGTTGTTGTACTCATTAGTATTACCGGCATAAGTTTCGCAACATGGTCCAAATACTGTCCATCCAAGTCTCGTTTTAGCAGCAATCGGTTCGTCAAAACCTCCTTCGACGCATCGAGATGGCTTCCCTAGATGAATATTGTCTACACCGATTATGACGCGTGGCATCACGTTGGTATAGGAAGCGATAGGTATCCTCTTTAGATGTGGATACATCTGCGCCAGCTTCTCCATCTGCATTGTCTGCGTTGGTAATTTTAGGTCCTTCAGCGTATGCACCGTTCGCAGGTCATACACTACAGCGCCGTCGTGTATACCTGATATTTGCAGCTGTACCTCCAACGACTTGGATTCATTCCGAGAGGTGGTATTAGTCCAATATATTTGTATCGGTTGCGGTATACCATCTAATCCCAGCTCTTCAGTTCGCGATCAACGAAAGTACTCGATGAGCCCTCATCTATAAACGCAAGAGTGGTTACGTTTTTGTTCATGCCGCGTACTACAATGGGAACGTATCGGAAAAGTGAATTAGTGTCGGTGCTAATATGCGAATTTAGTGAGTGTTGTATGCTCCGGTGTGGTGGAGTTGTTTCTTCTACGCAGTGAAGTAACTTGTGATGAGTTTCGCGGCAACCGTCAGCTCCAAAACGCATACTCACGAAACACGTGCCCTTATGCGTTCCTAGACACGTCACGCATAACTTACGCCCCTGAACCTGCGATCGGATCTCCCGCACCGACAGTTCCATAAACCGACAGCAATCAGCCAACGTGCGGCAGAAGTCGTGGCACAAGGCACAGGGCGTTCTTTTCGTAGTGCTGTGAACGTTTACCACGCAAGCGGCATCGTAGGAGACCGTTTGGAAGGCACTGGCCACTCGAAGAACTCCTGTGCGGTGCGTCCTCTGAACCGTGGTCCGGTGAACGTCCTTCTGAAGAAGCGTCCGTCCCCACGATGGTGCCGCGTAACGGACAATACTATTCCCAACGTTAACCAAGGGTCTCCTTCTGCTGCTTTTTGGGCCACACTTATTCGGCATCAGAGCGGTCAAGACATTCGTGATACGTGATGCCTTGCTGCAAACCTTCTCCAAATGCCGACCGTGGTGCTGTTTGCGGCAGAGCTCGACCCCCAGGTATTTGAGCGATTCCGTGGATACGATCGTGTGTCCCCCCGCACGTAGTTGACCTACCTGCGGGTTGTGATGAGTGCAGAAGATCATGTAGCCGGTCTTTTGATGGGCCAGCTTCAATCCCACTCCATCCATCCAACGCTCGATCATCTCCAGGTTCCTCGTAGCAAGGTTGCTGATTTCCTGCGGGTCCCTCCCGATAAGGGTGAACGCCACATCATCAGCAAACCCTATAATGTCCGCACGCTTTCCGAACAGCTCTAAACGAAGAAGGTCATCGTACATAACATTCCACAGTGTTGGCTCTAGAACCGAACCCTGCGGGACACCTGCCGATACTGGTAACGAGACCATTCCTTCATCCGTTTCGTAGTGGAGCGTGCGATTCGGGAAGTAGTTCCGCAGCAACGCCTGGAGGTACGGTGGCGTGTTCCTTCGCTGCAGAGCTGCTCCGATCGCTGTCCAGTTGGCCGTGTTGAAGGCGTTCTTCACGTCGATTGTCACCATCGCACACAGTCGATCGCCCCTGCGCTTCTTGTCGAGCGCAACCCTTCCGTTGGCAATCACCCTGTTGATGGCATCCATGGTTGAGCGTCCTTTCCTGAATCCGTATTGGGCATCAGCGAGACCGCCCGTAGCATCCAGATGCTCCGTAAGTCTGCGCTGTATGAGTCGCTCCAACACTTTTCCCAGAACACTCAGCAGGCAGATTGGCCGGTACGACGATGATTCTCCGGGTGGTTTCCCGGCCTTCGAGAACAGCACTAGCCGTTGCCTCTTCCATTCGACGGGGAAGTGGCCGGAATCGATGTAATGCTGGAACGTTCTCATGAAGACGTGTGGAAACGCGGTCATCGCTGCAATCAAGGCCACGTTCGGAATGTTGTCGTCTCCTGGGGCACGCTGGGGATTGAGCGATTTTGCAATGCTCACCAGCTCACCATCGGTAACGGCATCCCGTGCCGTATCCTCATCCGTCAATCCTGTTGCCGTGGGCCATTCCATGGGCGGTTGCACCGGAAAAAGTTCGCCAACGATGTGCTGCAGCTTGGCTGGATCCCGTTCCATCGGTACTCGGGCTCCTTGCCACATCTGCCTCCAGATTTTGTAGCCTGGCCCGAATCCGTGAGGTCCCAGCTGTTCCGGAAGTTGATCGCCCTGCTCCTTCTTGCTCCGCTTGACCGCTTGCTCCAGTGCTGCTCTCGCTGCTGTGTACGCCGGAAGGCGATCCTGTCGCTGCTCTTCCGTTCGGGCTCGTGAGGCACTCAGACTTCCGTGATGAATTTGTCTGAGGTTTTGTTTGAAATATGCACACTATTTTCCCTGTTGCTTAGAAATGATTGAATTAATTTTATAATTGTAATGGGATAACCAAGTGAAATGGGTTTGAATAAAAGACCTTTGTGCCAGATGAAATCAAAAGCTTTTTCGCTGTCGAGAAATACCATACCAGTTGCTTTTTTAGTCAACCTATTGCTCTTTATGACGAAGTAGTTTATGCGTTGTTGACAGAGATGGTTGGAAGCCAAACTATTGGCTGGAGCTATTGGTATTATGTTATGTGTCTCGGTGTGGTGTTGAATTCTCTTCGCAATCAGTTTTTCAAATATTTTACCGATGTATCTGAGCTGATTGGTCTATAAATGCTTGGTAAGGATCTATTTTTAGTCGGTTTAGTAATTGCTATTAGTTTGGCCTGTTTCCATTTGTTTGGAAAATAACCGAGTTTGAAACAGCTGTTGAATATAAAATTTAAGTAAATTATTGCCTTTGTTAGAATTCTTTTCAGACATTTGTTGTTGATTTTAACCGACTCGACTGTTGTTTTGTGAGCTAATTCAAATTGAATTTTGATCGCTTCACATTTTTCTTGGGGAGACAATAATACCTTGCCCTCTGTTTTGAGAGGCCGAAAGTGGTGGATATTTTTTATTATTTTTACAAATTTCCACATTTTGTCATAGTTATATTTTGTTGATTGATATGCATGAGGTTTTTTTTTACCAGGCTTTATTTCTTAATAAGTCCAGCTCATATTTTATCTGCACGTTTAAGCTATTAAGTGCATTCTTCAAAATAGTACATTTTCTTTGCCTTTGCCAATTGCTCCTGGTCGTATTTATTTTTTTTTTATTAGGTCGTTAATAAATTGCGGGATTTGAATATTGTAGCGGATTTGAATATTGTTTGAACTGTTAAGGTTGAGTTCAGGGAGCATAATTTCGTTGTTTATATGATTTTTAAAACTCTGCCAGTTAGCTTCTTTGTAGTTGAAAACGGTTTGGTTTGGATTAGCCATTGGTTTGGTATGCACTATTTTGAATATTACAGGAAGATGATTTGACGATAATTCCGTAAAATTTTGGGGGTGGAGAGGTTGAGCAAATTATTGGTAAAATAATGTCTAAGGTAGATGGCGGGATCGGCCGAGTAGAAAGTGGGAGAGTTTGACAAAATGCAAACAGGACTATTTTCAATTCTACATCCAAACAGTACCTTTCCAACTGTGGGGTCTATGATACCTTCCACTAGTTTTTTTATATGGACTTTGACGTTTGGCGGCTTATTTGCTGCATGTTTTCCATACAAACCGCTCAGCAAAATAAACCTGCGTATTTTAGATTAGAAATTTTTTCTAATGTTAGTTTCGATCAGCTGCTCGACAAATGTCAAAACAAGGCATTTTTCTAGCACGTCTGAAACAGGCTATGCCATATTTGATTCGGGTGAATGTTGATTGAATTAGGATTTAAAACAACAATGAAATTACATAAGTTTCATTATGTTAAGCTTTTTATGAAAACTAATACAAATTTTTACTTGTGCTATGCCTTTATTTCGAACTACATTTCGACGCTGCAATTCCTGTTTCGTCAAAACGCGGTTCTACAAAACTGCAGCCTAATGTAATTCTTTATGTCAAAATGTTAGGTCCTTGAGGAATCCTTGCATGATGATATTACCTGTCAACAATTTCCCGCTTGATTCTGCTCGATGTTTTGACAGATCCAGGCTAAACATTTTAGCTTTCTAACTGAAGGTATCATAGACCCCTGTGTGGGATTTCATGCAATTCCAATGCCTATGTCTGCCATTCAGATCTCCACATATTAAATACCTCTCTTTGCTGCTGATGACTGTAATTATATCCTTCTTAAAGGCTTCAAAATTTTTGTTTGCTCCTGGGTGGTATCCCGAGATTATAGAGATATTACGACAAGGGGTTTGTACAAATAATTTTAGAGCTTCTATGACTTGGAGATTGTATGAATTCATTAGCTTGTGTCTAATACTAGATTTAATTATAATAGCAACATCGCCTTTTGTCCCTGTGTATCTATCTAGTCTCTCTCTCTTCTTGGCTTTTAACGACCTTACAGGTCACGCCGGCCATTTCTGGCTTACTAGACTTATTTTTACCACGTAGCCGGATAGTCAGTCCTTGCTACGGGGGGACGGTCCGGATGGGATTTGAACCCGGTCCGGCCGTGTGGACTGGCGCCGTTTATCACATGCACCATCGGGCCGCCCCCTATCTAGTCTATATACCCTAAAATTTGGGATGTAGAAATTTATATCCGGGTTTAGAAACTTTTCAGTAATTAAGAAGACGTCTATGTCACGTTTGTTTACATTATTAACTATCTTCATTTTTTTGTTTTGGACGCCGTTAGCATTCCAGTAGGATATTTTAAGCGCGTATGTATTCATTTCATTGTTCAGGCACGCAATATTTATTAACGATGTCAAAGATGATCATCAATTGTTCTTGTTTAGATCTACATGGTTGTAGTCTGCGGATTATTGCTTCTATTATCGGTAACATTTCTGCCTGGCCGAATATGTCGTGTTGGGGTGTGGGTTAGAACTAGCAACAAGTCTAGGCCATGCGACGGAAGGTCGTTGGCTCCAGCCCTGTAGCGGAGGCTTGTGAGGAAATAAAGGAAACTCGGTAGAGTTATGCACATATTTACGATTTGATGGATTTCTATGTGTTTGGTTGCTCAGTGGAACCGGCCGTTTTGGGCACTCCAGAAATCGGGTGGTGTGGTTACCACCACAGTTTGCGCATTTCAGCTTGTGCTCGTGGACTCGTCCGTCGCCTGCTGCCGGACCGGCGATAGTGGACATATTATCGGGTCGTGTTCGCCCGCACATAGGTACCATTTTTTATGTGATTGCAGTTCGATGCCCCGTGACCGAATAGCTGACACCTTTTGCATTGCATTGAACCTGGTTACGTTAACACAGTTGTCACCGAGATAACGGCTTTAACTTTAAGTTAACCGAGCCTCGGTTTGCTATCTGTCATTGAAACAAACAGGTTTTGGAGTGATTTTGTGGTGCAAAGCAAAGTCTGTGGAGTAATGAGGTCTCGGAATAGGCTTTGTTTACATCGACATCTTGGATTTGTATTCTGGCAGTTAGATGTCCTTGGCTATGTATTGGTGACTTGTATACTGAACAAATTTCAGCGCTCGTAGTTTTGGCGACAGTCGTTGCAATGTTAAAATGCGAGGAATACATGTACTATTCCATAAATTTCCATTGCGCATTGTATTATACGATAATCACACTATTAAAAGATTTCGTTTTAAAATAAAATCTACAACAAATAACCGTAGGATATCTTGAAAAAAAATCATGTGTACACGAGCAGCTGAAGCAGCCTCCAAAATAACCGTACACATACAACTACACAACATCGTGTAGGGGCTTCGGACACCTAACTGTCATTTTATTTTTCATTGTTATTCCAAGAGCTGCCAAAACCCCTATATTACGAAACCTCATTACTCTGCAGACTTTGGGTGCAAAGTTAAAAGTGCAAAAAGTAGTGAAAATTAATGATTTTTTGAATGTTCTAAAGTAAGAGGATGTAAGAATATACGATATTTGTGGTAAACATGTTTGTAGGATAAGTTATTTTCATTTTAGTTTACGCTACACAGTCTAATTTGCTTTTTCTGCCGGGAAAAAATGTTTGGCTACGTCGAAGAGCTACTGTTGCCACCAACGGAGTTACCCCGTTGCAGCTGCTAGTGTCGGCGGAATTCCTTCCAAGCTAGCTGAGTCTGGATCGTTTCCCGCTCACCTGGGGTTGGCGTTGCTTAATCAAGATCGGAAAAGTGCCTCCGACTCGTAATAAGAACTCAGGGACGAGTTGCTTTCAAGACTGATTTCTTTATTCAAATTATGCTACTTATATACTAGATAGTTGTTTCGTCGACGGCGTTCTGTTTATTTATTTTATTTATTGAGTATTACGGGCTGTGCCGTATTGTCGAGATAATTCTCGACTAGGGTTTTACATTCTATGGTATTCTTTTATAGTAGGAATTTCCTCCTACCAAGCTGCCTTATCCCGGGCATATTCGGTTGATGTGTTTTCCTGATGTCCAATGTCCAGTTGTCCGCAGTCCAGTTGTCCAATATCATGTTGTCCAATGTCCTGATCTCCAATGTCCAAATCCTAGATATCGTTGATGGGGTCTGTCGATTCTCTTGTTCCAGGTCTTCTGTACGCTTTCTGGGTTGTTTTCTGTGCCTCGATGTGCCACGTGCAACATTACTCACTACTATAAAAACAAACAGACCAAACAACACTTACTTCTTGATAACTAAGAATAGGGAAACGTATACATTTAAACATTTTAAACATTTAACCATTTAAACCGTGTTCTCTGGCGAATCTGAAAATAATTTTCATATATGGCACGTCTCCTGTGGCCATTATGTCTCTAATTGGGACATCCGGATCCCTGTTGATTGCCGCTATTGCTGCCAACAGTGATCCCCTGACATGCCCTGAGGGAGCCGCTAGTTGGCAATAGATTATTGCACTATCAGCAAATTTTATATAATCTGGAAACAAATAAAGACTCCGACGGCTCCGGACGGCTCCGACGGCTCCGGACGGCTCCGGAAGGCTCCGGACGATTCCGGACGGCTCCGACGATTCCGACGGCTCCGGAAGGCTCCGGACGATTCCGACGGCACCGGCTGCCGACTAGGCGGCTCCGGACGGCTCCGGACGGCTCCGGGCGACTCCGGACGGCTCCAGGCGGAATCGTGGTTTTAACCTAGCCGGAAACGGAGCCGGAGTTGCTATGCTCGGAAGCGGTTCGGAGCCGTGGGTGCGATTCCGAGAACCCATCACTATATCCTTTTACCTATACCTACACTCCTACCTTCGGCTACACCAATACAATTATATTTCTACTAGTTAATAGGCCCGGTTACATGGCTACACAACAGATCTACGTAATGCCAAGGTATGTTCTATGTCACATCTAGTAGAAGTTTTTTTATCATGCTGAAAATGTTCTGATATAATTACGGCTTACGTTGGCGATACTACGCTACTTACAGTGAAATTCAGCCTTACAGACTGAACATGCCAATTTGCTTCGAACATCAGGTGAATTTCATCTGTTACAACCAAAAGGAAAAATATCCTGTACAAAATTTTTTCATCAAATCGAATAATTCCTTACCCTTCGCCGTGCGCTCCTAATATCCGATTTGAGAATTATTCGTTCGTTTTGAGGATTTCAAAGTTGGTCAAGGCCAATATCAGCCCGGCCATCGTGGTTTTTAATTGCTTCTTTTCAACCATCTAAAATGTAGAATTTACTATCTTGGCTCCGTCAGAATTTCTTTACAATCGCCAAAATAGGGAAAATTCAAACATTGAACTTCGGGTTTCTTCAGTCTTGGTTTCATGATGTGCCATTGTAGGATCGACCACGGAAAAACAAATATTTTCGGAGCGCATGACATGCATTCCGTTTTCTACAACCATTAAAAATAGCAAATTGTTGAAGAAAATGTCTAGCCAAATTCTAAAAATCCTTACCCCTTACCGACAGCAAATCAGAACAGTTTAAAGCAGTATATTAATGGATGTTTTCACTGTTTTTCAAAATTTGCTGTGGTCAATGGTGGGCCGGTGGCCCGGTTGCCTTTTCCTGGTAATATTATCATCATCTTCACCAGCTATTCCTTTTCTCCTGAACGGGCATCACCATTTACTTTTCTTCTTTTTTTAAATTCACTACAACTTGAAGAAGTCTTGGCCAGCCATTGCTAACCTTCCTTGGCTTTATTAACCCGTAGCGAGACAGTCTGTCCTGCGTACGGAAGTTTAGCCCAGATGGGATTTGATCGCCCGTTCTGTGGTGTACAAACCCGCGCCGCTACCGCTGAGCGGGAATTGCTGGCTCAGCAAATCCAAAATGCAAAATCTTCGTGGAATTGCTTCAAATTAATATTCTGCTGCTAAAATGTGGTTGATTTTTCTTTCTTGAACTTTTGCTTACTTTCACACTTGTGGCCAACACACTCTGGAAACCGTACCACTTGTACCATTTCTACAGCCAGTCCACTATGAAATATTTAGCATTGTCCTACCGTAGAACATCGTTTTGTGTAATCCATTCACATTTCGATAAGTTGAAGTAGGCTTAGGTCCTGTACAACAACCAAAAACCACATCAGCTGCGTTACTGCACGAGTAGAATTTATATATAGATTTCTATAAGAAGCGGCTATCATTTTCTCTTTCGCTCCTCAAGTTCGACTCTTTCGATCTATCGCTGTTCATACATACATGGGACGCGGACAACATTAAAATTCAACTTAAGGTCTTCGTTTAGTGCGACAAACACTTTTCCTCTTGCCTTGGAATTGTTTCATTCTTTGTGGCGCATGTGCTAGTTTTAATTTAACATAATTTTCCACATATGCCATGTCCACTTCCACTCCCATATGATTTGTGGAAAGAGATTTCAAGAGCCGCATTATGTTACCATATTTCTTAACCGCTATCTTCTTCCCTCCAGAGCCTTCCCAACTACATATAGCGAGCAAACCTTTGTAAAAAATTATGTCAAGAGCTTCGTTTAGTCGGTTTCTCGCATCATGACTTTGGATTTCCGCACGCTATGGTTTTATCTTTTCAAGTTCTGATTCGTCTGCTATCATGTTTTCAAATCCATCCAGTGCTTCCAAATTCGACAAAACATCGAAAGCGGAAGGTTCGAAATCGTCGGAAATTGTACTAACTGGATGCATCGTTGCAGAGAGTTCTTTTAATATTACTAATTATAATCCACTGGAGTGGAATTTACGCGAAGACGCGATTTTTACTTAAGTTCGCGGAAATGAAACGCGGACGCGACTGTTCCCGTTCGTTGTAAGATTGTAGGTCTTCTTTATTTCTACAATATTTCCTTATATATTAACATGTGTTGATGGTGTTGGTTCTTATCCTAAACGCCGTGAGTTGGTGTTAGTTTTGGGAACGTGAGAGGTAAAATCCTAGTTATATCTGTTAATGTTGTTTTAGGATTTGTCCGTTTGGTCAAATCGTCCGATTTAGCCGTTTTAGTTAATTGCACCGCGAGCATTGGTATATTTTTCCTGTCGACCTTTTGCCTGTCCCTATCTTTCCTGGACGCAAATATGTTGCTTGATCGGCTAGTTTCTTAAGGGATCGGATGCAGTTTATTGCATGCTACATATGGCACGGCGTGTGGGCGTAGCCCAGGTAGCAATGTTGCATGACTTCCCCTCGTTTCACGTCCGATTTCTACCCCGCGCGGCTCAGCGCACCCACGAACGAAAGTGTCGCGCCCGAGGGCTCGTGTTGCAAGCTATTCCCGTCACATTCTGGCCCAAACGAGCTTTTCTTCCCTCTCGCTCATCTCGCTCTTGTTCATTTTCGAGCGTGCAACAAAGTGTTCAGCTTCGCGATGTCGCATCGCACACACACACGCCATCGGCCATGGATCCATCCTGATTGGCTGTTATCAAATGATGGCGCCGATTAGGATCACTATGTGTGAATGGTGTGGATTAGAATTGTGTTGGTCAAAATTAGTTGTTATAGCAAATTTTGCATTTTTATGCATATTTAATAATAAAAAATATCTTTTTATTGATTAAATATTATTTTTAATTTTCAAGAAGGGGTAAAAAATAATCTCCTTCAATAATTTCTTCCATTTATTGAATTTATTTACTGTTGATAAAGTCAATTAATTTTATGGTCAAAAATATTGATCTTTAATTTGAGATAAACCATAGTGCCGTTTGTTTTGGCTCTCTTCTCGCTCTTGTTGGACATTTTCGCAAACAGTTTTGGATTTTGCTGGACACGGTTCAGCTTCGTGGCGTGTTATTTGAAGCTAAATTTAGTTAAGTTTAATTAATTAAGTGCACCGCGAATGTGTCTAGAAAGCGTTTAGTTCTAGAAAGGCTCATAACCCATGTGTAAAATAGTGAAAAAAGTGCGTCTGTGCGTAGGTGGACGGCGAAGGAAGCGGATCATCCTGGAGCAAGCGGAACATTGGAGAATGCGGCTAAAGTTGCAGGGAATGCAGGCAGCCTCGATGCAGTTTTCGTGCATTTAATGTATCGACGAAAGTTTTGGTAAGTTTGCAATGATTGCAAGTTCTAATCAGTGTGTAAAAAGTGTTTTTTTTGCTTTCTCCCACAGCTTTTCATCGGGCGCCGCCAACACCGTGCACCGCATTTCCAAGGAAATCCGTCCTTGTGGAGGAAGGAAGACGTGCGAGGGGCCAGAGGGAATGCCAGGACAAGCGCGCGCGGCTGAAGAACGCCGATGGAAGGAAGGATCGACCGGTACGAAGAGGCGCGGATCAGCTGGCGGCAGTACAGAGTGTACCAAATAATGTGAGCAATTGGTGAGTAAATAAAAAAAGAGAATGAAGAGAGAATTTTTGGTGTCATCATTTCATACGATCCGAAAAGTATTGGGGTGGGGGTAAAATGGTACGATACATCGCATGCAACACGCGACATGTCGCAGCGATCACACCATTTGCTGCTGCTCTTTCCCGCATTTGGGTTAGCGATTGGGTTTAATCGCTCCCATACAAAAGTTCATGCGACATCGGCGATTTTGCTGCCTGGGAGGTTTGTTATTGCTATTTTGTGTATCGCGTTCGTTCGTACAAAGGATGCTGTTTTATTGTATTTGATTTATGCATTTCGAGACCTTTACCAATGATAACATAACGAGATGCTTTGTATTTTTAATATTTTGGGTTATCGCTTTTTTAGGATAGCGTACTGGCGGTTCCTAGTTATGAAATTGCATTTTGGATATGTTGAATCGCGTTTATTACTTAGCCTTTCCTGTTGCAGTGTTTATACAGCTGCATGTTGTAGATTCGAACCTAAGTTTGCCAGGCGATCCTGCGTAGCATCCTGTTTATTTAGAACGGTGTACCATTCTTTGTTCATTTTCAACTCAAATTTATTGCATCTTTGCTAACGTTTAATAGATTTGAAAATGTGTTTAAAAACGTGAATCAGAACGATTGATCGTTGCGTTCACAACACTAATAATTGCGTACTGCGTGCCTCTATTTTCAACGTTATCCTCCAGCAGGCGTTGCAGCAAGTATGGCCAGAGGAATGGTTGACGTTAGTTGGCTTCGATGAGACCGGCATGGAAGAAGCGGATGCTCCAGCTTCAACAACCGCCGCAACCTGTCCAGCAAACCGAGCAACGGTTCCAGCTTTGCGGGGCGCAGATGGAACCGGAACAACAGCGGCAGGAACAGCTGGTGGTGGTGCAACAACCGCCGCAACCTGTTCGGCAAACCGAGCAACGGTTCCAGCTTTGTGGGGCGCAGATGCAACCGGAACAACAGCGCCAGAAACATTCGATGATGCAACAACCGATGCATTCTGTCCGGAAAACTGTACAGCGGTACCAGCTTTGCGGGGCACAACCGGAACCGTCACCGCAGCATCAGAAGCAACTGCACCAACCGACCGGCCAGTAACCCTCACTGGTACTTTGCTGGGTGCAGGTGCACTCACGGTTGTTGCGGCAACTTGTGATGCTGGTCCAGCTAACGCCTGCTGTCCAGCCAATCGCACCACTGTTCCTGGCGGACGTGTTATCATCGGCATCGGAACACCAGCAGCTTCAACAAATCGCGGCACATAACTGCATTTTATGCATAACTGTATAAAATACAGAGCATTAGTTTTGCTGGAAATTAAATGTACAACTAAACACACTTTACTAACCTATTTTTTTATATTTGCAGGTATATAATGGTAAAACACAATAAACTCAAGAGTTTATTGTGATGGCGCTTTTAAAACGGTAGAATTTACGAATGCAAATGTCTGTCACAATAACCCAGCTTAAAAATGACAAGCACAATGGTTCAGCGTGATCGGTTCAATATTGGTATTTTTTTTTTAATTTTTTAAAATAATGTAGCGCGAATTAATGAATAAAAAATTTATTTACAATATTTATTTATTTACAACATTTATTTTTTATTTGTCTGTGGGGCGGCCCGGTGGTGCATGTGATAAACGGCGCCAGTCCACACGGCCGGACCGGGTTCAAATCCCATCCGGACCGTCCCCCCGTAGCAAGGACTGACTATCCGGCTACGTGGTAGAAATAAGTCTAGTAAGCCAGAAATGGCCGGCGTGACCTGTAAGGTCGTTAAAGCCAAGAAGAAGACTCGATCTGTCAAAAAACTGTTCCAAATTGTTTGCCGGGTCTCAACCTATACCGAGGTTGTTATAATAAGATATAGCACTTCTCCCCTTCGTAAAAAAAATTCTCCTTAGTGCTACGAATATTTATAAATTCATTCGGAGAGGAGGTTTACTAACACGGCTGGAGCGTCGAAGATTTCCAGACCCTCAGCACTGTCTGGTAGGTCAGGCTCAACGCGCGGAGAGCTTCCAGGGTCAGCAAAAGGCATCGTTGTTGTTGTTTACGTAGCATTCTGAGTTGCTTCCACCAGTATTGTATCAGCAGTTTCGTTGGTCGGGCTCGCAGTTGAGACCGGGGTAACCACTGTAGGCATGGTTGACTCGTCGTGCATGATAAACTTATCCTCACTAGGAGTATCCATCGAGCTTCCTTGTAATTCGGCGGCCACACCAGCTATATGATCTGTATATGGCGTCCCCAGATTCGTCCATCGTCCAAGCGTACCGCATATCGAAGTCTGCCGTCTTTTTCCGCAATTACCCCAAATTTCCACTTATTTTGTGATAGAAAATCTCGCACTCTATCACCATCCTTGCATTGGCGAACTGCAATATCAGCTTTCATTCATTGGTTGCAGCAGACGTTTCTTTCCTTGCTAGCAGCAGATCGATTTTCGATCGTATTTATCGTCCAAACACGAGCATTGATGGCGATTTACCAGTGGATTGGTAAATCATCTTCCAGGATGATATGGTGCTCCCATTTTATATACCAGTCCATTCATCTTCAAGAAATGTTAAAACACCGCTGATGTGAATTGAACTCCGTGGTCGCTAACAAGAACTGAAGGTATTCCGATCTTGCTGAATATCTCCCGACACATATTCACGGTGTTTTCGCCAGCCGTTGATTTGCAGATTTGTTTCTCCGGTTATTTGTTGTAAGCATCCACGTAGATAAAAAATAACTGTCCATAAATGGACCCGCAAAATCAATTTGCACCCTTTGAAATGGTGCATTCGGTGTTTCCCAGCAGTGTGGATTCATTTTGGCAGGTTCTATCCTCGGCCACCAGCAGTATCCTCTAGCGAATGACTTAGTGCGAGTTATTCCAAAATGGACCAATTGTAACTCTTGCAATACACGTTTCCGGAGAGAAGCAGGCACGTACACACGAATTCTCCGTTGCAAGAATCCTTTAGTAAAAATTCATGTTGCTCTACACCAAACCGATCTGTGGCGTCAATTTTTTGTCCATGTTTGATGCCTTGCAGTAGCTTCCGAGCTGAACGATCCTCGGCGGTGGCTTGTCCTAATTCGGCAGCCGTCAAAGATAGGGTCGCTATTTGATTCAGCTCTTTTGAATCCGACTAATCAATCACGTTATCAGGATCGGTCACATTTAATGGAATTCTCGACATCGCATCAGCATTTGCGTGATCTGTAGACTTTCGAAACTTGATGGTGTAATAGAAACTTTGTAAAAAGGTAGCATGCGTAGTGCAGACATCACCGGCAGTCCTTTATGCTCTTCAAAAATTTTCGTGATGGCTTGAGTAGAGTGAATTTCCGGCCATATATCAACTGGAAAAATGTTCTCACTCCAAATAAAATCGTATACGCTTCTTTATCCACTTGCATGTACTTCTGCTGTATACGGTTCAATGTCTGCGAAGCAAATTGTATCGGACGTTTTGTCCCGTCAGCATATACGTGACTAAGTACCGCCCCTACGCCATAGGAGGAAGCATCCGTCGCCCGTAGTAGTGGTAGTTCTGGTGAGGAATGCACCAGGCAGTTGTCGGATTGCCTTTGACTCTTGACCATCTTGAAGGAGTCTTCGCATTGTCTTGTCCATCTGAATGGTACATCCGGTTTCAGCAAGTTGTTCACAGGGTACAAAATCGTACTTAGGTTCTAAAAAAGAACTGTCCGTAGTAGTTGATTAATCCGATGAAAGAACGGACTTCGTCTCTATTCTTCGGTCTTGCCATATCTTGTATCGTGTCTACTTTCTTCCGGATCTTGTGGATTCCCTTCTGGTTAATTAATTATCCGCAATACTCAATCGCCTCTTCAAAGAATTGGTACTTGTCTTGATTTACACGTATACCACGATCGTTCAATCGCCTGAGAACCTTCTCCAGTCGACTCTAATGTATTTCACCAGTGATTTTTATATCGTCCAAGAAAACAATTCCACCCAGCCATCGTCTGCGTAGTTGTAGGGGCCCCGAACAGGTGGGCTATAGGGGCTAATAGGGGTCTCCAAAAATGACTCCACCCTCGGTCAGCACTTTTGAAAACAGTTTTCAAAATTCAGTTTTTCGACAGTGTGACCATACTTTTGGGGCCCCAATTACCATTACGCTTAGGGCCTCCGAGAAGCTTGACCCGCCACTGGTTGTGAACGCAACGATCAATCGTTCTGATACATATTTTAAACACATTTTACAAAACTACGATACGCTCATTTAAGAGCATCTTAAGCTCACATCTTAAATATGACGTCAGTTTGGAAATCGTTAGGAAAAATGCAATAAAATGTTAGTTTAAAATGCACAAGGAATGGTACGCCGTAGAAAATAAATACAAGATGCTACACAGGATCGCACGGTAAAACTTAGGTTCGAATTTACATCATGTAGCTGCATGCATACTGTTGGAACCGTGCTTAAATTGCTTGGTGGCAGGACAAAAAGAGGACTGTTGAACTATATTAAAATTGTTAAAACAGTACAGATTGTTAAATTGTTAATTTTTTTCAGATTGTTCAGAGTTTGACCAAAGAAATAAAGACAAGATAACGGCTGTGCCGTAACACATACTGTAACAGGAAAGTACCAAGTAAATAAATGTGACTTCAATGCAACTCATAATTAGAGATCACATATACATCGTATAATATGTTGTAGTATATTCATTGCTACTAAACGAAGACCAACTGAGAAGAAAGCTAACACACAACTACAACAGGTTATGGGCCCAGGCACCATGGAGAAAGTGATTCTCGGTATTCCGCGTTTTGACGGTGATGGAAACTTCAACAATTGGAGTTTCCGAATAAAAATGGTACTGGATGCGGAAAGCGTGTTGCATACACTCACCGATGACATTCCTGAGGACACAAAACTCAGAGAGAAATTCGATCTTGCGGATCGAAAAGCCAAGTGCCTGTTAGTGGGGTTTCTAGCAGATCAATGCTTAGAAACAGTGCGTGACGCGTCAACCGCGAAACAAATGTGGAATTGCTTAAACGAAGTATACGCGAACAAATGTGTAACAAGTCGTACAATTTTGAGAAAGCAACTAGCGCAACTCAAGATGCACGAAGGTGATTCCATGCGTGCTCACATCAACGCGTTCGAAGACATAGTTCGGCAGCTCCGGACGGCTGGTGCAAATGTATCAGAGGCGGATGTAATTTCGCAACTTTTTCTTAGTGTACCCGATTCATATGACCCGTTGGTCATAGCGCTTGAAAATCTCCAAGAACAGGAGTTAAATATGGATCTGGTGAAGCAGCGCTTCTTAGCGGAAGAAAGTAAAAGAATCGAACGTGTAAAAGTAAAAGAAAAAGTAAAAGACAATGATGCATCAGCGGCTTTTGTGGGGCACAAGGAGCATAAACGTCAAGGTTTTACGGGAAAATGCCATAAATGTTGAAAAATAGGACACATTAACACGTTGTCTGCCATCGTTTGCATGCGCGTCGCATTTTTTTCCCATTGGAATCTTGACGGATGGCTGAAACATGATTTTCTTGTTGCGGACTGAATTTGGTTGTGTTTTTGACGGGTATTTGTAGCAATTCCGAAGCAATCATCTCCCTAAATTCTCTTATTCCGATGTTTCTCTTTGTTGCAGTTTTAAAAACCACTAAGGCGTTTACTACAGAGGTTCCCAATAAAAGCTCGATTCCTAGCTTGCGGTACCATTTGACGCCTTTCCTCATTGTTGTGGCATATGAGATCATTTGGTCCGAATAATCAATCCCACATTTTCCTTTGTTATAGTCTACTACAGCTAGTGGTTTTAGTTTTGTAGCAGACTGATTCGCGTAACATTTTTTTGTAGTTTGTACCATGTATGGAGCATGCTTCGTTGATAACATTCTTGCGTCGCGAGAGTCTTTCCATTTCAGAACCACAATTCCGTTTTCGTCTTCTTTTGCAATCATTTCACCTTTTTTTAATTTACAGTCCAAAACATCTCTTGGCATGGATTTTTTGTTATGCCGTAAGGTTCCTACAAGGTGAGTTTTCCGATCTAAGCATGTTAGAGCCAGCTCATAGCTTGTGTAGAAATTGTCAACATATAATGTTCGTCCTTTTTCGTAAAGTTTTTCAGTTTTATACAAACATTATGAGCCAATCTAGTTTCTCTGATACCCTCCGAAGACTTTCCAGAGTAAATTTTAGAAGCCCATGTAAATCCTTCGCTTGAACATAACTTAAACATTTTAATTCCGTATTTGTGCGCTTTACTTGGAATGTATTGTCTAAAGATGAGTCTGTCACGCCATGGAATCAATGTTTCGTGAATAACGATGTTTTCTCCTGGTGTGTACACTTTCTGATACTTTTCTTGTAGTTTATCCATGAAATTTATTATTTTTCCTTGCCGATCTTTAGGGGATATGGACGTGTTATCGGTGAAATGGAGATTACTGAGTAATATCTCGAACCTGTTCCGCGACATAACGGTAGATGGAAGCTTAAAATTGTATAATGTATTTTTGGACCAATAATTTGCCACTGGGTTTACTTTTACCAATCCCATCCATAGGAATAATCCAAGGAACTTTTTCATTTCTGCCGAATTAGTTGGTTTCCATTTGCTCATTCGTGCTCCTTGTGATAATGTAGCATTATCCAACTTTTGTAAAGCATATATGTTTGTTTGGGTTACAATCATTTCAATGATTTCCTCGTCGACGAATAATTGAAACACGTTATAAGGTGTCATATCCAAAGGCGGCAAACTTAACTGATTTTCTTCCACAAAAGCAAATGATTTTTGTCGACCGGTAAATTCACTCCATGCAGTTGATTGGATTGTGCTTTTTTGTTGCGGTGAGCCCTCAGGATTTCTTTCTTCTTCTAACTCCAATTCTCTAAAAACATCTGGAAGTGCAGATTCGTCACAATCACTATCACTACCATCGTCATTATCAGACTCAGAATCAGACGATACTATTCTGTTTCTAGTATTCTTTTTTGGTATTCTGATGTCTTCCTCATCGCTGCTCTGTGCTTCGATTAACTTTGGCATGTTTGCTTCAAACATTTCTTGGGGTGATCAGTGAACCTTGCGCTTAAAAATCCGAAGTGCAATTAAAGTGATCAAAACAGCAGGTGTACAACCCAGCGAAAAAAATCATCACCTCGTAGGGAAGCACACAGTAGAACAATTGATTATAGGTAAAAAGGAGGAATTCATAGAAGTGATTTTGTCAGAATCTGATACATCCGATTCCCTTGCAAGCAGTAGTTGGAGTCGGAATGTCACCGACTTTTGCGAGAGGCGAAGAAAGGGAAGGGAAGGGAGGGGAGGGGAGGGGGGGGGTTCCAAGAATGAAATTCCATGGAATTAGCCCAACAAACGACATTGTGGAGCGACTGAGACAACAAAGAGAATTGGTGAATTTGATTTAAAAGAGAAATGCAAAAGCAAATGCAATCGTTTCAAAGAGTGATTCCGTGGCCTGACGGGGCAGTTTAGTGGGCATGTATGGTGGCAGACAACGTGTTAAAAAGAACTGTCCTACGTCAAATGTTAAAACGGTGCAACAACAACTCCGGTTGTGTGTGGATCAAGTGTATGGATTGTTGATTCGGGCACTTCTGAGCATATCACAAACGATAAGTTAATGTTTTCAAGTTTAGAAAACATTGAATTACCTTTAAAGATTGCGGTGGCAAAAGAAGGTGCGGAAATCACAGCCACACATAAAGGTGATCTAAAACATCTAAAATGTTTGAAAAGTGGAAATTCAGGCCTGATTACTCTACAAAACGTTTTGTGTATCCCGGATGCAAGAATAAATCTCTTGTCTGTTCGAAAAATGGAAAAGGCTGGTTTAAAAGTGACCTTTGTCCATGGAAAAGTGAAGGTATTCAAAAATTCAGAACTGTTGTTAGCCGGTGAAAGGAGTGGTAAACTTTATACAGTTGAGCTCTTCCGTGAACAATTGGAAACAGGAACAGAATGGTTTTTCAGTGGAAAAACGCAAAAAGAACATGATTTGTGGCATAGAAGGTTGGGCACCTAAGTAACAAATCTTTAAATACTGATAAAGAATAATCTGGTATTGGGACTACCGATTAGTGCTGTTCCTGGTAAAACGGACAAAGTGTGTGAAACATATGTCACAGGCAAACAAACCAGGGCGTCGTATTCTACACAGAAAGGAAAACAATCCACGCGAATTCTGGAAATTATACACTCGGACGTATGTGGTCCGATGCAGAACATTGGAGTGAACGGTGAAAAATATTTCGTTCCCTTCATCGACGATTGGAGCAAGTTTACCGTAGTATTCTTAATAAAAACAAAGGCCGAGGTTCTTCAAAAGTTTTGTGAATACGAAGCGGTGGTGTGTGCTAAGTTTGGCAGGTGCATTTCCAAACTTAGATGCGACAACGGTGGTGAATATAAAAACACCGAGTTTCAATAGTATTGCCAACAAAGAGGCATACAAATGGAATGGACTAATGCATATACGCCAGAACAAAACGGGACAAGCGAGCGGATGAACAGAACGCTTATGGAGAAAGCACGCTGCATGCTGGAAGACAAAGGCGTACACAGAAAGCTGTGGGGTCCTGCTATAGAAACTGCGGCTTACTTGGTGAACAGGAGTCCAGCTGCTGCTCTTGGAAAAACTCCATATGAGGTATGGAATGGGCGGAAACCAAACGTGGGGAGCCTAAAGGTTTTTGGAACCAATGGTTTTGTGCACATCCCGAAACAGTTTAGAGGTAAATTTGATGCAAAATCCTGGAAAGGGGTGTTTGTTGGATACACTGCAAACGGGTATCGGATTTGGAATCCAAAGAAAAATTGCATTTACGCCTCTCGTGATGTTATTTTTAGTGATGAAGAAAAAGTTAGTGTTATCGAAAACAACACAGTAGTTGTCCCTAAGGAAGTTAGTTCAAATCATTTACAAGAAACAGAATATGTAGAAGAACAACAAATTCCACAATTGGAAGAAAAATATGAATCCGCTGAAACAAGTTTCGATAGTGCAGGAGAAAAATCGTTCAGCGATTTTGAAGAAACGTTAGATGAAGTAGGAACCAATCAACGTGAAAAGACAACACCAATATGGCATAAAGATTACGAGATGAATTATGCTGGGTATGCTTTAAACGCATTAAGTTTTGTGGATGACATTCCATGCTCCATTTCCGAATTAACCCAAAGAAATGATTGGAAAGAATGGAAATCTGCAATGGATAAGGAAATGCAGTCTATGAAAAAGAATAATAATAAAGACACTTGTAAAAATGGGTAAAAAAGTCGTCACTAAGCGGCACAATAAACAAAAGAGTAAAAAAGGCCAGAATTTTGTCAGCCAAACGGAAAGCCGGACAGTTGGATTTAATGCAACTTTTGTTTGGTTTTATTATTTATTTAAGCAATTTAATATTTTGTGCTATCACTTTATACTAATTTTCTGCATATTTCTGGCCCAAATTCTTCCCATTCCTTTCTAACCGCCTCTTCTAATTGTGCTTTGTTTGTTGCACGGTGCACTGCTACTTTTTTCTTCGAATGGGCCCACAAATGTTCGATTTCCAACACTTTTGGGCAATTGTAAAGCAACCACATACGCGCTACCCATGATTTGTGCTTTGGATCATTATCCTGGTAAAACATAAAGTCCTCAGATATTCCCATTTTCTCAACACTTTCTTTAACTGTTTGCTTTAACATGTCTATTTAATAAAATTTATCCATTATACTCTTGATGAAATGCAGTTTTCCAACCCCGTGAGCCGACATGCACCTCCATAGCATCAAGGAGCCTCCACCAAACATAACAGTTTTGATTAAACACTTCCCCTTAAACGCCTCGTTATCTTTACGCCATATATATCGCCGTTCATCTGATCCAAACATGTTAATTTTTGTTTAAAAATTAATCTCAACTTTATTTTCAGAAGTAAATTAATTTGCCTTGTTCCAAAATTCAATATCTTTGTCTACATAAGCTTTAGCAAATTCCAGTCGTATTTTTCGATTTTTCTCCGATATCAAAGGTTTCTTTCGCGGGGTTCTTGCATGAAGTACATTGCGAGGTAAATAATTCCGAACGGTTTGAGCACTTACATTGATGTTATGGACGGCTTGTAACATTTTTTTAATATCCACTGCAGTAGTGAAAGGGTTCTTTTGAATGGTTCTACGAATGAATCTTCTTTCCCTTGCTTGGATTTTATACATGAAAGTGCAATTTTTTACAGTTTTCTCGACACTTTTAGTAGTTTTATACTTTTTAACTATGTCTTGAACCGTCGACTTACTAATATTATCCAAACTACTTATTTCCCTAACGCTTTTTCGATCTTTATGTCTTTTTATCTTTGTGTTTCTTTGTATCAAAGTAGTATGAGGCATAATAAGGATAAAAATGGAATAATTATTTGTTTCAATACGTCCGAATGCTTGATGCGAGGGCCACGAATCGACTGAATCAGTAATAGCACTGTATTAAGTGTCGAAGCTAGTTTCTGCAACACTTTAGTAGAAGAAATTACTAAGAAATCCAACTGTCCGGCTTTCCGTTTGGCTGACAAAATTCTGGTCTTTTTTACTCTATTTTTTATTGTGCCGCTTAGTGACGACTTTTTACCCGTTTTTTTTACACGAGCTTCGAAATAAGGTGTGCAAAGATGAATTCATAAGAAAAAAAAATTTTTTTGTTCCGCATGTGCAATATTAGTTCTCAAAGCTGGACAAATGCTCAATTCGCTGGACAAATGCTCAATTTTCGACTCAACTCTATGGTGAATTGATGTATCAAACGAAGTTTTTTCACCACAGCTGTGACATTACCGCGGTGTTATGGTGAGCGTTCATGTCAACAAAGCAAAGTGAAAGTGGAAGTGCTTCACCAGTGGCACAAATTCAAATTTTCGACTCAACTCTATGGTGAATTGATGTATCAAACGAAGTTTTTTCACCACAGCTGTGACATTACCGCGGTGTTATGGTGAGCGTTCATGTCAACAAAGCAAAGTGAAAGTGGAAGTGCTTAGCTGTAAAGTTTCATTTAAAAGTGTTGCGGTAAAATGAACACTACACCATCAGCTTGATCTGGCCGCAGGAAGAGCCGTGAACTAGAAGGACAACGAAAATCCGGCGCGTTTACCGGCGCATGGCGCAGCTTCTGAAAGCATATGAAAAGCACCATGGTGAAAAAGGTCAAAAAGGTGAGTCGAAACAGGACTGCTAACCGGCAGCAGTTTCGACTCACCATGTATGGAGTTGTCAAAATTTTCGACCCGCCGAAACTGAGTCGACATATGAGTCGAAAATTTGAATTTGATGCGTTTTGTGCCACTGGTGATGTTATAAATGTTCGGGCAGTATACATGAATTGTGCGAGGGTGTTAGGAATCAATTCAAGTATTCGATCCTACGACAATATACTGCAACGGAATAATACGTGTAACCGCGAACTAATCTATAAGTAACTATGTATATATATTTGGTTATATTGAATAAACAGTTTAGTTGTCTGCTAGCTTTCTTCCCAGTTGGTCTTCGTTTAGTAGCAATGAATAAACTACAACATAATAAACATAAACATCTCGATGTACTAATATCGATTAAAAAAGGTCTCGACAAGCAAAAACGAAACAATATACAGCATCGATCGTACGAACGAGCGCAATATGAAAATAGCGATAAGCATAATCAGCATACGACCGCACGCTCTGGCAAATGAATGAATACAACAGAACCTGCATCTCGCACATTTAAAAACAGATCAGATCAGGCGATGTATCTGAGTTTAAATAAAACAGGGACAGGCAAAAAGATAATATGGGTCGAACGGGAAAACTCACCGATTAACTAAAACGTCCAAATTGGACGACGGTCACAAAATCCTAAAATATCACTGCCAGATATAAACTAAGATCATTACCTCCCACGCTCTCGACATTAACGCACACTCACGGCGTGTAGGATAAGCAGTAACACTATCAAAATTTGTTAATATATAAGAATCATTTTGTAAAAATATAGCACTTACAAACTTACAACGAGGCAGAACAGTCGCTTCCACGTTTTATTTCGACTTTTCTAGAAGAATCGCGTCTTCGTGTTAAATACCATTCAGTGGATTCTAAAAGCCTTTAGTTAAATATATACACACTAAAATTTTTTTACCGCAGTTCAGTAAAATTTTACTGAAATTTTTTCAGCTGAAAGTTCAGTAATCGTTTCAGTAAAAGTAATTTTACTGTATCTTTCAGTAAAGCCGTAAGTGACAGCTCGATTACTGAAAGTGTGGCAAAGTGAGTACTGATTATTCAGTAAAGTTTTGCGTGTCAAAAATGACAGTTGGTTTGATGAATTTTCAGTAAAAGGCATTTCGTTTTACTGAATATTAAATAAATAGTTTGGATGTTGGTTTGACTGAAAAGCCAGCAAGTTTTATCACTGATGGAATAAAAATAAAAATTACATCACTATATCGGTAGTTGAAGGCTCTTTAATATTCATCCAAATTAATCCAATCGCCACCGTTGTGCTTGCGTGTAGTTGGGAACATCTGTTCGAAATCCATGTTGATCTGAGTGATGTATACAATAGTAGAATCAATAATATAGTTTGTATTAAAAAATATTTACATACCAGGTATACTTGAAATTCTGTTGAAATGGGAAACACTTCGATCATGGTGCAAGTCACCTTTTGTTTCTTGTTTCGAAGTTCCTTTCGAATCCCTATGGTTGTTTTTCCAATCTTTCTAGATAAGAACGAATGCCTCTTTCAATGGCACAACAAATTTAACACCTTGTTGACTGGCGATTTTTAGCCAGAACGTGTTGGTATCACCGCATACGTTTGTTGTCTTAGGCACTGGAGAGCATAGCGTGTCCCGCCACACGATGTTATTAGTTACTTGAAATCTGTCACACACATAGAAACATTACATTACATTAAAAACATTCAGGACGTACAGGTCCGTCCCGGATCAGAAAAGATCGGCTAAGCGAGGACGGACATGTCCGTCCACCCGTCAACAAAGTGTAAAGCTTGTTTACCTGAATATTTACTCACAGGATAACTCCTCCAGGTCAAGGTTTTCACTGTTTTGAGCGAAAGCAAGATAACTTGTAGGTCGGCATCCATTTTGTACCTTTGAATTCGCTATTAACCACCATTTACTTTATTTCACGCTAAAAACATGCACAGCGCACCGAACACGAGTAAACATGCAACATTTGACAGATGGATGGATTGCTGGTTTTTCAGTAATTAAAATGAAATTATTATATTTCATAATAATGTTATCTACCCATTGGCGAAACTCACCAAGTCCTAGACCAAGTCCAAGTCAAAAAGATCCTGGACCAAAATTCATAGAATTTAAGACCAGAAAACGATAGCATAGCTAGGAAAAATGTAGACTATAAGCTCTTTTTAAATACCGGTCAATCTTTCCCGACTTGAAGGAATGTTTGTGACCTTCGCCTCATATGTGGTGACTATGGACGAATTCCTTTTAGGACTCTTTGTTACCACCAAGAATCTGCATCAGGTATTAATGATATTGACCTGTCGGTTCTTAGCTCTAGAAAGAGAAGGCTTACCGCGACTCCTGAGTGAAATCTTCAAAGATCATCATAAATCAGTTCAGATCTTTGGATACATTGGTGACATATACGTCATTGGAGCTCGTCTACATTGAGAATGCTTATCAGAAGATGCCAATTAACGTAGAGGTGATGAACCTATCTGTCAGATGATCGAACCTTTAAAGTCGTCTAAGTAGTTTCATCTATCTTGAGTTAAAAGTTAAAGACATAGAGACTTTGACGTCGAGGTCTATACAAGTCTCACTGTTAGGCAACGAACTGTAATGACTAGTGTCCTATGTGTGGATCTCGTCATTACAAGAACACCAGACGACTTAATCTGTAAAGCCTAAACTGTCTGGAAATTATTGGTCGATAGAGGAGGTCAACATAAAGGATTTCTTGACTAGGGTACTCGACCATAAACGGTGCAGATGAGTCTTGTACTACACTAGATAAATAAGTATGCAAGCATGGAACAACTGAGGCTGAAAGAATCGATTCGTGACCTTAAATTCTTCGTCACGTCCCATTCGGAAATAATAGACGTCAACGTCTAACCGCAATACCGGGGTTTTGCTACTTACGTTTCAATTTCTCCAGCGGTTCGTGCAACGCCGACGAGTGATAATGCTGATGGTGGTGATGATGATGGTGATGGTGCGCAGACAGGTCAGGTGCTCCGTGATGCAGGTGTCCAAGCCCACCGATATTAATCCCGCCCGGTGACATCAGGCTGGTGATGGCGGACGATACGCTAACCCCACCGCTCACCAGCCCATCGTGGAGGCTGTGATGCGTACCGGTACCGTGCAGGTGATCGGCTAGCGTATTATTCGTACCGGTACCACCACCGCCGGTACCGCCACTGGCACTCTCACCGCTACCGGTACCACCGTTAACGCCCACCAGATCCTGCAGACACAGACTGGACGAGTCGTTCATCGTGTCGAAACTGCTCGGGGTCGGACCACCGAAACCGCCGCCACCGCTGCCACCACCACCTCCGCTGCGCTCCATCACGGGTTGCGGATAGCTGGTTATGGCCACCGCCCGGGAAGATGTCCTTATACAGCCGAAGATAAATCGTTTTGACGATAAAAATAGCTGAATTTCATTGCAATGTGACAAATGTCACATATGATTTGCTGATTTGCAGTAAAAAATGAAATACTGGAAGGCATCCAGTAAATCGATTTACAGAAGTCCAGCAAAAGAGTGACATTAAAGCTGAAAATCAGCAAAACGACCAAGTGAACAGCTTTCAGTAAAAAATATTACTGAACCAAACTTAGAAAATTTCCTGTTTTCATAATTAATAATCGAATAATTATTTGTGTACGATAAATTTTGTACATACGTAAAAACTCTTTTTAATCGCATTCTTCTGCATATATTCAGCAAAATGATTTTCAAATAAAAAAATAGTAATACTGAGCCGAAAATTGTTGGTATTAGTACGGCCTGTACTGAATTTTTGTTTTTATGAAATGCATATTTTTTAATTAAATTTAATTTAATAAAGCTTCTGCAAAAGAATGTTGCCACTCCAAGTTATTTTCAATACACATTTTGTGCAAAGCACAACATTTGTTGATTATTAGTCCACTTTTTTCGGGATCATAATTCAGCGATCTGTCTGTTCCAGCTAGACATCTGAACCTGGATTTTAAAATTCCGATCGTCTGTACGACTATGATGCAACCACTGGAATGTTTTTTATTGAATTCTGATCTCTTGATCTTTCGGTTTCCTAATTTTTACATGAGTTCCATCTACGCACATAATTACGTCCTCAATCCCGCTTTTCAAAAGGAAATAATCCTTAGCTTCTTGTCTCTCTTGTTCGTTCATAGCAATGTTTATCCAATCTCCAATCAATGAGTGAAGTGGTTGTAATGTACTCCGAAAAACCTTACTAAAAGTTGTTTGCGCCATTGCGATATGAAAATCTTTTCCAACACCATGTTGGTATCTGCCATTCGCTAAAAAAATAATACATGCTGCTAATTTTTCTTCTTTTGTAATTCCATGTGCTCTTTGCGCATCAATCGAAAAATCGATACCATCAAGCAAATCCATGAAAATAGATTTGGAAATCCGAAAGTTATCAACCAATCTGCAATGTAATATCCAAGTATGTAATAAACGGCAACAAATTAAATCATCGTTTGCGTACGCTGTTTCAGTCAAAGCAAGAGGATTAGAGTTATATCGAAGATTCCTCCTAAGTGTTCGCAGTTTCTGCTTCGACTCGTTTTCTGCATTAATGGAGTTAAACAGGAACTGCATTTCAATCCGAATATTTTCACTATCAGCAATTTACGAAATGACCAAGTATAAACGATAGATAAACCCCAGCGGTCAAATTCTTCGTTTAGCGGGCTTCAGACGGGCTTCAGGACGTCAATCTGAAGCCCGGCTGAAGCCCGTCTGAAGCCCGTCATCCGAAGAGCTTTTTTGCGCATGTGTTAGTGTGTAGCGCGGTAGCCGCGTAAGTATGGGTGCGTTATTGGCTATGCATAATGGAAAGTTGTCATCAATTAAAAAGGACAAAACATGAAATCAGCAAGGTCCGTTACATCAAGTTCCACAGCAGCGACAGGAACGATATTCGAAGCCTCGCCCGAGTATCATTAGGATGACGGCAAATTGTGGTACCTCGTTTCTAGACATGTATAGCGTGATCCGTCAGTCAACTGACGTTGAGGATAAGGTGATACGAGCTCGAAGAATGGATGATCAGACGCTATCGTTCTATCTGCACCCGAATGTGGATGGCACAATCGCGAAGAAAGTCATCGAGAAGTGCCACGGCGATAAGGCAACAGTTCGGGTGGGTACCGACATGAGGCAGGTGCTACTACCGGAGTTTGATATGCTCGCGACGCCAGAGGAAACAGCAGCCGCAATATCAGACAAGACCATCCCATAACCATAACCATCCCGATTGAGGACGTGGACCAGTGGCGTCGTAAGACTGGCCACCAGCGAGCGAGAGTCCGCGTTCCACGGCGTGTGGCACAATTATTCGATTATGCTGTCGTCACGATCGGTAAGACTCAATGCCGCATTTATGAGTTAGAGCGGCAAAGCAAGCAAGAACAGCGATGCTATCGATGCCTTGAAAAAGGCCACCGAGCAGGAGTTTACAAAGGCGAAGACAGACAAACGAAATGCCTAAACTGTGGCGAGGAGGGCCATCGGGCAAAGGAGTGCAGGGCTGAGGTCCCAAAATGCATTCTATGTGGAGGAGCCCACACAATTGGGTCTGTACGGTGTATTGGTGGGCGCCGTGTGTGATGCGGCCCCTTCTTCTTCAGCAGCAGCAAAGACTCCGAGTGCACTTAAAGTGCTGCAGATCAACGCATCCCGGAGTAGGATAGCGCAAGACATCATGCTTCAGGTTGCACGTGAGGATGGAGTGGACGTCATCTTGGCGTCAGAGATATATCGCTGCCCAGACAACGATGGAAGATGGGCAGTCGACACGTCCGGGAAAGCGGCAATAATCGTCACTGGATTGCGACCCATACAACGTCTCTGGGGCAGTCCTGTGCCTGGGATGATCGCCGCTGATGTTGGTGACATCACCTTTATAAGTTGCTATGCTACCCCGTCGCTGACCAGCGAGGGATTTGTCAATTTTCTGGATGCCGTCTACATGGAAGCTCGAGCACACCCGTACGTTGTTTTGGCGGGTGATTTTAACGCGTGGCATCTGGAATGGGGAAGCGCCCGAACAAAGAGTAAAGGCGAGGAACTCCTTGCCACGATTCACCTGTTGGAGTTGGAGGTGCTCAATCGTGGACGGAGGTCAACATTCGTGGGCAATGGTGTTGCTGGTGAGAGTGTCGTTGATGTCTCGTTTGCGAGCTTGCCGATTGCTCAACACAACGATTGGAGCGTCATCGACAGGTATTCTGCCAGTGACCATCGTTACATCAGGTACACCGTCGGAGACACTGACAGCCGCCGTAGCAGCAACAACAGCAGACAACGTCAGCAGCATTCAGCGATATCTCGTCAAAGGATAGCTTCACGACGCGCCGGCGTCATGTGGAAGACGCGACAGTTCAATCAGGAGCTTTTCAAGATTGCGCTGGAGGCATCCCGCTTCTCAGAAGCCACTCCAACACCTGAAGATCTTGTTGCAGGAATGACGAGGGCATGTGACGAGGTTATGTTGCGTGTAAGAGCCCTATCGTATCAGGTCCGCCCCAACCTTTACTGGTGGACAGAAGAGATCGCCAGCTTACGGGACGCGGGGCAGGCAGCAAGTGAGTATGCTCTTACCCGGACAGAACCGGATGAGAAGGCCGCAGCCGCTGAACAGCACATGGAGGCGAGAAGGGCTCTGACTCGTGCCGTCCGCCGCAGCAAAGCTCGGGTTATGGAGGAGCTTATAGAGCTTGCTAAAGACCATCTCTTTGGCGACCTATACAGCATCCTTAAGGCGCGTTTACAAGGCAGTCGTGCTCCTCCCGAGATGGATCCAGTAATATTGCGACGAGTTGTGGACGATCTTTTCCCGCAACATCCCCCCTTTCAGTGGCCGGTGGATGGGGATAACACCACTTGGCGGTGCCAGCAACCCGTTCGGAACATCACGGAAGAGGAGTTGCTGATCATTGCGGGAAAGTTGGCCACACGAAAAGCACCGGGACTTGATGGAATTCCAAACGTGGCGCTACGAACAGCTATCCGGGAGAACACGGGTCTATTCAAGACTGTTTACCAGGACTGTCTGGATCGGGGCCACTTTCCAACCGCATGGAAACGGCAGAGACTGGCCTTGTTACCAAAGCCAGGCAAGCCACCAGGGCAGTCTTCTTTTGTCAGACCTTTGGGGATGATAGACGGCCCTGGAAAAGTCCTCAAAAGGCTTACTCTTGACCGACTAAACGACCATCTGGAGGATCTTGAGTTTCCAAGACTCTCCCCGGATCAGTACGGATTTCGCCGTGGGAGATCAACCGTGATGGCTGTCCAACGTGTCGTGGCAGCTGGAGCTACGGCAATGCAGTTCCACAGGACTAACGGTCGCGATAAGCGGTGTTTGATGGTTGTTTCATTAAACGTGCGTAACGCCTTCAATACCGCTAGTTGGTCCTCCATAGCTGCAGCGCTACAGGAGAAAGGCGTTCCGGGACAAATCCAGCGATTGCTTGCTAGCTGGTTTGAGAAAAGGGAACCTGTCTACGACACTAATGATGGCCCAGTCACTCGTAGTCTGTCTAGTGGCGTTCCACAGGGGTCTATTTTAGGACCCACATTGTGGAACGTTATGTACGACGGCGTGCTGGTCCTCGAGATGCCTGAGGGGGTGGAAATCGTTGGCTATGCCGATGATCTCACGCTGCTGGTTCCAGGAACTACACCCCAACATGCTTATCAGCTGGCGACAACAGCAGTAAGCACCATTAGTACATGGATGTCGGAGCATCGACTGGAACTGGCACCAACCAAAACAGAAGTCCTCATGATCTGCACCATGAGAACCTATCCAGAAGGTTACCCGATCAACATCTTGGGCACTCAACTCCGATCATCTAAATCCATCAAGTATCTTGGAGTTCAATTGGACGAGCACTTGTCCTGGCGGCCACATGTCGAGAACACCTGCGCTAAGGCGCTCCGAGTGATCAAAATGGTCTCGTTTAAGATGAGAAACCATAGTGGACCCAAGTGTTCCAAGCGACGGCTTGTAGTAGCAGTCGTAGGGCCGCTAAGGCCGCTAAGGCCGCTAAGGCCGCTAAGCTAGTCGGCGAACGGCTGCTGATCCTTGGGTGTGTCAGCCTTCGTTCAGGCGAGAGAGATCCCGCTGGAGCGACAACGCTGCTATCGCTGCCTCGAGTGTGGTCACACTGCACGTGACTGCCGGGCACAGACGGATCGCCGAGATGTGTGTATCCGTTGCGGAGGCAAGGGCCACCCTGCTGCTACTTGCACGGCGGACGAGAAGTGTGGAGCTTGCGGCGGATCGCATCGCATCGGCCACAGAGATTGTGCTCGAACACCGGCGGGATGTTCGGTGTGAGAGTGTTACAGGCAAACTTCGGGAGGGGTAGGATGGCCCAGGATCTAGCACTTCAGGCAGCGAGCGAACTCGGTGCCGACGTGTTGCTGCTATCCGAGGTCTACAGGCCACCCGCCAATAATGGAAGATGGGTGCTCGATTCGTCAAGGAGCGTTGCAGTGGTAGCCACCAGCGGACAACCCATTCAGCGAGTGTGGAGCAGTGCGGAGCCTGGCCTGGTGGCTGCTCAGGTTGCCGGCATTGTATTCATTAGCTGTTACGCTCCTCCGCGGCTGACCATCGCCGAGTATGAGCGTTTTCTGGAGGCTGTGGAGCTGGAGACTATGTCCCACTCTAACGTCGTCGTTGCCGGCGACTTTAATGCCTGGCATACAGAGTGGGGCAGCCGCAGGAACAACACCCGTGCTGAGGAGCTGCTTGACTTCACACAGACCCGAGGGCTGCAGATGTTGAATCACGGCAGCACTCCTACCTTTATTGGCAATGGTGTAGCTCGACCAAGCATCGTGGATGTCACTTTTGCCAGCCCTACCATCGCTGACCCGAGCACATGGGAAGTGACCAGCCGATACATTGCTTCTGATCACCGGTTGATATCGTTTGAAGTGCGGCATATCGATTCTTCATACCGGCCGAGGGGTGCGCAGCAACCTCGACAACGACGACCGCTGAGACAGAACCCTTCGTCTGGCCAGAGGCGCATCCTACACGCTGGTCAACGCTTCAAGACGTCGCAATTTAACCCAGCAGCCTTCCTCCTGGCACTGAGAGCAGCACGTTTCGAAGAAAGGGGCACAATGGAAATTGGGATGGTGGATGCGTTAACCGACGCATGTGCAGAGATTATGCAACGAGTGCCCACCGCATACGAGAGAAAACGTTGTAAGCTCTTCTGGTGGACATCGGAGCTTGACCGCTTGCGCGACGCATGCAACGCGGCCCATGACCGGATGTTGCATCTCACTGATATGCAGGAAAGCAGTTTCGCTGCAGCTGAGCATCGCACTGCAAGAAGGGCGCTTGAGGTGGCCATTAAGGCTACCAAACGGCAAATGTTTAATGAGCTGATCGACACGGCGGTAGACAACGTGTTCGGGACTGGATATCGGGTTGTTATGGCCCAGCTGCATGGCGCCCGTGTTCCACCGGAGACCGACCGAGTGGAGATGGACCGGTTTGTGGAAGACCTGTTTCCGCAGCATCGACCAGTGGTCTGGCCGGAGCCCACTATCAGCACCGATAGTAGCGATGAGCAGGAGAGACGCATGCGAGCGGTCACCACTGAGGAATTACTTGACATCGTCGGCTCAATGGCCAGCAAGAAGGCGCCGGGACTCGATGGCATACCAAACGCAGCTGTCAAAACAGCTGTTCAGGCGTACCCGGAGGTATTCCGGCGTGTGTACCAGGACTGTCTCGACCGTGGCACGTTTCCGCCACACTGGAAGAAACAGCGCCTGGTGCTTATTCCCAAGCCTGGGAAGCCTCCTGGGGAGAGCTCTTCATACCGGCCTTTGTGCATGCTCGATGCACTGGGCAAGGTTTTGGAAAGGCTCATCCTGAACAGGCTGAATGAACATCTTGAGGATCCTGGCGAGCCACGACTCTCCAGCCACCAGTATGGGTTCCGCCGAGTACGCTCGACGATCAGTGCTATCCAGCGGGTCATCATAGCGGGACGGACAGCTATGTCCCACAACCGCACAAACCAGCGGGACAAGCGATGCCTGTTGGCAGTGGCGTTAGACGTGCGTAACGCCTTCAACACGGCCAGTTGGCAGTCGATTGCGGAAGCTCTGCGGGATAAGAAAGTGCCGCCACCGCTGCTCAAGATCTTGGGCAGTTACTTCGACGACCGCTGCCTAATCTATGAGACGAGCGAAGGCCCCGTCGAGCGTCGGGTAACCGCTGGAGTCCCGCAGGGGTCTATTCTGGGCCCGACCCTGTGGAATGCGATGTACGACGGGGTCTTTGGCGTGCAACTTCCTGAAGGCGTGCAGACCATCGGATACGCGGATGACTTGCTGTTACTTGTTCCGGCGACAACACCGGCTGCAGCAGCAGTTGCAGCAGAGGAAGCAGTCATGGCGATCGGGGGGTGGATGGCGAGACATCACCTGGAGCTTGCACCCTCCAAGACGGAGATGGTGCTTATTTCCAGCTTGAGGCATCCTCCGGTAGTGTCCATCAACATCGGAAACGCAGTCATTAGATCGTCCCGCTTCATACGCTATCTTGGTGTTCAGCTGCAGGATCACCTTTCGTGGTTGCCACACGTCCGGCACGTCACAGAGAAAGCGAAGAAGGTGGCTGAGGCTGTCACTCGCCTTATGCCGAACCACCGAGGGCCAGGCACTAGCAAGTCGCGGTTAGCCGCGGCGGTCGCAGACTCGGTTATAAGGTACGCGGCACCAGTGTGGCACGAAGCGCTAGACAAGCAGGAGTGCCGCAGACTATTGCGTCGAGTGCAGCGGAAGACGGCCATTCGTGCTGCCAGAGCGTTCCGGACGGTGCGTTATGAGACGGCAGTGTTGCTTGCCGGCCTCGTGCCAATCTGCCAGCTAGTACGAGAGGACGCCCGGATCTATGAACGACTCCATGCAGTCGACCGCACTGAGTCCACTAATGAGATTCGGCGCACTATGGCAGAGTGGCAGGCAACGTGGGACGAGGATGCTGCTGTAGCAGATGCGAGCCGTTTTGTCCGGTGGGTTCACTGAGTCATTCCCAACGTGCAGGACTGGCAGTCACGCAAGCACGGGGACGTGCCATTCCACCTGTCTCAGGTCTGCCACACTGTCCGGTCACGGTTTCTTCCGGGACTACCTGAGCAGGATGGGGTTCACGCCGTCCTCGGACTGCCGGCGATGCCCTGGAGTGCCAGAAGACGCGGAGCATGCTTTCTTTGAATGCCCGCGCTTTGCTGAGGAAAGAGCGATGCTGCTTGATGACCAGCAGAGGCTGCTCACTCCAGACACTGTCGTTAAATACATGCTCCAGTCGCCGCCAAACTGGAGCAGGGTATGTGAGGCAGCTAAGGCCATCACAACTGTGCTGCAGCGTGAGTGGGATGATGAGCGGTCGTACCTCGCTGCGCCGAATGCGAATGCTGCAGATGCTGCTTTGGCAGATCATGATGCTGTCGCAGCTGCCCGCAATGAGAGGCGAAACGCGGCCAGGAGGGCACGGACGGCAAGCCTCAGAGAGGAGAGATTAGGTGCTCGGCCCCCTTCACCACCTGCCTCACCAACCACAGCAGAAAGAAGGGAATTTATCCGGGAACGAGTGAGGGGTTTCTGGCAGCGGCGACGTGAGGCCGCTAACCTGCGGCGGCTGTTTGCTGAAACTGGCAGTAATAACGGAAGCAGTGACGAGAGCGACAACAGAGATCTCATGCATGACGTTGGAGACTCGTATGAGCGCTCCGAAAGCCTCACTGCGACAGAAGCAGCAGCCGCAATGGAGGCGGAAACTGCCTCTCGTTGAGGTCGTGAATGAAGAAATCATGGTGACGGTTTATGAGTGAGATAATTAAGGGGGAAAAAACACTAAAAAGAATAATTAAAATAAATTAGAAGGTGCTTAAGCACGGTAATAGAAAGCTGCGGAGCAGTTTCTACACTCTCATGCTACAAGAACCCTCGCGGGATTGGCAGAGAGAGCGGGAGAGGGTTCTTTCGAAAAGTAAATTTTCATTGAATAAAGATACCCTTTGTATATAAAAAAAAGCTCCTTAGTGGGGGCGGCTTTGAGGATGTCGGCCCGGACAACTTGGTTGCCTATCTTCTTCGGAACCAGGCGTCCTGGAGTACATTCACGTAGTTGGCAGTCCACATAACATCAGTGCTACAACGGCATTGGAACGAGGAGCGTGCTGCGGCCGCAGACGCAGCCGACAGTCAACCGGTGGACCCGGCGGTCCGACAGACGGTATTGGCTGCACGCAATCAGCGGCGGAACGAGGCTCGACGACATGCTTGTGCTCTGGCCAGAGAGGAGAGGCAGCGTAATGCCCCTCCTGCAACACCTTCGCCTTTGCTGATTCTTGTCAGGAGATTCGTGGTTAGAGAGCGAATGCGACGGTATCGACGTCGGGTTCGCGAGATGCGGCAACAACAACAGCAGCAACAGGACGAAGATATCTCTCCACCTGGTCCAGCGGACTTGCTATTCGTAGAGCCTGATAGTGACAACAGCGATCAGTCGAGACGACACTCCATGTCGGCCGACGAGGAGGCGGCTGTCACTGCCGCAACGACATCCTGTCGCTAAAGCTACAGCATAACTTAGCAGTGCGGTGCAGTCAGCACCCTTCCAGCGAAATCGGTGAGCAGCTTCTTTTTCGGAGTCCACAAAGATGGCTACAAGTGTACGTAAGGGTCGCATGCGTTAATGCTCGACTATAAGAGCCAGACCTCATCCCTCACAAAGCCACGCGGCTAAACATGGGGGAGATGCAGGTTGCGCACATCATGGTTTTTCAGTCGGTAAAAATCCGGCATGCGGTGTCGCCCGTATCTTTTGAAGATTTTCCATGATGTAAAAAAAGCCTTGTTTCAGCCTTGTTTCAGCCTCGCGCGTAACTCAGTTTTTTATGGAATATTGTTCGCAGGGCAACCGACGAATATTTGAGAGTGATTTAAGATCGTTTCCCGAACGAACCCGATAACGATGCTTTGAGATTGAATTTTGAGTTATTTAGAGTTACTCCTGCCAGATGGGATGTGGGAATGATAATGTTGCATACCCTGCGGGGAAAGCTACTCAAATTCACTCGATTTTAGCATGTCGACTCTGTCACTCCTTCAGTGGCAAAATGCTCGTGCTTTTTCTTCTAGTCCTTTGCTGTTGAAATGAACCGTCTGCTGCGACGCTCTACCTCCGTCTTCCCGCACTGTGCCCACACTATATTTGACAAGCGCGGCGCGAGTTAACACATCGCTCGAACATCCGCTGACCCAGTAATTCCTGTGACGTCAGCTTTTGTTTCGTACCGGACCGCCAACAGCGTCGTCAGCTTATGCTTCGCACCGAACCTGCAGCAACGTTTGCATCGAATGACTTAGCAACCGAGAAGCTGAATCAGCACCACCTCCGTTCCCTGTTCCAATCCAATTCCCCCAATCCACATACATGTATCAATAGTCAATAGTTAAAATAAATCACTCTGAATTTGACCAGCAGTAAAATCAGACGTTTTAAGTGTAAATCCGCGTCCGAACCACAATTTTTACTAGTACAATTTTTAACTCGCGCACGAGTTTGTGGGTCCGTCGCGGATGGCTTAGCGGAGGGGTCAAGCGATAACGAGCGGAGAAGTGCACATACGCAAGCACACAGGTAGCGACGCCGTCGATCGTGTTCAGTTTGTGTTATCGTTTTGCAGCGAAAGACGCGTGCCGAGAAGCCATCGATAAAATGCAATACATTCGCTTCAATTCTTTATAAAAGGTAGGTAAATGTGTTTAATTTAACAGTGTTATGTCAGCTACTTGCTAATAATGATTTGAATTGCAGTTCAACGCCACATTTCGAGCGGAATTAAGGAATTCTAACATCTCGCCGTGTTTTCGATGCAACGAAAAATCGCTGATTGAGGACACCTTGGAGCACACTAGCAGTTGATTGGAGTGTTATAAAATGTTTATAGAAAGAAAAATGAATTTAGTGTGTAGAATATTATAAAAAAGTGATAATAAAATGTTATAAAAAAAATATTTCGTCGTCTTAATACTTTTTTTGATCACCACTGTACCATTTTGGAGAGAAATCAAATCAAAACGCTAGTCAGTCAATGCTGACTGACAGCTTTCTTATCGTTTGTTTGTATCGTATTTGATCGCTATAAACCGGTCACTTGTCAAATGGTAATACCGAATTTGCTCTCTCTCCACGAGGTTTCGCGATCTGTCAACATTAAATATTTCCGGCCTAGTTCTTAGTGAATCACTCCTAACTGTTATCTGTAGAAAAACGCGGCTTTTTTAAGACTTTCTTTAGGAACGCCATTGCGAACCAAAAAATTAGTTACTTTATTCCTTGTCGATTTTCTACCAAAGAGGTTCGTTGTTTGTGATCCCGCCCATTTTATAAGTTTTTACGCAAACCTAAACTCACCACCGTTCTAACCGTTCCGATCGAATGCCAAGATCTTTACATTTATGTCGACATTAAAACCGCAGTGACAGCGGCGGTCGATGTAAGCCCTTCTCGTCCTCTTCGTTCTCGTCCTCCCCTCGCCATCCCCGCACGTCGCACTCTGCATGGTCAGAACGATCCTTGGCTTAATTGTTTAAGTAGCTTCAACTTGGTTTCTAATAATTGTGATTTCAATTTATCGCTTTCTTCTTTTTGTTCTTCTCTTCTTCGATCTGTCTCCTTCTTTCCACGCACTTCTTTGTAGTTGTCCTTTTCCTTTCCCTTTTCTTACACTACCTGTTTTCTTTTTCTATTCACAGAATCGTTCGTATTTCACAGTTGTTAGTTTTGCTTAAGTTTACTTTAGTCTTAGTTTGTTTTTTCTTCGCTGTTTAGTTTTAAGTTAAATATTGGTAAACCCTTGCGGCCTACAATAAATTACAGGAAATGAAATAGAAAATGAAATGAATGCGATTTTCCTCTGCCTAAAGTTGCACAATACTCCGGGAAGCACACAACCTGACGGTGACTGTGACACACCCTAGACTTTTGCGGCCGCGTCCCAAACGAGGCGTTTTTTATCTAGTTTATGAGGGTGTCCAACAACGTTAACAGGAAGGTACCAAATGCGTTTGGGATTTGCTGTCGCTAGCTCCTCTTCCGTTGCTCGATGTGCGTAACCTCGCTCGATGTACTTCCGCATTTGGTCGTGTACGGTTTCCTTCAGTTGTTGATCTTTTTCCAGCTTCCGCTAGTGCGTGCGTGTAACCTCTTTGTCGCCATCGTTAGACTAGCAGGCAGGGTTACGTTTTCCGATTTCCACAGCAATCTGGTTACGAAACGATCTTTTTGCTTCTCAGTCGTACTTTAGAGTAGCTGTCTGGCTCGTACTACGTCGCTCGGTTCTGGTAAATACTCGCTGAGGTTGGTTACAATTGCTTCCTCTAGTGTAAAGTAGCGACGAAGCATATCGTTGAGTACGACGTCGCTTTCTTCGTTGCTTGGCAGCTGCGTCGTGCTGTGGACGTTGTTCATCACCGGTTGTCGCCTTGATGTATTTGTTTTGTGAGGCCCGTAAATCGCCCAACCTAGCACTGTTTTTATGGCAATCGGCTGCCCCGGCTGGCCTGATCGGGTTTCCAAGGGTGGCATCAGGTCTACGTTTTCAATTCCGATTAGGATTTTTGGAGCCCCTTCCTCATCTCGTTCGACTGGTAGATCTTCCAAGTAGTCATAAGAACTTATCAATGTGGGGAATTTTATGTTTTGTTTTGATAGACTTAGCTGATCAACTGTATGTGTGGCCGCTACCAAGTAGCGCCGCTCTTCCCCACGTGCCGAAATCTCCAGACTGATCCGTTGTGAAGAATTGGACTGCAAATGTTAAGCGGAAGGAAAATTCAACTCTAGTGGTTCCGATTGTCCTTCAACTCCAAGACTCGCCGCCAATGATGCTTCTACCAGCGTTAACGACGACCCTTCGTCTAAGAACGCGTGCGTGTCGACTAGCCTTTCCCCGTTGTATAATGTTACAGGCACTACACGGAATAAGGTTGTTTTAGTCACGTGTTGATGCGTCTGACACTGCGCTGATTTGAAGGTTGCACCTTCCTTCTTCTGGTGTAACAAACTATGATGTCTTTCACCGCAACCCGGGACGCCACAGGAGTATCTTGATCTGCACGGTTTCGTTCCGTAATCAGCCAGACAATTGATGCAAATTTTCATCCGTGTCACAGCTTCAAGACGTTCGATAGGAGTCATGCGCTTAAACGCCTCGCATTGTCTCACTTTGTGTCTCAGAGAGGTAAATGACTTGAGTAATAACCAATAGCCGCGGATTCCTTACGTGAATCATGTTGCTAATTTGGTGCTCCGTTCGTAATTCGTTCTTTGTTTTATCCTGGAAATGTGTAATTAATGTGTATTATGAATATGTTACTTTATTTATGACCAAATCAAAGGGCTAAGAGGACACATTGGTCTTCATCCAGCTGGTTCAACAAAGAAAAATACTTTGGAACAGGACAAATATGCATTACAAGGATGCCAACAAGCAAGCAGACGCATGGGCACAAATATCTGCCGCTATGGATATACCTTGTTCTGCATTAATCCATAAGTGGAAGTCACTTTGTGCTGCATATTGTACCTATAATTCAAAAGTATCTCAAAGCAAAGTGACTGGTTCATGTAAGTTTACTTGTACCAATAAAAAAACTTTACCATATCATTTTTTCACAACTTTTAGCTGCTGCTGATTACTTCAAACCAACGTGGTTTGCTTATGAAGCCATGGATTTTTTTAAAATTGTTCGTGAATGTAAAAGAACCGTTATCACCGTTGTAGCGACCGCGGCCGCAACGACTTGTCGCTACGTGTAGACGCGACATAATTCGCTAGCACGAACGAGCGATCGGGACGACGGAAGGCGGCTGATATACGAACGAGCGATCGGGAAGGCGGCTATTAGATCAATGATCGATTGGGATGATGGAAGGAGGCGAACATGAATTATCCTGGTGTGGACATAGCATGCGTGAAGAGGGATTGTAGTGAAATAAACGATATAATTGTGTAGTAGCCTATGCATATGGTGACAGCGGTGGGATAGCAGATTCGCCTTTTGGGCAAAGCATTTCGAACAAATATCGCAGGTGTACGGCTTTTCGCCCGTATGCACTCGTACGTGCCGCTTCCAGTCTTCCTTGTTTTTGAAGTTTTTTCAGGCACCTAGCGCACTTAATACAGTGGAAAGGACAGAATTTCATGTGGAACATGTTATTGAAGATGCACCAGAGGCAGAGGATCATTCCGCAGATAAATTACTGCATGTGGATTCTAGCGAGGTGCAAAATTCAAACATGTGTGAGAAAGTAAAAGAAATTATGGTACCGATGAGGGTCATGTCTAAAGCCGCTACTGAACATGTTTTGGATTTAACATCACACATACTTTCTGCAAGTGCTCTTCAAGAAGGGTCAGTAGATCCCAATGTAAATAATAAAGTGAAAAGCCCAGAATTTCATGTGGAACATGTTATTGCAGATGCACCAGAGGCAGAGGATCATTCCGCAGATGAATTACTGCATGTGGATTCTAGCGAGGTGCAAAATTCAAACACCTGTGAGAAAGGAAAATAAATTATGGTACCGATGAGGGTCATGTCTAAAGCCGCTACTGAACATGTTTTGGATTTAACATCACACATACTTTCTGCAAGTGCTCTTCAAGAAGAGTCAGTAGATCCCAGTGTAAATAATGTAGTGAAAAGCCCAGAATTTCATGTGGAACATGTTATTGAAGATGCACCAGAGGCAGAGGATCATTCCGCAGATGAATTACTGCATGTGGATTCTAGCGAGGTGCAAAATTCAAACATCTGTGAGAAAGGAAAATAAATTATGGAACCGATGAGGGTCATGTCTAAAGCCGCTACTGAACATGTTTTGGATTTAACATCAGACATACTTTCTGCAAGTGCTCTTCAAGAAGGGTCAGTAAATCCCAATGTAAATAATGTAGTGAAAAGCCTAGAATTTCATGTGGAACATGTTAATGAAGATGCACCAGAGGCAGAGGATCATTCCGCAGATGAATTACTGCATGTGGATTCTAGCGAGGTGCAAAATTCAAACACCTGTGAGAAAGGAAAATAAATTATGGTACCGATGAGGGTCATGTCTAAAGCCGCTACTGAACATGTTTTGGATTTAACATCACACATACTTTCTGCAAGTGCTCTTCAAGAAGAGTCAGTAGATCCCAGTGTAAATAATGTAGTGAAAAGCCCAGAATTTCATGTGGAACATGTTATTGAAGATGCACCAGAGGCAGAGGATCATTCCGCAGATGAATTACTGCATGTGGATTCTAGCGAGGTGCAAAATTCAAACATCTGTGAGAAAGGAAAATAAATTATGGAACCGATGGGGGTCATGTCTAAAGCCGCTACTGAACATGTTTTGGATTTAACATCAGACATACTTTCTGCAAGTGCTCTTCAAGAAGGGTCAGTAGATCCCAGTGTAAATAATGAAGTGAAAAGCCTAGAATTTCATGTAGAACATGTTAATGAAGATGCACCAAAGGCAGAGGATCATTCCGCAGATGAATTACTGCATGTGGATTCTAGCGAGGTGCAAAATTCAAACATCTGTGAAAAAGGAAAATAAATTATGGTACCGATGGGGGTCATGTCTAAAACCGCTACTGAACATGTTTTGGATTTAACATCAGACATACTTTCTGCAAGTGCTCTTCAAGAAGGGTCAGTAGATCCCAGTGTAAATAATGAAGTGAAAAGCCTAGAATTTCATGTGGAACATGTTATTGAAGATGCACCAGAGGCAGAGGATCATTCCGCAGATGAATTACTGCATGTGGATTCTAGCGGGGTGCAAAATTCAAACATCTGTGAGAAAGGAAAAGAAATTATGGAACCGATGGGCGTCATGTCTACAGCCGCTACTGAACATGTTTTGGATTTAACATCAGACATACTTTCTGCAAGTGCTCTTCAAGAAGGGTCAGTAAATCCCAGTGTAAATAATGTAAATAATATTTATAAATAAAAGCCTAGAATTTCATGTGGAACATGTTAATGAAGATGCACCAAAGGCAGAGGATCATTCCGCAGATGAATTACTGCATGTGGATTCTAGCGGGGTGCAAAATTCAAACATCTGTGAGAAAGGAAAAGAAATTATGGAACCGATGGGCGTCATGTCTACAGCCGCTACTGAACATGTTTTGGATTTAACATCAGACATACTTTCTGCAAGTGCTCTTCAAGAAGGGTCAGTAAATCCCAGTGTAAATAATGTAAATAATATTTATAAATAAAAGCCTAGAATTTCATGTGGAACATGTTAATGAAGATGCACCAAAGGCAGAGGATCATTCCGCAGATGAATTACTGCATGTGGATTCTAGCGAGGTGCAAAATTCAAACATCTGTGAGAAAGGAAAATAAATTATGGTACCGATGGGGGTCATGTCTAAAACCGCTACTGAACATGTTTTGGATTTAACATCAGACATACTTTCTGCAAGTGCTCTTCAAGAAGGGTCAGTAAATCCCAGTGTAAATAATGAAGTGAAAAGCCCAGAATTTTATGTGGAACATGTTATTGAAGATGCACCAGAGGCAGAGGATCATTCCGCAGATGAATTACTGCATGTGGATTCTAGCGAGGTGCAAAATTCAAACATCTGTGAGAAAGGAAAATAAATTATGGAACCGATGGGCGTCATGTCTACAGCCGCTACTGAACATGTTTTGGATTTAACATCAGACATACTTTCTGCAAGTGCTCTTCAAGAAGGGTCAGTAAATCCCAATGTAAATAATGTAGTGAAAAGCCCAGAATTTCATGTGGAACATGTTATTGAAGATGCACCAGAGGCAGAGGATCATTCCGCAGATGAATTACTGCGTGTGGATTCTAGCGGGGTGCAAAATTCAAACATCTGTGAGAAAGGAAAAGAAATTATGGAACCGATGGGGGTCATGTCTAAAGCCGCTACTGAACATGTTTTGGATTTAACATCAGATATACTTTCTGCAAGTGCTCTTCAAGAAGGGTTAGTAAATCCCAGAGTAAATAATGTAAATAATATTTATAAATAAAAGCCTAGAATTTCATGTGGAATATGTTATTGAAGATGCACCAAAGGCAGAGGATCATTCCGCAGATGAATTACTGCATGTGGATTCTAGCGAGGTGCAAAATTTAAACATCAGTGAGAAAGGAAAAGAAATTATGGAACCGATGGGGGTCATGTCTACAGCCGCTACTGAACATGTTTTGGATTTAACATCAGATATACTTTCTGCAAGTGCTCTTCAAGAAGGGTCAGTAAATCCCAGAGTAAATAATGTAAATAATATTTATAAATAAAAGCCTAGAATTTGATGTGGAATATGTTATTGAAGATGCACCAGAGGCAGAGGATCATTCCGCAGATGAATTACTGCATGTGGATTCTAGCGAGGTGCAAAATTCAAACATCTGTGAGAAAGGAAAAGAAATTATGGTACCGATGGGGGTCATGTCTAAAACCGCTACTGAACATGTTTTGGATTTAACATCAGACATACTTTCTGCAAGTGCTCTTCAAGAAGGGTCAGTAAAACCCAGTGTAAATTATGTAAATAATTTTAATAAATAAAAGCCCAGAATTTCATGTGGAACATGTTTTTGAAGATGCACCAAAGGCAGAGGATCATTCCGCAGATGAATTACTGCATGTGGATTCTAGCGAGGTGCAAAATTCAAACATCTGTGAGAAAGGAAAAGAAATTATGGAACCGATGAGGGTCATGTCTAAAGCCGCTACTGAACATGTTTTGGATTTAACATCAGATATACTTTCTGCAAGTGCTCTTCAAGAAGGGTCAGTAAAACCCAGTGTAAATTATGTAAATAATTTTAATAAATAAAAGCCCAGAATTTCATGTGGAACATGTTATTGAAGATGCACCAAAGGCAGAGGATCATTCCGCAGATGAATTACTGCATGTGGATTCTAGCGAGGTGCCAAATTCAAACATCTGTGAGAAAGGAAAAGAAATTATGGTACCGATGGGCGTCATGTCTACAGCCGCTACTGAACATGTTTTGGATTTAATATCAGACATACTTTCTGCAAGTGCTCTTCAAGAAGGGTCAGTAAAACCCAGTGTAAATTATGTAAATAATTTTAATAAATAAAAACCCAGCATTTCATGTGGAACATGTTTTTGAAGATGCACCAAAGGCAGAGGATCATTCCGCAGATGAATTACTGCATGTGGATTCTAGCGAGGTGCAAAATTCAAACATCTGTGAGAAAGGAAAATAAATTATGGTACCGATGGGCGTCATGTCTACAGCCGCTACTGAACATGTTTTGGATTTAATATCAGACATACTTTCTGCAAGTGCTCTTCAAGAAGGGTCAGTAAAACCCAGTGTAAATTATGTAAATAATTTTAATAAATAAAAACCCAGCATTTCATGTGGAACATGTTTTTGAAGATGCACCAAAGGCAGAGGATCATTCCGCAGATGAATTACTGCATGTGGATTCTAGCGAGGTGCAAAATTCAAACATCTGTGAGAAAGGAAAAGAAATTATGGAACCGATGGGCGTCATGTCTACAGCCGCTACTGAACATGTTTTGTATTTAACATCAGACATACTTTCTGCAAGTGCTCTTCAACAAGAGTCAGTAGATCCCAGTGTAAATTATGTAAATAATTTTAATAAATAAAAACCCAGCATTTCATGTGGAACATGTTTTTGAAGATGCACCAAAGGCAGAGGATCATTCCGCAGATGAATTACTGCATGTGGATTCTAGCGAGGTGCAAAATTCAAACATCTGTGAGAAAGGAAAATAAATTATGGAACCGATGAGGGTCATGTCTAAAGCCGCTACTGAACATGTTTTGGATTTTACATCAGATATACTTTCTGCAAGTGCTCTTCAAGAAGAGTCAGCAGATCCCAGTGTAAATTATGTAAATAATATTTATAAATAAAAACCCAGCATTTCATGTGGAACATGTTTTTGAAGATGCACCAAAGGCAGAGGATCATTCCGCAGATGAATTACTGCATGTGGATTCTAGCGAGGTGCAAAATTCAAACATCTGTGAAAAAGGAAAAGAAATTATGGAACCGATGGGCGTCATGTCTACAGCCGCTACTGAACATGTTTTGGATTTAATATCAGACATACTTTCTGCAAGTGCTCTTCAAGAAGGGTCAGTAAAACCCAGTGTAAATTATGTAAATAATTTTAATAAATAAAAATCCAGCATTTCATGTGGAACATGTTTTTGAAGATGCACCAAAGGCAGAGGATCATTCCGCAGATGAATTACTGCATGTGGATTCTAGCGAGGTGCAAAATTCAAACATCTGTGAAAAAGGAAAAGAAATTATGGTACCGATGGGCGTCATGTCTACAGCCGCTACTGAACATGTTTTGGATTTAATATCAGACATACTTTCTGCAAGTGCTCTTCAAGAAGGGTCAGTAAAACCCAGTGTAAATTATGTAAATAATTTTAATAAATAAAAATCCAGCATTTCATGTGGAACATGTTTTTGAAGATGCACCAAAGGCAGAGGATCATTCCGCAGATGAATTACTGCATGTGGATTCTAGCGGGGTGCAAAATTCAAACATCTGTGAGAAAGGAAAAGAAATTATGGTACCGATGGGCGTCATGTCTACAGCCGCTACTGAACATGTTTTGGATTTTACATCAGATATACTTTCTGCAAGTGCTCTTCAAGAAGAGTCAGCAGATCCCAGTGTAAATTATGTAAATAATATTTATAAATAAAAACCCAGCATTTCATGTGGAACATGTTTTTGAAGATGCACCAAAGGCAGAGGATCATTCCGCAGATGAATTACTGCATGTGGATTCTAGCGAGGTGCAAAATTCAAACATCTGTGAGAAAGGAAAAGAAATTATGGTACCGATGGGCGTCATGTCTACAGCCGCTACTGAACATGTTTTGGATTTAATATCAGACATACTTTCTGCAAGTGCTCTTCAAGAAGGGTCAGTAAAACCCAGTGTAAATTATGTAAATAATTTTAATAAATAAAAACCCAGCATTTCATGTGGAACATGTTTTTGAAGATGCACCAAAGGCAGAGGATCATTCCGCAGATGAATTACTGCATGTGGATTCTAGCGAGGTGCAAAATTCAAACATCTGTGAGAAAGGAAAATAAATTATGGAACCGATGAGGGTCATGTCTAAAGCCGCTACTGAACATGTTTTGGATTTAACATCAGACATACTTTCTGCAAGTGCTCTTCAACAAGAGTCAGTAGATCCCAGTGTAAATTATGTAAATAATTTTAATAAATAAAAGCCCAGAATTTCATGTGGAACATGTTATTGCAGATGCACCAGAGGCAGAGGATCATTTCGCAGATGAATTACTGCATGTGGATTCTAGCGAGGTGCAAAATTCAAACATCTGTGAGAAAGGAAAAGAAATTATGGTACCGATGGGGGTCATGTCTACAGCCGCTACTGAACATGTTTTGGATTTAACATCAGACATACTTTCTGCAAGTGCTCTTCAACAAGAGTCAGTAGATCCCAGTGTAAATTATGTAAATAATTTTAATAAATAAAAGCCCAGAATTTCATGTGGAACATGTTATTGCAGATGCACCAGAGGCAGAGGATCATTTCGCAGATGAATTACTGCATGTGGATTCTAGCGAGGTGCAAAATTCAAACATCTGTGAGAAAGGAAAAGAAATTATGGTACCGATGAGGGTCATGTCTAAAGCCGCTACTGAACATGTTTTGGATTTTACATCAGACATACTTTCTGCAAATGCTCTTCAAGAAGAGTCAGTAGATCCCAGTGTAAATAATGTAGTGAAAAGCCCAGAATTTCATGTGGAACATGTTATTGAAGATGCACCAAAGGCAGAGGATCATTCCGCAGATGAATTACTGCATGTGGATTCTAGCGAGGTGCCAAATTCAAACATCTGTGAGAAAGGAAAAGAAATTATGGTACCGATGGGCGTCATGTCTACAGCCGCTACTGAACATGTTTTGGATTTAATATCAGACATACTTTCTGCAAGTGCTCTTCAAGAAGAGTCAGCAGATCCCAGTGTAAATTATGTAAATAATTTTAATAAATAAAAACCCAGCATTTCATGTGGAACATGTTTTTGAAGATGCACCAAAGGCAGAGGATCATTCCGCAGATGAATTACTGCATGTGGATTCTAGCGAGGTGCAAAATTCAAACATCTGTGAGAAAGGAAAAGAAATTATGGTACCGATGGGCGTCATGTCTACAGCCGCTACTGAACATGTTTTGGATTTAACATCAGTTATACTTTCTGCAAGTGCTCTTCAAGAAGGGTTAGTAAATCCCAGAGTAAATAATGTAAATAATATTTATAAATAAAAGCCTAGAATTTCATGTGGAATATGTTATTGAAGATGCACCAAAGGCAGAGGATCATTCCGCAGATGAATTACTGCATGTGGATTCTAGCGAGGTGCAAAATTCAAACATCTGTGAGAAAGGAAAAGAAATTATGGAACCGATGGGCGTCATGTCTACAGCCGCTACTGAACATGTTTTGGATTTAATATCAGACATACTTTCTGCAAGTGCTCTTCAAGAAGGGTCAGTAAAACCCAGTGTAAATTATGTAAATAATTTTAATAAATAAAAATCCAGCATTTCATGTGGAACATGTTTTTGAAGATGCACCAAAGGCAGAGGATCATTCCGCAGATGAATTACTGCATGTGGATTCTAGCGAGGTGCAAAATTCAAACATCTGTGAGAAAGGAAAATAAATTATGGAACCGATGAGGGTCATGTCTAAAGCCGCTACTGAACATGTTTTGGATTTTACATCAGATATACTTTCTGCAAGTGCTCTTCAAGAAGAGTCAGCAGATCCCAGTGTAAATTATGTAAATAATATTTATAAATAAAAACCCAGCATTTCATGTGGAACATGTTTTTGAAGATGCACCAAAGGCAGAGGATCATTCCGCAGATGAATTACTGCATGTGGATTCTAGCGAGGTGCAAAATTCAAACATCTGTGAGAAAGGAAAAGAAATTATGGTACCGATGGGCGTCATGTCTACAGCCGCTACTGAACATGTTTTGGATTTAATATCAGACATACTTTCTGCAAGTGCTCTTCAAGAAGGGTCAGTAAAACCCAGTGTAAATTATGTAAATAATTTTAATAAATAAAAACCCAGCATTTCATGTGGAACATGTTTTTGAAGATGCACCAAAGGCAGAGGATCATTCCGCAGATGAATTACTGCATGTGGATTCTAGCGAGGTGCAAAATTCAAACATCTGTGAGAAAGGAAAAGAAATTATGGAACCGATGAGGGTCATGTCTAAAGCCGCTACTGAACATGTTTTGGATTTAACATCAGACATACTTTCTGCAAGTGCTCTTCAACAAGAGTCAGTAGATCCCAGTGTAAATTATGTAAATAATTTTAATAAATAAAAGCCCAGAATTTCATGTGGAACATGTTATTGCAGATGCACCAGAGGCAGAGGATCATTTCGCAGATGAATTACTGCATGTGGATTCTAGCGAGGTGCAAAATTCAAACATCTGTGAGAAAGGAAAAGAAATTATGGAACCGATGAGGGTAATGTCTAAAGCCGCTACTGAACATGTTTTGGATTTAACATCAGACATACTTTCTGCAAGTGCTCTTCAAGAAGGGTCAGTAAAACCCAGTGTAAATTATGTAAATAATTTTAATAAATAAAAGCCCAGAATTTCATGTGGAACATGTTATTGAAGATGCATCAGAGGCAGAGGATCATTCCGCAGATGAATTACTGCATGTGGATTCTAGCGAGGTGCAAAATTCAAACATCTGTGAGAAAGGAAAATAAATTATGGAACCGATGGGCGTCATGTCTACAGCCGCTACTGAACATGTTTTGGATTTAACATCAGACATACTTTCTGCAAGTGCTCTTCAAGAAGAGTAAGTAGATCCCAGTGTAAATAATGTAAATAATTTTAATAAATAAAAGCCAAGAATTTCATGTAGAACATGTTATTGAAGATGCATCAGAGGCAGAGGATCATTCCGCAGATGAATTACTGCATGTGGATTCTAGCGAGGTGCAAAATTCAAACATCTGTGAGAAAGGAAAAGAAATTATGGAACCGATGAGGGTCATGTCTAAAGCCGCTACTGAACATGTTTTGGATTTTACATCAGATATACTTTCTGCAAGTGCTCTTCAAGAAGAGTCAGTAAATCCCAGTGTAAATTATGTAGTGAAAAGCCCAGAATTTCATGTGGAACATGTTATTAAAGATGCATCAGAGGCAGAGGATCATTCCGCAGATGAATTACTGCATGTGGATTCTAGCGAGGTGCAAAATTCAAACATCTGTGAGAAAGGAAAATAAATTATGGAACCGATGGGCGTCATGTCTACAGCCGCTACTGAACATGTTTTGGATTTAATATCAGACATACTTTCTGCAAGTGCTCTTCAAGAAGGGTCAGTAAAACCCAGTGTAAATTATGTAAATAATTTTAATAAATAAAAACCCAGCATTTCATGTGGAACATGTTTTTGAAGATGCACCAAAGGCAGAGGATCATTCCGCAGATGAATTACTGCATGCGGATTCTAGCGAGGTGCAAAATTCAAACATCTGTGAGAAAGGAAAAGAAATTATGGAACCGATGGGCGTCATGTCCACAGCCGCTACTGAACATGTTTTGGATTTAATATCAGACATACTTTCTGCAAGTGCTCTTCAAGAAGGGTCAGTAAAACCCAGTGTAAATTATGTAAATAATTTTAATAAATAAAAACCCAGCATTTCATGTGGAACATGTTTTTGAAGATGCGCCAAAGGCAGAGGATCATTCCGCAGATGAATTACTGCATGTGGATTCTAGCGAGGTGCAAAATTCAAACATCTGTGAGAAAGGAAAAGAAATTATGGAACCGATGGGCGTCATGTCTACAGCCGCTACTGAACATGTTTTGGATTTAACATCAGACATACTTTCTGCAAGTGCTCTTCAAGAAGAGTCAGTAGATCCCAGTGTAAATAATGTAAATATTATTTATAAATAAAAGCCTAGATGGGGCGGCCCGGAGGTGCATGTGAAAAACGGCGCCCGTCCACACGGCAGGGACCGGGTTCAAATCCCATCCGGACCGTCTCCCCGTAGCATGGACTGACTATCCTGCTACGTGATAAAATAAGTCTTGATACGGCCAGGCCGTTCTAACCGAGCAAAAAAAAATAAAATAAAATAAATAAAAGCCTAGAATTTCATGTGGAATATGTTATTGAAGATGCACCAGAGGCAGAGGATCATTCCGCAGATGAATTACTGCATGTGGATTCTAGCGAGGTGCAAAATTCAAACATCTGTGAGAAAGGAAAATAAATTATGGAACCGATGGAGGTCATGTCTAAAGCCGCTACTGAACATGTTTTGGATTTAACATCAGACATACTTTCTGCAAGTGCTCTTCAAGAAGAGTAAGTAGATCCCAGTGTAAATTATGTAAATAATTTTAATAAATAAAAATCCAGCATTTCATGTGGAACATGTTTTTGAAGATGCACCAAAGGCAGAGGATCATTCCGCAGATGAATTACTGCATGTGGATTCTAGCGAGGTGCAAAATTCAAACATCTGTGAGAAAGGAAAATAAATTATGGAACCGATGGGCGTCATGTCTACAGCCGCTACTGAACATGTTTTGGATTTAATATCAGACATACTTTCTGCAAGTGCTCTTCAAGAAGAGTAAGTAGATCCCAGTGTAAATTATGTAAATAATTTTAATAAATAAAAATCCAGCATTTCATGTGGAACATGTTTTTGAAGATGCACCAAAGGCAGAGGATCATTCCGCAGATGAATTACTGCATGTGGATTCTAGCGAGGTGCAAAATTCAAACATCTGTGAGAAAGGAAAAGAAATTATGGAACCGATGAGGGTCATGTCTAAAGCCGCTACTGAACATATTTTGGATTTAACATCAGACATACTTTCTGCAAGTGCTCTTCAAGCAGAGTCAGTAGATCCCAGTGTAAATAATGTAGTGAAAAGCCCAGAATTTCATGTGGAACATGTTTTTGAAGATGCACCAAAGGCAGAGGATCATTCCGCAGATGAATTACTGCATGTGGATTCTAGCGAGGTGCAAAATTCAAACATCTGTGAGAAAGGAAAATAAATTATGGAACCGATGGGCGTCATGTCTACAGCCGCTACTGAACATGTTTTGGATTTAACATCAGACATACTTTCTGCAAGTGCTCTTCAAGAAGGGTCAGTAAAACCCAGTGTAAATTATGTAAATAATTTTAATAAATAAAAACCCAGCATTTCATGTGGAACATGTTTTTGAAGATGCACCAAAGGCAGAGGATCATTCCGCAGATGAATTACTGCATGTGGATTCTAGCGAGGTGCAAAATTCAAACATCTGTGAGAAAGGAAAAGAAATTATGGAACCGATGAGGGTCATGTCTAAAGCCGCTACTGAACATGTTTTGGATTTAATATCAGACATACTTTCTGCAAGTGCTCTTCAAGAAGGGTCAGTAAAACCCAGTGTAAATTATGTAAATAATTTTAATAAATAAAAACCCAACATTTCATGTGGAACATGTTTTTGAAGATGCACCAAAGGCAGAGGATCATTCCGCAGATGAATTACTGCATGTGGATTCTAGCGAGGTGCAAAATTCAAACATCTGTGAGAAAGGAAAAGAAATTATGGAACCGATGAGGGTCATGTCTACAGCCGCTACTGAACATGTTTTGGATTTAATATCAGACATACTTTCTGCAAGTGCTCTTCAAGAAGGGTCAGTAAAACCCAGTGTAAATTATGTAAATAATTTTAATAAATAAAAGCCCAGAATTTCATGTGGAACATGTTATTGAAGATGCATCAGAGGCAGAGGATCATTCCGCAGATGAATTACTGCATGTGGATTCTAGCGAGGTGCAAAATTCAAACATCTGTGAGAAAGGAAAATAAATTATGGAACCGATGAGGGTCATGTCTAAAGCCGCTACTGAACATGTTTTGGATTTAACATCAGACATACTTTCTGCAAATGCTCTTCAAGAAGAGTCAGTAGATCCCAGTGTAAATAATGTAGTGAAAAGCCCAGAATTTCATGTGGAACATGTTATTGAAGATGCGTCAGAGGCAGAGGATCATTCCGCAGATGAATTACTGCATGTGGATTCTAGCGAGGTGCAAAATTCAAACATCTGTGAGAAAGGAAAAGAAATTATGGAACCGATGAGGGTCATGTCTAAAGCCGCTACTGAACATGTTTTGGATTTTACATCAGACATACTTTCTGCAAATGCTCTTCAAGAAGAGTCAGTAGATCCCAGTGTAAATAATGTAGTGAAAAGCCCAGAATTTCATGTGGAACATGTTATTGAAGATGCACCAAAGGCAGAGGATCATTCCGCAGATGAATTACTGCATGTGGATTCTAGCGAGGTGCAAAATTCAAACATCTGTGAGAAAGGAAAAGAAATTATGGAACCGATGGGCGTCATGTCTACAGCCGCTACTGAACATGTTTTGGATTTAACATCAGACATACTTTCTGCAAGTGCTCTTCAAGAAGGGTCAGTAAAACCCAGTGTAAATTATGTAAATAATTTTAATAAATAAAAACCCAGCATTTCATGTGGAACATGTTTTTGAAGATGCACCAAAGGCAGAGGATCATTCCGCAGATGAATTACTGCATGTGGATTCTAGCGAGGTGCAAAATTCAAACATCTGTGAGAAAGGAAAAGAAATTATGGTACCGATGGGGGTCATGTCTACAGCCGCTACTGAACATGTTTTGGATTTAATATCAGACATACTTTCTGCAAGTGCTCTTCAAGAAGGGTCAGTAAAACCCAGTGTAAATTATGTAAATAATTTTAATAAATAAAAACCCAGAATTTCATGTGGAACAAGTTATTGAAGATGCATCAGAGGCAGAGGATCATTCCGCAGATGAATTACTGCATGTGGATTCTAGCGAGGTGCAAAATTCAAACATCTGTGAGAAAGGAAAATAAATTATGGAACCGATGAGGGTCATGTCTAAAGCCGCTACTGAACATGTTTTGGATTTAACATCAGACATACTTTCTGCAAGTGGTCTTCAAGAAGAGTCAGTAGATCCCAGTGTAAATTATGTAGTAGAAATTATGGTACCGATGGGCGTCATGTCTACAGCCGCTACTGAACATGTTTTGGATTTAATATCAGACATACTTTCTGCAAGTGCTCTTCAAGAAGGGTCAGTAAAACCCAGTGTAAATTATGTAAATAATTTTAATAAATAAAAACCCAGCATTTCATGTGGAACATGTTTTTGAAGATGCACCAAAGGCAGAGGATCATTCCGCAGATGAATTACTGCATGTGGATTCTAGCGAGGTGCAAAATTCAAACATCTGTGAAAGCCCAGAATTTCATGTGGAACATGTTATTGAAGATGCATCAGAGGCAGAGGATCATTCCGCAGATGAATTACTGCATGTGGATTCTAGCGAGGTGCAAAATTCAAACATCTGTGAGAAAGGAAAAGAAATTATGGAACCGATGAGGGTCATGTCTAAAGCCGCTACTGAACATGTTTTGGATTTTACATCAGACATACTTTCTGCAAATGCTCTTCAAGAAGAGTCAGTAGATCCCAGTGTAAATAATGTAGTGAAAAGCCCAGAATTTCATGTGGAACATGTTATTGAAGATGCACCAAAGGCAGAGGATCATTCCGCAGATGAATTACTGCATGTGGATTCTAGCGAGGTGCAAAATTCAAACATCTGTGAGAAAGGAAAAGAAATTATGGTACCGATGGGCGTCATGTCTACAGCCGCTACTGAACATGTTTTGGATTTAACATCAGACATACTTTCTGCAAGTGCTCTTCAAGAAGGGTCAGTAAAACCCAGTGTAAATTATGTAAATAATTTTAATAAATAAAAACCCAGCATTTCATGTGGAACATGTTTTTGAAGATGCACCAAAGGCAGAGGATCATTCCGCAGATGAATTACTGCATGTGGATTCTAGCGAGGTGCAAAATTCAAACATCTGTGAGAAAGGAAAATAAATTATGGTACCGATGGGCGTCATGTCTACAGCCGCTACTGAACATGTTTTGGATTTAATATCAGACATACTTTCTGCAAGTGCTCTTCAAGAAGGGTCAGTAAAACCCAGTGTAAATTATGTAAATAATTTTAATAAATAAAAACCCAGCATTTCATGTGGAACATGTTTTTGAAGATGCACCAAAGGCAGAGGATCATTCCGCAGATGAATTACTGCATGTGGATTCTAACGAGGTGCAAAATTCAAACATCTGTGAGAAAGGAAAAGAAATTATGGAACCGATGAGGGTCATGTCTAAAGCCGCTACTGAACATGTTTTGGATTTAACATCAGACATACTTTCTGCAAGTGCTCTTCAACAAGAGTCAGTAGATCCCAGTGTAAATTATGTAAATAATTTTAATAAATAAAAGCCCAGAATTTCATGTGGAACATGTTATTGCAGATGCACCAGAGGCAGAGGATCATTTCGCAGATGAATTACTGCATGTGGATTCTAGCGAGGTGCAAAATTCAAACATCTGTGAGAAAGGAAAAGAAATTATGGAACCGATGAGGGTCATGTCTAAAGCCGCTACTGAACATGTTTTGGATTTAACATCAGACATACTTTCTGCAAGTGCTCTTCAAGAAGAGTAAGTAGATCCCAGTGTAAATTATGTAAATAATTTTAATAAATAAAAATCCAGCATTTCATGTGGAACATGTTTTTGAAGATGCACCAAAGGCAGAGGATCATTCCGCAGATGAATTACTGCATGTGGATTCTAGCGAGGTGCAAAATTCAAACATCTGTGAGAAAGGAAAAGAAATTATGGTACCGATGGGCGTCATGTCTACAGCCGCTACTGAACATGTTTTGGATTTAATATCAGACATACTTTCTGCAAGTGCTCTTCAAGAAGGGTCAGTAAAACCCAGTGTAAATTATGTAAATAATTTTAATAAATTAAAACCCAGCATTTCATGTGGAACATGTTTTTGAAGATGCACCAAAGGCAGAGGATCATTCCGCAGATGAATTACTGCATGTGGATTCTAGCGAGGTGCAAAATTCAAACATCTGTGAGAAAGGAAAAGAAATTATGGAACCGATGAGGGTCATGTCTAAAGCCGCTACTGAACATGTTTTGGATTTAACATCAGACATACTTTCTGCAAGTGCTCTTCAAGAAGGGTCAGTAAAACCCAGTGTAAATTATGTAAATAATTTTAATAAATAAAAACCCAGCATTTCATGTGGAACATGTTATTGCAGCTGCACCAGAGGCAGAGGATCATTTCGCAGATGAATTACTGCATGTGGATTCTAGCGAGGTGCAAAATTCAAACATCTGTGAGAAAGGAAAAGAAATTATGGAACCGATGAGGGTCATGTCTAAAGCCGCTACTGAACATATTTTGGATTTAACATCAGACATACTTTCTGCAAGTGCTCTTCAAGCAGAGTCAGTAGATCCCAGTGTAAATAATGTAGTGAAAAGCCCAGAATTTCATGTGGAACATGTTTTTGAAGATGCACCAAAGGCAGAGGATCATTCCGCAGATGAATTACTGCATGTGGATTCTAGCGAGGTGCAAAATTCAAACATCTGTGAGAAAGGAAAATAAATTATGGAACCGATGGGCGTCATGTCTACAGCCGCTACTGAACATGTTTTGGATTTAACATCAGACATACTTTCTGCAAGTGCTCTTCAAGAAGGGTCAGTAAAACCCAGTGTAAATTATGTAAATAATTTTAATAAATAAAAACCCAGCATTTCATGTGGAACATGTTATTGCAGATGCACCAGAGGCAGAGGATCATTTCGCAGATGAATTACTGCATGTGGATTCTAGCGAGGTGCAAAATTCAAACATCTGTGAGAAAGGAAAAGAAATTATGGAACCGATGAGGGTCATGTCTAAAGCCGCTACTGAACATATTTTGGATTTAACATCAGACATACTTTCTGCAAGTGCTCTTCAAGCAGAGTCAGTAGATCCCAGTGTAAATAATGTAGTGAAAAGCCCAGAATTTCATGTGGAACATGTTTTTGAAGATGCACCAAAGGCAGAGGATCATTCCGCAGATGAATTACTGCATGTGGATTCTAGCGAGGTGCAAAATTCAAACATCTGTGAGAAAGGAAAATAAATTATGGAACCGATGGGCGTCATGTCTACAGCCGCTACTGAACATGTTTTGGATTTAACATCAGACATACTTTCTGCAAGTGCTCTTCAAGAAGGGTCAGTAAAACCCAGTGTAAATTATGTAAATAATTTTAATAAATTAAAACCCAGCATTTCATGTGGAACATGTTTTTGAAGATGCACCAAAGGCAGAGGATCATTCCGCAGATGAATTACTGCATGTGGATTCTAGCGAGGTGCAAAATTCAAACATCTGTGAGAAAGGAAAATAAATTATGGTACCGATGGGCGTCATGTCTACAGCCGCTACTGAACATGTTTTGTATTTAACATCAGACATACTTTCTGCAAGTGCTCTTCAAGAAGGGTCAGTAAAACCCAGTGTAAATTATGTAAATAATTTTAATAAATAAAAACCCAGCATTTCATGTGGAACATGTTATTGCAGATGCACCAGAGGCAGAGGATCATTTCACAGATGAATTACTGCATGTGGATTCTAGCGAGGTGCAAAATTCAAACATCTGTGAGAAAGGAAAAGAAATTATGGAACCGATGAGGGTAATGTCTAAAGCCGCTACTGAACATGTTTTGGATTTAACATCAGACATACTTTCTGCAAGTGCTCTTCAACAAGAGTCAGTAGATCCCAGTGTAAATTATGTAAATAATTTTAATAAATAAAAGCCCAGAATTTCATGTGGAACATGTTATTGCAGATGCACCAGAGGCAGAGGATCATTTCGCAGATGAATTACTGCATGTGGATTCTAGCGAGGTGCAAAATTCAAACATCTGTGAGAAAGGAAAATAAATTATGGAACCGATGAGGGTCATGTCTAAAGCCGCTACTGAACATGTTTTGGATTTTACATCAGATATACTTTCTGCAAGTGCTCTTCAAGAAGAGTCAGCAGATCCCAGTGTAAATTATGTAAATAATATTTATAAATAAAAACCCAGCATTTCATGTGGAACATGTTTTTGAAGATGCACCAAAGGCAGAGGATCATTCCGCAGATGAATTACTGCATGTGGATTCTAGCGAGGTGCAAAATTCAAACATCTGTGAGAAAGGAAAAGAAATTATGGTACCGATGGGCGTCATGTCTACAGCCGCTACTGAACATGTTTTGGATTTAATATCAGACATACTTTCTGCAAGTGCTCTTCAAGAAGGGTCAGTAAAACCCAGTGTAAATTATGTAAATAATTTTAATAAATTAAAACCCAGCATTTCATGTGGAACATGTTTTTGAAGATGCACCAAAGGCAGAGGATCATTCCGCAGATGAATTACTGCATGTGGATTCTAGCGAGGTGCAAAATTCAAACATCTGTGAGAAAGGAAAAGAAATTATGGAACCGATGAGGGTCATGTCTAAAGCCGCTACTGAACATGTTTTGGATTTAATATCAGACATACTTTCTGCAAGTGCTCTTCAAGAAGGGTCAGTAAAACCCAGTGTAAATTATGTAAATAATTTTAATAAATAAAAACCCAGCATTTCATGTGGAACATGTTATTGAAGATGCACCAAAGGCAGAGGATCATTCCGCAGATGAATTACTGCATGTGGATTCTAGCGAGGTGCAAAATTCAAACATCTGTGAGAAAGGAAAAGAAATTATGGAACCGATGAGGGTCATGTCTAAAGCCGCTACTGAACATATTTTGGATTTAACATCAGACATACTTTCTGCAAGTGCTCTTCAAGCAGAGTCAGTAGATCCCAGTGTAAATAATGTAGTGAAAAGCCCAGAATTTCATGTGGAACATGTTTTTGAAGATGCACCAAAGGCAGAGGATCATTCCGCAGATGAATTACTGCATGTGGATTCTAGCGAGGTGCAAAATTCAAACATCTGTGAGAAAGGAAAATAAATTATGGAACCGATGGGCGTCATGTCTACAGCCGCTACTGAACATGTTTTGGATTTAACATCAGACATACTTTCTGCAAGTGCTCTTCAAGAAGGGTCAGTAAAACTCAGTGTAAATTATGTAAATAATTTTAATAAATAAAAACCCAGCATTTCATGTGGAACATGTTATTGCAGATGCACCAGAGGCAGAGGATCATTTCGCAGATGAATTACTGCATGTGGATTCTAGCGAGGTGCAAAATTCAAACATCTGTGAGAAAGGAAAAGAAATTATGGAACCGATGAGGGTCATGTCTAAAGCCGCTACTGAACATATTTTGGATTTAACATCAGACATACTTTCTGCAAGTGCTCTTCAAGCAGAGTCAGTAGATCCCAGTGTAAATAATGTAGTGAAAAGCCCAGAATTTCATGTGGAACATGTTTTTGAAGATGCACCAAAGGCAGAGGATCATTCCGCAGATGAATTACTGCATGTGGATTCTAGCGAGGTGCAAAATTCAAACATCTGTGAGAAAGGAAAATAAATTATGGAACCGATGGGTGTCATGTCTACAGCCGCTACTGAACATGTTTTGGATTTAACATCAGACATACTTTCTGCAAGTGCTCTTCAAGAAGGGTCAGTAAAACCCAGTGTAAATTATGTAAATAATTTTAATAAATTAAAACCCAGCATTTCATGTGGAACATGTTTTTGAAGATGCACCAAAGGCAGAGGATCATTCCGCAGATGAATTACTGCATGTGGATTCTAGCGAGGTGCAAAATTCAAACATCTGTGAGAAAGGAAAATAAATTATGGAACCGATGAGGGTCATGTCTAAAGCCGCTACTGAACATGTTTTGGATTTAATATCAGACATACTTTCTGCAAGTGCTCTTCAAGAAGGGTCAGTAAAACCCAGTGTAAATTATGTAAATAATTTTAATAAATAAAAACCCAGCATTTCATGTGGAACATGTTTTTGAAGATGCACCAAAGGCAGAGGATCATTCCGCAGATGAATTACTGTAGGAGTGTGAGTGTCACTCGGTGACCAATAATTCTGTATATAAGTTGTTGAAAATAAAATAGCAAAACAGTTGCTGCCTGGACTTCAAAAGGAAACAACGGTTATTTGCTTTCCTACATGGGGGCTCGTCCGGGAACAGAATTCCGCGAATAAGTGTATTGTGCTTTGTGCGCTGTGGAAAACACTTCGCGTGTTGAGAGTGTACTGTGTGTACGCTGATTACGCTGTGTGCGTTGTGTACTGTGTGTATGCTGGTTACGCTGTGTGCGTCGGGTTAGTGTGCTGTGTGCACGCCGGTTTTGCTGTGTGCGTTGCGTGTAGTGCGTGTTGCGCGCGTCGGTAGAAAGTTCGATAACACGTGTCCATTAGCCAAAAATGGAAAAGTTGATCGAAGAGTTTACGCGAACGGGACTAGTGCGCAAGTGTGAAACGGCCGGATTGCCAACAGCCGGTAACAAGGAAGATCTGGCAAAGCGGTTGGTCGACGCTGGCCTAGAAAACATGGAAGGTGATCCCGAGAAGGATCCCATGAGTTCCACCGGTTATCTCGATGCTGAAACGATGCCAGCCGTTAGCACAGCATTGGTGCAAAAAACGGATCATGTCCATCCATACTCCTTTCGCGACGTAGAAGATGGCATAGAGACGTTTGGCGAGGACATCAGTCGAGACGTAAACGAGTGGATCGCAGATTTTGAGAGCGTGGCTAACATTGCCGGGTGGTCAAAGAGTCAAATGTTTATCATGTGCCGAAAGAAGCTCGTGAAAACGGCTAGGAAATTCGCGACTACTTTGCGTGATATTAAACATTATGATCAGCTACGTGACGCGCTAATTAGAGAATTCGGAACCATCGTCAGGGGAAAGGATGTTCACCGGAAACTTGCATCGCGTGCGAAAAGAAAAAATGAAAATATGTTGGATTACATATACGAGATGCAAAGGATTGCGGCGAGTATCGAACTCGACCAGGATAGTTTGATCGAGTACATAGTTGACGGTGTGACCACGGAGGTCAAAACTCGAGCGTTGCTGTATCGAGCTAAAACAATAGCGGGTTTGAAAGAAGAGCTCGTGTTGCTGGAGCGAGCCGAGAGAAAAACCGAAAAATCATTTCTTAGAAATCCACGAACGGCAACGGAAGCTATACCACAAAAAGCGTGTTATAATTGTGGTGAAATGGATCATTTTCGTAAGGACTGTAAGAAGGTTGAAAGTGTTCCGAAAAAAGAAAATAGAAAAGAGAAAAAAACGAAGTGCTATTCGTGCGGTGACAGTGGGCACATTTCGACAGCTTGCCCGAAAAAGTTGAAACCAGCAGTGAACAATATAACTAGTCGATACCCGACAATTTCTGTGAAAATTGACGGACACTCCTTCGATGGAATGATCGACACGGGCAGCGATGTGACATTGTTACGCGAAGACGTGGTGCAAACAATTCGGCGAAAGTATAAGAACAGTAATCGAATTGTTCGCGGGTATGGCGGAGAGCGTCAGTGTGTTAGAGGAGAGCTATTCGTAGAAGCCGAAGTTGGTATCGTAAAAAGAAAAGTTAACTTTCTTGTGGTTCTGTGTAAGGCAATCGACACACAGGTACTGATCGGTATGGATTTCCTCAACACAGTGGAGTATGTTATCTCTAATAGTGTGGTAGAGATACGTGAGAAAAATGATCATTGTGATCAAGACGACGAACAATGGATACATCACTTGGATTGTGGTGTGCAAGAATCGTTGGACGTTCCCAGTAAGTACGAGAAAGAGGTGCTGACCATAGTATCGGACTATGAGAGTGGGAAGTTGTGTGATGATTCCTTTGAAAACGACAAAACCGTAAGTGAAATGAGGATCAAATTACACGACGATGAAATTGTGTGTGCGCGACCTCGTCGTTTAGCTCCGTTGGAAAAGCAAATCGTGAAGGAGCAAGTGCGTGAGTGGATTAAAGATGGAATTGTTCGACCATCGTTTAGTCCGTACTCCAGTGCGGTTGTTGTTGTGCCAAAAAAAGGAGGAAAACATCGTGTGTGCATCGATTATCGCGAGTTGAACAAAAAGATAGAGCGCGACAAATACCCGACACCGAACATTGAAGATCAAATTGATGCATTGGCTGAGGCGCGTGTGTATACAACGCTTGATTTAAAAAATTCATATTTTCACGTGAAGCTTAGTGCGGAAAGTTGTAAATATACGTCGTTTATTACAACAGAAGGACAATATGAATTCCTGAGAGCACCATTCGGGTTGTGTACAAGCGGCAGTTCGTTTTGCAGATTTATCAATTCAGTGTTCAAGGAATTGATCGACGCGGGTGAAATTCTGTCGTACATCGATGACATTATTATTCCGTCCAGGAGCGAGGACGAAGGGCTCGTCAAGCTACGACGTGTTATGGAGCTAGCTGCAAAGGCTAATCTGCAGTTTAATTGGAGAAAATGTGCTTTCTTGAAAAGGCGCGTTGAATACCTCGGTTATTCTGTGTATGAAGGGAAAATCGAGCCATCGCAAGAAAAGATTGAGAAGGTGCGACATTTTCCGAAGCCAAGAACGGTTAAGGCATTGCAACGATTTCTTGGACTGGCAAGCTATTTTCGGAAGTTTGTTCCGGATTTTGCCAAACGATCGCGTTCGTTGACCATGCTGCTGAAGAAGGATGCTGAGTTCGTCTTTAATGCTGATGCTGATTGTGCATTTGAGGACCTCAAAGCCGCGTTGTCGCAGTATCCAGTGCTGATGATTTTCAAGCCCGGTGTGGAAACTGAAGTTCACACAGACGCTAGCAAGGAAGGGTTAGCGGGAATCTTGATGCAGCGGTCGGTAGAAGATGGATTATTCCACCCCTGTTATTTTTACAGTCGCGTAACGAACAGTGCGGAGCGGAATTATCATTCGTATGATTTGGAAGCATTAGCGGTCGTGGAATCGTTGAAAAAATTCAGGTATTACCTTTTAGGACAAAAGGTTACGGTCATAACAGATTGTATTGCATTCAAGCAATCGATGTCGAAAGTAAATCCAAATGCAAGAGTCGCTAGATGGTTCGTTGTGTCAGAGTTCGATTATCAGATTCAACATCGATCGGCTGAAAAGATGAAACATGTAGATGCGTTATCTAGGGCGACTGTAATGCGAATATCTCTCACGGTGAGCAAAAGAATTATTCAGGCTCAACAGGAAGATGCGAAAATAGCAGCAATTAGAAATGCGATAAGTTCTGGTGAATGTTGCGAAGACTTTCATATTGTTAACGGCGTGTTATACAAGACAGAACATGGTAAAGAAAAAGTTGTCATACCAACACAAATTGAGTCGAGCATCATTAGGGAAGCTCATGAGCAAGGTCATTTTAGTGTTAAAAAGACAAAAGAACGTTTATCGGATGATTACTACATTGCTGATATAGAGTCCAAAATAAGGAAATGCGTTGATAATTGCGTTAGGTGTATTGTGAGTGAGAGGAAACGTGGTAAGGCTGAAGGTGAGCTTAAACCTATCCCAAAAGGGGAGTTGCCCCTCGATACTTTCCATGTGGATCATTTGGGTCCGATGCCTTCGACACGTAAATCATACAATTACCTTTTTACTATCGTGGACGCATTTACAAAGTACGTATGGTTATTCCCAACAAAAACCACAAATGCGGAAGAAGTGGTTAAAAAGTTGAATATAGTTTCAGAAATATTCGGAGATCCGAGACGCATAGTTTGTGATCGTGGAGCGGCATTTACGTCCGGATTATTTATAAACTATTGTGCGGAACGCGAAATTGAATTACATACAATTGTAACGGGTGTCCCCCGAGGAAACGGACAAGTGGAGAGAATCCACAGGATTATTATACCTGCTTTGACAAAGTTATCGGTTCAGAACCCAGAAGAATGGTTTAAGCATGTCAGTTACGTTCAGATTGCGATTAATAATAGTTGGCAGCGTGCCATACGAATGACACCGTTTGAACTTTTAACAGGAGTAAAAATGAAAACGAAAGCAGATATTGTTATACACAACATTTTGGAAGAGGAATTACAAAATGGATTTGTAAATGATCGAGCTGAGTTAAGAAAGTTAGCTGGCCAAGGAATCGAAAGGATTCAGCAAGAAAATATTCGATCTTACAATTTGCGTCGTAAACCGGTACGTAAATATCAAATAGGAGATTTGGTGGGTGTACCAGTGACCCAATTTGGGGTAGGACGTAAAGTGAAGGCTAAATTTTATGGACCTTATAAAATTTCAAAGATACTTCCGAATGATCGCATAGAAGTAAAGAAATTAGACCAGGAATTAGAAGGTCCACAAGTAACGACAACAGCCACGGATTGCGTGAAACCGTGGAACAATTACGGTGATTAGAATGTGTGTAAGTCTTTCTTCCAGGTGGAAGAACAGTCAGGAAAGGCCGTGTAGGAGTGTGAGTGTCACTCGGTGACCAATAATTCTGTATATAAGTTGTTGAAAATAAAATAGCAAAACAGTTGCTGCCTGGACTTCAAAAGGAAACAACGGTTATTTGCTTTCCTACATTACTGCATGTGGATTCTAGCGAGGTGCAAAATTCAAACATCTGTGAGAAAGGAAAAGAAATTATGGAACCGATGGGCGTCATGTCTACAGCCGCTACTGAACATGTTTTGGATTTAATATCAGACATACTTTCTGCAAGTGCTCTTCAAGAAGGGTCAGTAAAACCCAGTGTAAATTATGTAAATAATTTTAATAAATAAAAGCCCAGAATTTCATGTGGAACATGTTATTGAAGATGCATCAGAGGCAGAGGATCATTCCGCAGATGAATTACTGCATGTGGATTCTAGCGAGGTGCAAAATTCAAACATCTGTGAGAAAGGAAAATAAATTATGGAACCGATGAGGGTCATGTCTAAAGCCGCTACTGAACATGTTTTGGATTTAACATCAGACATACTTTCTGCAAGTGGTCTTCAAGAAGAGTCAGTAGATCCCAGTGTAAATTATGTAGTGAAAAGCCCAGAATTTCATGTGGAACATGTTATTGAAGATGCATCAGAGGCAGAGGATCATTCCGCAGATGAATTACTGCATGTGGATTCTAGCGAGGTGCAAAATTCAAACATCTGTGAGAAAGGAAAAGAAATTATGGAACCGATGAGGGTCATGTCTAAAGCCGCTACTGAACATGTTTTGGATTTAACATCAGACATACTTTCTGCAAGTGGTCTTCAAGAAGAGTCAGTAGATCCCAGTGTAAATAATGTAGTGAAAAGCCCAGAATTTCATGTGGAACATGTTATTGAAGATGCACCAAAGGCAGAGGATCATTCCGCAGATGAATTACTGCATGTGGATTCTAGCGAGGTGCAAAATTCAAACATCTGTGAGAAAGGAAAAGAAATTATGGTACCGATGGGCGTCATGTCTACAGCCGCTACTGAACATGTTTTGGATTTAACATCAGACATACTTTCTGCAAGTGCTCTTCAAGAAGGGTCAGTAAAACCCAGTGTAAATTATGTAAATAATTTTAATAAATAAAAACCCAGCATTTCATGTGGAACATGTTATTGAAGATGCATCAGAGGCAGAGGATCATTCCGCAGATGAATTACTGCATGTGGATTCTAGCGAGGTGCAAAATTCAAACATCTGTGAGAAAGGAAAATAAATTATGGAACCGATGAGGGTCATGTCTAAAGCCGCTACTGAACATGTTTTGGATTTAACATCAGACATACTTTCTGCAAGTGCTCTTCAAGAAGAGTCAGTAGATCCCAGTGTAAATAATGTAGTGAAAAGCCCAGAATTTCATGTGGAACATGTTATTGAAGATGCATCAGAGGCAGAGGATCATTCCGCAGATGAATTACTGCATGTGGATTCTAGCGAGGTGCAAAATTCAAACATCTGTGAGAAAGGAAAAGAAATTATGGAACCGATGAGGGTCATGTCTAAAGCCGCTACTGAACATGTTTTGGATTTTACATCAGACATACTTTCTGCAAGTGCTCTTCAAGAAGAGTCAGTAGATCCCAGTGTAAATAATGTAATGAAAAGCCCAGAATTTCATGTGGAACATGTTATTGAAGATGCATCAGAGGCAGAGGATCATTCCGCAGATGAATTACTGCATGTGGATTCTAGCGAGGTGCAAAATTCAAACATCTGTGAGAAAGGAAAATAAATTATGGAACCGATGAGGGTCATGTCTAAAGCCGCTACTGAACATGTTTTGGATTTTACATCAGACATACTTTCTGCAAATGCTCTTCAAGAAGAGTCAGTAGATCCCAGTGTAAATAATGTAGTGAAAAGCCCAGAATTTCATGTGGAACATGTTATTGAAGATGCACCAAAGGCAGAGGATCATTCCGCAGATGAATTACTGCATGTGGATTCTAGCGAGGTGCAAAATTCAAACATCTGTGAGAAAGGAAAAGAAATTATGGAACCGATGAGGGTCATGTCTAAAGCCGCTACTGAACATGTTTTGGATTTAACATCAGACATACTTTCTGCAAGTGCTCTTCAAGAAGAGTCAGTAGATCCCAGTGTAAATAATGTAGTGAAAAGCCCAGAATTTCATGTGGAACATGTTATTGAAGATGCATCAGAGGCAGAGGATCATTCCGCAGATGAATTACTGCATGTGGATTCTAGCGAGGTGCAAAATTCAAACATCTGTGAGAAAGGAAAAGAAATTATGGAACCGATGAGGGTCATGTCTAAAGCCGCTACTGAACATGTTTTGGATTTTACATCAGACATACTTTCTGCAAGTGCTCTTCAAGAAGAGTCAGTAGATCCCAGTGTAAATAATGTAATGAAAAGCCCAGAATTTCATGTGGAACATGTTATTGAAGATGCATCAGAGGCAGAGGATCATTCCGCAGATGAATTACTGCATGTGGATTCTAGCGAGGTGCCAAATTCAAACATCTGTGAGAAAGGAAAATAAATTATGGAACCGATGAGGGTCATGTCTAAAGCCGCTACTGAACATGTTTTGGATTTTACATCAGACATACTTTCTGCAAATGCTCTTCAAGAAGAGTCAGTAGATCCCAGTGTAAATAATGTAGTGAAAAGCCCAGAATTTCATGTGGAACATGTTATTGAAGATGCACCAAAGGCAGAGGATCATTCCGCAGATGAATTACTGCATGTGGATTCTAGCGAGGTGCAAAATTCAAACATCTGTGAGAAAGGAAAAGAAATTATGGTACCGATGGGCGTCATGTCTACAGCCGCTACTGAACATGTTTTGGATTTAACATCAGACATACTTTCTGCAAGTGCTCTTCAAGAAGGGTCAGTAAAACCCAGTGTAAATTATGTAAATAATTTTAATAAATAAAAACCCAGCATTTCATGTGGAACATGTTATTGAAGATGCATCAGAGGCAGAGGATCATTCCGCAGATGAATTACTGCATGTGGATTCTAGCGAGGTGCAAAATTCAAACATCTGTGAGAAAGGAAAATAAATTATGGAACCGATGAGGGTCATGTCTAAAGCCGCTACTGAACATGTTTTGGATTTAACATCAGACATACTTTCTGCAAGTGCTCTTCAAGAAGAGTCAGTAGATCCCAGTGTAAATAATGTAGTGAAAAGCCCAGAATTTCATGTGGAACATGTTATTGAAGATGCATCAGAGGCAGAGGATCATTCCGCAGATGAATTACTGCATGTGAATTCTAGCGAGGTGCAAAATTCAAACATCTGTGAGAAAGGAAAATAAATTATGGAACCGATGAGGGTCATGTCTAAAGCCGCTACTGAACATGTTTTGGATTTAACATCAGACATACTTTCTGCAAGTGCTCTTCAAGAAGAGTCAGTAGATCCCAGTGTAAATAATGTAGTGAAAAGCCCAGAATTTCATGTGGAACATGTTATTGAAGATGCATCAGAGGCAGAGGATCATTCCGCAGATGAATTACTGCATGTGGATTCTAGCGAGGTGCAAAATTCAAACATCTGTGAGAAAGGAAAATAAATTATGGAACCGATGAGGGTCATGTCTAAAGCCGCTACTGAACATGTTTTGGATTTAACATCAGATATACTTTCTGCAAGTGCTCTTCAAGAAGAGTCAGTAGATCCCAGTGTAAATAATGTAATGAAAAGCCCAGAATTTCATGTGGAACATGTTTTTGAAGATGCACCAAAGGCAGAGGATCATTCCGCAGATGAATTACTGCATGTGGATTCTAGCGAGGTGCAAAATTCAAACATCTGTGAGAAAGGAAAAGAAATTATGGAACCGATGAGGGTCATGTCTAAAGCCGCTACTGAACATGTTTTGGATTTAACATCAGACATACTTTCTGCAAGTGCTCTTCAAGAAGGGTCAGTAGATCCCAGTGTAAATAATGTAGTGAAAAGCCCAGAATTTCATGTGGAACATGTTATTGCAGATGCACCAGAGGCAGAGGATCATTCCGCAGATGAATTACTGCATGTGGATTCTAGCGAGGTGCAAAATTCAAACATCTGTGAGAAAGGAAAAGAAATTATGGAACCGATGAGGGTCATGTCTAAAGCCGCTACTGAACATGTTTTGGATTTAACATCAGATATACTTTTTGCAAGTGCTCTTCAAGAAGGGTCAGTAAAACCCAGTGTAAATTATGTAAATAATTTTAATAAATAAAAGCCCAGAATTTCATGTGGAACATGTTATTGAAGATGCATCAGAGGCAGAGGATCATTCCGCAGATGAATTACTGCATGTGAATTCTAGCGAGGTGCAAAATTCAAACATCTGTGAGAAAGGAAAATAAATTATGGAACCGATGAGGGTCATGTCTAAAGCCGCTACTGAACATGTTTTGGATTTAACATCAGATATACTTTCTGCAAGTGCTCTTCAAGAAGAGTCAGTAGATCCCAGTGTAAATAATGTAATGAAAAGCCCAGAATTTCATGTGGAACATGTTATTGAAGATGCATCAGAGGCAGAGGATCATTCCGCAGATGAATTACTGCATGTGGATTCTAGCGAGGTGCAAAATTCAAACATCTGTGAGAAAGGAAAATAAATTATGGAACCGATGAGGGTCATGTCTAAAGCCGCTACTGAACATGTTTTGGATTTAACATCAGATATACTTTTTGCAAGTGCTCTTCAAGAAGGGTCAGTAAAACCCAGTGTAAATTATGTAAATAATTTTAATAAATAAAAGCCCAGAATTTCATGTGGAACATGTTATTGAAGATGCATCAGAGGCAGAGGATCATTCCGCAGATGAATTACTGCATGTGAATTCTAGCGAGGTGCAAAATTCAAACATCTGTGAGAAAGGAAAATAAATTATGGAACCGATGAGGGTCATGTCTAAAGCCGCTACTGAACATGTTTTGGATTTAACATCAGACATACTTTCTGCAAGTGCTCTTCAAGAAGGGTCAGTAAATCCCAGTGTAAATAATGTAAATAATATTTATAAATAAAAGCCTAGAATTTCATGTGGAACATGTTATTGAAGATGCATCAGAGGCAGAGGATCATTCCGCAGATGAATTACTGCATGTGGATTCTAGCGAGGTGCAAAATTCAAACATCTGTGAGAAAGGAAAATAAATTATGGAACCGATGAGGGTCATGTCTAAAGCCGCTACTGAACATGTTTTGGATTTAACATCAGATATACTTTCTGCAAGTGCTCTTCAAGAAGAGTCAGTAGATCCCAGTGTAAATAATGTAATGAAAAGCCCAGAATTTCATGTGGAACATGTTATTGAAGATGCATCAGAGGCAGAGGATCATTCCGCAGATGAATTACTGCATGTGGATTCTAGCGAGGTGCAAAATTCAAACATCTGTGAGAAAGGAAAATAAATTATGGAACCGATGAGGGTCATGTCTAAAGCCGCTACTGAACATGTTTTGGATTTAACATCAGATATACTTTTTGCAAGTGCTCTTCAAGAAGGGTCAGTAAAACCCAGTGTAAATTATGTAAATAATTTTAATAAATAAAAGCCCAGAATTTCATGTGGAACATGTTATTGAAGATGCATCAGAGGCAGAGGATCATTCCGCAGATGAATTACTGCATGTGAATTCTAGCGAGGTGCAAAATTCAAACATCTGTGAGAAAGGAAAATAAATTATGGAACCGATGAGGGTCATGTCTAAAGCCGCTACTGAACATGTTTTGGATTTTACATCAGATATACATTCTGCAAGTGCTCTTCAAGAAGAGTCAGTAGATCCCAGTGTAAATTATGTAAATAATTTTAATAAATAAAAGCCCAGAATTTCATGTGGAACATGTTATTGAAGATGCATCAGAGGCAGAGGATCATTCCGCAGATGAATTACTGCATGTGAATTCTAGCGAGGTGCAAAATTCAAACATCTGTGAGAAAGGAAAATAAATTATGGAACCGATGAGGGTCATGTCTAAAGCCGCTACTGAACATGTTTTGGATTTAACATCAGACATTCTTTCTGCAAGTGCTCTTCAAGAAGGGTCAGTAAAACCCAGTGTAAATTATGTAAATAATTTTAATAAATAAAAGCCCAGAATTTCATGTGGAACATGTTATTGAAGATGCATCAGAGGCAGAGGATCATTCCGCAGATGAATTACTGCATGTGGATTCTAGCGAGGTGCAAAATTCAAACATCTGTGAGAAAGGAAAATAAATTATGGAACCGACGAGGGTCATGTCTAAAGCCGCTACTGAACATGTTTTGGATTTAACATCAGACATTCTTTCTGCAAGTGCTCTTCAAGAAGGGTCAGTAAAACCCAGTGTAAATTATGTAAATAATTTTAATAAATAAAAGCCCAGAATTTCATGTGGAACATGTTATTGAAGATGCATCAGAGGCAGAGGATCATTCCGCAGATGAATTACTGCATGTGAATTCTAGCGAGGTGCAAAATTCAAACATCTGTGAGAAAGGAAAATAAATTATGGAACCGATGAGGGTCATGTCTAAAGCCGCTACTGAACATGTTTTGGATTTAACATCAGACATTCTTTCTGCAAGTGCTCTTCAAGAAGAGTCAGTAGATCCCAGTGTAAATAATGTAGTGAAAAGCCCAGAATTTTGCAAAATTCAAACATCTGTGAGAAAGGAAAATAAATTATGGTACCGATGGGGGTCATGTCTATAAACGCTACTGAACATGTTTTGGATTTAACATCAGACATACTTTCTGCAAGTGCTCTTCAAGAAGAGTCAGTAGATCCCAGTGTAAATAATGTAGTGAAAAGCCCAGAATTTCATGTGGAACATGTTTTTGAAGATGCACCAGAGGCAGAGGATCATTCCGCAGATGAATTACTGCATGTGGATTCTAGCGAGGTGCAAAATTCAAACATCTGTGAGAAAGGAAAATAAATTATGGTACCGATGGGGGTCATGTCTATAAACGCTACTGAACATGTTTTGGATTTAACATCAGACATACTTTCTGCAAGTGCTCTTCAAGAAGAGTCAGTAGATCCCAGTGTAAATAATGTAGTGAAAAGCCCAGAATTTCATGTGGAACATGTTATTGAAGATGCATCAGAGCCAGAGGATCATTCCGCAGATGAATTACTGCATGTGGATTCTAGCGAGGTGCAAAATTCAAACATCTGTGAGAAAGGAAAAGAAATTACAAACTATTTTCAGAGGACCGTACGAAGTAGTAGAAATACCCAGCGACCAAACTTGCGTAGTTAAAAATGGAAGGAAGTTGGAAAAATTGCATAACAACAGATTGAAGAAATTTTTAGAGGAATCAATATGTGAAGTATGGTAACAACGGAAACAAAAATTGTTGTGTAAGTTTCTAATGTGAATTTATAGATTTAAGGAAAGTTGAAAAAAAGGCGACTTAACGATAATCCATCCGTATGACACTGAAATACCATGCGCTAACACTAGAATAAAAGCGTTCCACGATACACAATACAAAGCTGCAAACACGACATTGCACCGTGGAGTTGATGATAGCAGTGGGTTGAACTGAAGAAGCTGAAGATTGACTGATGAGATACGGGAACATAAATAGCTATAGCCGGAAACTTCGCTGGATATAGACGAAGGTGGCATGACCACATCCAGACGATACTGACGGAGTTCAGGCGAAAAGTAGACGCGTCGCAAATATCTGGTTACCAGCCGGTACCCGGTTGAGAGAGACGCGCGAACCGTCGTGGTGAACGGACGCGTTTCGTACGAACTGCCTGTACGCACATTACGGGTGACCGTATGATGCGTGTGCTGCGTTACCAATACTTACATACTAATTACAATCTTAACCTAGTTTATACTTATGAACTAATTTCTTAACTCTAGGTTCTCCCCGCTAAACTATTGTTCTTATTTGCGATATTTTTTCCTAGGTTGTCCCTTTAGTCGCTCAGATCTTCGAATGGGCGATGAGGAAGATTCGCTTTTGGCTCGCTTTCTACTCGGTTTTGGTTCTAGTTTTACTTTATCTGATATTTCCTTTTCTTCTTCATATTTTGTTGTTTGCGGTTGCGCCAAGACTATTGGGTCGTAATTAGAATTCTTTTTCAATTGGTTGGTGTGTACCATTCTAATATTTCCATTAATGTTTACCAAATATCGTAAAATACTATTTTTTTTGTAAATAGTAACCGGAATCCATCATAATAATTCCTTAAAATGAATTCTATATAGGGCTTTTTCTCCTTCTTTAAATTCTACCGTCTTTGTCATATACGACGTATTAAATACGTTAGGTTTACTAAATTGCTTTTTCATTGGTGGTTTTTTAAGTGGTGTCGCTCCCGTTTTAGGTTTCATTAATTTCGTTATAGTGGTGGGTATATAACTAAATATTCGTGAGGCTGGCGTGACTTTTGTTACAGTAGACGGTGTGTTCCTATAATTTGTTAAAAATCTATTGATTTTCATAGTAAGGGATACATGTTTTACCTTCTCATGAATCATAAATTTTTTGATGACTTCCTTTACTGTTCTAACAGCTCTTTCCGCTAACCCGTTTGATTGTGGGTGGTATGGGGGTGATTTCGATACCTTTATACCTCTCACGTTTAAAAAATTTTCAAAAGCAACCGAATTAAAGGGTAGACCATTATCGGTCTCGATTTCCTGAGGCAATCCAAAACATGCAAAAAAGTTTTCTAGGTTTTCGATGATATCGGACGCCCGCGAAAGATATATTTTGAAAAAGCATCTACTATTATGAGTAAGGTACGGCTTTCTATATAAAAAAGATCCAAATGTACCCTTTGGAAAGGTCCTTCTACGCTTGGCCATTTAGTTACTACCACTTCTTTTGGCACTATTTGACGTAACTGGCATACTTTGCACGATTTTACAAATTCTATTAAATCCTTGTCCATGGTTTTCCACCACACGTGCTGCCGTGCGTTCATTTTCATTTTTATTATACCCTCATGATTTTGGTGTAAGTTTGTTAGCGTCAGACTAAAAAGGCTTTCCGGTACTACTATCCTATCGTTAAAACATAAAATGCCGTCTTCTAATCCAAAATGCGTTTTGAGTTTAAAGAATGGTTTTAAACTATAGTCCGGTTCATGCGTCCAGCCGCCTTTTACTCTTTCATGTAATGTTTTAATCAAAGGGTCTTCCTGCTGATTGTAATGTATTCTAACATCATTTAATAGCCCATTTTCTTGAACCGCCTTTATTACTAACTGAATATTTTCAACACTTGGTGCTTCCACTAACGGAAGCCTTGACATAGCATCTGCGTTGTTCATCATTGTACCTGGTCTTTGTTCAATAACATAATCGTAATTTGAAAGGATCAAGGCCCACCTTTGTAAACGAGCCATTGCGATCGAAGAAGTTCCTCTGGTTGGGTTGAAAATTTCTTTAACTCCGCTATTATCGGTTACTAACTTAAACTTGAACCCAAATATATATTTATGAAATTTGTTTACCCCGAACATTTCGGCTAACGCTTCCTTATGTACGTGAGCATAGTTTTCTTGCGCTTCGGTAAGTGTAGCTGAGGCAAATGCGATAGGCTTTTCTATTTTGTTTATGACGTGAGACAACACCGCTCCCACTCCATATGGACTAGCGTGCACAGCTAAGACTATTGATTTATTGGGGTCATAGGGTTCTAAGACTTTATGTTTTATTAACATTTGTTCTGTTTCTTGAAAAACTTCCTCACATTTATTATCCCAATTAAATTTTGTATTCTTTTTTAGTAACGCATGTAACGGATAAAGTTGAGCTGACAAGTTGGGTAGGAATCTACGGTAGAAATTTAATAATCCGAAAAATGCTTGTAGTTCATTTACGTTTCTCGGGCTTGCCACTTCCGCTATCGCCTTAACCTTATCTTGATTTGGTTTTATGCCGCTTGCCGAGATATTCGGCCGTATCGATCGCTCCGCAAAGGTCGCCGCGGTGCACTCATTTACACTCATTTCAACTCACGGAACCGTTCAATTACACTCATTGCAGCTCACACGCCTCTCATTTACACTCATTCAAACTAAAGCGCCTACTAGATTGAAGCAAACGCAATATGTTTGAAAACAAGTGTTATACACGGCGACGACCGTTCCCATTTGCATGGAAAGAAATCCGCGACTTTTTGAGCAGCGGATTCGGGGTGCATTTTGCTTATGGTTGTGTTTAAATATTTCTACTGATGTTATAGAACATGAATGTTGTTGCAAGCTTTATGGATATTCAAAATTAAGCAAAAATATGTTTTAATTTCGAACTTTTACATGTTTTACTTAAACCCACGAAACTGAATTTCATATTTTAGTTTTGAAATTTATGTAGCTTGAGAACAATAAACAGGTTTTTTGTTTTCAGTACGCAAATGACATAAAAAGGTATATCAATTCACAACGAAACTGACTTTCAACTCAGTGCATAACTGTTTGTTCAAATACTATCATATAGTTGTGCTACAAAATGAGTTACACCCCGCGGCGACCTTTCCGGAACGATCGATTTCCCCGATACGGCCGATTGTATCCGAGGTAATCAATACTAGATTTAAAAAATTCCGATTTTTCTAAATTCAACTTTACTCTGTACTTGTTTAGCCTATCTAGCACCAGAAAAAGATTCCGTTTACATTCTTTTGTCGTCGCTCCTCCTACTACCCAACAAGCATTTCGAGCAGTTTTTGGATGAATTTTGAGTTCTGGTCGAACAGTGGCCAAATGGAAGTCAATCGGTCGAGATCCGCGCAGCCCGGTTCATTCGTGGCCAAGGTGTATCTACATGTGAGATTTCAAATTAGAATTTTAAATTTTTTAATTTTAATAATTTTTATTTATTTTAATTAAACTTTTTTTTACAATTTCACTTATTACAAAGTTAATCCTACAACTAAACGCTTGCATAATTAGAAGAGATAGTAAATTTGTTAACAATAACTATTAGTAAGCCTTATTTATATGTTAATTTACAATATGGTTTTCGTACATGTGAAAATTAATTATAATTGTTATAATTACAATAATAATTGTAGTAATTATGATCATATTAATAATTAATTATGATAATTATTATAAAATAATTATCATTAAAATAGTTAGTTATTAATTAATTTACAAAATATTCATAGCGCTAGCAAAACTCCTATTACATTTTGTACATAATTTAATTTTAGTTCATTTGAAGCCATTGAACTAACAAAAAATAAAAAAAATTAAACATAACTTAATCGCAGTCTGAACTGAAGTCTAATTAGTCTGAGCTAACATTTAAACCAGAGAACACCAGAGAAGCTGGTACGGCTGTTGAAGGCCACTATGGACGGGGTGCAGTGCAAGGTGAAAGTATCGAACATGCTGTCGGAATCGTTCGAATCTCACCGGGGTCTGAGGCAAGGGGACGGACTTTCCTCTTTACTGTTTAACATCGCTCTGGAAGGTGTCATGCGAATCGACATCCGGGGCACGATTTTCACCCGTTCTCTCCAATTTCTCGGCTTCGCGGATGACATCGACATTATGTGAGAGTACACACATAGGCCCAACTCACACGGGACGCCCACGCCCTGCCCACGTCCACAAGTAACTTCGTAGAAAGGCGAAACAAACACTCCATGCTTACTGCACGCTTAAGCAAAACAACGCTTTACCGAGTGCTACCCCGAATGCAGCGTACGTGGTATTCTAATGCGGATCGCAGGTATAATTTCCGAATCCTCTTTCACTTCGCGAAGATCCCAGGTACAATTCCCGGACCCTCTTTCGCTTCGCGATTTGTGGACGCGTCCAGGGTAGAACCCAATTTTTTTGAAATTTTGTATGACTTCGACTTTTTTGGACGTCTCATGAGCCATCATGTGTACGGTCGCTACGGGTCGACCCGAACCCGCTGCACCCACGGGTCGGCATCGATTCCGATTGGCCCGCACTAAACTCCGGGTCGGGCCATGAAATGAATCGTATCACTAATGTGGAGGGAGCTATAAAGAGTAATCTTAAATCGCATGCAGATAATCGTACTTGGGAACTATGTAAAAAACCTTTGCATAAAAGAATTATTACTTGCAAATGGGTATTTAAGATCAAGAAAGGAATTGATAACGAATCAGATAGATACAAAGCGAGATTGTTTGCCAGAGGCTGTTCTCAAAAATATGGTTATGATTATGAGGAAACTTACGCACCTGATGCGAAATTAGACACAATACGAACTTTACTAGCCATAGCTAACAAGGAAGTGTTGTGTGCTGCTTATTTCTATTGTAAGCTAGTACATAAGTTAATTTCTGTTTCTTTTCTTTTTAATAAAATATATTATAAAAAAATCGTGCTGGACATGTTTGTGGATTGTGTAGTCTCCCACACCGGTATCACTTTCTCTCGTTTAGATGCTCGTTGCTCTGCTTGTGTGGATGGTAACTAGTCCCTGCGTCTACAGTGCTGCTTACTGACGCTTCTTTTTGGCGCGTTTTAAATTACCGCCATTTCTCTAGGCTTCACTTTCCCCACGAAAGCCTCGTTCTGCTCATCCGCCGCTTCCTACGTTCTCGCGATGCTTTCGGCTTGCTCGAACGTTAGATCAGATTCTCTTAACCGGCGCTTCCTCAGACTCTCATACACGTACGCCGGTCACCAATTGATCACGCAACATTTCCGATAAGAACGATTGGAATTTACACGGTTGTGCGTTAGCTTTCAATTCCACAATGTACTCGGTAATAGAATATTCCTTCTGCATAAAGTGACGCTGCCACCGCATTCACTTTTTGCTCCAACTGTTCTTTAAGCTTCACACACAGCTTTTCATAGTTGCACAGTATTGGCTCTTCCGGTGATACCATCTTCGATATCAGACTGTATAGTGATGGTCCTCCTAGCGTTAACAACATTATAGTCTTTTTAGACGCCTCTATCTCATTCACTTGAGAGAAAATGTCCATTCGTTCCATTCTTTATGCATTCCCCCATGACGAAGGGTTCAATTTCATCAATTAACGATATACTTGGACTATTTTATTTTTTATTTTTTTATTTTTTTTCTCGGTTAGAACGGCCTGGCCGTATCAAACTTATTTTACCACGTAACAGGATAGTCAGTCCATGCTACAGGGGGACGGTCCGGATTTGAACCCGGTCCCTGCCGTGTAGACGGGCGCCGTTTTTCACATGCACCACCGGGCCGCCCCGACTATTTTATTTGCTGGTATTTTTTTCACACGCGGACCCAATTTCCTCGTCGCCAACTGTTGTTTTCTTTGTAGCGATGTTCACCGTTATTCCTACAATCACTTACATCTATCTATGATACATATACTCTTAAAATACTACTTGTACACTTATACTATATACTTATACTACTTATACACTAATATTATTTACAACTCTACAACAAAGTTTATTAATTCGTCGATTAGATGTAAAGGCAGCATTTCTGAATAGAAATTTTGAAGAAGAATTTTTTTATGCATCGTCCCGAAGGAATCAATTTAACCGAAACGAATCAAGTTTGTCTTTTTAAAAAATCGTTATATGGGTTAAAGTAGGCATCCAGAGCTTGGAACAAGAGATTTGATGAATTTATTACAATATTGAATTTCAAACGAACCAAGAATGATCATTGTCTATATACCAAAACAGATCAAGGAGATATACATCATTTGATACTTTACGTCGACGATATATTGATAATCGGAAACAAATTAGATAAAATTGAAATAACAAAGAATTGTCTAAAAAATCATTTTCCGTTTCAGACATGGGGGAGATAAAGAGCTTTTTAAGAATGTTTGTTGAAAGAAATATTGAACAGTGGACTATTAGATACAAAAAATATTATTATATACAAAAAATTTTATGCAGATTTGGTATGGAGGATTGCAAACCCGTTCAATATCCATTTAAGTGTCATTTAAAATTATACAAGGGTACAGAAAAAGAGCGAGCAGATAAACCGTATAGAGAATTAGTAGGATGTATTGCATATTTGGCTTATACATCGCGACTAGATTAATGCGCTGCGATAAACTTCTTTAGTCAATTATAAAGTTGTCCTACAGAAAAACATTGGAGATACTTGAAAAGGATTTGGAGATATTTGAAAGGATCTGTAAATAGAGGACAAGAATTCACTGCACTGAGACTAGTAATGCATTAGAAATATTTTGTGATGCCGATTGGGGAAATAACATTAATGATAGAAAGTCAATTAGTGGATACAAAGTGCGTGTTTATGGGGCAACTGTTTGCTGGATGACTATACAACAGTCAACAGTAGCTGTATCACCCACAGAAGCTGAAGTAGTTGCATTTTGTACGGCAACAACTCAAGCAGTATGAATGAGAAGATTATTGGTTTAAATGTTTTGTCATAGAGCGTGACCTAATGACGTCATGGGCTTAGACCACAGTCCATGTTGGCACACATGAGTGCCGTGAGTGATAACTGAAATATGGAATAAGAAGGCTGCGCGATCAGCGATAGGGACATTAATGTTCCACAGTCGGTGTTGAGAAAAGCGAAACTTTCTCAATCAACTTTAGCAAGAATTTTCGAACTTCCTTTTTTGGTTTTTGCAGAACAATTTTATTTTTGCGTTTTTTGTGGGCGAGGTTCAAAAATTGGTCTTGCTCTGACCGTCTCTCAATTGCTACTGCCCTATGGTTGACATATTGACACATATAATCCGTGCGCATAAGTGTTTTTGTCTTATTTGGGCATACTAATTTGGTTGTTCACCGAAGGTAGAACGATGACCCTAACGAACCTTTTCCCGAACCTAATCCGCGCATTTAGCGCCACCTAGTGTGCGGTCCGTCAACCCAAGTGAACGTTCAGCAACTCTAGATGTCAATTAGCTCGAGCCGATTCGAATGTCACGTTGGTTTGTTTACGATCATCTGTTACATGCGGTCTGTAATTACGCGTATTACAAGAACAGTGAATCGTGCCAACAGTTGGTACAACAAGCGTTCGTGTATTATTTGCAACTTAGCATGGCGATCCTGCCAGGAGTCCGATGGTGAGAGAGTGGAATAAGAGTCAAGAAAAGTGCAAGTACAAACGCAGTACTATTACACGGTACATGGCTGTGAAGTAGGGAAAAAGAAAGCTAAAAGGAAAGGCAGATAAATTGCCCTGCTACATTAGTATAATTCACATCGTGCAAACGTAACTAACACTATAAACAAGTGCTAAACCCTAATACAGTGCGGAAAACATAAACTGCATGATCATGCTTGAAGAAAATGCTGATCCGACTAGCATAAAAACCGAAAGCAAGCAAACCGACCAAACCAGTGCAGTGGAACTAAAATCTTGTTCATGATGGTGTGTGAACAAACGCTGTTGCGACCAGAAAATAACCCGAAGCTTACGCGTTAAAGCAAGCGAACCGAATCAGTGTAGTGGGGTTACGCTGCAACAATATTCCGGTCTGTTTCTGAAAAAAAACAACACACATAAATTCGACGAGACAATACGAAATACCGTTTTTTCAACTTCACGGATGAGGTATAGTTCCTGGAAAGGCGTCATAACCATCTTGCTATGTTTCAACAACGACCACCTTTGATACAACGAGACAACTACAACGCCGAAACGAAGCTGCGCGACTGGATGAGAAAAGTAAGCCGCAGCGCTGTGGGCGAGCGGAAGAGCACGGTCAGCGAAAGAAGAAGGAAAACTGTACAAAATAGGGTGAGTACAGAGTTGATGTGCAGGACGGATGTAAGTTCTTCGGAATTGTTCAAGCAGGCTAGGGAAAGTAAAAAAATGTCTAAAAAAGATCCGATCATGGCGACACAAAAACTAGACTTAAATTTATAAGTAAAACTCATAAAGCCATATGATGGCAACGCAAAACATCTGGCTAGCTAAATTGAAAGTATTGAACTATTCAAGGAATATTCTGAAGGCGTGGACGAAAGTCATTTTTTGAAATTTTTGCGGACCATGTTAACGGGCGTAGCCCACGGTGTTATTACTCCTGTAGCATATCTGCTAAACATCAAATTATTACCATACAAGAAATATTAAATAGCACATTGAAAACTCGTCAAAGTGTAAGACAGATACAGAAACAAATCATATGCAGGGAGAGAGCAAAAGAGACCCTTGTTAAATTCCTTTCACGCGGACAAAGCAAATAAACGTACAACCCGAGGAACATTTTTTAAGAAAGCCATAAAATATGAAACACAGTACTTGGCAACATGAAGAAAACTAAATATGCACATCCATACAGATAACAATATGCAGAAACTAATTGCACCTAGTTAGGAACCAGGCAAAAGCCTAAGAAAATAAATCATAGGGTAGACAGGTTGCATACATATGTTCAAAAAGGACAAAAACCATAAAATCAAGATAACCCAAAAATCTAGCGAACGATTTAATATAAATAAAGATAGAAAGGAGGTAAAACAGAAATTTGGAAACAACCCAAAATTCATTATCAATGTTTAGTCAGCTGCAATCATAAAATGCATCGGTAACGATTGCAAACGAATAGAAACTCAGAAATAGGAAACATCCGATACATAGGCACTTATGTTAAATTCATGTAAACAGCCACAACTTACAGTATAAAATAAATCAAAATTGTTAGAACGTGGCCAGTCACCAGTGATCGATCGCAAGTTGACAGTTGTCAATGATCAGATACATAACTGAGCTTCAAGAACAACTCGTGTTATTATTTCAAGAGCATCGAGAGTCCCACTACTCAAGGTAAGGCCTCGATGACTCCAACATTAAAAAGGAATTTTTACAGTGTAAAGTAAAGTGGAAGTGTTAATCAGAAGTCCGATAAGTATAGTAATTGAAAGCAGAATAAACATTTTTATATGACAGTAGAAAGCAGAGAGAGCATTGATCGAGAGACATAAATAGATAAATAACAACATCAAACACGCCTGCCTTCCGAAATACTATTTTATGCTGTGCTACGCATAACCGTGCAACTAGATGTAGAGCGACATTTCTCGTCGCGACATTTCTCGCTGGTTTTCGAAGAAATGCGATTTAAAGTCCATGTCATGGAGCGTGACCACATGACGTCATGGGCTTAAACCACAGTTCATGAGTGCCGTGAGTGACAACTAAACTAGAATAAAAAGGCTGCGCGATCAGCGATGGGGACATTAACGTTCCACAGTCGGTAAACCAAGCATTCTTGTATCTTAACATCCATATATAAAAAACATATCTCATTTTCATCGTCTACATGAAACAGCTCAATATACGCTGTCATTGTGCTGTCATTCATTTACAATTATAAGCAAAACACGTGAATTAAAATACGCTGAAGTGAGTAGAAATTTAATTTACAAATTATTGCACCTTTTAATAGTTACAATCTATTTTAGAGCTGCAAAATCGTGAAAAATTAGCATGGATGAGCGATACCGACTGGCGCTAATAAATTGGAATGAAGTATGGGCCAGTTTCGCTCGTCTTCATATCCTCCAGCTGTGAAGACCGAGGACGCGCATTTGGGCTAGGCCGATGTTGCTGGAACGAAACCAAAATGCAAGCCAGCTAATACGTTCCATTTTGGACGAAGAGCTGGACAAAACCGTCATTAATTTTATGCTGGATGTGCAGAGAAGATTTTGCGTATTTGTTGCAGCTAGTAACACCCCGAATCCGGAAGCGAGATACGTACATGCGTGATGCTAACTATCGTTATATTATTATAATTAGTAAAATTTAAAAAAGATTACCTTTATTATTATTATATAAATATTAATATTGTAGGTTTCTTCACAATCCATCTCATTGTTCGTCCCGGAAGTTTGCGACAGCTTAATAATGTTTCTGCGCAAATATGTTAAGGTATTTGAACTTAGTTCACGTGCAATGTAGTATTTGTATTACAACGATGTGTATTTATATTACAGTTTCCATCGACGCGTGAGGAATGGCTGAAAGTGGCAGATGATTTTTACGAGAAATGGCAGTTCCCTCATGCTACCGTTGCCATCGACGGAAAGCATGTTCCAATAAAAACGCCTGCGAAAAGTGGTTCGGAATATTTCAATTACTAACACTTTTTCAGTATTGTGTATTTGGGAATTGTTGATGAGAATTGCAATTTCATGTTTGTTGACGTCGGATGCAAGGGACGAATATCGGACGGAGGGGTTTTACGTACCTCGCGTCTTTATAACTTGCTAGAAAATAATAGATTACAATTCCCAGAAGCAGAAATGCTACGAGGTTCTACTTCCCTTATGAGAATCCCGTATATGTTACTGGGAGACAAAGCGTTTGCATTCACCCGTTTGGTGAAACAATAGAGCGTGAATCCATCGAACACATTTTTAAGGAACTCCATTCGAAGGCACGCCGAACAGGTGAAATGGCGTTTGGAATTTTGACTGCGAGGTTTCGAGTGCTGAGAAAGTCAATGGAGTTAAATCCACAAACTGCCAGCAAAATTGTACTCCCATGCGTGTACCTGAATAACTTTATTCAAATAGACGTGTCAGGCCAAACAGCAAGGGAAACGGAGCATGTACCGAGCGAGCTTACTGAGTTGCGCGGGATAATACAACGCACAACCAACGAGTTGATGCAAATTCAGCTCTCCGCGCTCGTCGTCTTTGTCCCCAGGACCGCTATAAATAAAAGAGTGATCAGCAAACAGCCGCGTAGTTGCAGTTTCAGTTGTAGTTGTAAATTTGTGCGCGCTGCACTCCGCTTGATGACGTAGGATGTTGTTGTGTCCAATATTGTAGCGTGCCCCCTAGGCAAACAAGTGCTAGATTTCGCATGCAATCCCCTAATTTTGTGTCATCTTGCGTCGGCCCATATAAAATTGAGGGGATTTTTGTATGGGCTGAGGGCAAAATGAGGGGATTCAGGTAAGGGCTTTTGCGGTTGTGTGGGTGAGCTTTGACAGTCTAGCGGTATGGATGTATTGGTGAAATACGGTAGGTAGGTATGCATGTAGTGGTAATAAATGGTTTCTTTCGCCTGGCTTTTCAAAACAATTGTCAAAATTGAAATTCAAAGAAATTTGAAATTTTTTTTTATTCAATCGGTACACAGTTAAGTGCGCATAATCAGAGTAAATTTCATAAAGTAAACAGTTTCTGAGTTGCTGTTTTAAGGTAAGAAGTGATTAAATTAACTGTACTTAATGCTAAAATGTATATAATAACGCGCTAATAAAATAATGTAACGTATTTCAGATGGATTCACAAAAACCGAATACTGATCATAAACGGAACAACGCACCATCATACGGGCAATTGGTGAAGGAGGTAAGGTTGACGCGTAGGACGGTCGGCTACCTTAAAGTGCAGAATGATATGATGCAGAACAAAATTGATAAGCTGACCGCACTCGTACAATTGCTGCTTCCTGACGCCAGTGCAATTGCTCTTCCGGACATCCGCCAAAGTACCTTCGATACAGTGAATAATTACGAAGACATGTGTGCCCTGGAACAAAAATTGGAAAATGAAAATACGTGAGTTGTACTTTACAATTGTACTTTACAATAATGAAGGTTCGGACGCGGATGTACACTTAAAACGTCTGATTTTACTGCTGGTCAAATTCAGAGTGATTTATTTTAAATATTGACTATTGATACATGTATGTGGATTGGGGGAATTGGATTGGAACAGGGAACGGAGGTGGTGCTGATTCAGCTTCTCGGTTGCTAAGTCATTCGATGCAAACGTTGGTGCAGGTTCGGTGCGAAGCATAAGCTGACGACGCTGTTGGCGGTCCGGTACGAAACAAAAGCTGACGTCGCAGGAATTACTGGGTCAGCGGATGTTCGAGCGATGTGTTAACTCGGGCAATCAGCTTATTGATGTCCAGAGCCGAGTTCGCCGTACGGGGTACAACCATATCGTGCGGTATTTTTGCCAACGATGGGTCCGCTCCTGCAAACGTATCGTGTCGCCCTTCTCCGATACGCAGCAAAAAGTTGGCAAATTCCTGCAGTTCGCTGGCTCGAGTCGCGTTTGAAGCCGTGCGTACCCGCATGTTAACGCACAGCCGTAGCGTCGTACATAAGGACCATAGTGTGCTCCGTTTGATGCACTCGTTGATAATTTGTGCATCATTACCCTTTGGTACGATGGGCAAAATTTGACGGAAGTCACCGGACAGCAGTACCACCTTGCCGCCAAATGGTCGCTGCACGCCCGTTATGTCCCGAATGGTACGATCGACTGCTTCCAACGCGTACCGGCTGCGGATGAGTTCAGCGCGCTTCGACTGTACTGGGATGTTGCAAGTGGAGTGACGATTTAAGTCGCGCGGAAGCTTAAACGTTGAGTGGGCCGTTCTTCCTCCACTAAGCAACAGCGCTGCTATTCCACTCGCCGCAGTGGCAAGCGCAATTTATTATTGGCGTCGCGTGTATGCGAGGATTTTTTTCAGCACGAAAGATTTGCCCGTACCACCAGGACCGTCCAGGAAGAAAAAGCGATTGTCTTCAGCATTATAGATTCCGGTTGAGTTGGTGTTCACATCCGTATCCGTTGTAGTGCTCGTCGATATCCGAACTCGATCAATGGCCGCCGTAATTTTGTCGTACACTGTACGCTGCTCGTCGTTGAGTAGGTGTAGGGTGGCCAAAGTTTCGTCGAGATCGTTCACTGCGTAAGCCCGTTCGGTCGTGATGAACTCGTTCACCTCATTCGCATCGTTCCTGAGGTGCTCTCCAACGTGTTTATAATCCTGCAGCTGTGGCATATCGGGAAAGGTGGTTAAATCCTTTGCCGGAATGGTACCTCGCAAAAACCGATCGATTTCGCGCAGCGCACGAAAACGTTCGACGTCAATCAGCAGCGTATTCAGGTCGGACTATTTTGATGTATACCGGTCGCGATTGTGGAAGTGAAAGTCTTCACACAATAGCTCTGCGTACTTATCCCACAGCTTGCGCGGTTCTTGCGGCATCTCTGAGAGAATAAGCCCAAAGAAATGGCGAAATTGGGAGGACATTTGGAATGTGGCCGCTTCCTGTAGAGCCCGTTCCCACTCGGAATCATCTAGCAACAGTCCTTCTCTGATGACAGCTTGCTGGAACGTTGCATACACTGTGCCGTCAACAGTGCGCAAATTCTCGAACGATGTTGGTTCTTTGCGGTAGCACAGTAGCAATCGCAAACAGTAGCGCTCCAAGAGCTGCATTCCGCAGGACACCATGCGTCCAACTACCGTTTTGTGCGAGGTACGGATGCGACGTATCCACTGCTTGGTGCCAAGTTCGTGCCACGGTTGTCGCTGACGCGCTGTCGGTTCACCGTACCGATGGTACATGGGTACGTCGTGATAAAGGAGCGTTTTGGCGAAATCGTCGTTAGCCGCAAGCAAGAAAAACTGAGTCAGCATTGTACGTTTTCCCCGGTTTAACGCGCACGAAAGGTTTTCGTTCGCTCGGTAAAACACGTACTGCTGGTTCTCCAGGTGGATGGGCAGCGTCACGACGGTGTGCGTTTTCGCCTGCAGCTCGAAACGCATGATACGCCAGCAGCTGTCTGTCGGTGATAGCTAACGTGCGTCGATGAACTGCTGTATCTCATCATTGCCACCAGTGAGAGATACGCTCAGCCGATCCTGACCCTTGTACACGTACTTGTACAGATACTTTACACTGCTGATCGTTGTGCATACTTCGACGTTAATGTGGCAATTGTACTTGTGGCTTAACCACGGGTTGTACAAACCGATACAAACCGATCGTAGCTGTCCGGCGTTTGGGGTTTGTCTGCTTCTGCCAGTATCATGAGGATGTGGGCATGAGGTAGGCCACGTTTTTGAAATTCAATGACGTGTATGCGCGCTATCTCAACGCCAAGAGCTCCCATCGTCAGATCCTGAAGTATGGCTTTCAGCTTCAAACGGAAAACACGTACTGCCAAATTGGGTCGATCAGGGGCACGTTGCCTTGGGGTCAGCAGGTTCTCGGTAATTTCCGGCCATTTCGGATTGCACGTCACGGTCAGAAAGAGGTCCGGTTTACCAAACGTGCGGACAATGCTCATCGCATCGTGGTACTGGGCCTGCATGTAACGGGTTCCACCGACAAAATTTGGACCCAGTATTACACGCGTACCGGTGCGCGCGAGCGTTGTATCGTTCGGCCGACCGTCGGCTGGTATCGGCACCGGACCTTCGATCGGCATGTTCGGCACGTTGCGTTGTAGTTCAGCAATCAATCTGTTTGCGCCAGCAACATCGATCAAGCCTGCGTATGCCTCTGTGCGCATTTGTGCCTGGTTATCCCGCACATACCGCAAACGCTGCAGCTCCATGATGGAATAAAATTCCACACAATATTGCTGGAACAATCGTCCACCACGATGTAGCAGCGCATTGGTGCTGCTTTCCCGCCAAGCGATGCGATAAGCGGCATATTCCCGGGGTGAAATTTGATGCGCTGATGATGCAGTATGCTCCACATTTCGTTCCGACTCTCCATGTGGATTCTCCTCTCCTGTGCGTGTTGCTGCACCATCATCAGTTGTAGCGGCCGTTGTTGATTGTTGTCGTCCACGGGCTGTCGGTCTTTGCGGACGTACCTTCGGTATTCCGTAGATCCAACTCAATTCACCCCGTGGAAACAAAAGTGGTAACTGACATGCCATAAAGTATTGGTTATGCTCATATACTTGCTGCAGTTGGTAACCGGCACGTGATTGTAGCACCAAGTAACGCGTTTGTTCCCTGTCAGCTCCAGTTTCGTTGCAGATGAATACGGCTCCCACCTCTTCTGCAGTTGGTGCATTGTAGCGCCGCTGATCGATTAGGGAAACTCGCGTGTGAAGACAAATTCGCAGATCGTCTCGAACGGACATACGTTCGTATGCATAGCTAAACAATGCTGCCAGTGGGTTGTGGGTGGTAAGCACGCGTTGCACGATCGAGAGGATGTTACGATCCAGCTCACCTCCGAACATAGTGGTGCGTTGGTTCAACATCGACGCGTACTGGTCCTCCGAGCTGGGATCGTAAAAATAAAGCTGGGCAAAGCTGGGTGAACGTCCCAGAAGTGCTGCAAATGAGCCAATGCGATGGCAAAGCGCACCCTGTATGCGGTAGTTGTAGATGCCACCTTGAGCGACACGCTCATCCTGGCGCACGAATAGATTGTCATTGCCACGAATAGATGCACCGGTCGAAGTAAAAGCGAATGCATTGTTGTACTGTCTGATGTTCTGCATGAACGCTGGCACATCAAACAAATTTGGCAATTCGGCCGGCGGATCAGCATATGGTTTAAGCACTACCTGCCCATTGTTGCAGCACACAGTCGGTGGTTCACCGGGCTACTTTAACGCGGAACAGTGGATGCATGGTTCCCGTGCTGGCAGAACGAGGTGTGAACCTCGGGATGATTGTACTGTTCATGGTTGCCATGTCCCACTCTTACCATATGGGTCATACGTTGCAAGGCAATATATGCACGCTGGCGAGCTGCTTCCTCTTCGCGCAGCTGATGCACGTATGCTTGTTGCTGCTGTTGCAGCAACGGTACAGCAGTTGTAGTGACCGTTGCTGAGTGGACAGTTGTTGCCGGTGTTGTTGCTGTTTCTGATGTTGTTGCTGTTTCTGTTGTTATTGTTGTTGTTGTCGTAATAATTGTTGTTGCTGATGTTGTTGTCATTGTTGGTAACATTGCCGAAGAAGAGGGTGGCGCAGTAATTGCACTAACTGCCGGTCGCTTCAATGCCCGACTCAGGGCAGTCCGGTTTCTGCCAAGTCTTACCTTTCGTTCAGCTGGCGTTTTTTCCAATGGAGTGCCATATTGTGCAGCAATCTCCATCCGGACCGATTCCTCGCTTGATTGAGCTGGTGCAACATCTACCGCCATATTTTGGTTTGAGGTAGAAGGACGGTCTGTTCCGGAAGTTACCCCCATTGTCGGAGCAAAGCGTTTGTTGGCTCTGTACCGTGCAGCTCGTTCCCTTGCAAGCCGTGCCTTTCTTTCATTTGCCATTTCAACCGATGGTAATTCCAATACAGGTGGCACCATTGCTGATGGTGGTGCTTGCTGTTGGTTGACTGTTTCAGCAGCGACCACTGTATCGGCTGCGGCAGTAGTAATAAGATTTTGGTCGTTTGATGTTGTTGTAGTAGTTGTTGCTGTTGTCAAAGGTGGTAGCATTGCCGATGAACAGGATGGCACAGCATTTGGTAATTGCACTACGTGAAAGTATCAGTTTGGCTAAGTCCAGCCTCTTGTTAGCTGTAGTCTCCGTTACTTCGTGAACCTTGCGTTTCTTGTACGGCTTGCATCCTAGGTCCTTCGTCATGATGGTTTTGAGCAGTTTTTATCGACACATGGACAGCCGCGGTCTTACGGATCGCGCGGTTCATTTTTCGACGAACGCTCTCTCTCACCAGCAGGCTGCTGGCGCCCTTGTCGAATGCGCGCGGGCAATCAGTTATAATTTTAATGGGTATACCATGGACATACGTATGAAAACGTTTTAAGGCGTAAATTATTTATAAGGTCTCTAATTAATAACTATGTTCATAACTATGTAGCTTGGCCTCGTCAACCGAAGCTGTCTTCGAAAAGTAAGCGACTGGATGTAGTTTACCATCACTTTGTCTTTGTCGCAACACTGATCCAAAACCTGTTGAATAGGCATCACAATGTACTTCAGTTTCGTTTGTCGAATCATACACAGATAGTACAGGGGCCTCAATCAATTTTCTCTTTAAAATTTCAAATGAAGTAACGTATTTCTCATCAAAATGAAACAATAAGTTATCTTTCAATAGATTAGTCAATGGCTTGGCTATAACTGAAAAAGAAGGCACGAATCTACTAAAAATTAAAAATAAACATAAACATTGCTGCACTTGTTTTCTATTTTGTGGTTGTGGGTAGTTTGCTATAGCCGTTAGATGTTGTTCATTTGGACGTATACCAGACACGTTTGCTCGAAAGCCTAAATAATCTAATTCACTGAACCCGAACTTGCACTTATCCAACCGTGCAAGCCGTTCCTTTTTAAGGTCTGCAAAACTGCAAAACAAGCATAGTTAATATGCTGAGGTGATCTTGGAACTCTTTTGAAGCTATTATAATATCATCTATGTAGACTACAAGGACTCCTTTCTCGATAAAATCTCTTAGGATGATGTTAATTATTATTATTATTTATTAGCGTAGGGAAGGATGTAGTTAATGAAATTTTGAAATTCTGCAGGAGCATTTTTTAACCCTAATGGCATCCGTAAATACTCATACTGCCCATCAGGCGTGACAAATGCAATATATTTTATAGAGTATTCGTCCATTTTGACCTGATGAACCACTCTTTAAAACGAGAAGAGTAAAATAGCGTTAGTTTCCTAAGTGTTCGAGGCACGTTTCTATCAATGGCAAAGGGTAATTGTCCCGAATCTTGATCCTATTCAGTGGCCTCCCGGGTAGCAAAATATGGGCTTTTAAACTACTTGAGTTGAAGCCACTGCTCGAATCGGAAAACCCTATGTGCCTCTCGCGCGCCCGTATTCAAAAACGTATCGCGACCTCTCGTTCTGTTTTCGATTTTTCGAGCTTTTTAATGGTTTTTAAGTAGGCGGAGCTGTAGCTCCGCTCTACAATTATAGTGTAAGACGTGTAACAGTGTGTGTCATGTCACATGCTTCGCTGCATGGCAAACACGACGACACACGAACAACACCGAAGAGGACGACAAAACACGATCCTTCACTGCACACTGGGTTAGGGTGCGCGTACGATGCGGCAAACAGCGCAAGAAGAAAAAACGATCCTTCACTGCACACAGGATTACAGTGTGCGCACGGCGAATGACGCAGCACAAAAGAAGCACAAAAGGAAGACGAAAACACTATCCTGTACCAACGCGTACAATATGTTTGACACTATTTGTCACCAAAATACACGCATAAACTTTCACACACCAAACACAGCACCAACTGAATTCATCGTCGTGAAAAAAGGGGAAAAAGTTTCCACAACATGCACCGAAAGTTTTTTCCCTCACTACATTTCAATGCGCTTGCCGAAGCAAGCGCGGAGTGAAGGAAAAAAACTAACACCACACGTTAATGACATGAAAAGGCACATCAACTCTACATAAATCACAACACTGGTCAGCATATTGCACTGCACAAAGCAATCGCGCATACTTGCAAACTTCCGCGCATCATTTACGCACGAACAGATATAAAATTTTCTAAGTCCCACAACACGTCCGCCCTGGACTTAGCGCACAGCAAACTGAGCTCGTCACAGTGTGGGATGAACGCTAGAGTAAGGACGCAGGATAAACGGCTAAAGTCTGAAACACGACCCCCCCCCCCCACTCACGGGCACTCATTTGAGTGACTTTTTTTCGTGCAGGGTGGTTCGAAATCGGTTGCGTGTTTTTTAATTATGTTTCGAGACACAGACACCTGAGGGCATGGCCGTCGAAGAAGAAAATGTAGCAATTGGTGCCATCTATCGACCACAGGTCAAAGATTGGCGATCCGTTGGAGCTTTCGCGAATAGCTCCGGCCACAGACATGGTAGCGATTAGTGGTGCATGGAAGAAATCTAGCCACAAGTGCCATCTAGCCATGGCCAGAAGAAAGTTTGGCGATATCTTGGATACCGGCGGAGCTATGGGGCAAAGTTGGGCCAAAAATGAGGAAAATTTTACGGTTTCACAAACAGCGTATGGAACTTGGTTCCTCGATGAATAAACCACTTTTCACTATGCGAAAATCTCCTTACAATTTAATAGTAATTGTAAAAAAAATCAAATTCAGGCCACATTGCATAGTCTCCGAACCATCCTGTACGAAAAATTGACACGCAGATGAGTGACCGTGAGTGGGGGGGGGTCGTGTTTCAGACTTTAGCCGGATAAACAATATAGGTCAGAACGAGATGGAAACAATTCTAGCTTCAACAAACTCTGTCGGCTCACACACACAATCAAGGGTTTCATGCTTTTTTTCGTGTTTCGCCGTCGTTTTCCATGTTCTTCTTGATCTTTTACCGTAATTCTCTCAAATTTGAGGTCTCTTTGTTTGCCGGGTCTGATTGAGCATTAGTTCATTAGGGGTATACTTTGTTGCTGAATGAATTGTATCCCAGGAAACAATTCGGGCAGTGTTCGAGGCTCGAAGAGGTACGGTTCGACGGTTGTTCGAGCTATCGTTCGAGCTCGAATGGAAGACTGGTTCGATCATTTTCGATCAGAAACGCATGGGAGCAGTTCAGCTCGATAAAAAGCGCCATCTGATGGTGCGAAAGGGTAAATAAAATTTAACGCCACCTGTTGACGCTGAAGAGCAACAAAATGCTCTCCAACGTAGGAAATAAAGCTAAACATATCTTTCGGTTTTTTATTTTATTAGCTTAAATTAAATTAAATATAATTAAAAATTAAACATTAATTTGAAAAATAGAATACACATCATGCTACAAATGATGCTGCTACGCATATTCTCATTGTGCGATATATGAATATGCACATAACACTGGGACACTGCTGCCGAACATGAGTGATCACCTAGCTGCGCTGCCGCTCTTGCATTACATGAGTTGTACCACTCATGTTCCACATCTAGAACCGGATGAATATATTTATATGTTGCCACCACGGTAGTCACGAAAGATGATACAATTTAAGGTTGTTTCCATTGTAGCAGCAAATGATAACACGGGCTCCAGAACCAGAAGACAATCTCAAGACTCAATCCGTTATGTTTAATAGTTATGTTATGAATTGATCATGGTCCACATAACTTCAATTTACTGCTGTCCTTTTGTGTTTTCCTTTGTCTGTAAAGAGAAATGATCAAAGGATTAAATTAGGATTGTTTGCCTATTATTAGATGAAATGGAAAAGTTTCCTTACCTTGTTGTTCGAGGATATCACAAGATATCGTGGTCGATGATGAATATGGAAGAAGGATAACAGAAGGCCTTATTTTTCCTTCTGAAAGAAAAAAAAATAAAATTAGTTTGTGTACAGCACGCAAGGTTCTGTTGCTTCTGTTGCTGCAATGAAAAGTATAGCGAATAATAAAATATAGTGAATAATAGCGAACCTCGAGTTAAAACAGAAACACAATCTCATCTCTTTAAGCCGACAACTCTATGGGAGGTTTCCATCTGAATACACATTATGCTTGATCATTGCTATTTGTTTTCACGGCCGCACATTAATCGATCATAAACGGAACCAGGTTCCTGTCTCGAGCTGTATTACTCCTGCCACCATCTGTACATTATCCGATTGCCCTACTTCTATTCCCGTACATCACAGCTTTCTGATCCTCTCTTTTCCTCGCTAAACTTGTTTCCTCGCTAAACTTAACCTTTGATCATGCTTTTAGTTTATAAGTCATTTTGTTAAACCTATGAAGAGGTCTTACAATTTTAAACAAACAAACAAACTGTTGCGTCCTGTATCCGCTATATCGGTGTGTGCAAGCTCAGGAATCATATTGGTTGCGGTACCATCTCATTTCTCGGGTAAACCGAATCACGATCATCAAAGACCTGATAACAAGTTGGACAAAGCTCTCACCTTCTGGCTTCTGAGATCCAATGCTTGAACAACTTCTACTGCTAACTGATCAGATGGATTGTGGAATAATGTTCAGCAATATGGTTAATCTATTATAGGAAAGATCCGCATTGAACGCATAGAGCGGGTGTAATGATTGTTCTCCAGCTTTGATGTAAGCAAATTTTTTGTAAATTATTTTCTCACTTACTATCTGGGAGTTCAATTATTATTTATTTGGTCTGCATTCCCCGTTACGTTGTTTCAATGCTCAATTCACAGTTGATGCCACTTTTCTTCTCGATATGCACGATTAGCATGTTGATGCTTTTTGGTCCTGCTGCAGGTTACGTTTAACTACGTATGGCTATGTCATTTGAGAGAGAGACACCGAAAGCAGACAAAAGGTATCATAAATTTTTACGGTCCTATTCGTTTAACGCAAAGAAGCGGGGATACGTTTTAAGCTTATAGGAAAAACGCAATCACAAAGCTGCTAAAGCGGAACCATCGGTATAACTGAGAAGAAACGCGGTATCGAAGCAGGATTAACCAAATCACAAACACTTCATCTCATATAAAAGCAGTGGAAGGATAATTCATTGTGAGATTAGAGCTTTCGGTGGCAATCCTTCAGAACGGCATAGCCATACGTGAATCTAATACCGATTGCATTTTAGGAACTTGTTCATGCTCATATCAAACCGCATTCCTTTCGCTATCAACATTTTTCAGGCCATTACGCTCTTCCGCATAAACGCCAGCAACACTGAACTGATTCACAAACGCCAAAACTATCGTCTACCTTTCGTGGGCTGTTCTTATCCTGTTCGTGGCATTTGGCTTTCTTTTCTTGTGGTCTTTTAAGATTCTGCTTCAGATAGTTTGTAGCTTCGCTCCGGTTTACCACGTTACCCTACCGCAGCAAAGGATGCGCCAACCGCTGCATATCGCACTGATCATCTTCAAGTTACACTGTGTTTTCTTTCGCAGATGGAAACATTCCTAAGAACAGTCAGCACAAACAGCAGAAAATAACATCGTCGTGTGGCGTATAAACTAGACACAGAAGGTTAACACCACCTACAACAATGTGAACTTAGAGTTCAATATTCAAGTGCAAGTTGGCTTACCCATATGATCAATGCAGCGGACATAATCGTAGCACCAAAACAGCACCGAGGAAAAACACTAAACGTGCTTTAATCGGGAAACAATGTTGGTAAACAACGGTCGATCCAGCGGAAGAGCCTGTGTGTCTGCAAAACTGCGCGAGCTAAAACAATAAGCTATTGCATTAGTCACAATATATAGCACATATTTGTTTTGTGTAAAAATAGACATTACTTACCAATTGCACGTCTTCTATTTCTTCTGCTGGACGCCGTCTTGAATATATCGTAGCGAATGTTGTACGCCGAACTATCAACACGTATTATTTCTGCGCCCAACAAGGTTCACACCAAACGCTGCTGCTATAACAACACTAACACGATTATTAACACATGCATTACTCACCCAGTTCAGGAATCGTAGGAGATTCAATATTTATTCAGGAATAATAGTAGATTTTACAAATTAAAACACACTTTTCACAGAGCAAATATTGAACAACAGCATTGCACCGCATTGTTTACAATTCTGCCCCGTTCTTTCTTCTTCTTCTTCTTCTGCTTCGTTCGATCTGTCACAACTGAAATGGCAGCAGTTCTTTTTTTTCGAATCATCGATCCCGTTATTTGGACGAATTCACAGCACGGCTCAGAACCAATCGCGCTAGTTTAGCCAAGGCTCAGAACCAATCGTGCTAATTTAGCCGCGCACAGCACCTATCGAGCTCAAAAATCGACCAGCAGGCTCGGACAACGCTTAAATTTTCGTCAAATTGTTTCCTGGGATCGTTGTATAACGCTACTGCAATCCTTATTTTTAATTTTACGTCACAGCCTTCGTGTTTGTATTTGTTTGTATTATAAATTTCAGTGATGGTGCAATGCGTTTTTTCTATCTGCGAGTTAGATTTCGAACATGAAGCGTATTTCAATGCCATACCTAATGATCCTAAATATATTTTCAATTCAATTGATCGAAATGTTGTTTCGTAAAGCGTTATTATTTCATTGGTTATACCATATTGAGCAAAATACTGCGATAGCTTTCGTTGTACTTAAATAATGTTCCTATTTTTATGTGAAACATATGCAACTGTTTCGTAAATGAATTGATTAAGGACAAGAAGCTTGTATGGTTTATGATAGAAATATCCATGTTTATCCGTTGTAATGGTTTGCTTGTTGTTGGTCGAGGGGATATTTTTATGTTGAATGGTTTGCGCTTATATTTATGAATATTGCATATTTCATAGCTGATAATTAATTATCAGCGTATTGTCAGCTTTATGGTACGTTCGACTATTAATTGCTTCGCTTTGTTTATTAGGCGAAAGCTGAGCTTTATATGTGGCAAGTTCTTGGCGATCTCCAAAAGCTTCTATAAGCACCTTATTTACATCATCGAAAAGTAACGGATTACCTGCAAGACATAGCACATCTTTAGCGTTTCCGGTAATTTTGTTCAAAATTGATTGCACGTAAATTTTGTACACCTGGCTACTAACAACATTTTCAAAAATCTTCTTTGACTATCTTTATCCACGATTGCAATTGTTTGCGACTGCTATTATAGGCATGTATTGATTTAATCTGCTCAGGGATATGAAAAACATCATCATTTGCATTAGATGATTGAACAGGCATCGTAAACGTTTGATGGGAAAACGTGCTTACAGGGTTCGATAACCTTTTTAGCATAACCTCATACGATTCCTGCCTAGCAGACAAAGTTTGTTTACTCTGTTAATGTGAGATATCAACTGAGATAACACATCATTTGCCGCTTATGCCTGCGTTTGTGATTCAAGAGATATTGCTCCTAGATCGATATCAAGATTCGCTATCGGAATATGCGCTAAATCGTCTGAGTCAATAGAGTTTACAGTTCCACTGTACTCTTCCGCACTTACGGGATCACGCCTAACAAATAAAATTTCAGAAAGGTCACTCATGAAATTTCAAAGCGAAAATAAAACGCGGACTAGCAAGTAGCACTGTATTGTAGATTTTGCGTCTATCTGCCCAAGCAAAAAGTTTCGACTTGTCAAGAGCAAATGCCAGAATGTCTCCCTCTAAAAAATATCCCATTCCTGCTCGCACTTACACTGAGCGAAAGTCGGTCGGAAAGCTCCAGTCGAGTCTGATGAGTTTTCTCATGCTGTTCGCTTCTCTTGCGTTATGCCCTCTTGCTCGTACTCACGCTCGTTCTACCGTCGATGCAAAAGTTTGCAATCCGCGCGGTTGTTAGACTACTCCAACCACCAACACCAACAAATGCATTGGTTTACAACAATTCGAAGCTACCCGAGTTGTACGCGGGATCGTATACAGAATCGCTGATGAATCGCTGTACGTTTGCTTTCCTAATTTTTATCATTATTATTAAAATAATTATTTTTTACGATATTAACACGTTGACTGCCAAGCAATTTTGAGCGAAATTTTTCGTGAGGCCACGCGAACCGCCCGCGGCTCACTCGTATGTGTTGGTGCGCAGCGCATCGCAAATTTACAGCAATATGGTTCTAAGAAAGACAAACTTATTGTGTTCGGGAAGAAACTTCTCATTTTATGTCATTATCGTTCTTATAAGTTGTGTTAGACGATGAAAAAAAATATTTTTTGGTATATTACAAACATCAATTCAATTTTTTATTCAAAATATAATTCATTGAGATTCATTGCGGTGAAGAGTTTTGAAGCAATCCTCGCACATTTGTGGCTGATGCGGACAACGGGCACAATATGTTGTACTTTTTTTTACATTACAGTGAACCTTCGCATAGTCCATTGTATTTCGTCGTAAGGAATAACATCGTTTACAAGCACGGCGTATCGGTTTACCCAAATCATTCTTCCTGATGGCGATAGTATGCTTTTTATCAGAAGATTTGGTAATATTGCTGACAGGCAACCCTAATAGTTGTTCGGCTATGATTTCCTTGAATTTTCTAATTTTCATTCCTTTGCCAGTAGCTGTTTTGTAAACCACTAAGGCATTAACCACAGAAATTCCTAGCAACAAATGTATTCCCAGTTTACGATACCATTTTATTCCTTTTCTCAAAGCTGTCGCATAAGATACCATTTGATCAGAATAATCTATTCCACACTTTCCCTTGTTGTATTGCGTAACGGCTAATGGTTTCAATTTTGTAACTGACGAAACACTTGAGGAAGCACCACCAATAGTTTTGTCTATTTGTACCATGATAGGCGCATGTTTTGTGGATAGCAATCTAACATCTCTAGTATCTCTCCACTTCAGCACCACAATGCCATTACTATCCTCCTTGGCAACCATTTCTCCCTTTTTAAGTTTACTGTCCATGACGACTTTTGGAAAGGGTTTTTTATTATATCTCAGCGTACCAACAACATGAGTCTGCCGGTATAGGCATGATTTTGCTAACTCATAGCTTGTGTAAAAGTTGTCAATGTATAGAGTACGCCCGTGGTCGAAGAGCTTATTTGCAAGTTGTAAACAGACATTATGCGCTAACCCAGTTTCTCGAATTCCTTCGGCTGATTTTCCTGAGTATATTTTCATTCCCCATGTGTAACCGTCGTTCGAACAAAGTTTGAACATTTTTATGCCATATTTGTGAGCTTTGCTGGGTATATACTGTCTGAAGATGAGTCTTCCACGCCAAGGAATCAACGATTCATCTATAACTATATGCTCGCCAGGTGTATAAATTTTTTCATATTTATCTTGAAGTTTGCTGAATAAAGGCAGTATTTTTCCAAGCCGATCTTCGCGAGTGATATTTGTATTATCAGCAAAATGAATTTTGCTCAGGAATAATTCAAATCGGTTGCGAGACATTATTCTCGACGGTAGCTGGAAACTATATAAATGATTTTTGGACCAATAATTGGCTATTGGGCTTACATTTACTAACTCCATCCACAACAGTAATCCAATAAAATGTCTAATTTCTTGTGGATTAGTTTCTTTCCACATATGCATACGGGCCTTTGGTGATAGCTTCAATGCACTCAACTTTTGTTGTGCATAACGATTTGTTTCTTGAACAACTAAATTGATAATATCGTCGTCTACGAACAATGAAAAAGCATCATATGGGCTAATATCGTTGGATAACTGCACATTGAGGCAATTCGTACGCTCACACAAAAATGACTTCTGTCGACCACTAAATTCTTTCCATTCAACACTTTCGATGCTTGATCTCTCAATGCTATGCAGAATTCTTTCTTCTTCAATCACTAGCTCACGGAAAATATCTTCGACATCATGACACTGGTCGTCTTCAGCACAATTTGAATCCGAATCTGACAATATAACATTACCACGCACTCTTTTTTTTTGCGGTATGATATCTTCCTCACTAGAATCTATGGTTTTGTCAATGTTTTGGATATCACTAAAAACATCTTCGTCGCTACTGTCTGCATTACAAATGAATGATTTTTCCATGTTCGTCGGGGGTCGGTGAAATGTTAAGACAACTATATTTTTGTTCCAAAAACAGAATAAAGTGTGACTTCGACAAGATCAAATCGAAACTGAAAATGGTTATCAAGTTGCAACTAATTTTTGCCTACCGCATTTTTTATCAGAATCGATTCGTTTTGGACCGTCTTTTGCAAGCAGTGCATGGTGTCTTTCGTACACGGTACATTGAGCGCTTTTGTCATCACACTTACGTTGGGTGGTATGCCCGTATTTTCTCAGAAACGATTCGTTTTTTTAGCGGCTTTCGCAAGCTCGGCATGGTATTAGTGTCTTTCGTACACGGTACGTTGTGCGCTTTTATTATCACCCAAAAGTTGGGTGATGTGGCCCCCTGGGAAGTGTTTGTTTCACCCACGAAATGGGTGATGTGGCGGTCAACGTGTTAAGAGAGGCGAATGCACCAAGACATCATACAAAAATATAACAACAGCAAACATGATCGAAGCCTCTTTATGTTACTGTTTTCTACCACGATTTTCTTGTGAGCTAATAGACGTTTTGGGCGTTGGAATCCGATTTGATTAAAGGACCGTGAAATAAAGAACCACCAAAGTACTAGTTCGCCATATGCTCACACTGTAGAATTATCCCAACATTTGTATCATGCGTATACGTCGTATCATATGCATGGAAGCTGTGGATGATAAAACCGTCGTGAGTAGTCTAAAACTGGAGCGTAAAACAATAGTGTTTCGTGATCCCAATGATTCAAACGATATTTTTATCTTAAGGAATGTATGCATGGCTTGTCGTTCAGACCCATCTTCAAATGATCAACCGATGAAATAATGCGCAAACTATTTGTGACAACGCGTTCTGACGAACATACCACAGCTTCACACGGTTGTGGAATAATAGTCATAATAGACTGAACAATAAAATAAAACAACGTTGGAATTGATTGTGAATTATAATAACTACACATAGCTATGTTGTGTTAATGTAGCTCTGTTTATGTTTCATAACATATTTTGGAACATGTTTCAGCTTTCTTTGTGTTGTGAAAGATAAACAGCTGTATCAGTTTAATATGCCTAATAATTCTATTTCTCTTAATACAAATCGATTGCGTGGACGGTGTTCCGCGAAGCTTTCTTCTAATGCTTGTCTTTACCAGTCAGAGTTGCTGATCAAAACATGTCATTTACCACCGATCCTTTCATTCAATTGCTCATTGCATTGCATTGCACCAGCTAAGCCCGTGGCCAAACTGTTTCTGTAAGATGCGACCGTAGCGACACTTCCTGGAAAATTAATATGAAGTACAAAACATATCACAACACAGCTGAACGTAACTCACGGAACATTCTCTATCGTTCCCTTCTTACCAGCAATCGATGCCGTGCAAAACATGCTCAGGCACTTTAAATAAAAGGCGCACATTTAACATCGCACTGTACATGAACGTACTTCGCGACAACTGTAATGAGCCTATTCGGTATCAAGCAAGAGCGAAGAATATGTACGATTGATAATGTTCTGGTACGGCTTTGCATATTAGATGTCACGAAAGCCTACAAAAAAGGTATGTTTATTTTAACAACAAACCCATACATAATTCAACAAATATCATTGTAACATCGTCAAACTAAAGCTACGTAAAATCGGTCCGTGTGCGAGGATCGCCATTCTATGTTGAAAAATAAAAACACTCGTACAAAAAATACCAACCTAAAATCATTATCGCTCAGATCAGTGCTCAACATAACAGAACAACTGATGGTTTATGACGTCATCGATCGGAACTTCGTTCGAGGCGCTGCACGTAGAACAAAACCTGGTCTGTATCAACCCTTTTGGCGCCAAATTGTTGGTACCATCGGTTCGCGGACGCCTGAAACACCACCTCCAAATGTAAGTCTGGGATCGATTCCCGATATTTCCTACCATTACTATCTTTGCAGAAAACACACATGGGCGAGCTGGCAATATCACTCCCGTATATGACTATCATACTTACCCTTGCGCACATCGCGCGAGGATACCCTAACCATGAAATAATAGTACGGTCTATATCCTATACCACTAGTCAAAAAGAAACAAACCGACAAGCCATAGGCAGAACGAACGAACGAACGCGATGCAAGACACTATCCTGTTGGAAATTGCTGTCTATCGCGTTTTCTCATCTTTTTCGTGAATCTGTGGACAAATTGGCTGGTTAGTATGAACAAGTGTTGAATTCTTACCGATTATGGGGTCTATGATACCTTCCACTAGTTTTTTTATATGGACTTTGACGTTTGGCGGCTTATTTGCTGCATGTTTTCCATACAAACCGCTCATCAAAATAAGCCTGCGTATTTCAGATTAGAAAATTTTTCTAATGTTAGTTTCGATCAGCTGCTCGACAAATGTCAAAACAAGGCATTTTTCTAGCAGGTCTGAAACAGGTTAGGCCATATTTGATTCGGCTGAATGTTGATTGAATTTGGATTTAAAACAACAATGAAATTACATGAGTTTAATTATGTTCAGCTTTTTATGAAAAATAATACTGTAAAAACTGAAAACTATAACGGAAGGTGTGCTTCGCACGAGCTTACAATCACGAATGACCGCGTTGAACGTTTATTCTTCTGACATTTCTTTTTGACAGTTAAGATAATTAGAGTATGGTATGACATCTTATTATATTTAAATTCCTAACTATCTACAGCTCGGCCGTCCTGACCCCAAATTGCCCTCAATTTTGTGTTTTAATTTCCCAAGTGTTGCGTATTATAACTCGATCAATCGCCAGCAAGGGGCACAATCCACCTTCTTAATTTGTCTGATTCCAAAACTCCGTCATAAGGTATCTGCGTAATTTGAATCCCGTCAATATCCCTAATTACATATCTATCGTTAGGTAAGCGTTTGTGAATTACGTATGGACCCTTGTATCTGGCGATAAGCTTTTTGTTAGAGTTGACTGTGTTATCTATATTTTTTATCACTACAAACTCTCCTTCTTTGAATTCTGTAGCTGGACGGTAGTTTTTGGCATGCTGTTTTTCATTGGTTTTTTGCGATTTTAAAATATTAGAAGAAGCTTCAGCGCGTATCACTTCTAGCTCTGAGGGTACTTTGTTTTTATCATCCAGATATTCGGTTAAGTGGTCTACTGCAGGACCTCGCTGATCTACGCCAAAAAGCAACATAGACGGGGAAAACCGAGTTGAAGAGTGAATTGTATTGTTAAGTGCGTACTCCGTGTATAGCAATTGAAGCACCCAATCAGAATGATCGGTTTGATTTGATAATTTGCTTAATATAGGGCGAATTACTCGGTTCACTCTTTCTACTTGGCCATTAGCTTGCGGCGATCCCGTGGCATTTAACACGTGACTAATTCCTCGACACGATAGAAAATTGGAAAATGCAGCCGAAGTAAAACACGTACCACGATCGCTCACTATTCTTTTGGGGCGACTGTAGTAGGAGAAATATTGTTTCAAAGCATTGCATACTTCGCGGGTGCTAGTGGAAGAAGTTGGATATAGTTTGACGAATTTGGTAAATGCATCTATTACTACAAGTAAATACTTTTTCTTCAAGGTTGATGTGGGCAGTGGTCCAAAATGATCAATATGTAATGTGTGAAAAGGGTAGGGTTCTTTTTGGATACTGTGCAGGTTTCTATTGTTAGTTCTAGCAGGAGCGGTATAAAGAACGCACTTTAAACAATTATTTATGACGTTTGTTATCCGTGTTTTTCTATTGGGAAACCAGTAATGTTTATCAATTTGAGTACAACATTTGTCGACTCCAAGGTGTCCTATTTGTTCGTGAATTGAACGAATAAGATTATTTATCATTTCCGTAGGTACGTATAGTTTTAATCTGTTTGAAGTGGAATGTTTATATACAATATCATCTTGCAACTCGTAACCTTCAACGTTGTTCGTTTCTAATTCCCTTTTCAACGCCTGTATAGTAGGATCTCTAGCTTGGGCAACGCGTATTTGGAAGTCGATATCAACATCATCAATTGCAGCTGCAAGTTCTAATCTACTCAAGGCATCTACATGGCTCATTGCTGTCCCCGGACGGTGTTGGATTGTATAATCATAATTCTCTAAGAAAAGTGACCAACGCGCTATTTTAGCGGATGCGTTCCTATTTTTCAATGTCTCCACTAAAGAGTTGCAGTCTGTTAAAATCTTTATAGGGATGCCATGAACATATGCGTGAAACCGTTTGAGGGCATAAATCACCGCAAGTGTTTCGAGCTCATAGCTGTGTAGTTTGGCTTCTTCAGTAGAAGTGGTCTTTGAAAAATACGAAATTGGGTGAAATTTGCCATCATTCTGTTTTTGTAAAAGTACTGAACCAAAAGCTGAAGCACTGGCGTCACAATGAAGCTCTGTTTCGCGTTCCGGGTCATATACAGCAAGTACTGGAGCCACTATTAGTTTATCTTTAAGAGTTACGAATGCCCTTTTGCAATTATCGTCAAAATTAAATAAAACATTATTTTTCAAAAGATTTGTTAAAGGTTTTGCTATGGCGGAAAAATTAGGTACAAATCTACGGAAAAAAGAAAATAATCCCAAGCATTGCTGAACTTCTTTCACGTTACGCGGAAAAGGGTAATTTTTAATAATTTTAACATGTTGGTCACTAGGACATATACCTGAAGAGTTAATTTTATACCCTAAATAGTCTAACTCATCATAAGCAAACTTACATTTATCAAGCCGGAGTTTTAACTTATTTTCACTTAGGGTACGTAGCACTTCTCCGACCAGTTGTAGGTGCTCACCAAAATCCTTAGATGCGATTAGTATATCGTCGATATATACAACTAATTTTTCTTCTTCAATAAATTTCCTTAATATTGTATTTATAAAACGCTGAAACTCGGCAGGTGCATTTTTTAACCCAAAGGGCATACGAGTATACTCATATTGCCCATCTGGAGTAACAAACGCCGTATACTTAATCGAATCCTCGTGCATCTGCACTTGGTGAAAACCGCTCTTTAAATCCAGAAGGGTAAAACACTTTTTATTTCCCAAATGTTCCAAACACGACTCTATGAGCGGCAGTGGGTAGTTATCTCGGAGAGTAACTTTGTTCAATGGTCGATAGTCGACGCATTTTCTAATTTCACCATTTTTCTTCCTAACTAGAACAAGTGCAGAGGCGTAAGGTGAGTTACTTGGTCTTACTATACCAGCTTCCAATAACTCCTTCACGATTTCTTTAACTTTGTTCCTTTCGCCAAATGAAAGACGTCTAGGTTTTGTGAATATAGGGGTATTATGAGTAAGGCTTATTCGCATTTTGTGAGTTGTTGGCACAACTTGTTTTTCTGGGTAATTTTCGTAATTATTAAATATTATTGACTTCATATCGCTTTGTTGTCCTTTAGATAAATGTTCTCCTATATTTATAACGCTTGTTTCATTTACAACGTCTATAGCGCACATTTCAGTGAAAGTTTCAATAAATTGTTTTCCGTGTTCGCATTGTTTTGGAATTAGATCGGAGTTTGTGGCATTCTTAGAATCAGACATAACAAATCCCTTATGTACCCCAACTGGTTTCTTGATCGAATCATGCAATAGACCCAAAGTTTGAAGCTTTTGGAAAACAACCGGCTTTATTGTATTCAAAGTTTTATTCACATTTAATTTCATCAGTTCAGGAATGGTATAAGTTTTACGAAATTGAGCAAGAAAAATGAAAAGTTCAGATAATAAATCTCTCCCTATTAGCAAGGGTAATGACATGGAATTTTTAGGTAAGATAATAAAAATATGATTGAAGATTTCATTTCGAAAGCGTATACGTAGTTCAATTTTTCCAAGAATTTCTAGTTGTATGTTTCCTATTCCACGGAATTTACTCGGTTGAGGAATACCAAATTGTTGTCCCGGAATGATGCTCTCATTAATAAAACTCCTAGAACTGCCGGAATCAAAAAGACAGGTTGTCTTAAACCATGTGCCACAAACTTTGGTCTTTGGAAAAGCAACACTCACCTCTTGGAAGGGATCTAGCTTAACAATATTTCCATCCTTTTCAAAATCTCCAACTTCCTCATTATCCTGAACTGCAGCTACTGTTGGTGAATGTTTGGTGATCTCGGGACAATTGCGGATGATATGAGTTGTGCTTCCGCATTTAAAACAGGAACCTGGAGTACGACGTGGTTTTGTACATTGCGATGCATGATGCCCAAAATCCGAACAGTTGTAACATCTCTGTCCGTTTCGCTCTGTCGCCATCTCTTTGCCTGTGTTCGGCTTCGAAGCATTCGCACTGTAGGAGGATGGGTTTCGAGTATCTTGTGTTTTGCGTATCAGAAAATGCGTTTCGCGACGTTTGATGAAATCTATTAGCTCATAGATATTACTGTAATCTCTTGTGATTAAGCAGTTGTAGATTGGGTCACGAGACAGCCCTTTGATGGCGTATGTGATTATGGCCTCCTCGCTCACTCTGCCTTTTTTCCCAAGTGCATTCACACGATACACATAGCTATTGTACGATTCACTTGGCTTCTTAGACACCGACGCTAGCTGACTATGTATCAGAGCTTCGTTAGCTTGGTCGGGAAATGCCTTTTTTATTTCTTCGGCGAACTCATCGAACGTTTTTATTGTGTTGCGGAAACCATCAAACCATTCCCGAGCCGCTCCGGTTAGTCGACCGCTTGCGTACAGCAATTTCGTTCTGTCTTGCCAGCTGTAAATTTCACTATTATGCCGAATAGTTTTCAACCACTGGTTTATACCAAGGCCGTCGGAAAATTCCGGTATTAGGTATTTTACTTCTTCGGGATGCGCCAATTTTCCGTCCGTATTGGGATGTCGTAGCTCCATTGCCTTAATTTTTTCCTGTAGGGCTATTATTTCGGCACGAAGGCTGGCTTCACTGATTTTCTCGTGAACTATGGTTTTTTCAATGGCGTCGTCTTTACAAACACCGTTTCGCGTGTATTCCGCCATCTTTGTGTCGACCGTCGGCGAAGCTTCGGTTAAGATTATGGCGTCACCGATGCACGTGTTTTCTTGTGAAGAGATCCCATTGTTCTCTGTACACTCATCTGCTTTCACTACATTCTCCTCGTACATGCGACGGAGCTGTGAAATGGTTGCCGTCGGGGATACTTCAATGTTGGCGGCAGCCAAAGCACACAAAATTTCGTCCTTCGTCGGCATATTTCCAAATAGGGTGTTCCAAATATGGGTTCTTATCCCACTTTTGAATTGTAAAAACTGAAAACTATAACGGAAGGTGTGCTTCGCACGAGCTTACAATCACGAATGACCGCGTTGAACGTTTATTCTTCTGACATTTCTTTTTGACAGTTAAGATAATTAGAGTATGGTATGACATCTTATTATATTTAAATTCCTAACTATCTACAATACAAATTTTTACTTGTGCTATGCCTTTATTTCGAACTACATTTCGACGCTGTAATTCCTGTTTCGTCAAAACGCGGTTCTACAAAACTGCAGCCTAATGTAATTCTTTATGTCAAAATGCTAGGTCCTTAAGGAATCCTTGCATGATGATATTACCTGTCAACAATTTCCCGCTCGATTCTGCTCGATGTTTTGACAGATCCGGGCTAAAAATTTTAGCTTTCTAACTTAAGGTATCATAGACCCCTATGTATGTGCAGTTCAATACTCCATGCTTGCCTCACGTCTATACGGGTGTCGTGCTAGCACATTTGCAGTTGTCCAATAATAATAATGCATTTGTGTCTTTTAAACAAGAACAAAAAGCCATGGAGAACGAAAGCAACAACAACAAACCAGTATCTAGTTCATCGATATGATTTTATTATTATTTGTCATAAACCATCCGTTTCTATCACCATTGCTTAAAGTGAATCTAGAGGTTATAGTTAATACAGTGCTACCAGTTTCTATGGCCGTACCCCAAATTTCTTGATGTTAGATATTTATTCAAAAGATACGTTATTGATCAGTATGGGAATTTTGTTTGTTATTAAAAAAGAAGAATTTATCACATTTTTGAAAAATTGTATCGTGCGTGTAGCTCGAGTTATTTAATTTTTTTGTTATTTTGACCTTCCAGTTTGTATGGGCGCACCACCAAAAAATCGTTTATTTGATTTATTGTAAAATTTTTTGATGCATGATTTACGGTTTTTTAATATTTTGTGCATTAATGAACCTTTATCACTTGGAAAATTCTTAAAAAATAATTCAATATAACTAAGGTATTAAGGTTAAGGTACTGATCTAAACGAAAAAGAAAAGGGTGTGATTGAAGCGTTTAGGCACGAATCTGTTTCCATATGAAAAATTTCAAGGCGAATTGCAATTTGCAAGGTGAATTTGCCATATGAAAAATTGCAAGGTAGATCGGACAAAGTAAGTAGAAATTAAAAAATCCTGCTAATTGTTGTTTAGCAAAACGAAACATTAGAAAATCGAAGCTACCTCCGAGGGACAAAAGACGTATCCTGAATTTGGCATAAAATTCAATCGTTTCACTCGCGGAAATAAAAAATATCACTGTGCTTAGCAGTGTGCAGTGAAACTATTCGCAATGTTTTTAAAAAACAATACGAATATAATTTGTTTTACATTGAATGGGACTCCAACTACACAAACAACGATAAATGAGTTACGCAAAGAAAAACATGGCACGTTAGAGGAACACGGTATGATTATTATGACAATTTAATGAAAATGAAAAATTGTCCTGGAGTTAAACCTACTTGTTTTGTGATTTTTTCTCACAAAAAAAGTTTAACTTTGATTAACTACATGCTATACGGCTATTGGCAAAATCTGAGGAATGATGCTAAATTCTTTTCCACACGTAATTTCGGTGCAGGGTCGTTAATGGTGTGGATAAGATTTTGTTCGACAGGAAAATCAAAGTTAACTTTTACGTCGTGTAAAATGAACCCCTTCAACTATAAAGACATGCTAACAAGCTGTTTAATTGGTAAAAAATATCAGAAAAAGTATGTGTTCCATCTAGATAACGCCAGTACTCACAGGAGCATGACCACAAATTATTGGTTTAACAACATGAAAATTGACTGTCCAGCACGAATTCCGCATATCAACCCAGTAGTAAAAGTTTGGGGCATAATTGTCAGGAGAGCATATGCCATTATTTGACAATTTGTGATGTAAATGAAATAAAAGTAGCTGTTTCCGAAGCATGGAAGTATTAAGGATATCGAATACTGAAAAATTTGGTTAACCGCAGGCCAAAGATAATTTTCTTAAGATTATAAATTTAAAGGAGCATTAAATATCAACAAAACATTAAAAAATAATAAATCATGCATAAAAATTTTTTACAATAAATTAAATAAACGTTTTTAGAGATTTTTTGGTGGTGCGGCCATACAAACTGGAAGGTCAAAATAACAAAAAAATTAAATAACTCGAGCTACACGCACGATACAATTCCTCAAAAATGTGATAAATTCTTCTTTTTTAATATCAAACAAAATTCCCATACTGATCAATAACGTATCTTTTGAATAAATAATATCAAAAATCAAGAAATTTGGGGTGCGGCCATAGAAACTGGTAGCACTGTATTACCTCTTTTTTCTATTCGTGACCATTGGATAAACATCGTTATCGATATTTATATTTGCTTCTAATTCCCTTAGCTCAATTAACCTACTGACTATTTGTGATAAAGTCCTAACTAAACCTTTAATAAATTGTAGTTTCCCTTCAAAGGGATAAGGTTGGAAGGGACCCGATTTCATGTGCATCGTTTCCTATGAGCAACAGATTATGAACATTACTGTTTATGTATGATTTATCGTAATTTAACCTAATTATTACATATTACACTTCATATTATAAAATATTACTTAAACTGATACCGCAGACCTTTTTCTATCTCTTGGTACCAAAGTTGACCACCTGAGAATTAAGTCCCTTCCCTACATCAATGGTTTGCGCATTGATAAACAACTCTATAAACAACTGTTCCAGCCATTGGCGTCCGCTGGTTCCTGGTTAGTTTTCAGCCTCCCATTCGCGTTCGCAGTGCTCTCTTAACCTCTTGCCCATCTTACTTTGCATTCCACTCTACTTCATACGACTCACGTTTTCCATTTTCTCACTGTTGTTTATAAACAACAGTATAAAAATGCATATTAACTCAAAACTCGATGATATCCTGATGATTGCTTGATGATGCCGGTTTGTTTATGTTTACAATTCCAAATTGTCATCGCATCGTTCTCAGTCTTGCTCTTTCTCTTTACGTTCTATCTCTTTCACTCCTTAACCCTATTGTCAATGACCGCCTACCTGGGTAAGTTTTGCACTTTTATTTTTTAATATCTTTTGATAGGAAAGTCGTACAGACTTGAAATTTTTAAAATGCCTAGAAAAACATGTTTTTCTCCATTTCGTACAAAAAGAAAAATTTTAAAATTATTTTTACCATTTTTTAAATATTTTTTTTCGATTGATACCCCTTATATCTACGACCGCCTACCTGGGTAGGCTATACGATTTATATGGGGTTTGCATTTTTTTCGGATTCTAAAGCGTATATCTTTTGATCTGCTCGTGGTATTTGCATGAAACTTTCAATATAGATGGGATTTTTAGTTGTCCAACTAATATCATTTAGCTCAGGGATGAGCAACCTTTTAGAGCTTCGGGCCACATTCAAAATCAAAAACTGGTTGGCGGGCCACATCGCAGGATGCATTGATATAATAATGAATGTAGTAAAGCTGCTTTTATCCGGACTTTTCCGGACTAGATGCATTGCTGTATTTTTGAAAAGTGAATTAGGATTAAAAATCTTTTTTTTAGTTTTGAGTGTTGTATTAACCGGGTAATTTGCACTTTTAATTCTTAATAACATTTAATATAAAAATTGATATTGCCTATAGTTTTTTTGCATTTTTACAAATTTTTCTCCGTATATCTATGACCGCCTGACCGGGTAGGCCATGGGATTTATATGAGAGTTTTTATTTTTTCGGAAGTTTTCTGGGACAACCTTCAGCCGAGATACCTCAGGAAGAACCAAACATAAAGGAAATTGCTATTTATGCCAAAAAAAAACCTGCTTGTTCTTCGCGTTCTGATTTAACACATATTTCTTCAAATGTAAATAATTTGAAATATTTGCACTTAGTGCTAGTAATATGATAACATTTGAGGTTTATAATAGCTACATGGAAAGCTTTTAATTATAAAAAAAGGATTTATTTTGTTTTTAATAACGCAGAGTTGCGAAAATAGTACACAAAAATTAAATATAATTAAAGACGATTAATTGGCTACAATTAACCCCGAAAAACTAAATATACATGCTTTATACATGATTTAGAATCCGAAAACTGAAAAATCCCATACAAATCGTATGGTCTACCCGGGTAGGCGGTCGTAGATATACGGAGAAAATTTTGTAAAAAATGTAAAATACACAAATCCAGAATCTTTAAAATTCTCAGCTAAATGATATTAGTTGGAAAACTAAAAACCCATCTTTCTTGAAAGTTTCATGCAAATACGACGAGCAGATCAAAAGATATACGCTTCAGAATTCGAAAAAACGAAAGATCCCATACAAATCGTATGGCCTACCCGGGTAGGCGGTCGTAGAACAACGTGTATTTTTTTGGTCGTAGACACTACGGTTAACCAAACCGTGCAGTTCAACTTACCACTGCTCTTCCCCTCGTTGTTTCTCTTCCCTTCTCACCACCTTTGCCAACGAGCTAGGCGTCAATTCCCTGCGGGCAAGGTAACTCAATTTCGCTCGGTTTTAGCATGCCGCCTCTGTTACTCCTACAGGAAAAAAATGCTCGTGCTCCCTCTTCAGGGTGTTAGCGTTTAAACGAACGGTTTTTTTGTTTTCTTATTGACTACTTCTTCTTCCGCTATATGTTATCGTTCTGAAATTCCAATTTGACATTTTAAGTGGCAAACGAAACGAAAAGTAAACAACCAGCGCCGCGTAAAGTGAAAAGTTGTGTGTTAGTGATTTTAGTGTGAAATTAAGCATGTATTAAACTTTTTTAGATTATTTTAGCTTTCAGTAATAGAAAAAATGTCTTCGAGTTTTGATTCCAACCTCCGGCGGCAGCGAAAGCGGTATTTGGAAGATTTGGAGCGAGAAACAGAGGCGGAATGGAACCAGATAATTTGCTCCAGATCGGACGGAGAAGTAGAAATTTCTTTTCCAAATATGATAAATGGTAAGTTGTTGCATAAGTTCCTGTTTTTTTTTTTGTTTCAAGTTATCCTTTTTGCGTAAAATGTGCTAAGTACGCATCGTGCAAAGTGCTGTCAATTTTATGTACGGCGAATCTACTATTATTATTCTTTCATATGTTAGACCATTGCAATGAAAAGAAATATATTTCCGGGATGGTTCTGTTTGTGCGTAAATCAAAGAAGTCTTTTTTATTAAGGACCAAAAAATGTTAATTTGTTGACTTGGCCAATAAAAAATGTGCAATTCTAAATGCTAACAGTGCTAATCGCATCTGTGCCAGTTGCGCAGTGTCCTAAAAAAGTGTTGATGAAATGCGTATCCTGTGCAACTTATTATTATATTTGTGTTTTATGAAGGATATGTATCGAAATAAATCTTGCGGTATGCAAAAAGACACAGTTGAACATGAGACTGTTCGTACATATCAATATAACAGGATGATGATAAGGATCGACTTTCCACATAGTTTTGATCTGAATTATAGTGTATGTCGAAGAGCTAAAATGACAGGGGAACATTATACATAACATTTTTGGCTTTGACTGAGTTTAGAAATTGTACAGCAATTGCTGAGTTTGCACAGCAATAACATCATAATTTAATAATCAATAGATAGATTACCATAATTTTTAATGATCTTAATTTATCTGCAATAATTTCTAGCTTCTTCTTTTATTTTCAGACCAAACTGCCGATACTAACAACAATGGTGATGGTAATGATACTAACAACTTTATGGATATGGACGTTGATTTGGGAAATAACATAGATGATGTAGATAGTATTAGAAACAATGTGGAAAGTGATCATGAGGATGCCGATTGTGACGGTGATGATAATATCACAGCAGGATGGGGGACTGCTTACAGTTTCTTAGAGAAATTGACGGGGACAGAAGCTCTAAAATACTGGGCAAATTTGGGAAACCTGCCACGATCGTTACTTAATATGCTTCTGGCGATCTTAAGGCATCATTTCAACATAGATGTTCCAAAAGATTCGCGGACATTCCTCAAAACCCGCACCCGGACCGGTTTGGAAATTCAATCGCTCGCGGGTGGACAATTCTGGTATCAAGGGATTAAGACGGTCCTGCAACAACATTTTCGGTAAGTACTTATGCATAAATTGTACAATTTGTTTGCATATGTTGCAACTAACTGGTACCTCTTTGCTTTTTATTACAGAAATGTCATTCCCGAAGAAGACCTTTTTACGATTCAAGTGTCTATCGACGGGCTGCCACTGTTCAGAAGTTCGAAACGGCAACTGTGGCCGAGGCAGAGTGGAAGAATTGCGAGAGGCTCCGGTTATGCTTGTCGGTTTCTATAGTGGACTGGAAAAACCGGAGCTGGTGGAAGAATATTTTCGGCCACTAGTGTTGGAGATCAATGATCTTCAACAAAGAGGCTTGCAGTTCGGCAACAAGGTTGTGCGTTTCGCTTTAAGCATATTTGTTGCCGATTCTCCAGCGCGAGCATTTGCTAAAGGTAGGACATATTTTTATCATATTTGAAGTGTATATTCATGTTGCTTTTTTTTCCTTTTTCCTTTTTAGCAACTGCAAACTATAATGCAAAGCATGGGTGTTTAAAGTGTTTCATTGTTGGGGAATACATCAAACCGGAACGCAAAGTTATATAGATCCAGCTATTCAGCTGTCGTCTACTGATTTACATATTTATAAAATTGAAGAATCTTCTCCATGCAGGAAGGTGAAAGTACCGCATTATATGATCTTTTGTAAACTTGTAGCGTACTATCTACCTCCTTCTTCTCTTGCCCTACGACCTCCCAATCCTCCTTTAGAATCTGATACTATCGTTTTGTTTCCTCTTCTGCACACTTTTCAAATTGACACAGACTTCCGCTTCAACTAATATTTTTCATCTAACCTTCCACTAATACTTTTATGTTCCAGCAATATACTGTACTTCCATCACTCTACTGGATCTTTGTTGCCCGATTCATGGTAGGACGACCGTTTTACCGCTTTGTGCGTGGTAAAGCTCACAGTGGTCATTTAGGTTAAGAATATTTATAACATGGGTAGTTCAGTGGTCGTATGATACATCATCTGATGTATGATGTGTTTATGAATGGAAGGGAAAATGACCACCGTTGATACAAAGCTTTACGTTTGCCATGCGGGACCCCATGCTTTTAAATGCTCGCATTTCCGCAAGCCTTTGACTAGTGAGCCGCTGCGTCCTCAAGATCACTTGGGTTGGTATAGGTTTGATTAGGGTTCATAGGTTGGGTTGAGTTGGTATAGATTTGGTTTCTTGGTTTGGTACATTATTATTTTCATTTATTTTATAATAACAAACTCACAGACTAACACATAACTAACACGTGTAATCCTAATCAAAAGAAATGATAATGAAGTTAGTTAACTTAAAATTTTTGATAATGTTAATGATGATTAAAATTAGTCAAAAAAAAATTGCATAACGGTAACGCATATATTGAGACACGCGCGCGTAAAAGTGAGTTAATAATTGTATTACTCACTCGTAGATATTGTTTTTGATTTATTCCGATTCTTCTCAATATGATGCGTGGGAATGGGGTGGGCCTTCATTATCATTTCAAATAGCAAGAGATTAATAACAGTTGGTAAAATTTTATATTTCATTGATTTCATAAAATAATATTTCATTGGTTGGTTGGTTTAAAGTTCATTTTATTTCCTGAAACACAATAACAATAACTAAGATTAATTTACATTTGCTTTGAATGTCGCTTGAATGCACTGCGGCATACACTTTTAATGGTGCCCTTCCTTTGAGCACACATTTTTGCATTTTTAAATTTAAGCTTCAAAAAGTTTTCTATGTCTATGTCGTTTGTTTCGCTTTGTTTGTTTGGAGCTCCTATTGCTTTCAGAAGTTGTAATATTTTGTGGTAATGTTTGAAGGCATTTTTGGAATGATAACCATTCCAGTTACACTGCGTAACAAACAATGGGTTCAGAAACAAATATAACGCTTCGTGCAGCCTTTGCTTCATTTGTGTTGCGATAATTTTAGCGCGGAAGATTTTTTTTATATGCTCAAAATAGTTTGAGCTCGAAAGCATCTTTTCTAGAGTATCTAATTCCGCCTTTTTTGTTATGAGCGGGAACGGAGTATCAGTTGACCCTTCCGGTGCGGTTTCGGTGGTCGAAACATCCAATGTTGTTGGCGGTGGATTGGCCTGCTGTACTATGATGCGATCTACTTTCTTTTGTAGATCGGCAATACACTTACAGAGGATGACTATCTGCTTAGAATTTTGCAGCGCCACCTTCTCACATCGGCATCGGTCGACAGCACCACACTCAGCAGAGGACACCACTTCGTTGTAATCTTTGTCCATGGTAAGTCTAAAATTGAAAAGTACGTTACGTTCAGTCATTTTAAATTGAATATATTATTTTTATCTGATTCACCTTTCCTATGTCGATACTGCTCTTGTCGATGGTCAACAGTTCGGATATTTCACGGGTGCACTAAAGATTCTTCTTAGAAAACGCCTTGGAAGCCAAAGATTAAAGCAAACCGCCTAAAATTGCATTAAGGTATGTTAACAAAACCAGTTTTAACGCAATTATACTAGTTTAATCCTTCTTACCTTTTCATAAAACAAGACACACCACGAGGATCACAAAACACGATGACAACACTGGTAGAGCAAAATTAGGTACCAAACCGCGTGGACAAATAACAATGCAATGTGCGATATGAAATATCATGTATTTCCCAGAATAAACGGTAAACAGTATTTATTTTGTTTTTTGTATTTTGACAGTAGCATGACATGGATATGGAATCCGAAAAATAAATAAATGTACACTTTGACGCAAGAGTATAAAGTATAAATAATATAATATATAAAGAGTATAAAGAGTCATCAGACATTTCGCTTAATCTCTGAGTGTCGGGCGTACGATTAAGCGAAGATTAAGCGAAGTTTAAGCAAATGAGTTTCATACAAATTTTCACTCAATTGCCCGCAGGGTTCTTACTTGTGGTTGGACAGAGCGGAAATATTTATGGAAAAATAAGTATTACACCCAATATGCATACTTTAGCTCACATTTTTGAAGAAGCTATACGATTTTTCTCGCTTCAAAACTACTCCACATATGTTTTCGAATCTAAATTAGCCCGCATAAAACAACGCCTGATTCGAACTAGCTATGAATGTTTGGAGCAAGCAATAAGAAGAATTTTAGAACTCGAAAATTTCCAACTGCCTTATAAAAATGGAACATGTGATAAACCTCATTGTAGACAAGATTTTGTAGTTAACCGCTTCCGCCGGTTCTAAAACTATATTTTTCAAAATAATTATTAAATATACACTATTTCACTACCGTAGCGCGACTTACATTTCTTTTCTTTTTACGACTTGTTTCGCTCGTTGCTTTTCCTACTCTCCTACTTTCTCGATCAAGCACTTTTCGCCGTGCCAGGCCTGTCCACACGTCTGGGGTGTCGAACGTTTCCGTCGTAACACTCATATTAAGAAAAGAGGTCAAACTATTGTTTTAAACGTAAGAAAAGGTTTCACGTTCAGAAATGATGGGGTGAACGATTGGTTCTGTTGTTGTTGTTTTAATGTTTTAGAGAGACTTTGATTCCACGATTGGTTCTTAACGAGCAGAAATCAAGTATGGCACTTTATATCAGCTAAAAATACCGAAGGGAATTTTACAAGTAAGATATTTGGTACTGTGTAAGAATATTTTACGATGCTGTTTCCTCCCTTCTGTTACACATTTATGATGCAGAAAGGAACGATTATTTGTTAGAGGATTACGATGTGGATATTTTGGAAGTGAAATGCAAACTTGTTTCCATTTTTGGTGAAGTCGAGTCAAAGCAAGCCTTATTTCCATTACTGCGAACTCTAAAATAATGAAGCTACTAAAACTCTGATGTGAAAAAAATTATACTTATTTTATCACATTGTTTGAATCACGAAAACGTATTATTAAAAGTGATTACACACTACATCGCATTTCTTTTGTATACATGTTGTCTTGCGCATGATGCCTTGCGTTCTTCGGTCAAATTTTGTCGTTCGATGGCATGACGCAGTTTTCCTATGAGAAATTTTTAAAATAGTCACTAATTACCACAAGCTGTTGATTTCCGCCAACTTCTTTTAATGCACATAAAATATTAGTTAAAGTTGGAAACGCTATCTTCTTCTCTTCGTTGTGAGTTTTTCCACTCCAGTTAATGTGAGGTATGAACTTTCGCGATATTAAAAGATCAGCCTCTTGTAGCCGGTTATCCACATCTATTTTTGAGATAGCTTGCTGCAGATATTGTAGAACTTTTCTTTTGAATTCCTCATCTGCGCCGAGCCTTGTGTTCAACTGAAACAGATTTTAGTTCAACTGTTTCGTTAGACACTGGTTGTAACTCGAAGTCGCTCCTGCTAAGAAGTCTCTCCCTTGGCAGGATAGCCGTCATAAGAACATCTATTTCCCCCCGTACAATGTTTAGGGTCTGATGCATTCCTTTCACTTCGCCCTATAAGTTTTGCATACGTTTTTCCATGTTGTAGTTCATGTTATACACTCATGCATTTAGTTTGGTAAACGCTTCCATTAGTTGCTGATGTCTTATAGCGTTTTCTATTGAGAAACATAGATTTCATAGCAAATGAGATATGCTTTTCGATAGTCTTTCGTTGTATTTATAACCTTACCTGAGTCTGATGAAAGTAGGGAACAGGTGGCAGCATCGGTTTGCAGGGCAAGAATCAAATCAACATTTGTTTTTACAGTTTTGGGAGCGACTTTAGGTTCGGGAAGAATTGGCGGATCATGAATGATTGGAGTGCAATCGTGAGTGATCCTTTTACTCCCTGCTTGCATCACTATGATCTTTCTTTTGTTGACGATGGAGAACGGCGTTTTATTTATGCTGGAAACTGTAACATGCAATTCAAAATGAAACGATACAATGAAATAACATGTGCGCACATTTTCTAACCTGTAGCCTTTGTGTTTTGATCGATTTCCTGGAGAATAGTATTTTCTGCGTTCACTTCCATTGCACTTGAATAATGTGGTACCTCTAAACTGTACTGCACTAGCTAAGATTGTTCACAGTTCTACCGCGGAGGCGTGCGGAAAAATCAACCTGACATATGCCATTGAATGAAACGCATCTACCTCCCCGCTAATAGTGTTATCTCTGTTCATTGCACTTGTAAAAGCAGAAAATAGAATTCGGCGTGTGATAAAATTTATCTAGCAGTTACTGCCGAATTAATTGGCATGATTTATGTGGCCTACAAAATATTGACCACGCTAATCACAAAAGCGTCCTGCATACTTGTCAGCCAACAAATGATCTGACAGCCTTGCATGTATCTCCAGGAGCAGTTATGAACAACTATATGGTAACTGTGGTTCGAATCTCATTTCCTCATCATACATAAAAGCATTGATTAAAAGTTTCTCTCTTCGCCTTTAGTGTGTACGAACATAATAATAACAATACTGTTATCAGCAGCAGCGAGAGAAAGAATTACATATAAGAGCAAGCAAGCTTGGCGAGAGATAGAGGAACGTGTGCAAAAGTACAGCAGCAGGTTACAACAGGTCTGTCTGCCTCCCAGAGCCAGTCCAAGCATAAAAGTGGGGTTATCACCATGTGGGGTTATCACCAGTTCATCACCTTGTCGCCATTTTTTTGTAATTCACCGCAGCAAGCCATTCAAAATGGTGAAAAAGGTCAAAAAGGTGAGTCGAAACAGGACTGCTAACCGGCAGCAGTTACGACTCATCATGTATGGAGCTGTCAAAATTTTCGACCCGCCGAAAGTGAATCGAAAATTTGAATTTGAAGCGTTTTGTGCCACAGTGTTCTAATTGATGGTGGGTTTACCTTTGTTCACTGTGTGATGGTGCGTCCGTGTGCTCCAAAAAGGCAGTAAACTCGATGGGTGCATGGAATTACAGTAAAAATGAGAAAAGTTCGCATTTAATGAATGACGCTGTGAACAATAACTCCAGAAGAGTAAGTTTATATAACTTAGAAAATGCTATATTCAAACGATAACATTCCGCAATACGGTCCCGTATGCTAAAGGCAGGTATTATAAGAACATCTAAAGATATACACTGGTATTGGCCATAACTTATCCAATCGGTATAAGAATTTAGATCCTGATGTTGCTAATCATGGGGCCGTGTGGTAATGTGGTAACTAGTGCTTGCCAAATTTGTTTCAGTATTTGATTCAGTTTTAACAATTCAACAAAGTTTTAACAATATCTGGAATATCAGACTCGTTCTTGGTTTTCAACCTTTTAAGTAGCGAAATTGAAGTGATGGATCAGTTGAATAGAGAGTGTAGGCACGCGGAGCGCAATAAAAAATGCGGTTTTCGTAGTTTTCGCTTTATTTAACAAATCTTCAAAAAAAAGGTCCGCCTTGGTTCTGTTCGCTCCCGTGTCCCTAGCTGTACTGCACGCATACTTAGCCGCGCTCGGCTACGCACTCTGAGTGCCACGCACCTTCCATCCGGGTACTCACGGTCCATCGGATCTTTTCTACTTTTCGCCCCGTTGCAGGGTTTACCTTATGCTTATCGAATTCGAACATCCCCCCACCCGTGACCAACTACGTATGGTCACCCGAAACTACCTCCAGTACCGCCAACTTAGCTACTTTTTTTTTTTAATATTCGTGAAGTTTATTAGAACATTTATATATATTGCTCTCGTCTACTTCACTACGCTTGACTACTTCACTTGTTCCCGTGAGGGTTCCTTTTTGTGAAGTAGATCTCTATTGCCGCTATAGGCTCTTCTTCTCACCGTGCTGAGCGCACCTTCCATTTTATTTATATAATCTTATCAAGCTCGCTAAACATTGTTAATTTCGCTTGATCTTGCCCACGTTGGGCACTCCAAAATTACCTAAGTCCCCTTGGTGGTCTCGGACCTCACTGATTAGCGCGACGATGTGTCTGCCTCTGTTGTCGCGGCTTCTTCTGCGGCAGAGAGGCCTCCCGATTCCCTGACGCTTCTGGCAAGTGCCGCGTTACTTGCCGGGAAATCATCTTCGTCACTAGACGAGTTCTCGCCATATAGCCTCGCCAGTGAAACAGCAGTCCGTCGACGCTCCCTCCACCTGGCGACACGTTCACGGTTGGCCGCACGGCGAGCGGCTGTTGTGGGCGATGGAGGTGGCGATGGAGGTGGTGATGGTGGCCGCCCACCTCGCCTCGCCTCTTGCCGTGCCACCGTGGCAGCACGTCGAGCCGCATTCCTTCGCTGATTTCGTGTGATGGCCACAGAGTTGTCCCGCTGCAGTCCCAGCGACGCTCTATCCTGTGCAGCCAGCCTCTCACGCTCTGCATCCCAATCAACCTGAAGCCTATCTGTGATCCGTGCAGCAGCCTCACAGATGCGGCTCCAGCGCTCGGGGCTCTCCAAAAGACAGCTTAGAATGGTGTCAGCAGTCACAGGATCCGTCCCGCCCTCGTCGAGCAGCTCTTCTCGAACTGCGGCAAACCGCGGACAATCGAACATGACATGTTCTGCGGTCTCCGCAACACCAGGACAGCGCTGGCAGTCCGGGGACTCCGTGAAACCCATTCTGCACAGATAGTCGCGGAAGAATCCGTGTCTCGACAACACCTGTGACAACTGGAATGTCACGTCGCCATGCTTCCTGGACTGCCATGCCCTAACGTCCGGGATGGTGCGGTGGGCCCACCTGGTGAAGCGGCTGGCGTCGTCGCTCGCTGCGTCTGCGTCCCACTGCTCCTGCCAAAACTGCAGCGTCCGTTCGCGCTCCTCCTGTCGCACTTCGCTGCTGGTTGTTGTCCTGCCGGCTGTTTGAAGGCGCTGGTAGACACGATAGTCCTCGTCCACCAGGAGGCAGATCGGCAACAAGCCCGACAGCATCACCGCCGTCTCGTATCGCGTCGTCCGGAACGAACGCGATACCCGCTTGGCCGTTTTCGCCTGCACCCGTTGCAACAGCCGTCGACACTCGCGGAGCTTCAGCCCGTCTCGCCAGATTGGCGCGGCATACCGGATCACGGATTCCACCACGGCCGCCAGTAGACGAGCCTTGCTGGCCTTCGGCCCGTGGTGATTCTTCATCAGCCTGGTCACTGCCTCCGCCATCTTGGTCGCCTTTGCGGTGATGTGCTGCACATGCGGCAACCAAGACAGGTGGTCATGCACCCTGACTCCGAGGTAGCGGATGGAGCGAGAGGAATGCACAACCACCCCGCCGATGTTTATGTCGATTGCTAAAGGACACTTCCTGCTCGAGATGAGCGTCAACTCGGTCTTCTCCGGAGCTAGTTCGAGTTGGTGTTGCGCCATCCAGCCGTTGATGTTCTGCCGTTCCAGCCGTTCTGCCAGCGCCGCCGCTGCTGCCGGTGTTGTCGCAGGAACCAGAAGAACGAGATCGTCCGCGTAGGCTACGCTCTCGACCCCCGGTGGCAGCGGCACGGAGAGAACACCATCATACAGGATGTTCCACAGCGTGGGGCCCAGGATGGATCCCTGTGGAACCCCCGCGGTAATGTCCCTCTCCACCAATCCGTCGCTGGTCTCGATCAGCAGCTTGCGCCCCGTGAAATAGCTCCGGATGATGCGTTGCAAAGCCGCTGGCACTCCCTTGTCCCGCAATGCCTCGGCGATGAGCTGCCAACTCGCAGAGTTAAAGGCATTGCGCACATCCAGAGCGACCACTGCTAGACAACGTTTGTCGCGGCTGTTAGTACGGCGAAACGACATGGCCGTCCTACCTGCATCCACTACTCGCTGTATCGCGCTTATTGTTGAACGCCCCTTCCTGAAACCGTACTGGGCATCGGAGAACAGGGACGCGCCGGACTCCTCCAGGTGTTCGTTAAGGCGGTTAAGGATCAGGCGCTCCAAGACCTTGCCCAGTGCATCGAGCATGCAGAGAGGCCGGTACGAGGAGCTTTCCCCGGGTGGTTTGCCTGGCTTAGGCAGCAGTACCAGGCGTTGCCTCTTCCAAGACGACGGAAATTCGCCACGGTCAAGGCAATCCTGGAACAGACGGACGAAAACCACCGGGTACTCCCTGATCGCCGGCTTCACGGCCGCATTCGGAATCCCATCCGGCCCCGGCGCCTTCCGGTTGGACATGTTGGCCACGATCGCCAACAGCTCGCCTGGGGTGACTGGCAGCAAGAAAGTCCGGCTGTCGGCCCTCTCGACCACGTCCGGCCATACGACGGGAGGGTGAGACGGGAACAGGTCTTGGTAGATACGCTCCAGCTCCGAGCGATCCGTCTCCGGTGCTACTCGACTGCCGCGCAGTCGCGACATGACCACTCGGTAACCTACCCCGAACTCGTTCTCCGCACACAGATCGATGAGCCGACGAAACTCGTCCCGCTTGTTCGCACGGATGGCTTTCGTCAGTGCTCGTCTGGACGTCCGATGATGTGCCGCCGCGAAGCTCCGCTCCTGAAGATCTGCCGTCTGCTGAACTCTATCACGCGCAGCCACACACTCTTCCCGCAGTTGCGCCAGCTGTGGTGACCACCAAAAGGTGTCGCGATGGGGGTCACGGTGCGACGGGGTGACCCGCTCCATCGTCTCATCGCAAGCCTTCAGCATGGCATGGACCATCCCATCATGCGAAGTGGCGCGCTCCGAGAACCGAGCAGCCCGCAAAGCATCGCGGAAAGCCTCCTCCGAGAACTGTGTTGCCTTGAACCTCCTGCACGCGTGACGAAAGCGTTGCTGTTGGCTGCCTCGTTGTTGCCGCCGCTGACTTCGACCGTTGCTTACGTCGGAAGCCGATGGACCAACGGAAAAACACACATACCGATGGTCAGACGCCGTGTAGCTCTGGCTCACCGCCCAAGTGTCGGGGCGAGCGATGGACGGGCTCGCGAAAGAAACGTCCACGACACTGGGTGTGGCCACTCCGTTGCCGTCGAATGTGGGCGTATTCCCGCGGTTCAGCACCCGAAGACCTAGCTGCTCGATGGCGCTGAGCAGCTCCTCGCCCCTTGCTGTACTGCGCCTGCTTCCCCACTCCTCGTGCCATGCGTTGAAATCGCCTGCGACGACGACGTGAGGGTGGGGAAGGGCCTCCAACTCCAACCCCTCCAGAAGCGCAGTGAACTCGTGGATGCTGAGCCGAGGCGGAGCGTAGCAGCTGACGAACACCACTCCTCCTATCTGAGCCGCCACCAGGCCGGGCACTGCGCTGGTCCAAACTCGCTGAATCGGGTGAGAGCCAGTGGCCACCACTGCCACCGTTTCCGCCGAATCGAAAGCCCAGTTTCCGTTGTTGGAAGGTGGCCTGTACACCTCCGAGAGCAATACCACGTCCGATCGCTCCTGCCGTGCCGTTTGTAAGGCAAGATCTTGAGCGATCCTGCCATGCCCGATGTTCGCCTGCAACACCCTTAGCGTGAACGTTGCAGCGGCTGTGCACATGCGCTATGCCCTACACGGTGAGCACCACCGCATACAGCACACTTTATGTCGGCCTCGCATCCACGAGCGAAGTGACCTTCAGCACCGCAGCGAATGCATACCTTCTGCCGATCCACCTGTGAGCGACAGTCCCGCGCCAAATAGCAACGCTGTCGCTCGACTGACGCTGGCATGGCCTCCTGCAGGTAGCTCTCGCAACCGCACAGCTTGATGGACCGTCCGGAGAGCACCTTCACCTTCTTCGCCGGCAGACGAACACGAGCCTGTTTGATGCCGTCGATCCGCTCCCACATGCTGACCGTGGTGATACCAGCATTGCCCTCGATTGCTACGTCAAGAGCATCACGCAACTCTGCTTCCGTGGCTGAAGGGTCGATGTGAGTGACGATAAGCTCGCTCATATCAGTCACGGTCCGGGTGGTACCATCTTCGCCCAGCAACTCCTGAATCTTCTCGCGGACCACTTCTGCATCGGCTGACCGACTGAGCGGAAGCCGAAGGCGGTTAATGCGCGTCCGCTTGCCCATCTTGACATATTGGGCAATGTCGCGCACATTGTCGTCCGCGTTCAAGGCACGACGAACCTTGGTGTAGACGTCAAGTCACGTCTTACCGGCCTGAGGTACAACCTCAATGACGTCGTTCTTCGTGCGACGCTGTCGACGCTGTCCCGCTGGCTGTTGTTGCTGTTGCGAAGGCTGAACAGCGACCACTCGTTGCTGCTGCTGCTGCTGCCGCTGCTGCTGCTGGCGTGCCGGCTTACGGCGCACCACCTCGGCCCAAGAGCCGCCTTCCTGTGTGTGAGACGGTGCCACTGTTGACGCCGCCACACTCTGCCGCTGCTGCTGCTGCTGCTGCTGCCACTGTTGCTCCTCCAGCTGCCGTTGTCCATGCGTCTGCAGTAGACGTCGCGGCATAGGGGTTGGCGGGTTTGCGGTTGGCCAGATTGCCTCCCCTGGACGCTGATGTCCGATCACCTGCGCGATAAGCTCGTTGAGCGCATCGCGATCGCGCTGGTGAGCAACACGGAGCATCGCTATCTCCGCATCCGCCTTTTCTTCACGACGAATGGCCTCCAAACGCGCCTCCTTCTTCGCCTCCTCGAACATCTGGCACATTCTGATGAGCTCCTCGTGCAGCTTCTCATTCTGCTTCCGCATCTCCTCGTACTTCCGCTCCATATTCTGCAGAGCCTCCTGAAGGAGTTTCTGCTTTACCGCAGCAGACGAAGACGTTGATGAGGAAGCCATCAGTTTCGGCGCGCTGACCGTTGACAGTCGCGGGGCAATTATCCTCGGTTCAACACCCGAAGCTACTCCTGCAATTGTGGACGTCTTCACGCGCGAATCCACCGATGCCGCACGCACCGTATTACGGGTGATAACCATGGAACTTCCCCTTGACGATGTTGTCTATCACAACTCCTTCTTGATGGAACCAGCGTGCAACCACTGAAACCACCTTTTCCACCTCTGGTGGGCAGTGGCTTGGGTAGTGGGTGGTCGGGGGTTAGTTTTCCGACTCGTGGAGTGCGTTACATGTCACACGCACTCAAGCAGAATTTTTCCGGGACTTTTTTTTAATTTTCCGATGAAAATTGGAAAATTCGAGCAGTGTTATTAAAATCAAAACTAGTTGAATCGAGCAGATTCGAGTTGCCCAACTGCTCCCACCACTTCTCCGAATTTTCTGAACACTTTCTCAAAATCGAGCACTTTCCGAGCAGTAACGGTCGTTTTTTGTCCCATGAGTGGTGCTCGATTTGAACAAATTTGTCGCTTGGGCCGTCCTTGTCATATAGGCTGTCACTTAAAATCTCACAAAATTTTACCGTTTCATCAATTTTTGTGCTGATTGTTATTTATCACTTAATTATAATATAACACCGCAAACCGCGAGCAGGTCGGTTAAAACTCGCGGAGTTCACGTCACGTCAAAGAGTCACTAAAGGGCACGAAAACCTTTTATAGCCACCAATTAGCGATATTTTTTTTTTGACCACTCGAAAAGTTGCACACAGTTGTTGATGTTGTTGTTGTTGTTCACAGTGCACCGAGCTGCCGCATCACTTTTTTGCTACAAAATTTCGCTGGCAAACACCATTTATCATTCAAAATTACTAGATGAGCGTCCCATGTTGCTATTTTAGTGAAAACCACATTGGTACGCACTAGAGGTACGCACCCACGCCTGCCTCACACGTCCATCCGCACCCGATATCGTTCGTTCCACGATTCCCCGTTTCCACATGTTCCTCACATTCCCGTCTACGACTAGCACTAGGTCACCCACCTTTACCTCACGTACGTTTCCAAACCACTTACACTGCCGCGTAATTACCGGCAAATATTCTTTAATCCATCTGCCCCACATGCCGTCAAGAATGTGTTGCGCCAACTTGTAGTTGCTCTTCAAGCCGTTCCTATAGTTCGTGGGCAACACCGGTTGTTGCTTTATACCTGAAGAACTGCCCAACAAGAAGTGATTCGGAGTTAGCGCTTCTTGGTTTTCCGGGTCCACGAGAATGTATGTTAGAGGTCGCGTGTTGATCATAGCCTCAGCGTTCAGCAGAACCGTCTCGAACGTCTCATCGTCAGGTGTACTCTTGACCTCCATCACCGTGCTGATCGCCGCCTTTACCGACCGCACCATACGCTCCCACACACCGCCCATGTGTGGAGCACCTGGCGGGTTGAAGGTCCAACGAGTATTTGCGTTGGTGAAAGTCGCCGCCAGAACTTCGTAGCGCTTTTCGATCTCCTTCTGCAGCTGCCGACTGGCCCCCACGAAGTTCGTTCCGTTATCGCTAAACATCTCCACCGGAGCTCCCCGTCTAGCGACGAATCGTCTGACCGCCATAACACACGACTCGGTCGACAAACTGTGGACCACCTCCAGATGAATGGCACGTATCGTCAAACACGTAAATAGCGCCACCCATCGTTTTTCATTCGCCCTTCCTCGCTTCACCATCACCGGTCCGAAATAGTCCAGACCCGTGTAGCTAAACGGTCTGATGTATGGGGTTAGCCTCTCCCTTGGTAATGGTGCCATCGGTGGAACCTGTGGCAATGACCGCCGTACCTTACAATACGCACAGTTTCTCATTACTTTGTTTATCAAAGTCCTCAACTTCGGTATCTGGTAGTGTTGCCGCACTTCATTCACTACCGTTTCTTTGTTCGCATGACGAAAGACTCGGTGGTACCGTTCCACTATCAGCTCGGCGAGGTTAGAGGTTCCGGGAAGTATTACAGGATATTTCGCTGAGTAAGGTACGCCCGCCGCTGCCCCTATTCTACCTCTCATTCGTAATACTCCTTCTTCATTCATAAATGGCAATAGTTTGTATATATGACTCTGCTTAGCCACCGTGAGTCTTCCAGACCGTTCGTTGCCATCGACGCCTCGTAGTGTCTGTACTTCGTCCGCATAACAATTTTGTTTGGGTTTGCCGCCACAAAATGTTATCCGCCTTAACTAGTTCCTCCTGCCTGAGAACTCCACTTAATGCTGATTCGCCATGCACCCGCCGCCGTAAGTTATCCACGTACCTTACAACCCATCCAACAGTCCTCTGCAATCATTCCAGTCTACTGAACCGTTCCATTTGAACAGGTAGACTCTTCGCGTTTGACACCTCTACATGCAGGTTCACTCTTCGTAATTCTTCTGAGGTTTCGTTGTTGGTGCTGCATCGTTGTGTTGGCCACTGCCTCTCGGGGTGGAGTAAGAAAGTTGGTCCCTGGAACCAAATACTGTCCCAATCGCAATTCGACCTTCCCTTCCACTTCGTAGCTTCGTCTGCCGGATTGTGCTCGGTCGGTATCCATCGCCACTCCTTCGTCGAAGTACTTTCTAAAATTTCGGCTACTCTGTGGGCAACGAACGGTTTATAATTTCTTGGATCCGCCCTTATCCACGCTAGCGCGACAGTACTGTCCGTCCAGAGCACACGTCTTCTAATCCCGAGCGGATGATGGTTTTGCGTATACTGCAGCATTCGAGCACCCAACACGCAAGCTTGCAGCTCCAGTTTGGGTATAGAAAGTGGCTTTAACGGTGCGACCTTGGCTTTCCCACTAACCAGCGTACATTGCGGTTCACCTGCAGCATCGATTATCCGTTGGTACAAGGCACACGCGTAGGCGTACTGACTGGCATCAACGAACACGTGCCATTCGCTGCTTTCGTACATCGTCTTCGATGCATCCGTGAAATAAGCGCGAGGAATCAACTCAATCCACCTGCGCCAGTCTCGCAATTGGGTGTCATTCACCTCCTCATCCCACTGCGTTCCCGATCGCCACAGTTCCTGGATCAATATTTTCCCATGGACCACAAACATCGCTAGCAACCCAAGGGGTCGTACAACGACATCACACACCGCAACACGTCCCTCTTCGTTGGTATTCTCTCCGTTCTTAATAGATCGGATGCCGCTGTGCACGCCCGCGTGCAGAATCCAATCATCTGAGACTGAACTCCAACGCATCCCCAGCACGCGTTCTGCCTCACCATCTGATGATAAGGCTTTGACGTCGTTAGTGTTCACCTCCCCAAGATGCTCCAACACCTTCAAGCTATTAGAGTGCCAATTCTTTAGCTCGAATCCCCCGTTCCGGAATATCTCCTTTACCTCTCTCGACACCTGACACGCTTCCTCTACCGACTCGAAGCTGTCAATGAAGTCGTCTACGTACGTACTCTGCAAAATTCCCTCCACCGCTCTTGGGAATTGCGCCGAATGATCCCTGGCATTCCTGTTTTTAACATATTGGGCCGTCGCTGGTGAACATGCTGACCCAAACGTTACAACATCTACCATATACGTATCCAACTCATCCGCTGGATCAAACCGCCATAAGAATCTCTGCGCATGCCGATCTTCCTTGCGTATTCTTATCTGTAAGAACATTTCTTTAACGTCCGCACAGGCAGCCACTCCGTACAGACGAAAGCGAAAGAGCACTCTCGGTAAAGGCAACAAATCATCCGGTCCCTTCAACAGATGATCGTTAAGCGATCTTCCATGCGCCTTCGCCGCTGCGTCCCAAATTAATCGCACCTTACCGGGTTTATTTGGGTTGGTAACTACCCCTATTGGTAGATACCATACGCGGTTCTCATTACACTGAGCAAGCTCTTGTGTGGTACTCTTGTGAATGTAACCCTTCTCAAGCATGTCGTTGATCTGCCGGTGTACTTGCGCCTTCAAAACACTATCCCGCTTCATGCGTTGCTCCAGGCATGCGAACCTACGTTGCGCCATTCCTAAGCTTGGAGGAAGTTCAACATTGTCGTCTTTCCACAACAATCCTGCTTCAAACCGTTTACCAATGCGAACCGTCGATTCATTTAACATTCGTTGTGCACGTTGTACATCGGGATGTTGTTCGATGACTGGTGTTACACCCAACTGCTCGATGTCATAAAACCTGCGTATCACATCGTGAATGCTTTCCTGACTGTTGCACTCGCACACATGCATCAACCGTTCGCATTCAGCATCCAAGGATTTGCCGTAAACACACCATCCAAGCCGAGTTTTCGCGGCAACGGGTTCCCCCATCTTTCCTTCTTTGGTCCTGAGAGGCACCGCCAAATGTAAATTGTCCAATCCAATGAGAAGCCTCGGCACCGCATCGCGATATTGCCGAATCGGTAGGTTCTGTAGATGCTTTCCCGTTCCGTCATCCATTTGGAAGGTTTGCCGCGGAAGATTCAGGTTAGATATTGTCCGTACCGAGTTAAGTGCAAACTGCCTTGAAGACCCTGTGGGTCCCACCTTGAGGCTTACACGTCTGGACCCCTTTTCAACCCGCGTCGTGTCACCTGTCCATCGCATACAAAGAGGTTCCACCACGCCCTCAACACCCAACTGCACCGCCAAATCCTCGTCCACTAGCGTCTCAGACGACCCTTCGTCCAAGAAAGCGAATGTAGATACGTTAGTCGCTGGGCCATACAACATTACCGGAACAATACGAAATAATGCCGTTGAGGACGATGCCACGGACTGATGGTGATCTCAGCAACAATTCTGCCTTCCAATCTCCCAGCACCACCGCTCGATACCATCTTATCGTGTAACAAAGCATGGTGTCGGTACGTACAGCCATTGATTCCGCACACGGTTTTGTTCCGGCAATTCCGCCAGTTATGCTTCCCCAAACAACCAAAGCACAACGACAACTCTCGTGCCCTTTGCCATCGGTCCTTCACAGGCAGGGTTTTGAACTTATGGCACGCGGTTAATCCATGGCCTGTGGCATGGCACAACAAACAGCTTCCCTCCGACACTACTAACGTTGTATCGCTATCTGATTCCACGTGCGTGTTGACAATACCCCTCTTCCCCTTAAAGGTTCCACGCATTGATGGAGAGTCTATCGTCGTTAATCTAGCAGCATCTTTGGCCAGTTGTTCAATATACTCGCTGAACATGACCAGATCGACCGCGTCCTCATCCACTCCTCGAATGTGGTGTGACCAAAGCAACTGCTGGTCCTTTGGCAGCTTGCCTACCACTTCTTCCAGAAGCATCGGATTGGTTAAATGGGCCCGTGCGTCAGCTGCCTCCATGTGGTCCACCATACACTGCACTGCTTCGCCGTATTCGATAAGGGTCTCCAGCTTGTCGACTTGAGGAGGTGGAATCTTGCGTACCTTTGCTATCAGGGTCTTAATGAGAAGCACCGGTCTGCCATACCTTGACCGAAGTTTCTCGATGACACGCGGTACCGCTTCCGGCAACATCAAGCGACTACGCACTGCTTCCAATGCAGGTCCCTTTAAACACTTCTGCAGCCGCAGCATGTTTTCCCAATTTGAATAACCACATTGCCTGGTGGTGTGCTCGTAGTGAGAAATAAATATCGACCACTCAGCGGGATCACCTGTGAAGGTCGGGAGTTCCTTCGAAACCGTCTTCCGTGCAACTGCTTGTCGAGGAGTAATGTTGGAACCTTCTTCGCTGTTTTTCACCGCGCTCTCTTTCGGCTGAAAAGAGTCAAACTGGGGCGAAAATGTCGAAAATTCCACATTACCAAACCTTAACAACTCCTCTTCCTCACGCACGAACTTTAGCTGGAGTTCTAGTTCCAACCGCCTTTTTTCCAGATCCTGTCGCTGCTTCAGCATAACCAGCTGCGCTGTTACTTCATCACTGGCAGGATCATTGTTGAGGTTATGAACTGCGTCTCTGGCCTCTTGGTTTGCTCCTTCCAACGTGCTCAACTCGTCGGCTCCTGCGAGCGATAAACGTGCTCGTCGTTTTGAGATCGCCGACGCTGTCTCTTTCTCACCTACAATGTCCACCTTCACTTTGGGCTTAGGAAGGGCTTTCGATGCACATGGACTGGGCTCGCCCGCTTGCGGTGCTGCTTGCACCTTCAATGCCCCTTGGACGCAATCGTCACAAATCCACGCACGCTGTTGCACGGATTCGACAGATTCCGTTATTCCAACGCATGTAAAGTGCCACCACTTATCACATGCGTCGCACTGCACGTATTGAGTGTCCTCCATTTTGTCACTGCACGCCTCGCAACCACGTTTTTTGGTCCCATGATTTTTCCCCTGTGGGCACTTTTTTATACGTACAAATGAACTTTTTTTTGAAGGCAAAGCTGTAGGCACGCGGAGCGCAATAAAAATGCGGTTTTCGTAGTTTTCGCTTTATTTAACAAATCTTCAAAAAAAGGTCCGCCTTGGTTCTGTTCGCTCCCGTGTCCCTAGCTGTACTGCACGCATACTTAGCCGCGCTCGGCTACGCACTCTGAGTGCCACGCACCTTTCATCCGGGTACTTACGGTCCATCGGATCTTTTCTACTTTTCGCCCCGTTGCAGGGTTTACCTTATGCTTATCGAATTCTAACAGAGAGCGTTCATAATAATGACCCCCAGGTTGAAAATTCTTGCATATTCTCTAGCATGCTCTCGTCTGTCTCTTCTGTAAAATTTATGACGGCTTTCGGCTGCCTCTTCTCCCAACGCCCCAATTAATGCTGGTGCATGCAAGACAATTTCATCGACATGGGCTAGAACTTTGTGAACAGTAGGCATTTTGTACATTTTGAAATCAAGTCTATATAAAACGTGTAATAGAGACTCTAAACACCGCATCCAGCAATGTAACGGAGAAATTCCAAAGTTTAAATTTTCAAGATTAGCATAAAATCTGTTTTGTGCTAATCTAATACTCTAAAATAGCTAACATTTTTTCTTTTGTTTCTTTGTCAAATTCTACTTCAATTGGCCGACAAAAACGTACACTTTGAGGTAGTAAATTATGCCAAATTATATCCTCCTCATTCGAAGCAAATGAAAGGCGGATAGGACTTGATACAAGTAAATCAGAAATGATGACGCCTTGTTAAGATGTCGGTTTACCTTTCATTACCCGTTACAGGTACAGATTATTCTAATGGAATCATACCTGATATGGAATCATACCTGATATGGAATCATACCTGATATGATTCCCTCAAATATCTTTAAAACCCTACTGCGGCCATAGCATCCAACCTTATGTGTTACCCTAAATTACGGATTGTTCAAAGCAAGTAATTTGTGCACCTGTTGACTGTCAATCGACTGCAAAAAGCGCAGGTAACCACACCAGGAACACACGTATCTGGGTGTAACAAAAAATACAGAACGCTACTATAATAATGTAGAGTACAGGTTGAGAAAATATTAAGAAAATATTAAGAAACTACACGTGTTACACTATTATGTGGTAGTAATGAGAAGACGCAACTCGACAAAACTTCCAGAATGGTTTCAAGTCAAAGTTTAAAAACCTGATATATTTCACGGACTTTTTGCAAATATTTTCAAAATGCAAGCTTAAATTCTACACAAATCAGAAACATGAAGATATATACATAAACAATATTGAATTTCCTTTCTAAATTACAAAAAAATATCAAAATCGATCCAGTAATTAATGAATTACATTAATTTAAAATTTGCCAAGAAACATGATTTTTTTCAACATTTTTTCACAAATCTTGACTTTAACAGCCTCGTTCTCAGAAACCAGATTAGTTAGAGACTTGATTTTTTGGATTTTTCTTAGTTTAATCCTGTAGATTAAAAACCGTGTTTAGTATGCCACTAGTTGAAAGTTGGTTTTTAATTTCATCCCGGCAAATTTCCATCGTGCACTGAACAGTTTACAATACAATACAAACAATTATTTGTTGCATAAAGCGGAAAACTGAAACTTATCTGTGCAAATTTGCCAACTCAATCCTCAAGTACATTGATTGCAAATTCCAACACAGCGAGAGTGGTAAAACATATTCGGTTTCCAATCGGAGCAACGCTGAGCGAGCGAGGTAAAGCACGGAAAGTAGGATTTAAATTGTTAACAGTTTGTGTTAAGTTTCGTATTAAATATTTAACTAAAACGCACATGATGTAAAACTTTCATGTAGAAAACATACTTACTGTAGAAACTTACAAACTGTAGAAACATTGATACTTGATTTCAATAACCGCAAGGAAGGTCACAAGCGAAAATATCTTTCCGATATCGTGTGTGTTAATCTTAGAAATTATTGATTTTATGTTACGCTTCATGTTTTCCTTTGTCCTTCTTACCAGGTACCAAATTGGTGCGAATTTTCGCTACGGTATAGTAGTGAACTATCGTATTGTAGTAGTCCGGAATGAACCTGCAGGTTCGTTTCTTTCTTTAAAATGAACGATCAGAACTACGTTCGAAATTTTGATCATGCTAGTGTAAGAGTCTGGTTTCTTTCTCCAATCGCTACTTTATTCTACGACAGTTTTCAACCGACTGACGCCTGTTCGTCAATACCTGATACAAGTAAACGTTCGATCCTTGGATGTAAACACTAGGTTTACGGAAATAGATTCATAATTATGAACCTGGTAAGTTTACGGAACTAGAATAGAATAGTTGTACATTGCTGTTCCAATTACACAGTTACATATATCACGAGAGTACCAACAACCGCCCCCGGCATCAATTCAATTTCATCTGCCATTAGGACAATTCCCACTTGGCAGAAATCGCATGAGAGGGGGGAAATTTCTTCATTCTCGCTACCCCTGACCCTCACTTTCGAGCGATCGTACGACAAACTCTCACTCCACCACCCTACCTCACTCACACACGCTCCCATATTCTATGTAAACCCTCACCGCAACCTGCGTCACCAACCCACCCCACACCTGAACGGTCCTATACTCGAAGTGTTAGACAAATTTTGGTTCCACACTTCGAAGCCTGTCGAGGAGTGTGGCACTATATTGTTTTTCGCTGTCTCCTTTCTTTCACTGCAAAATTGCTTTTGCCCTGTCTTTGGCGTATTCATATGAGTTTGGCCTTTGCTGGAGGCGGAGGTGTGTGCGCAAGCGTTATCGTGTTTTGTGAAGTGATTCTTTGCTCCGGTAAGTAATGTGAAAACTAGTGATTGTGATTAGTGAATTAATTATAATCCATGTGTTTTGTGCGTAGTGAATCCCATAGAGTCGATCAGCTGATGGAAAGAGTTTGGCCGTGAAGCGGAGAGGGTGAAGCCGGAGTTAAACCGCAGGATGGCAGGACAAATCACATCGGAGAGAGTGCTGAATATTCGACGTCTTGAGAGGTACGCATTTTAACACTCGAAATGAGTTAAAGAAAAAAAACAAAGTGTAAAGATTTCTCTTGTCTCTCCGTTTTTTTTTTTCTTCTATATATTTACAGAAACCTCTGCCGAACATAGGAACCCCATCCCTCCGTCCGCTTCGCAGAACGCCGGCAGTTTTTTTACCTGTTCGTCCCATGATGAGCGTATGTGCAATAAAAAAAGGGATCGTATGTATTTCCTGGTAATTATTTCGTTGACGGTCGTGGTGTGTTCGGGACGAGGGTGTCCCGAATGCAGCAATAGGAAAGAAAGGGAAAGCGAGAAAGAAAAAAAAGCGAAGGAAAGAACGGGACAAAATAAAGCTAATTTTTTGGCTTCCAGGCTTATTATAAATAAGCTTGGGAGCTCCCATGCTTGCAAGCTTGCATGCTCGTATGCAAGCGTACATACGCCCCGCCCCCTATACCCGATTCCCCCACCCCCGCGAACGATCCACGAACGAGGCTTACTAAGTTGCTAGTAAGCCTTTAATAAGCCGGCTAATAAGCCGCAATGTCGTACGACTTTTGCCAAGTGGGTATCTAACACTTCGAGTATGGGACCGTTCAGGTGTGGGGTGGGTTGGTGACGCAGGTTGCGGTGAGGGTTTACATAGAATATAGGAGCGTGTGTGAGTGAGGTAGGGTGGTGGAGTGAGAGTTTGTCGTACGATCGCTCGAAAGTGAGGGTCAGGGGTAGCGAGAATGAAGAAATTTCCCCCTTCTCATGCGATTTCTGCCAAGTGGGTTAACAATATTTGAAACCGAGAGAATTTTATATTGCGGATAACTTGTTGCTGGAACAAAATGAGTTATCGTTGATTTTTCTCATATTGAAAAATTATGCGCATTTTAATTTCAATATTCTTTAGAAGGGCAAAAGGATAAAACCTATCCGAAATTATGTGCGTTAGTCATAGAAAAGGTTGATTATATGGTATGTTTCATGTTAAGCTCTGAAAAATAAATCGAGTGTGATAAGTTCCGTTTGATAAGTTACCAATTTAGAGTGAATTTTGCTTACCGTGTTCCTTCTCTACGTTATTAATTTATCAATATATCAGTTTTGTACCATTTTCAGATAAAACTCGGATTTGTTAAAATATGTTAAACACACAAATAACTTGAAATATATTTTGTAAGTCTTGAAAAAGACGGGATTTGTGAAATGCTTCGTGCTTGATCTTAACAAAAATAAATGTTTGCAAGTGTTGGATCCAGGTGATAGGCAAGAAGCTGCACCGCGCGAAACAGTTCTCCAGGTCACGGTGAATGCGCCTCCAAGTCGAACCAAGGAAAAAAAATTGGCTATGAAGAGAAAGTGTCCACTTGATTAACACAACTACCTCTTTGAATTGAACAAACGTAGGATTCAGCACTGAATCTGGCTCAGGATCATCTTCAGGATCGATGTCAACAACATCATCTGCTTTCGTTCCGTTGCTCGAATTTGGTGATCTTGGATGAGCTACTGACTGCTGTCTTGCGCAGCTTTGCACCTTTGGCATACTATAAGACCAACCGGTTTGACCGCGTGGAACCAGAATCAGGTACTGAAGCGCGTCTAGCAACTGGTTGGATTCCAACACTGACTATGCGTTCGTACGGATGCTTGAACATCGTTGCAATTGGATTGTGTGTGGAAAATACACTTTGTAGAGTGGCCAATATGCCACGATTCAGCTCACTACCAAATACTGTCGCTCAAGTGTTCAGCATTGGGTCGTACTGATCCTCCGAGTTTGGATCATTGAAGTACAGCTGAACATAGCATGGTGAATGTCCTGGAAGCACCGTGAGTGAACCGATTCGATGGCAAAACGCATGTACGCGATAGTTGTAAACTCCACCGCGAGCCACTCGTTGATCCTGACGTACGCGTCATTTCCGCGGATTGATGCACCGATTTAGGTGAAGGTAAACGCATTATTGTATCCTCGGTTGTTGAGCAGAAATTCCCACACATCAAACAGTTGCCGCAGTTCTGCTGTCGGTTCGGGAAACGATGTATGTCTATGTATGTGTATGTTTTTTTTTGACAAGGAGTTTAAAATCTTCTTAGACACCCAGCGGGCGACATGGAATTTTTACCCATGTAAAAAAAATCTCCTTGGCCACGCAGTGTTGTTGCCACCACCCACGGGATCACCTCGCGGTATTACTTCATGAGTGGGGCTCTGCAATGGACTTAGTCAACACACACGCACACGAGACAATTACGCATTACAAAGTTAACATGCAACACATTACACGAACACGGCGCTATTCACGAAGCACAGATACACTTATGAGGGACCAACACGTTGGTCTTCCTTCCACCGTCGTTGGAGTCTCGTCCCGATTTGCCGCATCATGGTTGCCGCAGCTTCCCACAGGTCAGCGCTTTGCAGCATCGTCTCCACCAGATTTGCACTGGAAACTTCTCTGCCACACTTGCTGTTCAGCTGCTGTCGCTCTACCAGAAACCTCGGACACTCAAACAGCACATGTCCTGCTGTCTCATCCTCGTCAACACACCACGGGCAAGAAGGCGATGAAGCGTGCCGAAACCGATGGAGGTAGGCTCGGAAGCAGCCGTGGCCGGAGAGAAACTGCGTTACGTATGTTAGAAGTCAACCTCTCCGTGCTTCCTCCCTACCCAGGCTGCCACGCTAGGGATCAGGTGTTGCGTCCACCGTCCCTTCTCGGAGCTGTCCCACTCAGCTTGCCACTTCCTCGTAGAGTTCCTTTTCGCGGCGTTCCTTGCGTTACCGGCGTTAGGTCCCCGTATGTGCAATCCAGAAGCTCTCCAGATCTTCTGCCAATGTGATGCAGATAGGCACCATGCCGGCGATCACACACACTGCTTCATAGGAGATCGTCCTATATGCGCTGGTGACGCGCTTTGCCAACATCCTATGTACTGTGTTGACAGCAGCTTAGTGCTGTTTCTGCACCAGGATGTGTGCCCACGCTGGGGTTCCGTATCTCAGCACAGAGGTGGCTACGCTGGCGTGTAGTCGTTTTGTGCTACTACTAGGTCCACCGATGTAGGGAATAAATGAAGCGAGCGTGTTTGCCGTCCTTGACGTCTTAACGCAGACCTGCTTCTGATGCTCGTCGAACTTCAAGCGATCGTCAATGGTGACCCCTAAGTACTTGAGGTGTCTTACGGACTCAATGCACTCGGTACCAACCATGATCTATGCATTCTGGATCCGTTTATGGCTGCTGATGACAATAAACTCAGTCTTCGCACGTGCTATCTGCAATTTCATCGTCCTCATCCAATCGTCGATACGCCCAACCGCGTCGGTCGCTAACATCTCGATCTCCGCGACGGATTCGCCGGTGATTGTGAGGGTGATGTCATCCGCGAAGTCGATTACTTCCGCTCCTGGAGGTAACGCAAGGGTTAAGACGTCGTCATACATTGCGTTCCACAGGGTGGGACCAAGTACTAATCCCTGCGGTACGCCAGCCGTGATGCTAGCGGTCTTGACTCCCTCCGCTGTGTCGTATTGCAGCATGCGTCCATCGAGATAGCTCCTCAGCAGCCTGCACAGGTACGGTGGAACCTTCATTCGCTCCATTGCTGCCGCAATTGCCTCCCAGCTGGCACTGTTGAAGGCGTTTTTCACGTCTATCGTGATGACTGCGCAAAAGCGCGCTCCGCTCCTTTTCCGCTGGAAAGCGGCATTGCCCTTTTCAAGCACTGCCAGTATCGTGTCGACTGTTGATCGCCTCCTCCGGAACCCGAACTGTCGTTCTGAGAGGCCGTATTGCCCTTCAGCATGGACAGTCAGGCGATCCAAGATTGGTATTTCCTGAACTTTGGCCAGGCCGTTTATAAGACCCAAGGGTCTTAGGGCCGACGGGTCACCCGGAGGTTTACCTGGCTTGGGTATCAGTACCAACTTCTGTATCTTCCATATCGACGGGAACTGGCTAGAAGCCAGGGTGCTCTGCAGTATGGCCTGGAACACTTGTGGGTACGCCTTCATTGCTACCTTGTCTGCCTTGTTGGGGATCCCATCTGGACCGGGGGCTTTCCCTGATTTGAGGCGCTCGGCTATTTTCAGGACCTCGTCTATGGTTACCGGTTCCGGTACGGACTCAGGGGTACTGAAAGCAGAGCTCAGCTGCGGCGGCTCGTGATCAGGGAATAATTGCGCGATGATTCCCTTCAGCTTCTCGGGGCATCTCTCAATGGGCTCCTTGCGAGTTTTAGCTTTTCGCATCACCGTCTTGTATGCGAATCCCCAGGGGCTTCCGAGCGATTTCAGCGCAAAGCTCGAGGAAGCATCGTCTCTTGCTGGCCTTAATTTGTCTCTTCAATTCTGACCTCGCCGCAATGTAGGTTGTCTTCAGCTGTTCTCTGCTCGCCAAGCACCTGCTCCGCTGTAGTCGCCTTCGAGCTGCCATGCACTCGGTCCGGAGCCTCGCAATAGCAGCGGTCCACCAGTATACAGGTGGCCGCATGTTTTTGGGGGACTTCCTCCTGGGCATCGTAGCGTCGCATGCTCTGGAGAGTGCATCCCTCAACTCTAACGCACTCACAACGTTCTGGAACCCACCAGTGCGTAACGCGTTCTTGAACATCTCCTCGTCAAAGAATTGCGTTCTCCAGCCGCGGACTGATGCCCGAAGTGTCTGCAGTGGAGTATGATCTCTGCCGATTGTATACCGTAGCATGCGATGGTCGCTGAGAGTGTACGCTTCGCTCACTCGCCAATTCAGGTGTCGTGACAGGACTGGGCTACAGAACGTGATGTCTATGACGGAAGTCCTGTCATTTCTGCTGAAGGTGGGAGTGTTACCAACGTTGCCCAACACCACATTGAGTTGGGAGAGACTCTCGAGTACCGCCTCTCCTCTGCTGTTGGTTCTCCGGCTACCCCACTCAACCGCCCAAGCGTTGAAGTCCCCGGCAACGACGACTGGGTTTCAACCTGCAAGAGCATCAACTAGGTTATCCAGCAGTGTGCCGAATCTCTCCAGTTCGCAGCTGGGTGGGGCGTAACAGCTGCAGAAATAGACACCGTTCACAATGGCGATGGTGGAACCCTCCAAGTCCTGCGAGACTACTTTCTGTATGGGGAATCTGCCCACCGTCCAGATAGCAGCCAGGCCTGTCCGATATGTTACGCAGCAGCTGTTGTCTCTCGGGGTACGATACGGCTCGGAGATTAACGCAACGTCACCCTGCTCTTCTGCTATCGCCTGCCACAGTAGGTCCTGCGCTGACTCACAGTGGTTTATGTTGGCCTGCACTATCTCCATGGTTTTGCTTTCGTCACCGCCGGGCAAAGGGGGCCACTGGTTTGGTGTGCATTGACGCCAGGGGCACAAAGTACGCACTTCGGAGCCTTGTGACAGCTGCGCGCCTGGTGACCTTTCTCTCCACAACGGAGAAAGAGATCGGTTCGATCAGGTCCCTCACAATCGCGGGAAATGTGGTCTGTTGCCCAACAGCGGAAACATCTCCTGTTAGGCGGTAGGATCCGTACCGGGCAGCTGGACCACTCTACCTTCACCGTACCAGCACGAACCACCTTCGCTGCTAAATCCCCAGGCATTTTTATATATGCCGTCTGCGTGCCGTTGTATGATGGCCTTAGTTTCGCCTCCAGGAGGGTGCTCCCACAATCGAATTGCTGCCTGAAGGTCGTCACCACCTGCTCTGCCTTGGTCTGCAGGTCAATATTGCGGTACTCTACCGTTGCCGACCGGTTCAGCAGCCTCACTTGTCCGGTTTCGCCAACAGACTCCACTATAAGGCTCTGAAAGTCGAAAGCCTTCACTCCATCCTTTAGCTCGAAGATCAGATCATCTAGCCGAGTACGACGGATTCTTGCCACCTTCTCTCCAAAAGCCTTGAGCTTCGGGTCTTGTTTCATTCTTCGTAGCGTCTCCTCTTTTTCATCCTTAGACGAAACGACGATGGCTTCGGGCAACTCCCGTCTCATGGGTGGTTTCGGCTGCTTTTGGCGCTCGACAGTTTCGTTTCCCGCTATTTGGGGTCGTTTCGGGCTCGTCTGTCTCTTCCTGCTTGCCACTACTCTCCACTCTCCCTGTAGTGGTGGGGTGCACTCTACTGCATCGGATGTCTGCAGGTTCGCAGTGGCAATGGTACTTGCAGCGTCCGCTGTATTACTTCTTACCACATTACACGCACCAGCTTCGCTTTTTGCTCGCTTCTGCTGCTCTTCTAGTACTTCAGGGGAGCCGAGATTTCTCCCCCTTTTCGACGAAGCCTGGGGTCCCGATGGAACATTGCTTCTTAAAACTCTTTCAGCTCTCTCTGCGCGCAGCTTCCAAGAAAGTAGCTCCCGTTCAACACTGCCTAGGTCTGACAGTATTTTCACTGCCATTTTCTTGATAGGAGCATGCACGTTGTGCCGGTCCTTCGTGTACACGTGCAACTCCCTCGCCGTTGCTAAAGCCGCCTGTAGTTTACTGCTGCTTTGCGACGGTTCCAGTATCAGCGTCGACTCTTGGGGGTTGCGGTCCTCCATGTCGTCTCGTTCTTCTGCGACATCAGGGGTTACACTCGGCGTTTCTTCCGCATTTTCCGGGGTAGGTACAGCGGGGGCAGAGGGAGGGGATCTCGGGGTCTTGGAGCTCCTTCCAAAGAATGCTCCGATGGTGGACCCAAACGAGGTGTTGGACGCCTCGTTTCCACTCATTGGGGAGTGATGTATAAATATATATATATAAATATATATTTTTGGTACTTACCCGCTTTGCCTCGTGTAGACGGACCTTAACATTGGGCCGTTACACTTATACCCACCGGGATTAAGCGAGAGAGTTAGAGGTAGGCTACGCGTGTGCGTGCACTACTAAGCACTTTCTCGTTGCGTTTGTCCGCGTGTGCTCTCCCTTCTGGGTGCCGTTGTCACTAACACGAACTTACGGTTGCTGCTTCAGGAGGAACCGACGCCACCGAATCGAATCGGACAATCAACACTTCCCTCAGCTCGCACGAAAGATCTGTATCACAACAAAACACTCACTCTCACTTCACCGCACTTTGTTCAACCTCCGTCAAGAGAAAGCGATCACAACCCGTTCACTGGCACTCGAAGCACCGTGTTAAGCAGTTCTGTGTTTGAGGTTGATTCAGGCGGTTCGGCGTTCTCAGCCAAGGGCCTGGGGCCGGTCAATTCCCTCGATAACAGAACACTTGATCCTTGTCCACTTCACTTAGTAACTATCACTTCCACAAGCACTTATCTCCAGCCCTTCAAAAATTTGCTGTGCAGAACCGCGGTTTTCACAAAATAATGCCAATAACACTGGGAGTGATTTGTAAACACGTCCGCTCTTCGACATAATTCACACATGTGTGTCCGAACACACATGTATACCGAAATACCTACAAACTTGAATAGCTTTTCTCCAAATGAGTATGTTGCTGAGCGAGCCAACCATTCACACATTGTTAGCCTTGCAACGAATAATGTGCGATACTTACTTAACTCTCGATGTATCTGAGGTCTAAAGTCCGAAAAATACCGAAAAATGTATGTGTATGTGTATGTGTACAAGTGTATGAATCGCGGGATGGCCACATGTTTCATGATAGTCGTGTGCTATTTTCAGTTGGCCGGTCATGCCGCGCCGGGATATAAATTGTCGCTGTCAATCTGCTTCGTGGTAACTGGTGTTGGTGCTCGTTCAAATGTTGTTGTCGGAGATGATGGACCTGCCTGTGGTTGACTACAGTTACGACAATTGGGGCATGTACCGTGGATCCTCTAAAGCAGGGGTCTCCAAACTTTTTAGATGGCGGGCCGCTTTGAGTGGAATAGCCGCAGCTGAGGGCCATCAGCTGCAAAAATAGTATTGCATTCAATTTAGTTGGTAAGGGGAGGGGGGCGGAGGGGGTAGTGTCGGATGTGGTTGTTTGAGAAAATAATTATAATTTTGAATAATCAAATAGCTGAATTGAAATAATTTTATAAAATAAGTTCTATGCAAATTATACTCACAATATTTGTTCTTTATTTTTGTCTTTATAGTTCTTTATTTTACATTGTCACTATATTTCACGTTGTCTTGATTTCTTAAACGTTTTAGTTGAATTCAATTTGTACTTTTCTGTATTAATCTTTTGAAATTAATGCGAATGTTGGCATTGTTTCTTGGATGCTGTAATTGCGGATAATTCGGGTTTCAAATTTGACGTTCCTATCGTCAATATAGATTCCATGTGTTTGTCCGTTAAGTTGGATCTCAAATTATTCTTTACGTATTTCATGCGTGAAAATATTTGTTCGCACAAATATGTTGTTCCGAACAGTGAAATGTACTTACATGCAAAATCCCTCATGTTTGGAAAATATTTTTTCGGCAAAAATTTGTATAAATCAATTAGTCCTTCTTTGAATTTATCTTTCAGGTTATCATTCGCTTGAATTTCGATGAACTCCAACTGCAGTTCATAGGGACAATCCAAAACAACTGCTTCGAATGGATTTTGAAAAATTCTAATTTCTGAAGCTTTTTCGTCTACTTCAGAAAACCTTTCACTAAACTGCTTTTGCAGGTTGGTTATTAAATCAAATGCATAATCAACTGGGAATTCTGCCTTTGCTTGCCCTTTAAATTTTTGACACTGTGGAAAATGTGTTAAGTTTATTATCTGTAGCTGTTCTAAAAATAACCTCAGTTGTAGTCTGAATGGTTTAATATGAGTGTACAAGTCGGAAATAAGATTGTCCTGTCCTTGAAGTTTAAGATTCAGTAAATTCAAGTGAGTTGTTATGTCTGCTGCAAATGCCAATTTCCATACCCAGTTTTCATCACGTAGCAACGGTTCTGGTTTGCCCTTTGTTTCTAAAAACTCCGTAACATCCTTTCTTACAGGGTTTTTCTATTCAGTTTAGACTAGCCGCATACTTTTTCCTACTCGGCGCACTTGATTTTTAGCACGCTGCATGTTTGTTTGCCTACCCGCGTCAAAAATTAAGTGCGCAGAGCAGGAAAAAGTGTGCGGCTAGTCTAAACTGAATAGAAAAACCCTGTATTTCAAGCATTCTGGTTAAAAGTTTTCCACAACTTAGCCATCGTACTGCTGTGTAATAAGGCATATCTGGATAATCTGATTCATTATCTTTCAACAAGCTTCTAAACTATCTATGATTCAGACCGTGTGATCGAATGAAATTCACTATTTTAACTACGGGATGAACTACACAGCTAATATCTAAATATTTAGCGCACAACGCTTGCTGGTGAATCATACAGTGGATGAACATAGGCTGAGGAACATTTCTTTTTTTGCACTCCTCCTTTACTAGTCCAACCAAACCTTTTTTCACACCACTCATATTTTTTCCTCCATCAACAGTTAAACAACTAAAATTACTCCAATCTAAATTGTATTCCGAAAAAGTTTTAACCAGCTTAGCGAAAATATCTTCTCCGGTAACAGTACCATACATGCTATGCATGGCAATACATTCAGGTTTTCATCCACTCTGATGAACACAAGAAGCTGCTAGGTTGATGAAATGTCCAACGATTCGTCCATTGCAATTGAAAAATATCGAAAATTTTTTGCACTTTTTTCTGTTGATCTACAATGTTTTCACCAATATCTTCCACACGACGTGCAATGGTATTGGTACTTAAAGACAAATTTTAGAATTTTTTAAGCATATCTGGACACAGTTCTTGATCTACTTCCAACATAAACTCCTTCACTAGTTCACCATCTGTAAACGGTTTACCTCTTTTAGCCAAGATATACGCAACTTTGTAACTGGCGTTAGTCAAAGATTCGTTTTCAGTAGATAATTTGGTGAACAGTGCTTTTTGAGATGAAATTTGGTGGTATAGCTTGGAAAACCGTTCGGTTCGTTCTTGTCCCTTCAACTGACCATATTCCTCCTCATGTTTGGTTTGATAATGACGACGTAGGTTGTAATCCTTCATCACAGACACTGTTCCGTTATAGATGACACACAGCGCTTATTTCCCATGTTTTGCAAAAAAATATTTCACACTCCATTCTTCTTGAAATTGCCAACACTCGTCATCAAGTTTTCTTTTCTTACTCTCGGCTATTGAAATAAATGCTTTCGGTACGGTTTCGACTTTGTTGTTTGACTTGCAGTGGATAACTGTCGCGCTTTGGAAGGCTTCGCAAAGTAATCAATACGACATGTCCGTCGATCGCAAAATTTATCAAGAAAATTCAAACACCCCAGTCACCTGAACATACGTCGTATTTTTGACGATTTAGCCACCCACACACCGATGGCTCACGCTCGGCGTCGACTCCGATCGATGGGATTTAAATTTGCTGCGCTTTTTTGTACGAGTTGAAGCGAGAGCGAATGTGCCAATTTTAGTTAATCGTACTCTGTTAGCTCGGACATTCGAGACTGGGACATATCGCCCCAGATATCGTATCCGTTGAAAAGACTAACACTATGAAATTTATTGTTTCGCCAGCTAATCCAAGGCATAAAAAAATTCGTGGAAAAATAGTGCTCTCACTGCATTCACTGGCGTGTGCATAAGTGATGTGCGGGTTAACCCGCATCAACTGGGTCGGAGACATTCGTAAGCAACCCGTAGTCGAGCAGTAGGTGAACGATTCCGATAAGTACAAGAAAGCTGGAACGCGCTCACCGACCCGAACTCGCTGCATCAACGGCTCGATTCGAACGCATCCACGGGTCTGGCTGGATTCCCATAAATCGGGAAGTGAATAGTATGACCCACCACTAGTTGACATAATGCGCAAACTGTGTAGCTGCGCGTAGAGCGTATATGTTTCACTACCTCGAGCAAGTGAGTGATGATATCAACTTTAGTTAAAAACTTTCCTGGACTGAAATTATTCTTTATGTATTGTACAATGTACGAGAAAAATGATCAGAAAGGGATCCCTGAGACAATGTGTGTTATGCTGAAAACTGTTATTGTTGTTAACAAAATCATCGTTAAAAATCAAAATCGAAAGTTTTGCGGGCCGCATGGGATTAGTAGTTTGGAGACCCCTGGATTAAATAATTCATTGTTCGGTTGATAATATGTAGGTCTCGGGCATCAGGGCTTCCTCCGATCCATTTCCAGACCGATCTTATCATATCGATGCTTCTCACTGATCGCTTTCTTGGCTATATCTGATCAAAATTTGTGTACAAATTTTCGATATTATGTTTCGCAATGTTAGTGAGTGAGCTATTATCTTAAATTTCGATGAAAATTGAGTGGAAAAGCCCCAGCTGAGGGAAAATTTATCAAAGGCTGGGCGGGCCCCAAGGGAGGGCCTCGCGGGCCGCATGCGGCCCGCGGGCCTTAGTTTGGAGACTCCTGCACTAGAGCAGTGATGTCAAACTCATTTTGACTTGCGGGCCCTTTTTTCAAACAAAAATGATTTTGCGGGCCAATTTTAAAAATATCACTTGTGTGTTGCAATAAAACCTGTATTTTCATGATTGAAAATAATAGTTCATAATTCATATTCACGCGTCATAATTCATATCCGATTATATTTGACATACTCATATTCATAATTATATTCAAACAATGACAAACAAATTCGAAAAAATTACCCGTAACATACATTTCTTAGTTCTATGTAACCTTTTCTTATAAATACACGTATTCCATTGTAAGTACTCATGAGAAGAAGTTAGTTCGAAAATTTAATTCATTTGATATTAAAGTAACATTAACAGTAAAGAACTTCAAAAATTATATTTGCATGTAAATATGAAATATAATAAATTTCCTGATTTACCAGACACTTGTTTTCTCTTATCTTCTATTAACTTTTGAATATTAGGTTTCATTGTGTGGCTGCAAGCAACCTTTAATGTACTATTGAGATGGTTTTGTGAAAATCTTGATTGCATTTTGTTTTATTAATATTCATTTTTGAAAAAAGTTGTTCGCAAACATATAATTACGTATTATGAAATACTATACGGGTACTATAAATCGTTATAGCAAAGCAGATGGCAACACGGCCAGAATAACGATAGGCTTCGAGCTCAACGCGACGGTTAAGCTCGATCTCTTTACTCTTTAGCTCTTGTGCGAACACGTTGTTCATAATATCAAAGGTTAAATTGTTAGGTTTTTTGGTTAGGTTTAGTTTAGGTTAGATGTAGAATAAGTTTAGTGTTTAATAAATATAATTGGCGCTGTAGACAGTTCAGGAAGTGCTGTATTAACAGTGGAAAAGAACAGGATTAACAATCCTTTCTAAAGTGGTTCCCGCATTTTGCACCAGCAGCTGAAGGATTGAATCCGTTGTTCGGTTCGAGGGCCCCCCGGCACGACCTGCTACCACACGTAAGTAAAACTTTTTTTTCACCAAGTTTTACTAACGCAATATCGACACTACCAGATAGGTCGAATTTTGCAAGTGTTTATTAGTGTTATTTTCGTGATAAACACGTGGTGAGAGACAATTTATCGAGTCCGATCCACAAATAAATCTATCAGCACTACATGATAGGCTGATCGGATACTGATCACTTATTGTCACTCGTGATAATAAATGCCGAAAGAGAGCGAGAAAGAGAAAGAGCATTTTGACCAACGCATCAACTGGCGTTCAACTAACGTAGCTTCAGATACAGATTCAGATAGCAATTCCGTAACGATGGAAGATCAAATCGTGGAGCAACTTAAGCAGTTGACCTTGGGACTTTCACAAATAAACGAGAGACTCAATATTCAGGAACAGTGCATTAAACTAACACAACAACAGATTTGTGTTCAGGCGAATCAGGTGACCAACGTGGAACCTACCACTACAAGTAAGGTGGAAGATTTTTATAGGATTCCCGATCCGATCAAATCTCTCCCTAATTATGATGGAAACAGAAAACAACTTACCGCGTGGCTTGACACTGCGGAAAGTACATTGAACCTTTTTAAAGGTAGAGTGAACAGTGATGTGTACGGCGTTTACGTAACAGCTGTTTGCAACAAAATCGAAGGAAAGGCAAAGGATATTATTTGTGTTGCAGGAAACCCGAAAGATTTCGACGCAATTAAAGTAATTTTAATTGATGCCATAGGAGACAGGCGTAAACTTTCAACGTTCAAATGCCAATTGTGGCAACACACAATGACAGAAGGAATGACATTGCATAAGTATTACCAGCAAGCGAAGGAAATCATCCAAAATATTAAAACAATAGCAAAACAAGAAAAGGATTACAGAGACAATTGGACAGTTATATGCAAATTTATCGACGAAGATGGTTTAGCGCCGCTTGTTGCTGGTTTGAGAAAACCATATTTCGGTTATGCTCAAGCAGCACGACCCAAGGACATCGAAGATGCCTACAACTTTTTATGCAAATTTAGATCACATGAGCTAAATTCTAACAGAATGAACACTCATCAACCATCTTTCACTGCTAGTTCCTCACATAAGCAGGTTCCGCAAAATAAACAAAATTTTGGTAGCTTTTCACGAGTATATACGGGCTATCAGAAGAAGCCTGATAACCAATACCCTCAACCGATGGATGTTGATAATTCATCCAGAACAAAAAATACCACTTACAATAGAACGATTAACAACACTGAAATCATGCATAAAAACGAAGACAATTCAAATTTTCATCGGGAAATCCCTTCCGAAAATCTTACTTGAAAGAGACTCTAGATTTTTTGCCATACATAACTGTTTACGATAGCATCCAGACAGCGAATGACCAAATGTAATGTACGTAAAGAAGAACCACCAATGATTGAAGAAGGACAGAATGTTTACGTGAAGCCAAACATAAGAAAAAAACTAGACCCTCGATCATACAAAATGCAGGTTCACGATGTAAAAGAAAGAACCTTTATGAATTCTCGTAATGTAAATAAAACGGCATAAGAATGAGATAAAACTTCTAGATAAGACTTAAAATTACGAACGAGGACGCTCGTTCTTTACCCCCGGGAGGAATTACGTATTATGTAATATTATACGAGTACTATAAATCGTTATAGCAAAGCAGATGGCAACACGGCCAGAATAACGATAGGCTTCGAGCTCAACGCGACGGTTAAGCTCGACCTCTTTCTTCATTAGCTCTTGTGCGAACACGTTGTTCATAATATCAAAGGTTGTTAGGTTTTTTGGTAAGGTTTAGTTTAGGTTAGATGTAGAATAAGTTTAGTGTTTAATAAATATAATTATATGTTTTACTAAACATTGAAAATATTTTACCAGCTAGTTCAGATAAATTAGGATATTTTGATAACAAATACGGGAAAAATTCATGCACGTTAAGCAAAACAAATTTCTCTTTAAGGTTCGTATCACATTGGAAGTCTATGAGTTCCAGTTGATATTTTTCAGGAACAATCGAGGGATCTATTTGGAACGGTGAAGAAATAATACTGAACTCTATTTTAAGCTTTTTAAATATTTCGAATCTCTTTTCAAACTCTGTTGTCAGCTCTTCGCCTAAATTTTTCGTCCAATTCAGCAATTGGTTTTCCTTTGTTTTCCATGAAAGATTTAATCTCCTCACGAAGCTCAAAAAACCTTTGTAGCACCTTTCCCTTGCTTAACCACCAAATTTCTGTATAATAGGGTAAGCCGTGTGAAATTTCACATTCCTTAAGGATGTTTTAAATTGTCGGTGATTTAAACCTTTCGCTCGTATAAAATTGACGGTGCGTACAACCACGTCCATAACGTGAACCATTCTAATTTTTGGCACATAACATATCTTGATGCAGAATGCAATGGAAAATCCAGACATGCCCTCCATTCATTGATTCTACTTTTTCTTTAATTTTTGTCATTTCATTTCTATTTATTTGATATAATATACATGTATGTAACATTACTAACAGTATTGACCTTTTAATCGGTACCGGATGATTCCTTAACTCGACAATTAATGATAGTTCTAGCCCTGGGGCGTTTTGAATGTATTTTAAGAATTGGGTGGACAAATTGAATTGGGGAAAAATTCTTTTAAAAAAACCCCTTGAATAAGATTGCTTAAAATTAAATTTAGAGTTACTTAAGATTAACAATAACGGAAAAAACAAGGACAGAACTAAAAGAAGAAAAAAGTAACTAACCTATTCTTAACTACTAACTTATTAGGCGCGTCTACACGATGCCAATCTTTGATCGCCAATCTTACACATACAGTGATAGGAGCCTGTAACAAAAAGATTGGTAGGTGTTCTCGTGTTTTCACGATACCAATCTTTACCAGGCCTGCTTTCTTCTTCGTACTTTCAGCACATATAAAAAGTGTCTGAAAAGATATGTTCTTCCATCAAAGTAACCGTTTATTACAAAAGATTACAAGCGAAAGATTCGAGGCATCCACCAAAGTTGGTTAATCTTTTCAGGCGAAAAAGATTGCCCAACTCTGCTCGAACGCACCAATACATACAAAAAAGATTCGCAGAATGTGAAAAATCGAGCAGGAATCGCATCGTGTAGACGCGCCTATTCTATGCTTATGACTCGTGTCGTAAGATATGCATCTTCATATAAGGTTACGTAGGATTCTCTTTCTACTGTTTGAGCATTTTGTTATATATTTACTTTTAGTTATTTAAATGTTTTCTAATATCCTATCGATTTGAGCATTTCTGTGAATAATTCTTGTGCTATACCATGGAGGTAGATTCATTATTCTCTTTAGGAATTTGTTTTGGAACACTTGTATCTTTTTTATATGCGGTATTGCACTGTCTCCCCAGATGGGTGAAGTATACAAAAGTATTGCCCTCATTAATGTTTTGTACATGAGGATTTTGTTGCGTAGGTTCAGTTTTGAGTTCCTGTTTAGGAATGGGTACAATATGTTTAGGGCATTTGTGCCACTGATTATTTTTCCTTCTATGTGATTTTGGAATGTAAGTTTTTTGTCTAGTAAAACGCCTAAATACTTGATAGAATTTTTCCATTCGATGTCTTTGTTGTTAATGATAAGTGGACGACTTGGGAGTTTCCTAGTACTGCGACACTTTGTGAAAAATATTGCCTCAGTCTTTGCATCATTAACCTTAAGTTTCCAGTTGTCACAGAATTTAACGTATTTTCGAATACCTTTGTTTAGGTTCGTCATTACTATATTCGGGTTGGAGTCCGATGAACTGACAGCAAAATCATCAGCAAAAGCAAATCTTTTGACACCCTGCATTTTCGGTATATCGTTTGTAAAGATATTAAATAGAATAGGGGATAGTACGCTCCCTTGTGGGAAGCCGGCAAGGGGTTTGAAGGCTTCCGAATTACAGGATGCTAGGTGAACAGAGTTGGATCTACTGGAATTGGAATTGGAATTTAGTTAGTGCAGGTTGAACAGAATTTTCTAATGGGCTTATATCGTTGTATGTTGTTTCGTTTGCATTAGCGAAATGAATTTGCAACGCTTCACATTTTTCACTTGGAGTGTATAATTTTTTACCATTATATGTTAGGTGAGGCACAGTAAGGGAACAGCCTTCAATGATTTTAATTGTTTTCCAAAGGTTATTGTTATGCTGATTTGGTGAGGTGTTGATATTTTCCAATTTTCGGGACCACGAATGGTTTCGTAAGTCACGTATTTCGTTTTTAATTTCGCTTGCTAATTTTTGTATAGGTTTTTAAGCGACAAGTTACTTCTATTCCTTTGCCACCTGCGTCTCACAACGTTACGTATTTTGATTTTGGAGATAATATGATCGGATAGAGTTAGACTGTATTGGATTGGTTGGGTTAACGGGGCTGCTACTTTTGGGATGTTGTTATTTGTTTGGTTAGATAAGTCACCATTGCATCTATTTGTGTAGTGTTAGTTATGGATTGGAGATCAAGGGAAGAGAGGTTAATACGATTATTAAGGGTGTCTTTAAACAATTTCCAGTTGGCTCGTGCGTAATTTGGCATAAGATAAGGGGATTTACTGATGATTTTGCTGTCAGTCGTTTCGAAATAAATTGGGAAATGATCCGATGAGAATATTTTTAATGTGGGTACAGGTGTTATAGTTACTTGCCCTTTATCGAGAATCAGATCTAGTGTGGAAGGTGAACGTCTGTGATCGCTAGGAATATATGTGGGTTCGTCAGGGCAGTGGAGAGAAAAGGTTCCTCTTTGAATAACTTCAAAAAGGACTTTACCCATTCTGTTGCCCTTGATGCAATTCCATAGGCGGTGTTTTGCGTTAAAATCGCCGCAGACAAGTGATTTACCTTTGATTTTTCCGAGTTTAAGAATGTCGTGTTGGAAGGAAGCTATATCAGTATTGGAGCCCGGATTGTAAATGGATAATATAGCTATAGGTCCAGATATTAATTTAAACGTTATTCCTATTGCTTCTATGACCTTGAGATCGAGTGCTTTTAAAGCCATGTGTGGCACATCTTTCGTAACTACGATGGCTACTCCTCCTTTTTCACCGGTTGATCTATCTAATCTATGCACAGTAAATTTAGGGTGCGAAAAACGGATTGTAGGTTTTAGAAAGGTTTCATTAATTGTCGCTATATCTATTTTTCTCTCTAATAGCGTGTTAATAAATTAATCTTTCTTTGCGAGAATGCCGTTTTGCATTCCATGATAGGATATTGAGGGTTCTAGGTGTTTCATACATGAGGAAAACAGTATTTTGCCGTTACCTGTACGATAACACTGTTATGAGGTCTCTCTTTGAGCGAACCGAGCTCATGCGTACGAACACATCTTCGATGATGTCACTTATTTCGTCAGGTGCAAACATATCGGCCTCAGGATGTTGAACTCTGTTGTGCTCGGAGAACAGGCTGGAGTACGTTGGTGTTCTACGGTGCGTGTGGGTGACCGAAGGCTTAGGAACATTTTGAGCCGGTAGTGGTGGGAACATCTCCCGCTGCATAGAAAACGGGATGGGTTGCTTCTTGGTGCGTGTAATTACAGTTGGACGAGCTTTACACCCATGGTAGTTTGCCGTGTGGTGTTCGTTGCAGTTGGCACAACGAAGCTTGTTAGTGGCGATTTTGCCATCTGGATTGAGCGTGGATTCTGACAAGGGAAAAGTTTTGGAGGTGTGAGTGCCAGCGCATTTAATACATGCGGGAGGGAGAAAGCAATTTGCACTTCCATGGCCAAATTTTTGGCAGTTTGAGCACTGAATTGGACCACTTTTGCTGTTAAAGTATTCGAAATAAACCTTGTGATGGTTTATTGCACGTATATTCTTAAGCTCCGCTAGCGTTATCGAACCTTTTTGGTAGTGGAGTAAGTACATGGCTTGGTCATTGTACTTTTTGTTTTTAATCGTCAAGCTCTTCACAGCTAACGGTTTAGCATTGTTCTCTTCGAGAGCAGTTTGTATATCATTTAAGTCCATGGATGGTAGTCCAAAAACCACAATTTTTGGTGTAATTGGTGCGTATAGAAGGAAACTTTTTGTTCCTCAAATAGTTTTTTAACCTTACGATAGTCATCGACGGTGGTTAAGGTGACCAAAATGCCCTTTTTTGTCTGATTAGTTGTATAGTTCACTACATGTGTGGTTACGATGCGTCGATGCACGTCGCCAACTGTGGTACCAGTCACGATTATTGGTGGTATGCGTGGTTTCTTAGTTTTTGGTTCGTTGGTTGTATGCAGTGTGGTTCGTCGACTGCGTTGGATGTTCAGATCTGCAATGTCCATGCTTGGCTCATCATCGCTTAACAATTGGAATTCGTTGTGAGTGTGAATTCCATGCGCTGACGCTTCCTTCAGCCGTTTAGATTCGTCACTTGTGACCGTGACGGTCTTTGCCCTCTTGGGCGCTTTAATTCTACTCTGAGCTCGAGAACGAGCGATCGGGTTCAATGGTTTAGCTCTTATTGTTGATGTCACTTGTAACACTCGGCCTAAAACACGTCTGATCTCGACGGTGGCTAGGTGGAGACTGTTTTTAATTTTTGTAACAACACCAGATTTTTTTCCAATCATTGCCGGTGCACCATCTGTAGCTTCGCTTACAACACGTGACCAATCCAACCCTATCATATCTAACGTATCTCGAACAGCGCAAAATATATCCTCTGCCGTTGTAGTATTTACCAACGGTGCCAATTGGAGAAATTCTTCCGTTATATCCAGCGATGCATTTACGCCCTTAATAAATATAGCTAACTGAGCGATATCGGTGATGTCAGTGCTTTCATCGATGGCAATTGAAACCGCCTCAAAATGATTCACATTTTCCTTCAGCTGGTGGTCCAGATCAGCAGCAAGGTCCGAAATTCTTTCTGCTAATGTGTTTCTGGACAGGCTGATAGAATTCAAGTCTAGTCGTTTCTCGGGGCAAATACTTTCTGCAGCTAATAGTATACATTTTTTGACGAATTCGCCTTCCGTGAAACGTTTTGATGATATAGCAATTTCATTAGCTATTAAGTAACTCGCTTTCACTGCACCATCACTAATTTGCTGCTTTTTGATAAAACAACATTGCTGTTTTTTTTTTCAATTGTAACATAAACTTTTTTAGTTCTTCGTCTCGCGCTGGTCCTTCAACTTTTCCAAATTTGTCCTTGTGATGCGAGTCATAATGCGGGCGAAGATTGAAATCTTTCATGACACCAATAGATTCCCGCACACTAAACAAACAGGCCTACCGTTTTGTTCTATAAACAAGTAGGATAGTGTCCATCCACTATTAAAAACTCGACACTCTTTGTCGACTTTCTTGTTTTTCGTCACAGACATTTCAAGAGCAATTTTGATCACTGATACCAATCACTGATATTAACTTGTACGAATAGTCTGAAGCGATCGCTTTGGTGGTTGAGGTGATACTGATAATGAGTTCAACTCAGTTTTGGCTTCTGTACTTTCTATATTGCCTATATTCTATATTTCGCGTAAATTTCAAGTTCGTTTGTTATTGGAAACCCATTCATCAGAAATCTCCAAAAAACATATTGTTACTTCTGACTGTTCTAGCCAATATCGGGAAGCGGTCGCAACGATATCAGAAAAAAGTCGCTAGCTAACTTCATTTTCGGGTAAATTTGTAGTACATAAGCAGGCACATTATCACCTTTCATACACGGTGACGGCAATGTTTTTACGGGTCGCATAAAGACATATCATGGAAAATTCGCTTATGAGGGCTAGAACAGAATCGAACATACAGGCTGCGCCAATTTCTGTTCTCAGAAATGATATGACACATGCTAAGGCCGGTTATTCGTAGGGAGAGCACATATAGAAAAAAACAGAATTGCTAGTACGGGCAAGACGCTTTCTGGCTCTGTACAGTACCTGTCGTTTCCTAGTAAATCTTGCCTTCTGCTCATCTGCTAGTATCTTGCAGCAATCCATTGCATTTCGTCGTTGATTCAACAGGTTTCAACCTGGACGCTACCACTATTCACTTCACTGGAACTCATGGTAAGCCGTGTAGCTTAAACGCGCAGGGACAAATAAACGCTGGAAGTAATCTAACTTAACCGTAGACACTTATCGCTAGTCACTAATTATTACGCACTTATCACTATACACGCCTAATATAATATTTACACTAATAGAATAATATGATTTAAAAAACCCTGATTCCAAACGGAATGTGAAGCCGATACGCAGCAGGACACAGGGACGCGGAAAGTAACCTACCTTAACCGTACACACTTATCGATGTAATTCGCTACTAATCATTACGCACTTATCATTGTAAACTGTAATATAATAAAAGCACTATTCTTAAATAGTAATATAACTGTTTGGATTTAAATATAATAATAATTTAAAAAAGAGCTTTCTCTAAACGGTAGTTGGTGCGTGGCAAAATTAAACATGCGTTGCATTTTCTTGATGGTATTAAAGTGAACAACAATTAGGCTGAACATTTCTAACTAAATAAGACTTTTTTCATCACCGATATGCAGATTTCGCTCTATGGTGTGCCAAAAAAGTTCTCTTTATTTGCATGTATACGTATTAAGAGCCTCCGCAGGCGCATCCTGCGGTATTTTTACCGTATTTATTTTCTACTCTTCTTATACTTCAGGTACTTCAAATTTACCCATATTTACCATATTATACCATTTACGTTTTACGATTAATTCATTCACTTATCTTTCTTAGCGCATTTCTCACTTTACAATTCTTTACATTTTCTTTGTTCCGCAATACACACTTCTACGCTCATTCAATTTTTCATGTTGTACATATCGCTTGTAAATTTCTTCTTCATTTCGCTAGTTACTTCTATACTTCCATTTTTAGTTTTATGCAGGTTTATGCAATCTTTCGATGTTAGTAGCCCTTCCAGTACTTCGGTTGTCATTCAATTCTTTAATTTATTTCTATTTTGATTACACTGCGAAAATAACCTTTCCACACAAGCCGTGGAGTGTGGAAGGGACAGCAGTGCTGGAACTACCCACTTGGCAAAAGTCGTACGACATTGCGGCTTATTAGCCGGCTTATTAAAGGCTTACTAGCAACTTAGTAAGCCTCGTTCAAGGATCGTTCGCGGGGGTGGGGGAATCGGGTATAGGGGGCAGGGCGTATGTACGCTTGCATACGAGCATGCAAGCTTGCAAGCATGGAAGCTCCCAAGCTTATTTATAATAAGCCGGGAAGCCAAAAAATTAGCTTTATTTTGTCCCGTTCTTTCCTTCGCTTTTTTTCTTTCTCGCTTTCCCTTTCTTTCCTATTGCTGCATTCGGGACACCCTCGTCCCAAACACACCACGACAGTGAACGAAATAATTACCAGGAAATACATACGATCCCTTTTTTTATTGCACCTATGCTCATCATGCGCAAGCGGTCGCTGGACGAACAGGTAAAAAAACTGCCGGCGTTCTGCGAAGCGGACGGTGGGATGGGGTTCCTATGTTCGGCAGAGGTTTCTGTAAATATATAGAAGAAAAAAAAACGGAGAGACATGAGAAATCTTTACACTTTGTTTTTTTTCTTTAACTCATTTCGAGTGTTAAAATGCGTACCTCTCAAGACGGCGAGTATTCAGCACTCTCTCCGATGTGATTTGTCCTGCCATCCTGCGGTTTAACTCCGGCTTCACCCTCTCCGCTTCACGGCCAAACTCTTTCCATCAGCTGATCGACTCTATGGGATTCACTACGCACAAAACACATGGATTATAATTAATTCACTAATCACAATCACTAGTTTTCACATTACTTACCGGAGCAAAGAATCACTTCACAAAACACGATAACGCTTGCGCACACACCTCCGCCTCCAACAAAGGCCAAACTCATAATACGCCAAAGACAGGGCAAAAGCAATTTTGCAGTGAAAGAAAGGAGACAGCGAAAAACAATATAGTGCCACACTCCTCGACAGGCTTCAAAGTGTGGAACCAAAATTGTCTAACACTTCGAGTATAGGACCGTTCAGGTGTGGGGTGGGTTGGTGACGCAGGTTGCGGTGAGGGTTTACATAGAATATAGGAGCGTGTGTGAGTGAGGTAGGGTGGTGGAGTGAGAGTTTGTCGTACGATCGCTCGAAAGTGAGGGTCAGGGGTAGCGAGAATGAAAAAATTTCCCCCCTCTCATGCGATTTCTGCCAAGTGGGTACTCTTCGCAAAATAGGAAACGCTAAGTTTCCACCGGCACGTCGTACATTTAGAGTTTAACTCCAAAACCCTACACTGCAAGTCAACTCTTCCGGTTGAAAGTTCTTTAACTCTATGTTCCTCAGTTCCCGATATTGAATATCAAAATATTTTTCGGATCAAAATATTTTTAGGATCCAATCTCGCGCTCTGAATAATAATAGGATCACTTAGATCGATACGTTTGTTAATCTGATTGCAGAGCGTGACATAAAGGTTAAGCATATTTGTTCTAACCTCCGTGGCAATTTGCTGGTTGAGAGTGCGAGACTGTAGGTGTTGTTCCATGAGCAGCATACTTTCCGTGCCGATGTACATTTCTTCTAATGGTTTATAATTTTGCTGGCAGAACACTACCTTGCTCAATTCATTCAAACCGGCTATGTATTCGGATGCCAAAAAGTTATCCAGAATTGTACGGTATAACCGTGAAACATCACCATGCAGCCGACAGAGTTCAGGTGATTCTGACTGAAAAAATTTATTGATCTGGTTGTTTATCGGAAAAATGTATTTTTAAAATGTCAGGTATACTTTAGTGGTTGGGTTTTCCAATCCTACTCTGATGGCTTCCATTTTTTCTCTAGTTGATTTATCTGTGCGAATGTCCATGAAGTTAAAATAAATTTGAAGTATATCGTATCTTTCCAACGACCGATTCTAACGATAACCAACGTGTAGCAGAAGGATACAGCATTTTGAGAGGTTTCAGTTCCACGAGAGTTTGCAGTTCCTTGAAACAACTGCCACGCTGTCCTCCAGAACTGAGGAAATTGTATACATCCCGATACAGCTGTTCGACCGAGCACGGGATATGCTTACAAGCATATGATGAACAAAGAGCTAATGAATGGCATATGCATTTCATGATAAAAGCATAAGGGCAGTCTCGCTTGATCATGGTTGCAACTGAGTGATGTGCCCCCATCATTACGTTTGCGCCATCGGAGCCGAAGCCGATTAAATTAGTTTTGTATGGAACACCATCCGCCTCGGACTCCTATGAAATTATCTCATATAAACTAATCGCGCTAACCTCCACTACAGTTTCAATATGATAAAAAAGTCATGTACCAAGAGCTGGTCAGCTTGCCAAATGCCCGCTCTTACGAGTGATTTTTGTCCCGAAAGATCAGCCGATTCATCAACAAGTAGACTGAAGAAGTTTGCTTGAATAATTTTCAGTAGCTCCTCCAGACCAGTCTTACCGATGACATTGGTTTGAATCGCTTGAATTTTAGTTCGTCCCAGTCTCAAGTTTTGTGCTATAGGAGAGTCCTTGAAAATTCTTTTAGAAAGTTCTACGTAACCTACACGATATATCTGCATAGAACAGAAATACGGACTAATATTTAACTTATAGATATCTTTCAGGATGAACTACGAGCCAGCTGAGCTGTTTGGCGGAGCAGATATCCTGACGGTGGTCAAAGCCGGAAGGATACGATGGCTGGGGCACGTGATGAGGATGCCGGACTCATGCCCCACCAGGAAGGTGCTCGTCAACGATCCGTTCGGCACGAGGCGGAGAGGAGCACAGCAAGCTCGTTGGCTGGATCAGGTGGAGTCAAACCTGTCGGAGATCGGATGCAGCCGTGGATGGAGGACTGGACCGAGTTTCCTGGAAACGGATTGGCGACCAGGCCATGTCTACACGACGTGCTCGATCGTGAGCAGGCCAGACAAGAAGAAGAAGAAGATATCTTTCAGGGCGGCCCGGTGGTACATGTAATAAACGGCGTCCATACCGCCGTCCACACGGCCGGACCGGGTTCAAATCCCAACCGGGCCGTCCCCCCGTAGCAAGGACTGACTATTCGGCTACGTGGTAAAAATAAGTCTAGTAAGCCAGAAATGGCCGGCGTGACCTGTAAGGTCGTTAAAGCCAAGAAGAGAGAGAGAATATGTCCCCACTCGTGTTCCTTTGTAGTGTGTTGGATTTTCGGTACCCTGTGAGCCACAAAGGGTTTCCAATGGCTTGGAGTATTTCTGAGAATCTTGAGGGGATTCTGCACAGATTCAATGACTCGGGTATACAACATGCTACTCAGGTAAGCTGCACATAATTCCAGCCGAGCTATAGTATGTTGAACATTCAACAGTGCCACTATGGATTTAGACACCAATAACTGTCCACCATTGTCCGTTTGACTTCCTATGTAGCAGCACACGTCGTATCCTTTTAAAGAAGCGTCACATAAAATGTGAACTTGGCATTCATTAACTGACAACTGAGACAACTGCAAATGTAATTGAATGCACTCCATTTGCAAATCACTTGGAAGCTCTTTGTCCCAACTTAAAGTTATTTCCATGACCTCCGATCGTTTCCATATACGCACGAAGAAATTGTTTGGCACGAGCCTTTACTGGATCGATTATTCGTAGCGGATCATAAATGCGTGCTATGTATGACGTAACATGTCGCCTGGTCAACCTTTCTGCCACGGTGGAGATGTTGATTTTTAATCGTAATACATCATTTATCGGCTCCCAGATGATGCCCAACGTAGAAGTACTTGAGATCTTCTTAACGTCGTTTTGCTAATGAAAAATCGATGATTTCTTGGCCTTCGTTGTTGAAGATGTCTATTCGATGACTGGCTTATCCCATTTGCGTAGAACAAATCATCCTTTAACGTATAGTTGTTTTTTTCATAGTACAATGTTCGTGCATCGTCAACATTAGCATCTCCGGAAATCAAATCATCCACATAGAAATCGTTAAATCGAACTGCGGCCTTGGGAAATACACAAAATGGTTGGTGTAGTTGTCCCACTTATTGTCCATCCAAATTCGGTTTCACAAAGCATCGGTAAGTTGTCAGTTAATTTGATTCGTTCTTTGATTTCGAAGAAATGTGCTGCGCCTAAAATGAGATCAATTTTAGCGCTTATATTAACCCCTTCACAGCCACAGTTGATCGTGCCTTATTTGACAAGCCCGAGCACCGTTCGAGCTGTCCGTTTCTTTTCTTACACACTACTATGGGTTCGTATTGTGTGTTTATCGTCACTACACTGTATGTGTGTGAGACGAAAATTTGTGTTTTAATTTGTTGGTGTTTGTGGGTTTATTATTAATAATTACTAATAATTTATAACAGCGTACTTTTTTGCACCTACGTTTTTGTAGGAGTACACATATGTGTTTGTTTTTCTGACCACACTGATTTTCTCAGTCAGTGTCACAATCGATCTTATCGATGATATATCACAGCTGTAGTCTACTTCAATAATTTATCAGTTTTACATATCATGGATTCTGAATTCGAAAGTGAGGATGAACTGCTGTCAAGCCAATCCGAAAATGAAGAAAGAGATATATCGGATACATCTGATGATGACCGCGTTCTGGATGAGCCTGATATCGCAATGGATAATTCAACAGCCGAAAAAAAGAATTTCATTCCATTGCGCTCCAGGTGTATCTGGTCAGCTGCAAACTATTTCAAATGGAAATTATTTAGAAATATTTGAATTTTTCTGGGATTGCAATATCAAGGATTTGATAACAACGGAAACGAATCGCTACGCTCAGCAATGTCAAAATGCAACACTACGAAAGTCATCTCGATTACGACACTGGGAATCCACCGATACTGCTGAAATGTTTGTAATTTTTGCTGTACAGATTCTTCAAGGTGTTGTTCAAAAACCCGCTGTTGAAATGTACTGGTCAAAGATGGACATGATATCAACACCGTCCTTTTCAAAAATCTTGTCTTACAGACGTTATTCCTTACTGAAGAGATGCATTCATTTTATTGATAATGCAACGTATAATGCAAATAGTCACCCACAACCGAAACTCCATAAACTATGGCCAATTGTGCAACATACGAATCACAAATTTCCTACGGCTATTACGCTTGAACGAGACATCACCATCGACGATAGCCTCATGCTTTACAAAGGTGGTAGATTGAGTTGGTCTCAGTATCTACCACTAAAAAGAGCTGGATTTGGCATCAAATCGTACATGTTATGTGAATCAGCATCAGGATATATTTGGTCCTTTATTGTGTACACCGGAAAAGGCACAGTTATAGATACAGAAAATACAGCGGAATACATACAAGAACGAATGGGTGTACAGGTAGTACTGAAACATATGAAACCCATATTGAACAAAGGACATTGTCTAACTACTGACAATTTTTACACATCTCCAAGGCTAGCTGAAATTTTATTGCAACATAAGACTGACATGATTAGAACAATGCGATTGAACAAACAAGGAGTACCAAAAGAACTTCAAAAACAAAAATTGAAAAAAGATGAAGTTGTCGCTTACGCAAAGGAAAAATTTGCGTTCTCAAATGGAAAGACAAGAAAGATGTAACAATGCTATCAACTATACATAACAATAGTGTGATATCTCAGCGGAATTATTAAGGCACTGAACATCGATCTTAACGCACAAATATTTCGACGCCACTCTAAATTTTTCGCTTCTTGCGACTTATCTCTACCGCTATCGCTCACATACTAGTTTGCACCCGTGTGCAAACCCCAAAATTTTACTCCCTCCGCTGTGGCGTGCATTTCCCGGAACCGTCCGTTATCCCGCTTACTATTGTATATAAAACACCCTTTTTTGTCCCGGTTTATCCACAGGTACCGATCGACACACCACAACAGAAAGAAAAAACAAAAACAAAAAAAACTTCTTCCGATGAAACTGAACAAATAGAATGATCGAAGTTTTGCAAAATGACAGTCGTAAACAAATTCCGGAAATTGTAAAAGATTATAACTACACCATGGGAGAAGTGGATAAAGTGGATCAAAATTTGACTAACTATGCGGTCATCAAAAAACGGGGCAAAAAATATTATTTAAAATTATTCTTTCATATAATGGATCAAACAATCTGGAATTCGTACATCGTCTAAACAAAAGATGGTGGCACAAAAACTCATCTACAATTCCGACTAGATTTGGTTCAACTAATTTTTAACAAATATGGAATTAATCGGGAAAGCCAGGGGTCAACGTCTTCGCCATCGCTTCGACTAGTTGGAAGACATTTTTTAAAAATTATCCCCGGTACAGAAACAAGACCTAGACCAACTCCAGAGTGCAAGGTGTGTTGTTCTCGTAGGAACGCAAATGGAAAAAGGAAAGGAGACCAAATACTATTGTGCGGACTGCACCCTGTGGGCAATTTGAGAGTGAATCCCATACAAAATTTTGGCCTTGTTTTCGCTTTGTTCTGGCTTTAGAGGCAGTGGCGGATCAAGCTTGCCGGAGGCCCTAAGCGGAATGGTAATTAAGGCCCGAAAAGTATGGTCGCACTGTTATCGACAGCTGAATTTTGAAAAAAGTGACCGGGGAGTTAAGTGTTTTCAAAAGTGCTGACCGGAGGGGGGGGGGGGGGTAGTCATTTTTGGAGGCCCCTTCAACTAAGCAGCCGATAGCCGTGCCGGGGGGGGGTGGCTGGCTAAGGGAAATAGCGTTAGCCAAAACGCATTCGCATATGGTTTTGAAGGAAAAACAACCCATTGATATTACTGGGGCCTTGGTTCTTCATTTCATTACTTGGAAAACGGATTTCTGCTCGGGCTCCGTTACGTGTGTTCTGCCGTCTTTCGGGGCCTCTCCAAGAAAATATTAGGTACAATCGCTGCTTCGAGGCTCTCTATCAGTTCGAGGCCCCCCGCGGCCGCTTACTTTGCGTACCGCTTGATCCGCCCCTGTTTAGAGGTACAACCAAAACAAGGCGAAATGAACTACACGATCTTGACGTCACTAGTGTTTTGATTTGATTTCTCTTCAAAATGGTACAGTAAAAAAAAGCAGTAAGACGACAAAATATTTTTTTTCACAACATTTTATTATCACTTTTTTTATAATATTCTACACAGTAAATTCATTTTTCTTTCTATAAACTCTTTATAACACTCCAATCAACTGCTAGCGTGCTACAAGGTGTCCTCAATCAGCGATTTTTCGTTGCATCGAAAACACGACGAGATGATAGTACTCCTTAATTCCGCTCGAAATGTGGTGTTGAACTGCAATTAAAATCATTATTAGCAAGTAGCTAACATAACACTGCTAAATTAAACACATTTACCTACCTTTTTTAAAGAATTGAAGCAAATATCGTGCTTTTTTGCGATGGGTTCTTGGCACGCGTCTTTCGCTGCAAAACGATAACACAAACTGAACACGATCTACGGCGTCGCTACCTGTGTGCTTGCGTATGTGCACTTCTCCGCCCGTTATCGCTTGACCCCTCCGCTAAGCCATCCGCGACGGACCCACAAACTCGTGCGCGCCGCGCTTGTCAAATATAGTGTGGGCACAGTGCGGGAAGACGGAGGTAGAGCGTCGCAGGAGACGGTTCATTTCAACAGCAAAAGACTAGAAGAAAAAGCACGAGCATTTTGCCACTGAAGGAGTGACAGAGTCGACATGCTAAAATCGAGTGAATTTGAGTAGCTTTGCCCACAGGGCAATGTGGGCTTATATATCGAATGTTTTGAAGTTTACCATGCAAAAGAAAATTATACTGACAGTTAAATAATAAAAAATGGAACGATTTAAAATAAACACAAACAGAATTTTCTTCTCCCCCCCCCCCCTCTCTCTCTCTCTCTCTCTCTCTCTCTCTCTTTCTCTCTCTCTCTCTCTCTCTCTTTCTTTCTCTCTTATTCTCTCTTTCTTTCTTACTTGCAAGAAATCCATTGCGATATAAGCTGATCCCATATAGCGAGCTTTGGGTTTAAAAAAAAATAAAAAAAATGTAATGTTAATATAAGAGCAATATCTTTCATAAAAACTAAAAAAATAGGTGAGAATTTTTTGACCTTTTTTTTAATCGAGACTGTGAAGGAGTTAAACTTAGGTGTAGAGTTTTTACCGGTTGTGATATCGTAATTGATTTAGATTTAGAAGAACACGTGTGTTCAGCTTGCTAGTGTGTATTCAACTGTTCCTTTGGAATTTATTACAACTAGTTCTATGAAGTTCATTATTTAGTTCATTATTTCAATATTTAGTTCATTTCTACCCAAGTAATTCCAACAATGGGATTAGCCAATGTTAGTTCCTTTGGGATGAGTCTTGAGCTGCAATCGACATTTAAGGTTGTAATGTTGGAAGGCAATTTATGCAATACAAAGCACTTCATATTTAAATTAAATTTCATATAATGTGACTTAATGCCATTTTTCTTATTGGCTTATACGTTAAGCCACCAATTCCGATCACTGGAATGTTCAATGACGTTGTTCGCAAGTGTAAGGATTGAACGCGTTCGATAGTGATAAAGTTCGAACTCATTGCCTCTTTCGTCACATACGATTACTATTACCGTCGACAAGAACACAGTAGAGGCGCCTGGAAGATGCGTTTGTAAACTTATTGACGGATTCGGGGATGTCGCTTGCTCGGACTCTTGTGGGTGTACAATACCATGATGTTTTTCAGCACACATAGTGCAGTTTGCTGGCAAATAATATGTTGTCACTGTGTGGTTTGATTTATTCTAGTGTAATGGATAGCTTCACATACGTAGTGTTCAGTAGCTTCATCAAAAGTCGTACTGCCTGGTGGACGCAACCTGGAAAGAATGTCCGAAATATTGTCGGACCCAGGGATATGTACCAATTTGAAGTAATACGGCTGTAGCCGCAATGTCCATTCTTACGCTCTGGATTAAGCCCGTTTTCCTTCCTGATGTTTGCTGCCAAAGGTGTACTCTAGAGCCTTGTAGCCTGTGAACATCGTGAAACATTTTCTGAAAAGATGGTAATGGAATTTTTCTACGGCCCACATAACTGCCAAAGCTTCTCGCTGGGTTAGTAAACTTACTTTCTTCGTTTTAGTTTTAGGCAAAGGTGATGATTCTTGCTTTATTCCTGACTATTCCTGTAGGTCAATACCGCCCCGAGACCATCGAATGATGGGTCTACCTATAGTTCAGTTACATCATTCGTATCAAAGAAAACTAGCCACTGGACGTTACTTGCTAACTCTTTACGAAGGTCGTTGAATGCCTTCTGTTGGTCCACCTTTTTTTTTTTTTTTTTTTTTTTTTTTTTTTTTTTTTTTTTTTTTTTTTTTTTTGTTAACGGGGAGGGAACCTTCAAAAGGTACCCACCTCGAAGGGCGGCTTGCGGCTACAAACCAATCCCTCCGAGATGGGTTATGTGGGATTCATCGTGACGCTGGGCCCGTGAAGCGGACCCGGCAGCCGATGGGACCCTAACTAAACCACTCTTCGACCTGATCCGAACCCTGCCGATGCGCTTGATGTGCGTAGTACTCCATGCAGGAACGTTTGTGCGATGCACCCATCCTGTTGACGCGTTGCTGCTTTCCAATGCTGTTACTGCGTCATTCGTCCTAGTTGTCTCAGCTGCTGCTGCTGCTTCGTGCCTTCCTTCCGCTGCTGCTGCTTAATTCCGCCCGTCCGTAGCCGCTACTTCCGGTGGAGTCTAGCTCCTGCTGCTGCTCTGGTTACTCGTTGCTGCTGCTGCTGCTTCCGTTGTCGTCATCCTTTGATGCGGTCACGGCGGCAGCTGTTGCTGTCCCGTTTGTTCCGTGTTCCGCCGTCGGTGTTGTCGTCTCCGTCTGGCCGTAGGTGGACTTTCCTCATTCCATCTCACTTGGAGGTTTCTGAAGATGGTCCTTGCGGCGGTCCGGACTGCTTCCCATGTGTTGCTGTTGGCACACATTTCCGCTGCAAGATTTTCTATCGTCAAGCGGGTGTGGCTCTGCTGCTGCATCTCGTGTCGGGTTCGAGCAAACCGTGGACAGTGGAACATTACGTGGTCGACATCTTCCACTTGGTGTTCACACACCGGGCAGTTTGGCGAGCCGTCGAGGATGCCTATTTCGACGAAGTAGCTCCGGAGAAACCCATGCCCTGTAAAGAGTTGAGAGAGATAGAAATCAATTTCTCCGTGCTTGCGATTTACCCAGGACATAATGTCCGGGATAATTCTCCTCGTCTTCATCCCCGGCGATCTCGGCTGCCCCGCTCCGGCTGTCCATTGTTGTTGCCAGCGTCCCATGGTCTCTTCCCTTTGCCGCTTTCGTATGTCTGGTCCTGGACTTCCCTTCGCTACCTTTTCGTCGTGGCAGCGGATGTCCTCCTCTAGGAGAAGGACTAACGGGATAGTGCTTGTGACCACGCAAGCGGCATCGTAGGAGACCGTTTGGAAGGCACTGGCCACTCGAAGAACTCCTGTGCGGTGCGTCCTCTGAACCGTGGTCCGGTGAACGTCCTTATGAAGAAGCGTCCGTCCCCACGATGGTGCCGCGTAACGGACAATGCTATTCCCAACGTTAACCAAGGGTCTCCTTCTGCTGCTTTTTGGGCCACACTTATTCGGCATCAGAGCGGTCAAGACATCCGTGATACGTGATGCCTTGCTGCAGACCTTCTCCAAATGCCGACCGTGGTGCTGTTTGCGGCAGAGCTCGACCCCCAGGTACTTGAGCGATTCCGTGGATACGATCGTGTGTCTCCCCGCACGTAGTTGAGCTACCTGCGGGTTGTGATGAGTGCAGAAGATCATGTAGCCGGTCTTTTGATGGGCCAGCTTCAATCCCACTCCATCCATCCAACGCTCGATCATCTCCAGGTTCCTCGTAGCGAGGTTGCTGATTTCCTGCGGGTCCCTCCCGATAAAGGTGAACACCACATCATCAGCAAGCCCTACAATGTCCGCACGCTTTCCGAACAGCTCCAAACGAAGAAGGTCATCGTACATAACATTCCACAGTGTTGGCCCTAGAACCGAACCCTGTGGGACACCTGCCGATACTGGTAACGAGACCATTCCTTCATCCGTTTCGTAGTGGAGCGTGCGATTCGTGAAGTAGTTCCGCAGCAACGCCTGGAGGTACGGTGGCGTGTTCCTTCGCTGCAGAGCTGCTCCGATCGCTGTCCAGTTGGCCGTGTTGAAGGCGTTCTTCACGTCAATTGCCACCATCGCACACAGTCGATCGCCCCTGCGCTTCTTGTCGAGCGCAACCCTTCCGTTGGCAATCACCCTGTTGATGGCATCCATGGTTGAGCGTCCTTTCCTGAATCCGTATTGGGCATCAGCGAGCCCGCCCGTAGCATCCAGATGCTCCGTAAGTCTGCGCTGTATGAGTCGCTCCAATACTTTTCCCAGAACACTCAGCAGGCAAATTGGCCGGTACGACGATGATTCTCCGGGTGGTTTCCCGGCCTTCGAGAACAGCACTAGCCGTTGCCTCTTCCATTCGACGGGGAAGTGGCCGGAATCGATGTAATGCTGGAACGTTCTCATGAAGACGCGTGAAAACGCCGTCATCGCTGCAATCAAGGCCACGTTCGGAATGTTGTCGTCTCCTGGGGCACGCTGGGGATTGAGCGATTTTGCAATGCTCACCAGCTCACCCTCGGTAACGGCATCCCGTGCCGTGTCCTCGTCCGTCAATCCTGTTGCCGTGGGCCATTCCATGGGCGGTTGCACCGGAAAAAGTTCGCCAACGATGTGCTGCAGCTTGGCTGGATCCCGTTCCATCGGTACTCGGGCTCCTTGCCACATCTGCCTCCGGATTTTGTAGCCTGGCCCGAATCCGTGGGGCCCCAGCTGTTCCGGAAGTTGATCGCCCTGCTCCTTCTTGCTCCGCTTGACCGCTTGCTCCAGTGCTGCTCTCGCTGCTGTGTACGCCGGACGGCGATCCTGTCGCTGCTCTTCCGTTCGGGCTCGCCTGAGTCTTCTCCGCATCCCGATGTAAGTGCGACGTAACTGGGAAATCTCGTTATTCCACCAGTACACCGATCGTCGTCCTCCCCGTGCTGCTGGCAATCTCGGCATCGTCGCGTCGTAGGCAGTTGACATTGCCTGCGTCAACTCGTCCGCCAAGAGGGTGCGGTTGTAGATGTCCAGTGACCCCAAAATTTCAACGAACAAGTCCTTGTTGAAATACCGGGTTGCCCATCTGCTCTCCGAAGCCTGCTGTGCACTGTGTCCCAGGTTACGCTGCGTCGTCGTCCTCCCGACCGCAAACTTGATGGTATTGTGGTCACTTGGATTTTCGTCGCAGACTCGCCAGTTATTTTCCCCCAGAAGAGACGAGCTGCAGAAGGAAACGTCGATAATGGAACTACGGCCACTGTTGCTGCTCCAGGTTGGCCGGTTGCCCCGGTTCAACAAGACCAGCTCAAGTGATGCCATAGCATCCATCACCACTGCTCCCCTATGAACTCGTTTTCTGTTGGTCCACCTCAAACGATTTAGTGTCTTCTCTTATAAAGCGTCGCAAAGCTTACGTTTTTGATGAGAGATGGGGAATAAACTGGCCAACAAAGTTGATTAATCCTAAAAAACTCCGCACTTCTTCCTGCGTTTCAGGTAGTGTAAAGTTTTGTATTGCCAGGATTTTATCTTCAGTAGGACTTATGCCCATCCCATTGATCTTAAAGCGCAATATTTCATGCTCCGGACAGTTGAGTACGTATTTGTCGTTGTTGAGTAATGCATTATTTTCCTTGTAGGAACTTTCACTGATCGGGAAATCGGGATTAATGTGATATTGGAGAAAATTTCGTGAAAGTTAGAGGATCAGTTTGTTTCTGCTTTTTTTTTATTTTGTCCGGTTACATAGTTCATTCTGAGTTCATTCGTTGAGTTCATTTAGCTAAAGTCTGAAATATCCCTGCGAACAAAGTCACTCAATTTTAGCATGCCACCTCTTTTACTCCTTCATGAAAAAAATGTTCGTACTCCCTCTTCAGGGTGTTAGCGTTTGAAGCGTTCGTTTTTTCTAGTGGTTCATTCCCGCTGCTTCTTCCGCTAAGCTTCTTGTTGTTTCAAGTCCTATTTCACCTATGCCAGCAAAAAGTCTAAGGATGTTTTCAAATCGCCGGAATTCTATTTTACCTCCTCTACCGCTCCAGCTACATTTGACTAAAAATAGCCGATTGAAAATGAGGTAAAGAGCCTCATGCATACGTTGTTTCCCTACAGCAACTGTGATTTTTGCCTCCAATTTAGTTTTCAATCGATTAAATTCTTCCGTTAATGCTAATTTATCGTTTAACTCATGCAATTGCTGCTGAGATGAAATTAGGGGAATAATTTCATCATTGCTCGTCGTTGGCATCACAAGAGTTTGGCGTTGGTTAGGGATTCTCAAATTTTCATACCGTTGATTCTTCAAATCGGACACAGTTTTTGTTAATTTATAAACTTGTTTACATATTTCTATTCCTATAGCTGTACAGGGACATTCGCTTCCACTACCAACAGCGCAGCGGCATCCGACCGTAGAGTCTTTCTTCGATTCCATCCTTTAGCTAAAATAACAGTAACGTCAGTTAAATCGTTTGTTTCTTAACTTTCTACGCGTTAAAAATTTGCTGTATTTTAATTACTTACAGAATATGTCAAGAAGAGCGATTCACTGCCGGCAGCAACACAGTGGCATCCGATCGAAGAATCTTCCCGGGAAACCAACGAATACCTAAAATAACGCTAAAGTAAGTTCAATCGTTTATTTCTTAACCTTCTGCACTTTAAACAATTTTTTACACATTACTTTTTATATTATTTACAGGTTACAGCAAAAAAAATCGACAAACAGAAAATCAAACTCGCCAACAGCACAGCCAACGAATAAAATGTTAACAACATATGCTTATGACATTTCATTTTGACAGATGACAAGGGATGGGTCGATTTTCGAATCTGATATGTCGATTTTCGAATGTAACGGTATGCGAGATAAAAAAAAACATACGTGAGTGCCGTCTCTCACATCTTGTTCATTTCGCCTTAATCTGGTTCTCCCAATAAGGCCAGAATAAGGCGAAAATAAGGCCAAAATTTTGTATGGGATTCTCTCTCATATTGTCCGCAGGGAAGGACCCCCCTCTCACGGTCACTCATCTGCGTGTCAATTTTTCGTAGAGGGTGGTTCGGAGGCTATGCAATGTGGCCAGAATTTTTTTTTTATAATTACAAATACATTGGGGTTTTCGCGTAGTGAAAAGTGATTTATTCATCGAGGAACCAAGTTCCATACCCTGTTTGTGAAAGCGTAAAATTTTCCTCATATTTGGCCCATCTTTGCCCCATAACTCAGGCGGTACTAGATGTACCGGCGGTGTAGATGGCACTTGTGCCTACATTTCATCCATGCACCACTAATCGCTACCATGTCTGTGGCCGGGGCTATTCGCGAAAGCAACTGTTGCACTTTTTCGAGCATTTGGTGCAATTTTACTCATTTTTGGCCCAACTTTGCTCCATAACTCGGGCGGTATCCAACAGATGGCCAATCTTTGGTGGTTTGGTTTGGTGGTCGACAGATGGCACCAATGGCTACATTTTCTTCTTGAACGACCATGCCCTCAGGTGTCTGTGCCTCGATACATAATTAAAAAAACACGCAACCGTCACAATTACGATTGAGAACCACTCTGACCGTGAGAGGGGGGGTCCTTATTTCAGACTTTAGCCAAAAAATATTGTGAAATAAAAAAAAATATTTTAAGTGTAAATTTTTGTGTATCCCCATGACAAACCCGTATTCCGTTTACGGTATGCGCTTCTTTGCAGGTTTTGCAAGCGAAGTCTATCCTTAGCATGAAAGATCTTCTGCTTGAGGATTTTATCAAACGCTGCGCTCTCGCGGATATCAAAACCTGCAACTCGTCGCAACAACGTTTGAAAATTCGCATCCTTTTTTATGGGTACTTTCAGTCCGTTTTTGCCCCCACCAAGCCAACTACACTGGATCAAAAACTCGTCCAACAAAACAATATGAACAGCATCACTTAAGCGTTTTGCTGCATCACGCGGAGGTACCGAACCACTTAAGCGTGCCACCATGCTTTCCATATTGCATTCGTTGGCGAGAAATTGCTCCATTTCGTCCAGTTCCTCCTTCGACTTGACTGGAGCAAAAGATGAAGTGGGCTCGATGTCGCTGGTGGGGACAACTCTGACTGCCGTACCCTGCACGTTCCGTTGTACCAAGACACGAGTCATCGAGTGTACACGTGTGCGTTCATCTCCTCCATTGCACCTACCAAATGTTTTATGTCCTGTTTCATTTCGCAGATTTCTGCGGCGCAACTGGTAGGATGAACCACGGAAGCATAAAACGTTGGAGGTAACGCTGGCTGCGTTGGTGACGACGCGACATGGCCACCAAAGCTGCCAAACGGAGGCGACACAACACTGGATGCTGCTGGAACGATCATCGTCGGCTGCGTTGGTGTCGAGGTGACGTGGCCACCAAAGCTGCCAAACGATGAGCATGTAACACCACGCTGTTGTGATGATGGAACGACGAGGCCACCAGAACAGCCAAACGCAGACGAGGCAACGCTCGTCGCTCGCTGTTGTGGTGACGGGACGACAAGGTCCCGAAAATACACCAGTGGCGGTGGAAGACGCGAAGCCGAAAGGTTGGATGCGAAAAGCGTTGCACCGCTTGACGCGGAAAATGTAGCTCCACTGGACGCGGAAAGTGTAGCTCCGCTGGACGCGGAAAACGGGTTCTGGCTGAAAGCTGACAACGTTGTCCCACTTTCGTCAATAATGTCCTGTATTGTCAAATGCTGGACATTATAATTGAATCCTTGCGTAAAAACCGGCGGTGATCCTTCCATTACGTATGTTGCGTACTTGATGTTTATACGTTGAATAAACGATATTAATATCATTCCGCGTGGGTGATAACGTTATCACGTATACGTTCAAAGATTTTTTTTCATAGCCCCTCTCCCTACTCAAGTAGTAGAAAGAAACGATGATCCGGCATATATGAATGTAGTGGTGTAATGGTCTTGCGAAATTTTATTAATTAATTAATTAGTATTGGAATAGACGAGGCGCGACTCGCGAGTCTATGCGAGCGTACACACACAACGCCCACGTCCACAAGTAACTTCGTAGAAAACCGAAACAAACCCTCTATGCTTACTGCACGCTTAAGCAAAACAACGCTTTACCGATTGCTACCCCGAATGCAGCGTACGTGGTATTCTGATGCGGATCGCAGGTATAATTTCCAAATCCTTTTTCACTTCGCGAAGATCACAGGTATAATTCCCGAATCCTCTTTCTCCTCGTGATTTGTGGACGCGTCCAGGGCACGACCCAATTTTTTTGAAATTTTGTATGACTTCGGCTTTTTTGGACGTGTCATGAGCCGTAATGTGTACGCGACCTATGACGTCATGGTGCACGTTCGCTTCGAATTCATCGGCGCATGCGATTGGCTCGCTTCGGATTAATCGGCCCACGATTCGGATTCAACGACGCGCGGTCGGGTCGCTTCGGTAAAATCGATCGACTAACTTCGCCTAGTCGTTTAGCTGGTCGTCCGGTTAGTCGATCTTTTTATGAGCTCTGTGAGTATCTTTCTGCCAGATGGGCGGATGGGCTTTACGTCAAAAAGAATTTTAGCTCGATGAGCTGAAATCGCCAACCGCAAATATTTTGACATTCGGTTGAAAACTCACTGACAGATGATAAAGAAGAAGAAAAAATAAAACCAAACTCGACGCAAAGGAAGCGCGGTAATGTACCGTATTTTAGCGTGTATAACGACCCCCTTGTTGGTCAAAAAATTGACCAAAGTCAATTAGAGGGATCGTTATACACAGGTAGTAATTTTTCCGTTCGAGCTTAATGCATTAACGGTCGTTTTAAAATTGGACGTTTCGAGAGTTTGTTTTGACAACTGACTGATTTGTTTACAGCTTATTGATAGAGTTGAAATTTGACATTCGTCATCAAAATCGCGCAATTTGAGCAGCCTGGCTCCACTAAAAAGAATTTCGTATCCCACTAGTTTCAAATTGAAAGTGATTGAGTACGCAAAACAAATGGAAATCATGCTGCAGAGAAGCATTTTGGACCACCGTCAAGCAGATCTACGATCATAGAGTGGAGGAAACTAGAAGAAAAACTTCGTGCGATGCCTCGAGAGAAAAGAGCTGACCGTGGTAAGCCTGCCAATTGGCCGAATCTGAAGAACAGACTGTATTTTTATCCAATTGCACAGAGACAGTGTGGTGCATGGGTATCTACAAAGATGATAGTGGAAAAAGCAAGGAGTGTTGCCAAGGAAATGCAAGAGGAGAAAAAACAGTGGTTTGGAATCTGAGGAAACAATCAATTTCACTGGTTCTTCAAATTGGTGTTTCAAATTTATGAAGCGGAATCATTTTAGCATGAGGTCTAAAACAAAACTTGCCCAAAAAGTGCCAAAAGAATACGAAGCTAAACTGATGGCCTTTCATACGCATGTGATAGAAACACGAAAAAAACAAAATTTTGATCTCAATCAAATTGGCAACATGGACGAAGTTCCACTCACATTTGATGTCCCCTCAAATAGAACTGTAAATCTGAAAGGAGCTAAAACTGTGGCAATGAAGACATCCGGCCACGAGAAAGTCTTTTTCACCTGTGTGCTTAGCTGTAGTGCGGATGGCATTAAGTTGCCTCTAATGCTTATTTTTAAAAGGAAGACGATGCCCCCAAAGAAAAGTTGCCTCGCGGAATTTTTGTACATGTACAAGAAAAAGGATGGATGGATAAGACTGGGATGAATCTGTGGTTTAAAAATGTTTGGTACAAGAGACCTGGAGCTCCTATGAAAAAACCTGCAATGCTTGTACTGGATGCATTTCGGGGTCATCTGACAGCAGAAGTATAACAAATTGCTGCTCAAAGCAAAACGTTTCTGGAAGCCATTCCTGGAGGTCTAACCAGTCAGCTGCAATCACTGGACGTCAGCCTCAACAAACCGATTAAGGGTTTGATAAGAGAAGAATGGAGTAAGTGGATACAAGGGGCTGATTCGAATCTGACTCCTTCAGGAAGAATAAAATAAACCACCATTGCAGAGATATGCCAATGGGTCCTTACTGCATGGAGAGGTGTCAGCGAAGAGATTGTCGTCAAATCCTTTCAAAAGTGTGGAATCAGTAACAATCTTGATGGCACTGATGATGAGGCAATTTATGATGATAGTGATGGCGGGGATGATGTCGATGAAAGTGTATTTGAAAACACAAGTGTAACGAATGCGTAATTATTAGGTGTATTAGTAATAGAATGGTAATTGTAATTGTAAGGGTATAGAATAAGTAGGCATAAGAGAATTAATAAATTAATCGTTAAGTAGCACTAGAAGTGACAACACGCATTCAGCAACTCATTTGACAAACTGTAGACAGGATCAGGACGATTCTCACATTAAGGGTTTGTTGATAAACTTCATACACACCAACTGGCCAGAGCTGTTGCGCTTACCGTTCCTCGAGGAATTCATTACGCCCATCGTAAAGGCAACGAAGAAGAATGGCGAAGAGCTGTCCTTCTTCTCGCTGCACGAGTTTGAAGAATGGAAAGCGGAAACGAATAATTCGCACACATAATCCGTACTTGTGCTAATAGTACGCACAGCGGATGGCGTAAATATAATAGATACTGGTGCTAGAGTGACGATGTAGAAGTGAACACGTTTACGGTGACAGAGAGTGAATCTAAGAAGGTAACATGTGCGATGATTTATTCGGAAGGAGAATTTGCTGAAAATCAGTAATTATTGAAACTGATTAAAAGATACAGGACGTGTTTTGCGTTAAGCATGAGTGAAGTCGGTGAGGCGAAAAATATTACTATGAGGATCCAACTGACGGACAACGCGCCTGTATATGTAAAGGCGAGGAAGATTGAGTATGCGCGTGAAAAGGTTTTAGCTGAGTTAGTGAGCGAGCTACGCGATACACCAGTGAGTACAAAATGGAAAATTATTATGAAGTGTAACGTTCAACGCTAACGTTAACGTTACACGCTAAACGTTACACGCTAAAATACGGTACTTTTATAATCAATGACATTGTTAGCGCTGCCAGCACCTAAGGAGAAATGAAGTTGACAGCTGTCAAGAAATGAACCAGCAGACTATAAACAAAGATTTAGCTAGGGCCGCGGCTGAAAAAGACACACAGCGTTCAGTAGCACAGAGAGCGTCAAAGGTGAAAGACGGTCACTATTTTGAGTTTTTCGTTTATCTTTGTGTAAATAAGCCATAATAATAAACGGCATCATTAAAAACTTCAAAATCGGCCTACCCTTTGTTACGTCAGTAACAAACTCTCAAAAAATATTACGTAGAGTGCTCTCCAAATAGTGTGGTGACCCACAATACGCTTTCCAAGCCAGCGATAAAAGCAAACCACTTTGCGCTAAGGACACGCCATAATTTTGTGCTAGCATTAAAGATACGGTGCGACGTATAGAAAGAGCGAATGTGCGAAGGCGGTGTGGTTCGATTTTAGGAAAAGTGGACGGAAAGATCGCAAGTGGTTAGTGAACAAAAGACTAAGGTATAAATGTCGAAAAACAAAATGGACGATCAGCCAACTGAAGGCGCTCATGACGCCGAAGATATGGGTGTTAGTGAGGTGACGCCGAAACATAATGGCGCGAACAAAAAACTTTCGAAGAAAAAACTTTCGTTCCGGTGTGAAAGTGACTGTAGTGAGGGTTCAAATCAACGCGAAACGCGCAGCATGCGCAAACAAAAAGCGCAAGTTGAAAAAGTAGCGAAGGTGGAACCTGTACAAAGTTCTTCGGAAAGCAGCGAAAATTCTTCCAGTGAAGAAGATGTAGAAGAACAACTGACTAGAGAACAACGACGTGCTCGGCGAGGGATTTCTCAGAAATTGCCCGTGTTCGATGGAAAGCTCGAAGATTGGCCTAGGTTTTACGGTGCATTTATTGCATCGAACAAAGCATGCGGTTACACTACTAATGAAAACCTCGTGCGATTACAGGAATGCCTAAAGGGACCGGCTTTGGAGCTTGTACGCGGAAAGTTGATCCGAGCAGAATCCGTACCACGCGTTATCGAGAAGTTGCGCCAAGTTTATGGAAGACCAGAACTTATCCTGAACAATCTTCTGTTGAAAGTGCGTGAAATGAAGGCACCAAAATCCACCGAAATGACGAGTTTCCTGCCGTTTTCAAACGCAGTAGAGGAACTGTGCGAACATCTTGAGTCAGCTCGGTTGAAATATCATCTTCATAACCCGTTACTGATACAGGAGCTGGTAGACAAGCTTCCTGATAATGATAAGCGGGCGTGGGCGCGGTTCAAAAGGAGTTGTCATTCGGTGTCATTGCGAACCCTGACCGATTTCTTGAATGATGTGGTTTCCGAAGTTCTGGAGAGCACTATAGAGATCACAGAGTATATGCCAGAACATTCGAAGCCGAAAGAACATCGTAAAAGGGCACCAATTCTGCATCATCAGACCACACTACAAGAGAAGAAGCCATGTGTAGCGTGCAAAGGAACGGACCATCGTTTACGGAACTGCTCGGCGTTCAAGGAGCAAACGTTAGAAAAGAGACGAAAGATCGTGGCTGAGAATAGACTATGTGAGGTATGTCTTAACGGCCATGGTGGAAGATGCAATCTGCAACGAAGATGCAACGTAGGTGATTGCAATCGAATGCACCATCCACTTCTTCACGATCAGGTGAGCTTATTAACAGTCGACGGTATAAGTGCACACGTCGAGACGAATGAAAGTATACTGTTTCGGGTAGTACCTGTTAATATATCACATAATGGCAATAAACTAACCGTACTTGCCTTTTTGGATGAAGGTGCATCCATATCTTTAGTCGAACGACAATTGGTGAAGCGTCTCGGAGCTGGCGGCGTTCCTGAGAGGCTCATTATGAGATGGACGGCTGGCATCGAACGAGTGGAAGAAGAATCTCAGAAACTGGATTTGACAATATCGTCGGTACACTCTGCAGAATGGCAACTACTAAAGGACGTACACACGGTAGAAAAACTACATTTACCACAGCAACGACTAGAACCAACTGAGCTAAAAGAGCGTTATGGCCATCTCCAAACCATCCCTGTCGAATCGTACAAAGGCAAACCGGAGATTATGATTGGGCTTAATAACATCGACGTATTTACACCACTTGAAGTCGTTTCAGGAAAAAGGGGTGAGCCCATTGCAGTCAAGACGAAATTGGGTTGGTCTGTCTATGGATACACGAAGCCCGGCTTTATTAGTACCAATGTAGGGCATCATCAGCGAGTGACCAACGAGGATTTGAACAATCTGCTGAAAGAGCAATATAAGCTGGAAGAATCTGTTATCTCACCCCCAAGACATTCTGCAGAAGACGCTAGAGCTATGACCATTTTAGACCAAACGACGAAACGAGTTGGATAAAGATTCGAAACTGGGCTTTTGTGGAAAAATGACAAACGTGATTTTCCGGAAAGTTACTCAATGGCAGTAAAAAGATTCAAGCAGCTGGAATCAAAACTCACAAAACAGCCCGAGCTTCGTTCGAATCTGTGCCAACAAATAGAAGAATATCAACACAAAGGTTATGCGCATCCCATTACCACCGAGGAATTATTGAATACGCCTCCATCTAACATCTGGTATCTGCCAATAAACGTAGTGGTACATCCGAAAAAGCCGAACAAAGTACGAGTAGTTTGGGATGCTGCTGCTACTGCGCATGGTGTTTCATTGAATAGTGAACTTCTTTCAGGTCCTGATCTTCTGGTTCCTCTAATGCAAGTTATCGTCGGGTTTAGAGAGAAGAGGATTGCATTTGGTGGAGATTTGAGAGAAATATTCCACCAGATAAAGATAATAAAAGAAGATAAACAAGCACAGCGGTTCGTGTTCAGAAAAACTAAAGAGGAACAGTTCAAAACATACGTGATGGACGTTGCAACGTTTGGAGCGACTTGTTCACCTTGTTCCGCACAGTATGTGAAGAACAAAAACGCCGAAGAGTTTAAAGATCAGTTCCCGGAAGCTGTTCAGGCCATACAGAGGAAACATTACGTGGATGATTACTTCGACAGTGTTGATACCATCGAGGAAGCGATCAAGATGGCAAAAACAGTAGCTATGATACACCAAAATGGAGGATTCACAATACATAACTGGGTTTCAAATTCCAAAGAAGTGTTAGAAAATCTTGGAGAAACTTTACCATCGGCTCCTGTACACTTCAACCTGGATAAAGAGACGTCTAATGAAAGAGTCCTAGGCGTGATTTGGGACCCTAAAGATGATATGCTCTCCTTTGCTACCACGATGCGCAACGAAATGAAACCATATCTGGAGAGTCTTTTAGCTCCGACTAAACGTATCGTTACAAGCTGCGTGATGGGATTATATGATCCACTTGGATTAATCACGCCATTTACTACACATGGAAAGATTCTAATACAACATCTGTGGCGATCAAAGTGCGGATGGGATGAGGAGATAAATGACGCTGCTATAACACTGTGGCGCAGATGGATAGAGCTATTGGTGAAAATTAAAAGCATTAAGATTCCGCGATGCTATCTTGGTACGACACACTCCAACGCGACGAAATCAATAGAGCTACACATTTTTACAGATACCAGCGAGCATGCCTACGGATGTGTTGCTTACCTTAGAATCATCACTGATAACGAAGTGCGGTGTAAATTAGCCATGTCTCGCAGCAAAGTGGCACCGTTAAAAAGACAAACAATGCCTCGGTTGGAATTGATGGCTGCCGTATTAGGAGCTCGTATCTCTCGCATCATAGTTGAAACACATTCGTTAAAGATATCCAAGTGTACATTCTGGACCGATTCTAAAACAGTCCTTAGCTGGATCAACTCGGAACAACACAAGTTTGTGCAATTTGTGGCTTTCCGCATCGGAGAAATATGGGAGTTGACGAGCAAAACTGATTGGAGATGGATACCCACAAAAATGAACATCGCTGATGTCATGACGAAATGGTCAAAAGGTCCTCCACTAGAAGTGGACGGAGAGTGGTTTAATGGTCCAGAATTTCTTCACGAAGCAGAAGAACATTGGCCAGAAAAGGATGGAGATATAGAGAGCACCGAGGAAGACGCACGGAAAATAGTACTGAATCACTCAGTAATTTCAACACCACAGCTTCCAACGTGGCAAAAATTGATCCGGATAATAGCGTACGTCGGTCGCTTCATCGATAATTGCATCCGAAAGAGAAATAACGAACCGATTCTTACAATTGAAGCACCCGAAAGGCTTTCGAAGATACTAAAAAGGCATGTTTCGGCTCAGAGAATACCATTGCAACGAGAAGAACTAAAGAAGGCAGAGATAACATTGATACGACAATGTCAATGGGAAAGTTTCCCAGAGGAGATGAACATCCTGCGCACTAACCTTCAAAGTACAGATGCGTCAACAGCTAGAAAGATAAAGAAAAAGAGCGCGGTGTACAAATGTTCCCCAGTTTTGGACGAGGATGGAGTAATGCGAATGGAGTCCAGATTGACCAACAACTCTGATCTTCCATTTGATCAACGTTATCCAACGATACTGCCCAGACATCACGAGATTACAAAGAGGATCGTTCAACATTATCACAAGTCTTATGGACATGCTAACAATGAGACGATTCTAAATGAGATGCGGCAGCGATTCCACATTCCAAAACTTCGGGCAGCTATAAAAGAGGCATGTCGTCAATGTACTTGGTGCAGAGTGTATAAGTGCAAACCCCTTGCACCGAGAATGGCACCATTACCTGTAGAGAGGACTACACCGAGACTGCGGCCCTTCAGTGCAGTAGGGGTTGATTACCTAGGACCTTTAGAGGTCACCGTAGGTCGACGTAAGGAAAAACGTTGGGTTGCAGTCTTCACTTGCCTAACCGTGAGGGCGGTGCATCTGGAGGTCGTCTACAGTTTGACAACTCAGTCGTGCTTGATGGCACTTATGCGATTCGAGAGCAGATTCGGAAAGGCGGATGATATCTATTCAGATAACGGAACGTGTTTTAAAGGCGCCAGCAATGAACTTCAACGGATAGAAAGGGTCTTTTACGAATGCGCAGGGAAAGTCACATCAGCTACTACGTCGTGGCATTTCACCCCGCCAGGAACTCCCCACATGGGCGGCGTGTGGGAGAGAATGGTTAGGTCAGTGAAGGAGGCTATGTTAGTGTTGAATGACAATAGGCCATTAACGGACGAAACTCTTTTAACGGTTCTTGCGGAAGCGTGTGATATGATAAACTCTCGACCTTTTACTTATTTGTCAGAAAGCTCCACAGAACCAACAGCGTTAACCCCTAATCAGTTTCTAAGAGCACCTGGATCATGTTCTGCAATCTGCAATCCATATAGTTTAGCAGAGGGACTAAGAAACCAATTCAAACGTTCGCAGTTTTTAGTAGATAGAATGTGGGAAAGGTGGGCAAAGGAATATCTTTCGACCATAAATCAAAGAAATAAGTGGTTCGAGGATCAGAGAGAGCTGAACGTAGGCGATTTGGTGTTTATCGCTGAAGGGAAACGAAACGAATGGTTAAGAGCTAGAGTTGTCCAAACAATCAAAGGGAAAGATAATCGAGTGAGGCAAGTGGATGTGAGGTTAGCTAATGGGAAAATCCTAAGACGAGCGGTCATTCATTTAGCAGCTTTGGAAATTCTGTAAAGTCTATCGCAGGCAATCGAGAGACGTTACGGGTGGGGGTGTTAGCGCTGCCAGCACCCAAGGCCATTTAAAAAGACCAGGTGGTGGAATGTAGAGCATTTTGACATTCAAGAAGACGTAAAACAAGAAGACATTGTTTGACAAGGGTGGGGGCGTTTGACAGCATACCAAATACCTAAGCAAAGATACACTGACTGTTTAAATTGCAACGCTATTTTCATTTAAGGTAAAAATGTTGAAGGGATAAGGTGGCTGGAGGGTACGTTTGATACGGTTGATCTTGTTAAAATTATTCTTGAAAGCTCCAAACATGTAAACCTATAAATGTCATATACGGCATAAAGAGGGAAACGCATATCACATCTTCAGGTATAGCGTAACACCCGATCTGGAAAAGAAGCTTTCTACTGCACCCCCTGTGCATGCATCAATTAAAGTAAAATAAGGTTAAATCCCATCCGAACCGTAGCAAGGACTGATTATCCGACTACGTGGTAAAAATAAGTATAATAAGTCAGAAATGGCTGGCTGGCCTTACAGGACGTTAAGGCAAAAAGAGAGAGAGAGAGAAGTTAAAATCCATGTTTAAATATTTGCATGCTTCAAACAAATTTTACATCGATAAAATAATAACAATTTCGTACCAATGATTTGAGTAATATGTATATTTTACCATCATTATTTTATTATGCATTATGTCACACTGACTATACACATAAAACCAGTGTTGTAAACCTAAGACCCCCACCCGCTTATGTCAAAATATCTGAAGAAGAATTTTGGCAAAACTCGCTAATATTCGACCTGGTCTCCTAAAGGGACCTTGGCCAGCACCTAAGGAGAAATGAAGTTGACAGCTGTCAAGAAATGAACCAGCAGACTATAAACAAAGATTTAGCTAGGGCCGCGGCTGAAAAAGACACACAGCGTTCAGTAGCACAGAGAGCGTCAAAGGTGAAAGACGGTCACTATTTTGAGTTTTTCGTTTATCTTTGTGTAAATAAGCCATAATAATAAACGGCATCATTAAAAACTTCAAAATCGGCCTACCCTTTGTTACGTCAGTAACAGACATATTTTTGAGGAAAATTATCATTACTTCCATTGTTTTAGCTATGGAAGAACACAATCCTCAACGTGCTTACGTGTGACAGGTAAGGGAATTCAATTCAACGGTGTGGTAAATGTGAACATGCTGAATGCTAGAGTGATTATGGTTCTGCGAAAGTGATCGCTGTTTCAACATGTTCAGCGCCGCTTCACCCGATTTCGGGTGATGCCAATGGCTACCTTCTGGCCATATTAACAGTTAGCGTAGGCCATTGCCAAAGATTACCTGCCTTTTTGTATAGCGGGAGTGATGCGGCCTGGTAATGGAAATCGGGTGATGCGGCGTTGAACGTGTTAAGGAATGGCCATATCGTTTACAGTCCTTGTTTAGAACGATTGTTTTATTATTTTAGGACATGATTGTCATCCTTCGTTTGGTTGCAGCTGTAGAAAAATATATTTACTTTTTTTACTAATATTTACTTTTACTGGAGTTTTTCTGAAAATCTTCCGCCATATGAGTTCTAATGGACATTAAACGATCAGCTGTCCTTGAGGAAGAAGACTGTAAACTAAGCAGCTGGTCATTTCTCCTCCAGTCGCCTGGGACCAAGTTCCCATGTACCACCCTGTCAAATGAAGACGGTGGAGAATATACACTGCAGGACGCCGACCTTCTCAAAAAATTGTGCAAATACACATTTGTTAACACAATGTGTTTTGCAACATCCCGTGCAAGGTGTATTGGGCCTGTAGTTTATGCGAGTTTTCGGATAAACCTTCCCGAGACAGGCGCAGTTCACGCCGACTCGAGCACTAATATCTGAAGCCTCCACACCGGGGTACTTTGAGACATACTGATTTTATTGGTTAAAATTAACGTTCTTAAATACTAAATTTGAGCTTACTTAACAATAATGTTTAACATACGCGCACCACCTGGCTGGTTACTGGTTTATTTTATCGTTGCACTGCACCCAAATTGCCGACGTTGCAAAGCCGTGGCAAAGGTTCGTGGTGCGTGCGATCAACGATGCACCAGCATTTTGGGCTGCGATTGATCGTAGCACCCAAATTGTTGACGCCGCGAAAACCGCGGCACCGGCTTGGGGCGCGAAACTCGATCAACCACTGCACCCAGACTCCCGATGCAGCTCTTATGTCTCGCACGCGGCGTGCGCTTCTAACGGAGTGACCCTGTCGTCGACAGAGTACTTGAAATCCCTTTAGTACTTGAAATCGATTCGTTAATATACTTAGCGCATTCGCTACGGCAGTGGTTCCCAACCTATGGTCAGCGGACCACTTGTGGTCCCCGGCTTAAGTAGAAGTGTTCCGTGGAAAAAATTTTCGGTCGATGGACCGATTATTTTAACACTTTTTGTTCACCATTTCTAGCGTTTTTACGTGAGGAAATCATTGTACGCTTCTCGATGTGGCAGATTGTGGATAATTACAATTTTTGCTAATGTTTTATTTAAAAAATCGCCTTAACATGGGGTAAACATACATTACGAGTCCGTTCATAGACGGCACATGTGGGCCGCGATATACTTATGTCCAACAAAAAGTGGTCCACGGTACTAAAAAGGTTGCGGAACATTGCTCTACGGGCATGCGAGCTCGCGAATGCGTATAGTTGAAAATGCGTTGGTAACTACCGGGTGAATGAATACCGCCAAAAAGGGCGAATTAAATACTCTCGGAATATGAATGTCTTATCTCCCAAAATAAAATAAGGCATAAGCAATGTATATGGAATTCGTAACGGCTGTGGCTCGGGAATACGTAACATCTTATTCTCCAGCTTATGATGTAGTCTGCTGTTCCGAAATATTCCCCCGTCGGAAATACCACCTTTGCCAACCACATCCGCAAAAATAAAGTTATATTCCGCATCCACCACAACCAGCAGAACGATACTGAAGAATTTTTTGTAATTGAAATACTCGAATCCACTGTGCCCGGGACTGGAGACGCCGACATGCTTTCCATCCATCGCTCCAATCACATGGGGAAAGTTCCAACGATCCTCAAACTTTTTTGAAACTTCCAACCATTGCACTTCAAGGGAAGGTAGCTGAAGATGAAAGAACTTCAATAGATTAGAATGCATGAACATATTTTACAAAGTTTTGTTAAATAAATGATAGATAGTTTTATCATCCGTAATCGTTTCCATCAAGTAATCCTTTCTTTCTTCTTTTCAGTTGGATGAGGAAGATGAGGGCCTCGCTCAGTACTTAACCGTTTCTTCCGATTATTCGAATACCCAATCCAATGCTCCCCCCATACCCATAACCCCACCAACCACTTCCGTTCCTTTTTCGGATCATGAAACGATTCGTCCTACACTGCAGATCCTTATTCGGTTGACATTCCCGAACATTCCTATGTGCAACCAGTTCGATCCTCCTCTTCTCTCGTCCCGATCCCTCCCACGTTCGATCTTCATTTCGTCCCGGTTCTTCCAATCCACGACCATCTCCTTCTGATAAATACTAAAATCCTGCAGGATAAATACTTAAATGATATCATGGCAGAACATAGATTTAATCGCATTGCGTTTAGTGCGATGTTCACCAACCTGCAGGATTTGTGAGTACCTTATGCTTTTTAATGTTGTAAATGTAGATGATAAAAAAGCGAATTAATATTGTGAACCTTAAATTTTTAAGCTGCGTGGCCACGACAGTTGAGGATTCCCTCAGAACTCAAAACCTCAGGAACTCATGAGTGATTTTGAGGGATTTGCGTTTTGAGGAAAACCTGGCCGATCAACAAAAACCTCAAAAACTTTTTGAGACTTTTTTTGAGGAATCGTTTTGACAGTTCCGATGCCTCAGCCGTTCAGAATGTAAACAAAACATATTTTTGTTTGCGGTTTTTTTCAATGAAAGTACACTTTTCTTGTGCCATTGTTAATGCAAATACCTACTGGAAAACTAAAATTAGCATTAATTATAATTGAACACCGTATTTGTGTGTTTATTTTTTTGTTTTTTGCGACGGTAAATTGTTCATTTGTTGCACAGTGTGTGACACAATTTATGTATACGTTTTAATTTAAAAACTAAACTTTTTATGCGAAAGACTACCCTTGAATCTCGTTCTTTTGATTGATAAAATGTTTAAATACTTTCTTTTCCATAAAACAATTTTTTATTGAGCATATTTTCCATTAAATTGATCAAAAAACACCTTCAAACAAAGATTACAATTACATGAAATACGTAGCATTTGTCAAACACTGTTTGTTGTCGCTGACGAAAAGAGAGGCAGCATGAGTGATTGTTTGTGTGACAGAATTTGAGGAAAACCTCAAACGGCCACGGCAATACTGGTTTTGAGACGCTTTTTGAGGGATTTGAGTGACTGAGGAAGTTTGAGGGAAAGTCTCAACTGTCGTGGCCCCGCAGCTTTAGGGTTCCCAGCCCCATGCTAACAGTAAGCACTGTTGTAAAATAAGTGAGCCTGCTGAGAAAACACGAATGGTGTTATGCAAAGGTAAGTTGAAATAGAATTTAATGTATTTGTATTTATTATGTATTGGATATGATCGACGCTATTACCGTTTTTGTGCGTAGCCTTGCGGGTTGACCTACTTTCTCACGCTTTAACGCTTCAGTCAGAACGTGGACAATTTAACAATTTGGGCTTCGGTTCTTCAAACCAAAACACTCAACCTTTTTCTTCTTCTTTATCTTCTACACTATCCAACCAACCCACTTCCTTTACTCCTATCAATTTCCATACCCCTCAAAATCCCTCGCAAACGACACATAAGCGTCGCAGAAGGTATGAAAACGAGGCAATCGAAATGAGCGAGACTCTCAAGCGGCTAGCTGAGGCTACCATGGTCAATGCTAACTCCATGGAAAACACTTTTTCTCGCTGGGTGGGTGAATTCCTCAATCGATTCACCCCGAGCAAAAGACTATGGTGAAGTCTCTGATAGAGCGCTGTATGTTGGAAAGCGAAGAATTAGTTGTGGCCATGCGAGCCAACCAGCCGCACCAGATTCACCAGGAATAGCGTTAGCCAAAACGCACTCGCATATGGTTTTGAAGGAAAAACAACCCATTGATATTTCTGGGGCCTTGATTCGTCATATCATCATTGGAAAACGGACTTCTGTTCGGGCTCCGTAACGTGTGTTCTGTCGTCTTTCGGGGCCTCTCCAAGAAAATGTTAGGTACAATCGCTGCTTCGAGGCCCCCTATCAGCTCGAGGCCACCCGCAGCCGCTTACTTTGCGTACCGCTTGATCCGCCCCTGCGTGGTGTGCAGGGCTTGGAGAACGCTCGGCATCATAAAGCGTATTGCTCGTGATTTTTCGGATCCGTTGTGTCTGAAGGCACTGTACTGCTCGCAGGTTAGGTCGTTGCTGGAGTATTGCTCTGTAGTATGGGCCCCGACTGCCCGGATTAATATTGAGCGCATTGAACGGGTGCAGAGATCCTTTACCAGGTTTGCTGCCCTGCCCAATTTTGAGTCCAGGTGTCGGCTGCTCGTTATCGACTCCCTCGTCCACGGTATTTTGTTGTATAACTGCATTTTCACATTTAGAAATGTTCCCAGATTTTATTAAAAACCACGAATTGCGATGATCATTTTTTAAACAAAATCCTTTGCGTACATGAAGTGTAACTAAATTAACGCTCTGATTGATTATTGGATATACATTATTTTGATAAATTTTATCTGTTTGATTGTGATAAGTTTCCTTTTCAGAAATTCTATTAATAGCTTGTTCCAAACTTTTCGAACCACTTCGCAGCAAGCGTTTTATATGCTGCAATTTATTCTCAAATGGATAGGAAGAAAATGTATTAAGATGACCGAATTGCTCTACTTATTCGTGAATATGTACTATATTATGTACATTACTAGATATATACTCTAGGCCATATATAGGGTGTACAATAAGTTCCAATATACTTTCAAAATGTGATTTAAAAATAAAAAAAAAAGAAGATAGACTTCTTCAAGTCAATTCCTATGGAAGCTATGTTTATTGAGCACGTTTAGGGAATATTAGTCGGGAGCACTCCCCCTTTTGTTTTTTATGACGAGCTTAAGACGTTTCTCGAAAAAGTCGCACTTGGCACGCACCTAGTTCATCGGTATTTCGTCCCAGATCTTGGGCAATGAGCTTCTGAAATTGGTCCATAGTGTTCACTTAATGTTCGATCTGCTTGGCCAGCATGTGTTACCAAACAAAAAAGACAAAAAAGTTAATATCTGGGAAGCTGGGAGGCCACAAAAACTTATCGAGAAAATCTGTCAAAATCTCTCGACACCACGTTTGGACGATATTCGTCGTTTGGGCCGGTGTACCGTCCAGTTTAAAGACGTAATGATCCTTCCCGTAGAGTTCCTGAATTGCCAGGGCCACATCCTTCTCCAGAACTTCGATCTTACAATACGCTGGGTTGATTTTCACCTTTTTATCGATTTCACCTGGATATACCCCTCAAAATCATCACTGACGCGTCGTATTGGAATCGCGGGATGCTTATTAGGGATGTGGAGATGTTGGACAACGTTGGCACAATCGATCATTTAGGACCTTGTGTGGCTGTTACCAGCCAAGAATTTCACATCAGAAAACACGAACTCCTGACCTGCGTGCCGCGAAGGTATCAGTTTGGCTATGTCCAGCCTCTTTTTAGATGTAGCCTCCGTTACTTCATGAACATTGTGTTTCTTGTACAGCTTGCATCCTAGGTCCTTCGTCCTTCGATGGTTTGAGCAGTTCCGATCGACACATGCAGGACAGCCGCGGTCTTCCGGAAGGAGCGGTTCATTTTTAGGCTTGATGGCTGCTGGCGTCCTTGCCGTACGCGGCCGCCCGGATTTCACATGGTCTTAGTACGCGACCGTCTCTCTGTACCGACGGATGATGGTATGAATTAAATTGCGCTTCACCCTATGCGGTTTCAACCGCCGGAATATGTCACTGCGTCGCTCATCTCTGGAAAAAAATTACTACGATATCGCAGTATTCTTTATTCGAGGATAGTAGCCAAACAACAAATGATAGCAAGTTGATGTTATGTGAAACGTTTAGTGGATACATGGAGCTAAAACTGACACCAATATCATTACACTGAGTGCTCATGGTCCAAAGCTACACAACGATGAAAAATTGTATTCGAACTTATTGAACATCCTGTATAGTTTTGTATTGCTGAATGAAAAGTTGTAGGAGAGAATGTGCAAGAAGCCAATAATCTTTGTACACCACTGAAGATAGTAGTGTAATACTACAAAAGTATAACATAAAATGTTTACAGTAAACTTCATCTACGTTTTCTTTGAGTACAGCTACTGAGGCGTAAAATAAGAATGAGGATAGCTCAGATCCTTTCCAGTACTTCAGTTCATCAACTGAACGAAATTTTCGGTGTATCTCGGATGGCAATTTCATATTTAACAACATTGCAGACATGTTAATCTTTTGAGTTGATGACTTGTGTGCCAATCCAAGTGTTCCGTTTATCCAGGCATTTAGTAGTCGCTTCGTATTTCCTAAATCGACTATGTGAAGCGCATCTCCAACTATTATTTGTTTAACTAGATCGAAGTTATCCAAATATACTAGAGGAGTTTCAAATTTGTGATGGAGGCCGTATCTGCGCATTCTAAATCCCTCGTCAGTACGACTTGGAGCAATTCGATCCAGAAACGCAGCTCTTTTATTTACGTATACTTTTTCCGACAGTTGAACGCCTCAAACAGCCGTGTCGAGCGTTATAATTGGCAACACCTGTTTGAGAAAGTAAAATATAGTATTAATATAGAAGTAATGGTATAATTTATTTATATTACCTTTGATATGCACACGTGCTGGAAAATCGGATATAATGACAAGAAACTGTATATTGATCATCCTATTTTTAATCATTGCTCCATTCGTCATTAAGAAGTTTAATTCGTCCACGAAAGGACGAAGAAAGTGTCCAACACTTGCTGGTTTTGTTGGTCCACAGTATATTGCAACTGTCATAACTGGTACCTCTGGGATATCATGGATGTTAGAGGGTTTTTCTATTCAGTTTAGACTAGCAGCACACTTTTCCCTGCTCTGTGCAATTGATTTTTAGTAAGCAGCATATTTTTCAGGATACCCACGTCGGATTTTTAAGTATAAGCAATTGATTTCAACATGCCACTTTCTGGCAGCTTTTAGGACGCAAGTTTATAACTCCCACGTTGAGAGATTGAATTTTATAATGAAGTGCTGTTTACACGAGGAAATTAATAATCATCGATATTGTTGTTTGTAAAATATATTTCGTAAATTAAAATCAATCAACGTCTTACTTGGTTGGCGATTAGCATTATTCTTTGATTTCATTAAATCATTAAAATATATGTAACTCTTTACGTAGAGCAAAGTACTCACATTTTGTATGAACAACTATGTATCTGACTTTTCACAACACAACATTTTTGTTACCAGCAAATGATACATGCGAGGCTATGAATATTGAGGGCGATCAACTTCCGGAACAGCTGGGGCCTCACGGATTCGGGCCAGGCTACAAAATCCGGAGGCAGATGTGGCAAGGAGCCCGAGTACCGATGGAACGGGATCCAGCCAAGCTGCAGCACATCGTTGGCGAACTTTTTCCGGTGCAACCGCCCATGGAATGGCCCACGGCAACAGGATTGACGGACGAGGACACGGCACGGGATGCCGTTACCGAGGGTGAGCTGGTGAGCATTGCAAAATCGCTCAATCCCCAGCGTGCCCCAGGAGACGACAACATTCCGAACGTGGCCTTGATTGCAGCGATGACGGCGTTTTCACGCGTCTTCATGAGAACGTTCCAGCATTACATCGATTCCGGCCACTTCCCCGTCGAATGGAAGAGGCAACGGCTAGTGCTGTTCTCGAAGGCCGGGAAACCACCCGGAGAATCATCGTCGTACCGGCCAATTTGCCTGCTGAGTGTTCTGGGAAAAGTATTGGAGCGACTCATACAGCGCAGACTTACGGAGCATCTGGATGCTACGGGCGGGCTCGCTGATGCCCAATACGGATTCAGGAAAGGACGCTCAACCATGGATGCCATCAACAGGGTGATTGCCAACGGAAGGGTTGCGCTCGACAAGAAGCGCAGGGGCGATCGACTGTGTGCGATGGTGACAATCGACGTGAAGAACGCCTTCAACACGGCCAACTGGACAGCGATCGGAGCAGCTCTGCAGCGAAGGAACACGCCACCGTACTTCCAGGCGTTGCTGTGGAACTACTTCACGAATCGCACGCTCCACTACGAAACGGATGAAGGAATGGTCTCGTTACCAGTATCGGCAGGTGTCCCGCAGGGTTCGGTTCTAGGGCCAACACTGTGGAATGTTATGTACGATGACCTTCTTCGTTTGGAGCTGTTCAGAAAGCGTGCGGACATTATAGGGTTTGCCGATGATGTGGCGTTCACCCTTATAGGGAGGGACCCGCAGGAAATCAGCAACCTTGCTACGAGGAATCTGGAGATGATCGAGCGTTGGATGGATGGAGTGGGATTGAAGCTGGCCCATCAAAAGACCGGCTACATGATCTTCTGCACTCATCACAACCCGCAGGTAGGTCAACTACGTGCGGGGGGACACACGATCGTATCCACGGAATTGCTCAAGTACCTGGGGGTCGAGCTCTGCCGCAAACAGCACCACGGTCGGCATTTGGAGAAGGTTTGCAGCAAGGCATCACGTATCACGAATGTCTTGACCGCTCTGATGCCGAATAAGTGTGGCCCAAAAAGCAGCAGAAGGAGACCCTTGGTTAACGTTGGGAATAGCATTGTCCGTTACGCGGCACCATCGTGGGGACGGACGCTTCTTCAGAAGGACGTTCACCGGACCACGGTTCAGAGGGCGCACCGCACAGGAGTTCTTCGAGTGGCCAGTGCCTTCCAAACGGTCTCCTACGATGCCGCTTGCGGGGTCGCAAGCACTATCCCGTTAGTCCTTCTCCTAGAGGAGGACATCCACTGCCACGACCAAAAGGTAGCGAGGGGAAGTCCAGGACCAGACATACGAAAGCGGCAAAGGGAAGAGACAGCGGCAAATGGGACGCTGGCAACAACAATGGACAGCCGGAGCGGGGCAGCCGAGATCGCCGGGGATGAAGACGAGGAGAATTATCCCGGACATTATGTCCTGGGTAAATCGCAAGCACGGAGAAATTGATTTCTATCTCTCTCAACTCTTTACAGGGCATGGGTTTCTCCGGAGCTACTTCGTCGAAAAAGGCATCCTCGACGGCTCGCCAAACTGCCCGGTGTGTGAACACCAAGTGGAAGATGTCGACCACGTAATGTTCCACTGTCCACGGTTTGCTCGAACCCGACACGAGATGCAGCAGCAGAGCCACACCCGCTTGACGATAGAAAATCTTGCAGCGGAAATGTGTGCCAACAGCAACACATGGGAAGCAGTCAGGACCGCCACAAGGACCATCTTCAGAAACCTCCAAGTGAGATGGAATGAGGAAAGTCCACCTACGGCCAGACGGAGACGACAACAACGACGGCGGAACACGGAACAAACGGGACAGCAACAGCTGCCGCCGCGACCGCATCAAAGGATGACGACAACGGAAGCAGCAGCAACGAGTAACCAGAGCAGTAGCAGGAGCTAGACCCTACCGGAAGTAGCGGCTACGGACGGGCGGAATCAAGCAGCATCAGCGAAAGGAAGGCACGAAGCAGCAGCAGCAGCTGAGACAACTAGGACGGATGACGCAGTAGCAGCATTGGAAAGCAGCAGCGCGTCAACAGGATGGGTGCATCGCACAAACGTCCCTGCATGGAGTACTACGCACATCAAGCGCATCGGCAGGGTTCGGATCAGGTCAAAGTGTGGTTTAGTTAGGGTCCCATCGGCTGCCGGGTCCGCTTCACGGGCCCAGCGTCACGATGAATCCCACATAACCCATCTCGGAGGGATTGGTTTGTAGCCGCAAGCCGCCCTTCGAGGTGGGTACCTTTTGAAGGTTCCCTCCCCGTTAACAAAACAGCATCCAATCTTTGTTCAATTAAATTGTATTTAATTTATGAAATATGGATAATTATTAAAAACAAATATATGTATTCTCGTGTAACCAGCACTTCATTTTAAAATTCAATCTTTCAACTTCGAGGTTATACACTGCGGCTTCAAAGCTGCCAGAAGCTGGCATGTCGAAATCAATTGCTTACACTTAAAAATCCGTCGCGGGTATCCTTAAAAACATGCTGCTTACTAAAAATCAATTGCACAGAGCAGGGAAAAGTTTGCCGCTAGTCTAAACTGAATAGAAAATCCCTGTAAAACATATTTGCTATTATATACAAACAACATTAGTGACAACAATAGTGATAACAATAGTGATGTGTAGTGAAAAGTCAGGTATGTAGTTGTTCATTCAAAATGTTGAGATTTTGCTCACCCACGCTTTTGTTTTAACACTTTGTTGACGGGCGATTTTTAGCCAGAACGTGCTGGTATCACCGCATACATTTGTTGTCTTCGGCGCTGGAGAGTATAGCGTGTCCCGCCGCACGATGTTATTAGTTACTTGAAATCTGTCACACACATAGAAACATTACATTACATTAAAAACATTCAGGTCAAACAAGTGCGTCCCGAATCAGAAAAGTTCGGCTAAGCGAGGACGGACATGTCCGTCCACCCGTCAACAACGTTCGGCTGAGCGAGGACGGACATGTCCGTCACCCGTCAACAAAGTGTTAAGGCGTTACATCGTGATCACGCTTTATCATTTGGACATTTGGAACAAGTTGAAGCTACGATTTTACGCTGTGTACGTCTACGTAAGTAAGTACTTTTATATTAACTTTATAAAACAACCAGGAAGTAATTATGTATACCGAATTGTCTTGCAACAACTATGTATACATCAGTGACTGCAACAACTATAGCTACTGTTACACGTACATACGACCTGATCGTTGATAATTCCGATGATTATCGCTACCAACATTTTATACTGATTAGATTTCTTAGGTTGTCATACACGGATAATATCCGTATATTCATACTGTAACATATTATACAAAATAAAACAAATAACATATGATATCATCTAGTGCTGTTATAAAAATGTTAAAGAGCAGAGCATATGTATTGCGATTAAAACCAGAGTTTAATGTAATGTTTACATGTACATGTTATATTTTTTCATTTGGCTAACTTAAACTGACTAAGGAGTTCATAATATCACATTGGCAGCACAGTCTAATTCATGAAATTTAGGTAAATGTAGGTAATATTTTATGTCAAATATAGTATATTATTTTATCATTTAACAAACTTAAACTAACTAAAGAGTTCATCGTATCACATTATTAACACAGTATAGTTCATGAAACAAACTAAAGTTAAACAAGAAGGAACGCTTAATTCTAATGTTAAACATTTTTTGAAAATGTTAACGTAACCATCTATCACTTCGCCGCGCAAACACCGGCTTAAGTATGACCCCATATTGCGGAAATACCCTTCACAGTCTTGAGATGTCACGAAAGTTGAACTACCGGCTATGACTTCATTCAAAGCTTGTTCGTTTTGAGCATTCGATCGCTTCACTAATTTTTTCCACTTGCTGAACATATTTTCTATCGGGTTCAGGAAGGCAGGTAAATAAATAGGTCTGTCTTCTTCGTTGCCGATTGCCTCTTTTACCTCTGCACATTTATGGAATGCCACGTTATCCATAATCATGTACGAACGAGTAATTCCGCGCATCCTTAATAAGTCTTTCAACTGTAAAATAAACTGTTTAAATAGTTCACGATTTATAGCCGTGTTGTGCGACTGGTAAAGAATTATGCCTTATTCATAGCGCATATAATCGAAATGTTTTTCGATCGCAACTGCGGTACAACGACGGTTGGAGTTGTTCCCTTCTGCGATCGTCCTTGCGATGTCCGCATGCTAAGGTTAAAACCAACTTCGTCCAGGAATATGATGCCCGTGTCGGTAATCTCGAGTGAAATTTCGTAAAACATTGCAGCATACGATCTTCGTTCTTCGATAGTGTTCTCCGTGTTATGACGTTCGGGTATGTTGTGCCAAAAAATCAACGCTAGATTGACCGATCTGGCATTTTTCCGTATTGATCGCGTAGCCGTTGTCGCGTAGCCGTTTGAATACCGTTGTTACATGCTCTTTATGTTTTTCGGCATTTGGGGAGGCAATACAAATATCATCAATCTAAGGAAAAACAATGTCAAGATCGCCAAAAGTTGAGTGTAGATGCCGCTGTAGCGTTTGTCCTGAATTTCTTAGGCCAAACGTCATGAACATAAATTCATAAAGGCCGAACGGGGTCGTTATAGCCGTTTTTGGTATATCGTCTCTCGCTACAGGTATCTGGTGGTAAGCTCTCTGGAGATCGATACACGTGAAAACATGAGCGCCGTTAAGTATGTTACTCACATCCTGGATGTTCGGGACAGGATAGCGATCGGGTATTGTAACGGCGTTGAGACTTCGGTAGTCTCCACACGGTTGCCAAGAGCCATTCGGTTTTTTTACCATGTGGAGTGAGCTTGCCCAGTTGCTTTTTGACGGTCGGCAAATACCCTGGTTTACGAGGAATTGAAATTCGGCTTTCGCTTCCTTCATCCTATCTAATGGCAACCTGCGCGGACGGTTGAATATTGGTGGGCCAGTTGTGAGAATTTGATGTTCGACCTTGTGACAAGGTTTTTTCAACGGATTTAGCTTCGTTATGTCCCTGTTTTCTTGCAATATTGCCGCGTATGGATCTTCACTCGAGAAAGCCCTAATGGTGGGTCGCTCAGTCGTATTTATATCGCATATTTCACTGTTAGTTTTATTGTCAACCAATATTTTCCTTTTCACATCCACCAGCAGATCGAAATGACCGAGAAAGTCTGCGCCGATAATAGGACTGCCTACATCAGCTACAATGAAATCCCAAGTGAATTTTCGTGCTAACCCAAGATCAACGGTGAGACGCTTGGTACCGTACGTGGCTATTTTAGTGTTGTTCGCGGCGAATAGTGTTCGTTTACATGTGTTTGATCGATCGCGCGCAGTAGGTGGAATGGCTGATATTTCAGCGCCTGAATCTATCAAATAGCGATTACATGAACTATTGTCGACTATGTGCACTCTTCGAATATGTATTGGCGCTTGTGTGGTATCATGGGTCGTGTTAGAGTGGTTCGGAGTGTTACCGGAAATAGGGTTCGGAGTGTTACCGCGTGTGTGGTTCGGAGTGTTACCGGAAGTGGGGTTAGGATGTTCCTGTCTCTTTTTAATAAACGGACCGCATATAATCGTTTTTTTTCGGGGTGTGGTTATCGTTCACGAATGAAAATGTTACGCGTTTGCGGTGGGAACTACTTACGGTTTGTTCTTTGAATGTACTGGTATGCCTTCCGCGAAAAAAAATGCACTGGACGCGATTGTCGCCTTCTCTCTGCTTCTCGCATTTCTCCGCTTTCGCTCCTGTAGTGATACCCATATATCCATCGTCGGGATGCTGACGGATTTCGGCTGCCACGTGAAGAGCTGAAAGGTCGTTTGCTCCTCCTGTCCCTTGACCTTGCTGTATAACGGGAGCGTGCTGCGTACTGCGATGAGCGTCGATCCACCGATAGCACTTCGTCTAAGCACCGAGAGAGTTTCTCGATCCGATCCTCCAGTGAAGAGATGTGGTCCGATGATATGCATGATGCATCATGCGTCCGTGGGGCTTCTCGTTGAACCGCTGAGATTTCGGTGCGTGGCGCTTCCATGATTTTATGGGCTACGCTCGCCTGTTCGTCGAGCGTTGCAGTGGTAATGATTGAAGTAATGATTGAGCGCATTGTATTTGGAAGTGCGCGCAACCAAATGTTTAGAAGGACACTGTTGGATCATCCTTCTCCACCTAATCTTCTCATTTCCGACAGAAACATGCTGGGCTTCTGGTTGCCCAAGGAAACTCCAGATAAAAGGTTGGTTAGCCGCTGATTTTCTGAGGGTTGGAAATACTCTACGGCGTTTTTCATCGTCTGGTAACGATTCGTGCTCTCACTTTTGTTGCATTTCGCTATGGCCAGCGCCACGATGACAGTGTTGAACTTCTGCTTGTCGGATTTTACGTCATTCACGTGAAATGCTGCTTCGAGGCACAGAAACCAAGTGTCGACATCATCCACGCCGAAATCAGGAAAGCTGATCTTAGATATTACATGTCTCTCCTCTTTTTCCGCTTTGATGCTCACAGTCGGTGCGCTGGGGGCCGCATGGGTTGTTTGGGGACGGCCGTTTCGGGATTCATCTTGCACTGTCGCGGGCGCGATTACTGAACGAGTTTACGGTCACTTCGCGGAACGATAAACTTAACACGGTTTTTCGATATTACACGTCAGATCACGTCGGGGTCACCAGTTTGGGGATGTTCGGTCGAACGGTAGAACGCGATATTCGGATGAGCTTTTTTATGCAGATGACTTACTCGGTTGAAGTACTGAGCGCAAAAGAGCGTTTATTCGTCGTGTTCGTCTGAGGAGCATAAGGACGAGTTCCTTATGCGTTGTATTTACGCCCACGTGTCGGGAGCTTACAATTCGTGCTGCTATCGAGCAGATTCCTACTTTATAGTATCGAGCTGATTGTTTGCTGCTGTCGAGCAGTACCCTACAGTTTTAACACAAGTACTGATGCGATCCAAAACAAATATCAACCCTAGCAACAAAAATGACCACAAATTCATCCAAACTCCATATAAAAAAAAACGCCGACCCTCTAAAAATGACCGCGCTGTCCCAAAAATTCACGATAAGAGCAAAATCCTTCATTCGAGAACACGAAAATGTTCATCGTCTGCTCGGCCGGTCATTTTCTCCTACTCTTGCTTCCTCTTGCCTTGCTGCTCGTACCCACAAGCGTCCGTCGTCACGACTACGATGAATTTTGCACCCTGCATTGCTTCTTGTTTCACACCCCCCTGAGCCACATGCATTGCACACACACGATGTCCCTTTAAATTTTCTTGATTGTACTTGCCTCTTTGTCAAAACTATTCTGAAATGAACGTGAAAGAGCATCGTCAAGCTGCGGTGGTTCTATTGATATGATTATTTTTTGCATGTTTCAAAACCTATTGCCGTTCGATCATTGCAAGGTATGTCGTCTTTACCACGTGGATCATACGGACTGCGTTTCCTTTCGAACCCGCCTACTATATTTTACATGAAAAATAATTTTAATGATAATAATGATTGTTTTCATGTAATGAAGAAATTTGTTACGCTGTTATATTATCACCAACAATATCAAATTTTTGAATTGTTATTGAAAATCAGTAAAAACAATCATCAGCAGCACCTCTACAAAATAAAATAGATGACACGGCACATGATTTTAAAAGATTGAACGAAGATCACGAATGCAGTGAAGGTGAAGGTGCACTGAATGCGCAAGACAAAATATGATGTGATTAATTCGCTTTATCACAGAGTAAGAGAAAATGGGCCAGTTAACCAGAACCTAAATCGTTAGATGTGCGACGAAATATAACATTTTTGGAAATGAAAATATTAAGCTATGTTTACATAAGCAATTAAAACAAAATTTATAGATATCTTGCCTGTTAAAACTTGTTAACACTTTTACTGTTAAAACTTTTGTTTTAATCATTATTTATCATATGCTTTAACTAATGTACGTCCATTTGATATTAATTGATTGAAAAAAGATAATTTTTTATGTTTTCGAATGGCGAGGACGCATATCTAGCATTGCATTCGATTAATAAAAAAACGGGAATGTTGCGCTTTGCTCATGAAAAATACGTCTTACCTCTTACATATTTGCACCAAAATCCTAAGAGTACTAAAGAGTGTATAGACGTGTTCACTCCTAGATCATGGTTGCAGAAATCTTTCCTTCCTCCGATTTTTTATATAACGTTCTTCGCGCGCGGATGAAAACCCAATTTTTGTAGTCCTGAACGTAGCGGCAGGACATTTAGTATAGGGAAACGTATCTAAATTGAGTTCAAATCACATCAACACATAAATTTTCATCCTTCAATTCCATCCATAGGCCAAAAAGAAAAAGAGACTCTCTCTCACAACAACATTTCAGTTGGTTGAGGTTAAATTTAGGCAAAAATATATCCCCCTCCACAATTCTACAGATGCAAGCAAAGCCTAGCGCGCATACAGGACATAAAAGGATAAGGAAGAGAGAGTTATAAATAGAATATACGGCTGAGCCAATCACAACGCGCGATTAGGAGGGGTGTTAACGCTTGCACCTACGCCTGTAAACGTGCGTTGGATGATAAAACGTCAGGACACGCATCCGGTTAATGAAATGTGCGTGCGCTGCGTCAAGCGTTCGTCCTCTTTTCCATCCAACCACCGAGGAGACAGGACGAGTTTTAGTGTTCGCATCACCCCGCTCACACTCAAAACACCTGTTGAACAATAAACGTAACAAGGGGGAAGCGTGCTTAGAGCTACCCAGATAACAAAATTTTTGCTTTCGGTTCACGGCAGGTTACGATTCATTTTGTTCACTTTGGCAAAAGGTCGAGGGGCCACGACACGTCGACCCTCGCCTCGACCCTGGCTCGACCATTTTCAAAATGAATATTTTGGGATGAATTTGTGATCATTTTTGTCGCTAGGGAAGCAGATGTCATCAAAAATATAATGAAACAAACAAATCATCATTTAATTTTATTATGTTATTAAAATTATAATTAATTCATACGTCCTCAGCTTCCTCTACAATTTTTTAAAGTCCGATTTTTACATTTTGCAAGCAAATAACGTAACGTTCACGGAATAACGAAAAATTCAAATTCAATCTCTAACGTTTCACACGTCTCAAATGTTGCTGGCGATGCCCAGTGCGCATAAAAAGGCGCCCCGACGTCGAACCGGTTGTACGTTCAGTTTTTCGACGTCTGACAGCAGTCCTTAACCGACTCGCGAGATGGCGCTCTCAGCCTATGACTTCATTTATTTACGACCGCACTGCTGGTCGTACAATCGAATTTTCAGCATGCCGTTCGACATCGGGGCGTCTTTTCACGCGTATTGGGGTGTTACCGGCTACAGTTCCCGCAGCATCGTTGCCTTCGTTTGCGTAAAGTCTGGACGATAAATTTCGTTGGATGAAGCTGATAAAATAATAATTAAATAAAGCGATACCTATGATTTTTATATTAACTTGATTGTATCATTATTACCACTTGTTTGCATGTTTCTTACACTTGTTTCTCCATGCTCCTCTCGCTGCTTTTGCTAACACATTTCGCGTCTGCTATCGGGGGTTCGATAAAACGCACACATTTTTGATGAATATTGAATTTTTGCAGAAAACAAGTAATTTAGTCACGAATTTATAGCGCAAACAAAACAACTGCATCAACTGCAAAACACAGTTTAATCTAAACTTTGGTTACAAGCCCTCTCATCCACAACACACACTCCAAATCAGGGTGCTGTTTACACGCTGACAATCTGGTTCGACTGCTGTCCGACCAAAATGCAACCAATATGCGCATTGGGTGCTGCTGGCAAAATCAAATTGAATTGAAATCGTCGGCAACAAATGTTGCCGGAGCTGTCAAAATCCATACATTTTGCCAACAACATTGTTGCCCGCAACAACATTAGACCATTGCCTAAACAGAAAGAAATGTATATGAAAAATCAAAGAGTAATTAGACCCATTACGGTCGAAGGATTATGTTACACTTTCTCAAAGAAATCATGAGTTTCACAACTTACTATCGAACACAAGCAATGTAAACGGTTATATTATTAAAGAAAAAAAATAATTTTTTGCATTAAAACTTTGGCACGATTTTGTTTTAGATAGCACCAAAACGAATTAAAAAAAATTAATCCTATTTAGCTTTTAGGTTACATAATCACAATTTTTGTTTTTTTGGTTTCGTGTGCAATTAGGCTGGAGTCACGGTTGCGGTTCATGCGATTTAGGCTGGAGTCACGGTTGCGTTGCATGCGATTTCGTCGCAATGCGAATCGCAAGTGCAGTCACTGTTCATGCGTTCAGATGAAGAAAAACAAAACAAAACAAGCACATCTATTGCAAAATAAAGCTCATTGATATACAAATCTCCCCTCTCGCGAATAGGGTAGATCGCTAAAATAAATCTACTGGTTTACGTTATTTGTGAAGTCTTTAGTTAACACATGGCGAGTTTATGTTTTCTATTTTAATGTAGCTGCTAAAACATGTGCAAACAACGTACACAGTACACACAGCCGCTCACAACATTTCATGCGATTCATCCTCATAACGTACGGGTCGTGGCTGGATTCAGTATCCAGATTCGAACCATTATGATAACTGTTTATCTTTGCAACATGATTTTTGTCCCGGTTACCGCTCATATAATTGTACACCATGGACACTATCAACTACCAGCATACCCTTCTCATACACGATCAGCACAATCACCGGTATTGTAAGTGATCCCGATTGAGTGGTTAACTTGCTGTGCTAGTTGTTGCGATTTTTAAGCGAACAACGGTGTAAAGTATGTTACACTATATACACTATTGTTTTCCTTTACTTGTAGTACTTGTTGATGGACTCGGATTCTGAAATAGAGCTTATGTTAGGCTCAAGCATTTATTTGCGCTACATGCTATTAAAGAAAAAGCGAAAGCCAATCAACGACATTTGGAAATACCGCAAGGAAAATGGACAATACTACGTTTTATTTCCGAAGCTGTTACAGCAAGATACCAAATTTTTCGAATATATGAGGATGTCGAAAGAACCGTTTTACTTCATATTAAGAAAGATAGAACCAGTAATCTCGAAGTTGCGCAGACACCGACCATATATATGTCCAGAAGAACGTTTGATGATTACTCTCAGGTATGTTACATTTAAATTTGCAATTATCTTTACAATTATTGTTAAAAAAAGGAAAATCGTTACCGGTTCAATTTTAGTTCAACAATTCATATTTAATTAATCCAATATCACAAAATTCACGAAAAAAAAATCATGGAAGATTAATATTAATTAAATTCATAATACCTAAACTTAACTAAACTAAAACTAACTATTTACTAACTTAAGTGCTATTATTTTTAAATTTATTTTTTTTCCCTTATGAGCCAATGGGCATAAACGAGGATTTCCTCGCGAGCATCCATTTGGTCCTCTTCTGGCAAGGAATCCAGAAGAGGAACTAAACTGACCATCACATGATAATTGCTGCTTTTTTCTTTTTTTTTTTCTTTAAATATTTCGTTTCGCTGTTTTTCAATTTCAATCAGGTCCTCCAAGGAAGGCCAATCTTGGCGCCTTTTTTGTTGGAGGCTCCTTGGATATGGTGGCTTGCGATGGCATGATTTCATTGCCATCGTAATCGTCAAGGAACTCAATTTCCGTAGCGTTATCTATGTAGAAAAGCATAAAAGGATATTGTTAGTTTCCAGAAAGTGTAAATTTTAAACATATGAATTCATACCTTCCACTGCTTCTAAATTTCCCATTCTGGGTCGGGATATAAGGGTATCCTTAAGAAAACTCATGCTTTCAAAATATTTCCATCGGAAATGCTTAAACCCCGACCCAGACGGCTGGTTTAGTTCCGCAATTTTGCGAGCAAAAGTGTCTCGCAAATTTCTCCACTTTTGTTTGACAACGATTCCTGTAATATAATATAAATTTATAATTACATCGCATGTTTCACATTTTCATGCAACCATTTTTAGTAGTGTAGTTGATTTGTAATGCTATTAGTGATTTAAAAAACCTATTTTTTGTTTTCCCTTTTTTTAGATTTCTTTCTACCTTCAAATCCTTCAAATAACCTATAAATAACCTATGAATAACCTTCAAATCATTGTCCTTCTCATTTTGTATGGCTCATAACACAGTTGGAAAAATAGTATACGAGACATGTGAAGCGATTTGGAAGATGCTAAACGAAGAGTTTATCCCTATTCCCACGACGGCTTTATTTGAGGGAGTAGAGAAGGAATTTCTTGAAAAATGGAAATTTCCTAATTGCATTGGTGCTATCGATGGCAAACACGTTAGGATAAAATCGCCGCCAAAATCTGGTACGCTGTACTACAATTACAAAAAATATTTCTCCTTACATTTACAAGCATTAGCAGATGCCAAATGTAAATTCATAGCCATAGATATTGGTGAATACGGCAGTCGAAGTGATAGAGGCGTATTTAATTCATCAAAATTATTTCAACTGATACAATCAAATAGTCTTAATGTCCCTGCTGCTAAACCACTACCCGGTACTTCGCAAAATATGCCCCACGGGTTTATAGGTGATCAGGGATATCCACTTAAAACATTTTTATTACGTCCCTATCCCGATAATGAAGACCCAGCCAAACTTCATTTCAATGAGATGCTAAGCATTGCAAGACGCAGTGTTGAATGCGCCTTTGGTATATTAGTAGCCAAATGGCGTTGTTTAAAAACCGAACTCCAGGTAACTCCGGACCATGCAACTTTAATAGTTCAAACAGCACAGTTTATTGCACAATATATGTATTGATTTCAGGGACACAGTTCCAAATCCGGAACAAATCACATCCCTTTCAAACAGCACTAATAATCGTGGTAACAATCATTCATCTCAACAGGCAACAGAAGTTAGAGATTTTTTCAAAAATTACTTGTTTAGCTTCAATAGTTAAAGAACTGCTTTCAACATATAGAGCAGACATCCACGTAGTTTAGCATTTTAGTACATGATTTCTCAATTTTTTCTTTGTTCATTTATTTCCTAATAACTATTTCAATAAAAGTATGTTCAATACAGCTTTATTTATTTAATATATTCAATAAACTATAATTACATCATTTGCGTAACAAGTGGTTTATGCTATAGGTAAATTGAATTAATTTAACACTTCTTCAGTAGTTTGGGTCTACTGGTTATAAATAAAAATATCTTAAAAAATATTCAAATTTTCTTTCTGTATGAACTGCATGTAAACCAGCATTATGTTATCCTCTTTGGGTCATAGATATGAAAAATCTTCTAATATTTTAATAATAATAAACAAACTCGATGTGCTAATAACAGAATAAAAAAACTAACTGCATTCTACAAACAAACTTACTTGAAGTAATTATTTTTTTCGGATGTTAACAAACAACGTTTGTGTATCAAACAGCTCTATTAAGATTAATATTAAATTCGTTTTAATAAACAGTCGTGCCAAAAACGTATAAGCAAAACCGTTAGAGACCAGATCGTTTTTCTTAAAACTACTCCTTGGCCTCAGCCCACTGGATTAGTATAAAAATTATATGCGTTTCTCGATTGCAAATCGTTTGCGATTGCAAGCCGTTTGATCGTTTGCAGTTTACGATGTTATACATACCGGTTACAGAAAGTTCTTCTCCTATGGAATCCCAGGTTAACTTTTTTAACCGTATATCCTTATATCTGGGATCTTGAAGATCCCAGAAAAAACCGTTTTTGCTCTACCAGCACAATTAGCTTTTCTTCATCAACCGGTTGGTTCGCCATGACTTTCAAACGTGTTATGGTTGCTTACATACGTTGTTATCATTTCGTGAACAAAAAAGCGCAAATTCAAGTTTATACCTCGAAATTGAGATTGACAGATCTCGTCGCATGCGACGATCCGACGGAATCAAAAAATTTTGATTCCATCGTACGACGAAATCGTACTTCCGGCGTTGTCCGTCAAATCCCATACAAAATTTTGACAGCACGTCCGATTAAATCGCATGCGACGCAACCGTGACTCCAGCCATGATTTGTATTTCACGCTCATTTCTGAGGTGCTGCTGATTTTTTTATTTTTTACCTATCAGCTTAATGATATCAATCATTTATTCTGGTGTCTTTTATGCTTGGTTTCGGGTCACACGCTTTGTAGCGTGCAATTAATGCTTGACCTCGCGGCGTTCCGCTTAGCGTGGCAAAAATGTTCGATACGATGGTATGGTGTATTTCATTCGCTCGTTGTAACTGCAGGTTTTGGTTTTACTTGTCCATTGCACTCACTAAGGTGCTATTCACAGTCACGATCACGCTCCTGGCAGGATCGCCATGTTACTTTTGTCGTGTTTCAGACTTTAGCCGTCTCGTCTGCCATGAAGCGTGGTAAAATATTCATATTCACTTTGTTGTACGCAGCTTGTAACTGGCGCACTCACTTTGTTGACAAATAAAATAACACATAGTGGATGTTAATTTGTAACAATTTTTTTTATTTAGCAGATTCCTAGCACCGAACTTTCGCGTGAGTTAAAAAATTGTCTCCCTGTCCTCGTGTTCACTTGGTTACTACGTTGCGTTACAACATACGCGCTCGATGACCAGCGTGTAGGTATATTTCTCTCGCTCTGTATCCTTTTCTATCCTTGACTTTGATCTTAAGCGTTTTTACACATGATTAGCGCCACCTAGCATTCTGTTGTCAGTGTATGTAGCAATACCGCACTGATATGGGTATGGATCCGAAGCCTCTAGAAGGATAATATAGGCACTCCATACCCTACTGCGACTCAATACGTCCCCGTCGTACAGAATGGTAACATATCTCTCCAAATATCTGAGCTTGGGTATACGGGGAAACCCAACCCCTTGGGAAGATGGGGTATATTGCTAAATTGAGCGGAGGGGTACAGCCAGCATCTGTTCTCCATGTTAGGGGCGGCTGGATGTCCCTTCTGTCCTGGCACCCTATGGGACTTTAAACAGCTAGGATGCGTAGACCCTCCGACGAGACAGAGGGTTGGGAGAGAGGCCTTGCAAGCCACCCCCAATACAAACGCAACGAAAGGACACCAATACATTTCGAATCGGATTAACAGATATCGACCCACGCTACTGAACAAGGACTACGATTAGAAACTCGGGACATGAAACTGCAGATCCCTCACAGCACCCGGAAGTACCCGCATTCTTTCGCATGAGGTGAGGGCCCACGGCTTCGGTATAGTAGCACTTCAGGAGGTGCGCTGGAAAGGAGTTATGGAGCGCCCCTACCGCAGTGATTGCATGATCTACCAGAGTGGTGGTGAAAAGCATGAACTCGGTACAGCGTTCATGGTCATAGGTGCGATGCGAAAGAGGATAATCGGTTGGTGGCCGATCAACGAACGGATGTGCAGGTTGAGGGTTCGTGGAAGGTTCTTCAACCTGAGCATTATTAACGTGCATAGTCCGCACCTTGGAAGCACCGATGACGATAAGGAGCTATTTTATACGCAGCTGGAGAGGGAGTACGACCGCTGCCCACAACACGACGTCAAGATCGTCATCGGAGACTTTAACGCTCAGGTCGGACGGGAGGAGGCATACAAACCCACGATAGGCAGTTTCAGCGCCCACCAGCTGACAAACGACAATGGGCTCCGCCTAATAAACTTCGCCTCCTCCAAGCACATGACCATTCGCAGCACCTTCTTCCAGCACGCACCACGCTTTAGCTACACCTGAAGATCACCACAGCAGACATATTCCCAGATTGACCACGTTCTCATCGATGGAAGGCACGTCTCGGATATTATCGACGTACGTACGTACAGGGGAGCAAACGTCGACTCAGATCATTTCCTGGTTATGGTTAAGTTGCGCCAGAAACTGTGCGCAGTCAATAAGCTGCGCTATCAGCCCACCCCGAGGCTCAACATAGATCGGTTGCGGCAAGCTGATGTGGCGAGGGACTTCGCGACCACGCTTGGGGAAGCGTTGCCGGAGGACACCACCTTCGAGGCGATGTCCCTCAATGACCATTGGCGTATGATGGAACAAGCCATCAGCAGCACGGCCGATCGAACTATTGGCCGCGTAACACTTAACCGGAGGAAGGAATGGTTTGATGATGAGTGCAGGCGAGCACTATCCGAGAAGAACGCAGCGCGTACTCGCATGCTCCAGCGCGAGACCAGGCAGAATGTGGAAGACTACAGACGACTGAAAAGGCAGCAGACCCGACTCTTCCAGGACAAGAAGCGCAGCTTCGAAGAGTCGGATGAGCAACTGATGCAGCAGCTATCCCAGTCGGGGGAAACTCGTAAGTTCTACAGGATGCTGAATGCGGCACGAGGCGGTTTTACTCCCATAACCGCTATGTGCCGCAACGAGGAGGGAGATATCCTGTCGGACGAGCGAGAGGTGATCGACAGGTGGAAGTGCTACTTCGACAGGCACCTGAACGGAGCAGATGCAGGAGAGACCGAACCAGGCGCAGGAAGCAGAGGAGAGCAGTATTGCGACAGCCAGCAGGATGACGAAGTGCCCCCGCCATCCTTGGACGAAGTCATCAGTGCCATCAAACAGCTGAAACGTAACAAGTCAGCTGGCAGCGATGGGCTGGTGGCAGAGTTGTTCAAGATGGGCCCGGAGAGGCTTGCCGCGCTTATGCATTGGCTGATCGTAAGGATTTGGGACCAGGAAGAACTACCGGACGAGTGGAAGCTGGGTGTCATACACCCAGTGTACAAAAAGGGCGACAGACTGGACTGTGCTAACTTCCGAGCCATCACAGTCCTGAATGCTGCCTACAAGATCCTGTCCCGAATACTCTTCTGCGGACTTGCGCCCCTTGCCACAGATTTCGTCGGAAGCTACCAAGCTAGATTTGTTGGAGACAAATCGACCACCGACCAAATCTTTACTCTACGGCAGATCCTCCGGAAGTGCCGAGAGCATCAGATCCCTACGCACCACCTATTCATTGACTTTAAGGCGGCCTACGATACCATAAATCGGACCGAACTATGGAACACCATGCAGCAGTACGGATTCCCTGGGAAGCTGGTACGGCTGTTGAAGGCCACGATGGATGGGGTGCAGTGCAAGGTGAGAGTTTCGAACATGCTGTCGGAATCGTTCGAATCTCACCGGGGTCGGACTCTCCTGTTTGCTGTTTAACATCGCTCTGGAAGGTGTCATGCGAAGCGCGGGCTTCGACATCCGGGGCACGATTTTCACCCGTTCTCTCCAATTTCTCGGCTTCGCGGATGACATCGACATCATCGGACGGACATCTGCGGCGGTGTGCGACGCGTACACCCGACTGAAACGCGAGGCCAACAGAATTGGATTGAGGATCAATGCGACGAAGACAAAGTACCTGCTTGCCGGAGGCTCTGACCGTGATAGAGCCCGACTCGGGAGCAGAGTATCAGTTGACGGCGACGATCTCGAGGTGGTAGAGGAGTTCTGCTACCTTGGTACGATCGTAACTTCGGACAACAACATGAGCAGCGAAATCCGAAGGCGCATTGTTCAGGGAAATCGTGCCTACTACGGGCTCCACAAACGCCTGCGATCCAGAAGGCTCCAGCAGCACACGAAATGCACGATATATCGCACACTGATACGTCCGGTAGTCCTCTACGGGTACGAGTCCTGGACTCTGCTAACGGAGGATGCCAATGCACTCGCTATTTTCGAACGGCGGGTGCTAAGGACTATCTTTGGCGGTGTGTGCGAGCAGGGCGTGTGGAGAAGGAGAATGAACCACGAGCTAGCTGAGCTGTTTGGCGGTGCAGATATTCAGACGGTGGTCAAAGCCGGAAGGATAAGATGGCTGGGGCACGTGATGAGGATGCCGGACTCATACCTCACCAGGAATGTGCTCGTCAGCGATCCGTTCGGCACAAGGCGGAAAGGAGCACAGCGAGCTCGTTGGCTGGATCAGGTGGAGTCAAACCTGTCGGAGATCGGATGCAGCCGTGGATGGAGGACTGCAGCCCTGGACCGAGTTTCCTGGAAGCGGATTGGCGACCAGGCCATGTCTACGCGACGTGCTCGACCGTGAACAGGCCAGATATGATGAGCGCCACCTAGCGTATGGTAGTCGCACTTCTCCCGGATCATGATACTCACCTCGATCAAAACGATCAAACACAGACCAAACATTAGACTGTCAACAGGTCCACATGGCGAACGTGTCAGCACTCCAGCCCGTAAATCCTGTGCAGGTTAGGATTTACAGTATCTATACACGTTTTTGCGGTGGTACCTATCGTTTGCAATTACAACTATCACAGCTCTACCTTCAGCACGGCTAACTTAACTACTGGTCTTTTTAGTTGCTTTCCCTGCGCCGTTCGCACAATACCACAACACCAAATCGCCAACATTCAAATTCGCTGCATCTCCGCGCCACTTAGATCTGATGTTGACTGCCGGGAGCTATTCTTTTAACCACCGATCCCTCATGGTTTCGGTCAGGGCGGTGGCTCTTTTATAGCTGCTTCTAAGCGTTTCGGCAAGGTCGGGGCTATGTCGTAGAAGATCTTTCTTACTGCAGGAGCTACCTAGGAGGAAGTGGTTGGGTGTGCTCGCTTCGACGTTCGATGATGTCTGAGGCATGTAGGTAAGGGGGCGGGAGTTGATGAGGTGTTCTGTTTCAGCTAGTGCAGTTAGTAAAATCTCGTTGTTTAGTTTCCTCCCAACATCTAGAGCTCCTTGACGCTACACACCATTCGTCACCATACAGGTAAAAACTGCTACGTAACGTTTCTCGTTTCGTCTTGCATTTACGTCGTCTATCGGGCCAAAGTAGTCTACTCCTACTTTACAGAATGGCCGTATGTGCGCAGTAAGTTGTTCCAATGACGTATGGTTTCAGCTCTTCATGCCAGCTCGCAGAGAATTTGGGCACGTCGGTCACCGGGTTCCAGATTATCCCAAGCATGCGTGGATGCTTTTCCTCCTCGGCCAGGAGGCTCCGAAAGTAGCCGAGTCCATTATGTAAACTTCGGGTGGACTGTCCTTTTCGAATCTAATGAGGAATCTTTGTGCATGGGTGTCCTCTTTTCTGATGCTAATTTGGTAAAACATCTTCTCTATGTCTCCCCCGAAGGCCACCTTCCTCTGACGAAAATTACACAGTATCGTAGGTAGCTGCACCAGCAAATTTGGTCCTATCAGTAGCCATATTCCATCCACTTTGGCTGTTGCGTCCCAAACTAAATGCTTCTTATTCCGTTTTTCGCGGATGACCGACGACGTTTAACGGTAAGTACCAGACTCGTTCATGGTGCACAGAGTCTAGCTCCGACTGATTTGCTTTGCACGCATACCTTAACTTAATGTACGTTCGCATCTGATCGTGTACTTTTTCTTTTAGATCCGGATCCTTCTCTAACATCCTGTCCAAAGCGCGCAGTCGCGCCATCGGTTTGCTGTTCGGAAAACTAACCTCATCACTCTTCCACAACAAGCCTGTTCTATAACGACCGTTCATTTCGGTTGTCGTACTTTCGAGGATTGCACTAGCTCTAACTAGGTGTTAAGGTTCCGGTAGAAACTTGTTGAACGAGGTTACGGCACTTTCCTCTTAAGCGAAGTACTTCCTCAATGTCTCATTCAGCTCTTGATCGGTGATTAGAACTCGCCGGCTGTGACCCCTGTGAACTCGCAGATGAACGGCATCGTACGCACTCTCTTACATAACGGTGTGAGTGACCAGGTCATATCACAGGGGAAACGATTACTGCCATCACAACATCTCCGACTCGGTAGTCTTCTGTTCCTAGAAGAACGTCGCGGCTCGTGTATCGGATTCTGGTTTCGCGTAGAACCACTGGATCCCTCTCTCGGAAGGGGGTTTTCTTGCTGCACGAGTGTCAGAGCTCTCGATGGTACGGGTAACACTGGCGTGTCAGGTGTGTCAGTACTTACTTGTGCTGGAACCAAATTCCAAACGTCTAGCGGTAAATGATTTAACTCTGCTCTAAGAAGATCATGTGGTGTTTGGTCAATTCGTTTACGTATCTGGTGAATATGTCGCCGAGACGATCTTCCATCTGCCTTACGGATAAGGTACATTACTCTTCCTATTTGTTTGACTACGTTGCCCGAAATCCATTTCCAACCACTCAGTGAGTACTGCTTTGTGAAAACCGCGTCTCCTGGACAAAATTTTCCATCTGGGTTTTCTAAGGCGGCTTCAGCTATAACAGGCGGTGGCAGCAACAAATTCAGCGTCGTTCTCGGCTGCATGCCTAACATGATTTCCACCGGCGAATTCGATCCCTCTACCTTTACGTTTGGATTCGATCGGTAGGTTTGTAAAAACAGGTCGAGCATCTCCTTCACCGAGTATCCATCAGTTGTAATCTTCCGGATGGTTCGCTTTAACGTATCCACAAACCTCTCAGCTTGTCCGTTCGACTGAGGATGGTCAGGAGCGGTCCTAACATGCGTGATTCCATTCTGCCTGCAAGAGGAATCAAACTCATCTCTAGTAAATTGAGGACCATTGTCAGATACAAGCGTGATCGGCATACCAAACCGGGCAAAAAGATTACGTAATGATGCAATCGTGGCTATAGACGTGGTGCTGCTGGTTTGTAAAATCTCCGGCAATGAAAATGTATCCACGACCACGAGATACCATTCTCCATTCAACGGACCAGCTTAATCGACACGTATACGTTGCCACGGTGGGGGCGGTCTGGTGGTGCATGTGATAAACGGCGCCAGTCCACACGGCCGGACCGGGTTCAAATCCCATCCGGACCTTTCCCTCGTAGCAAGGACTGACTATCCGGCTACGTGGTAAAATAAGTCTTGATACGGCCAAGCCGTTCTAATCGAGCAAAAAAAAAAAAGTTCTGATCCAATGAGGACTTTGAAATAGCGATTGATTAGAAAATCACTTATGTACGAGCAAATTTCAACATCACATCAGAGAAGAATCTTTTCGGAAGTGATCATTTCCCTCTAATAATAAACCATAGCCTCTTTAACCCAATTTCTAACCATCCCTCTTTCCGCCCTCGATGGAAGTATGAAGAGTCGGACTGGTCAGAATATCAACGAATCCTAAATAGCTTCGCATGGAATATGCTAACAGTTAATGAGTCGCGACTCAAAGAACTGATTCTTGAAGCTGCTTATCGAAGTATACCTCGAACCAACGGGACTATTCCAAAAAAATACGTTCCTTGGTGGAATAAAGAAGTAGCTGAAGCTATAAAGGTTAGAAGAAAATACCTAAAACAGCTTAGAAAACCTGCAAAAACTTATTATACTGACCTCAATCGTTCTGACTGAATACAAAAATACAAAGAAGCAAACAAACTTGCTAGAACATCAATAGCGAAAGCTAAACAAGAAAGCTGGGAAAAGTTTGTACAGGAAATCGACCCGTCCATATCCTCTATGGAAATGTGGCGACGAACAAACATATTAAATGGTAAAAAATCCCACACAAATTTCCCTACCCTGCTTAATCCCCAAAATCCTATCAGTGACCCTCCCTTAATAGCAGAAAATTTCGCCGATCACTTTCAATCGATTTCATCTGATAATAGCTATTCCAAGTCTTTCCTAGCTCACAAAAAAAATGCTGAAAAAAATAAACCATTATTTATTACATCATCAATTAAAAATTACAATAAACCCTTCAGTATTAATGAACTCCAATATGCTCTAAAAAAATGTAAAGGCAAATCAGCTGGCCCAGATGAGATGGGTTATCCTCTACTCCAACACCTCCCCATCCAATCCCAGACTAGATCATTAGCTAACGGAGTCCCGCAAGGTGCTATCCTTTCCCCTACATTATTCCTAATCAGCATCGAATCTGTGTTCTCTTTCCTCCCACACAACATAACACCATTAATTTACGCTGACGATATTATATTAATTTCGTCAACATCATCATCCAGTAAAACCAGGAAAAATCTGCAAATCTGCATGAAAAATCTCAGTAATTGGTGCAAAACTACAGGATTCCAAATAGCACCAGAAAAATACAAAATACTTCGTATTGGCAAACTGGCACATTCCAAAAATTTAAAGCTCATAACCATAGAAAAAACGGCTATCCCAAATGTCACAACAGCAAAAATTTTAGGAATTACCTTGGACTCTAAACTATCATTCACCGCACATTTTAAAAATATGAAATCATCTACCAAATCTTATATAAACGTGCTTAGAATGCTAGGATCTTATAAAGTAAGAGCATCCCGAACTATAATGTTACGTTTAGTAAACTGCTGGATTGTTCCAAAAATCTTATTTGGAATAGAACTCTTGAGTTTAGAACTGGACAGGTTAGACAAAACAATCTCCCCTATATACCATGCGGCGATAAGATGCGCGACAGGTGCTTTTGTTACAAGCCCTTTAAAATCACTGATTTGCGAAAGCGGCATGCTTCCATTTATACACGTAGTAACACTCCGATTGGTAGGAACAGCGCTAAGAAATTTAGAAAAAGACATGGAGTGTGCTTCTCTTGTAGAAAGGGCCAAGGGGTTGTACAAAAACGTCACCAATTGTACCCTACCTGACATCATCAGCCTTTCTCGCGCGTCTGATCGTCCTTGGTTTAGAAATCCACCCAATATAGATTGGACTATTTTTAAACTAAATAGACTAAACAGCCAACAAACTTACCAAACCACTCAGTCGCTATCCAACCTCCGCTGCGTGCAGACGTTAATCGAGGCTACGAAAGTGCTAAACACAGACAAATAAAAAAGTGATTGCAAATAATAACGAGCGTACCCACGATGGGTCATAGCTCCCAAAAAAACAAAAAGCGGCCGATCCCCATGGGAACTGCTACCAGGCCGAAACGCAGAATACTGCCAAACATAGCACAACAGTGTGCAGCTAATCCATACGCACCTCTACTATCGCTAGAGGACAACGAGATCGAGATCACTCACACAACTCCTAAACCATCTGGCAACGTCAAGCCAGAGCACGCACCACCACCAATAACGGTCGCCAGTTCTAATGTTCTGGACATCCATAAGAAGGTCATGGCATCTGGTGTCATGCGCTATACGACAGCGACTACCTACAAAGGTATTATAGTCCGCACCACAACTACAGCAGATTTTAAGGCCGTTTGTCAAATGCTGAAATCGACAAACACGGAGTTCCACTCATACCAACTACACGAGGACAAAACGACCAAAATCGTTTTGAACGGCCTAATCGACATGCCAACTGAAGAGCTTAAACAACTTTTACAACAGGAAAAAATCAACCCGGTAGCTATAAAAAAACTACCCATCAGGCAGCAGCGCTTTGACCAGCAGGCATTGTACCTGTTGCACTTCACCAAAGGCTCAGTAGACATGAGTATATTAAAAACAATCAAAGCTCTAAACCACCAAATGGTCACTTGGCGTTACTTCTCCGGGCAACCTGGTCCTATGCAATGCAAAAATTGCCAAAGATTCGGACATGGTGCTGAAAACTGTTATAGAGCGCCGTTGTGCATTAAATGTTCCTTGGGACACAAATCTTCCACGTGTCCATTATCTGCAGAAGCTGGCGAAGACAAGATCCCGACGCACAAACTAAAATGTGCAAACTGCGATGGAAACCATACGGCCAATTATAGCGGTTGTCCTAAACGGCTAACAAAAACAAAACCCAAAACTCAAAACGGAACAATGTTCGCAACTACGCAAAGGCAGGTAAATTTATCTAGCAGTGATTTCCCTCCACTTCCCTCCCGTAGTCAAAACCCATTCCCTACTACGCACACTAATCCATCCCGAGTAAATGGTCAGTCACCTCTCTCATATGCCGACGCAACTAACAGCACTGACCTTTTCAATTCAGAAGAACTAGTGCAAATCATCTCCGACACATTTCATAGTCTGCGTGGATGTAAAAGCAAAGAGGACCAAATCAAGGTAATCTTTACAATCGTTCAAAGATATTGCTATCGATAAATGGAGCAGTTTACAAACATTAAAGTCGCCTACTGGAATGCAAATAGCATAACCAACAAAAAAATAGATTTCACAAGATTTCTTAACCACCATGGTATTGACGTGGTCGCAGTGACGGAAACTTTTCTTAAACCTGACTTAGCCTTCAATGTTGCTAATTATTACACTTATCGTCTCGATAGAACATCTGGCCCTAAGGGTGGGATTTTAATTCTAATTAAAAAAACCCTTAAACATTCGTTATTGCCATCTTTCAATCTTAAAATCATTGAAGCCATAGGCATTAATATACACACTAGTCGATCTCAAATTTCATTTGTTGCAGCATATCACCCCGGCGGTAACGGCAATATGAACAAATTCAAACACGATATTAAGCAATTAACCAGCCTTAGGAACAAGTTTTTCATTTGTGGGGACTTCAATGCCCGTCACAATTTGTGGAACTGTGCCTCTAACAATCAAGCAGGAAAAACCTTATTTGACGAACTGCAAATAGGACAATTTTCCATCAACCATCCCAACACCCCTACCTACATTCCTTCTAATCCTAAAAACAATCCCTCCACGTTAGACTTAGTTTTAACAAACCACCAAGATCTCTCGGAACCAATAACGATGCATGATCTAACTTCAGACCATCTGCCAGTGCTATTCGAATTTAAAGATGTCCAATTAATCAAAATTTCGAAAAAACAATTATTCGATTATAAAAATGCCAACTGGCCTCTTTTTAAATCTGAATTAAAAAGTCATATTAATCCTAATGAAACCGACCTTAGCCAAATCGAACAGCCATCACAAATAGATAATATGATCCAAAAACTATCATACCACGTTCACCAATCACACAATCGAGCCGTTCCGCTCTCCACCCCGGGAGATTTCAACATTTTCATTCCTCAATCAATTATCTCCTTGATAAAATTAAGAAATGTATATAGAAAAAAATGGCAAAGACACAGACTAAATCTCTATTACAAAGACACCTACCTATCCTTAAAACAAGATATCGAGGCCAAGCTATGCCTACTACGAAATTCGGCATGGTCTAAGAATTTAGAATCATTTAACCCACAACATAACAATAATAGCAAACTTTGGAAATTCGTAAAAATAATTAAAAAACAGCCCAAAAGCATCCCAGCATTAAAAGATAACAACAAAACACTTTTAACTCCTATAGAAAAATGTGAAGCAATAAAAACGCATTTTCAAAAAGCCCACAGTACCACCTTTCACGATAAGAGCCCTTTAAATATCAAAGTAAAGGCAGCAGTACACAGATTTTTCCGTTTAAACCCAACTCCCGAAATTATACCAGCCGATTTGATCAAACCTAAGGAAATACTTCAAATTATAAAATTAACAAAGACAAAATCTTCTTCAGGACTCGATTGCATAAATTATCGAACTATAAAACAACTTCCTAAAAATGTTATTGTATATATTACCTTAATCTATAATGGCTGCATAAAACTAGGATACTTTCCCAACAGTTGGAAACAAGCTAAGGTTGTTCCAATCCCAAAAATCGGTAAAGATTTGAATCAAGCTTGCAACTACAGACCAATTAGTCTATTAAACTGTTTCAGCAAAATTTTTGAAAAAATTATCGCAGTAAGATTAAGAACATACTCTGAAATGTGTAATATCATACCTAACTCTCAGTTTGGTTTTCAACCCGGCCTTTCCACGACACATCAGTTACATAGGCTCAAAAGCGATATAATCTTTAATCGACGGAATAACAAGTCCACCAGCCTAGTACTATTGGACATGGAAAAAGCGTTTGATACCATTTGGCATGATGGTCTGACTTACAAATTAATCAAATATGGGTACTCAAATTATATAATCCATCTGATCAAGAGTTTCCTATCCAAAAGATCTAATGCTGTTTATATCAACAATACGCAATCCAATAGCTACACTCCCCCTGCGGGTGTGCCACAAGGGAGTGTACTCTCACCCATACTTTTCAATATCTTTACGGCTGACATACCTAAAATGACAAACTGTACCCAATATCAGTACGCCGACGATCTGGCCATTGGCACCTGCAGTAGATTATCGAAAACCGCAATTAAAACACTAAACAAATCTTTACTCATTTATCATAAATACTGCAACAGATGGAAATTGAAGATCAACCCTAACAAGTCAGAAGCAATTTTTTTCACCCGTTTCACTAGCCGACGTAAAATTCCTAATACCAACCTAAAATTGAATGGAGTAAATATACCATGGTGTACCAAAGTCAAGTATCTAGGTATCACTTTAGATAAATCCCTGACCTTCAAACAACACACTGAAAACCTTACTATCAAATGTGAAAAAATACTCAGAAGCCTGTATTGTTTCTGGAACAGATCATCAAAATTAAGTCTGAAAAACAAAATCCTCATGTACACCTCCCTGATAAGGCCTATAATAACCTACACATCCCCAGTTTGGCACTCCTGCGCTAAAACACACAAATTAAAAATGCAAAGAATTCAAAATAGATTTTTGAAAACTTTCTTGAATGTTCCTTTTTGGTATAGAACTAATTACATCCACAGAACTTGCAATATTGAACCCCTTGAAATATTCATATCAAAACTTAACTCCAATTACTTATCACGAACTAATAATAACCTAAACCCCACACTAGTGGAATCACTCTCCCGATCATAACTATAATTGTATTACCAATCCCAACTCCTTTCCTTCCTATCCTCTACCTCTCCAACGACATTCACTGTTAGATAATTAAGATTAGGTTTAGCTTTTCTCTTCTCTCGTAACCTGGCGTCATTCTTTATACATAAAAAAAAAACAAAATTCTTTTTTTTTCTTGTCCTGTGGTGGGTTTTGTTAATTTTCCCACTCCATTTTCCAAACGCCTAAAGGCAATGCTAACTAGCAACATAGAATACAAACAGCAAAGCTATATCAAAATTCACTTATATTGAGGAAAGCACTAAAGCGAACCCACTGTGTAAACATCTGAAAATGTACTTGTATACTTATTATCACGAACAATAAATAAAAACTACTACTACTACTACTACTACTTACCAAACCACTGTAGAACATATAAACCAAAAATTTTCCAAGCACCATAAAATATACAACGACGGCTCTATCTGTGCAAACTTAGCAGAATGTGGCATATACTCCGCGAACAGAAAATGTGCTATCAAGCTCCCAGACCACACATCTATATTTTCAGCTGAGGCGATTGGAATACAAATAGCAGCAGAAGAAAACTATAACTCGGAAATACCTAATGCTATATTCACAGATAGTGCCAGCGTACTGACTGCAATAGAACAAGGACATTTAAAAGACCCACACATACAGACAATAGACACTATACCCCATATTAACAACATTACTTTTTGCTGGATTCCGAGCCTTATAGGAATCACTGGCAACACAATAGCGGACTCACTTGCTAACGAAGGACGGCTTTCAAGTGATCTGATTACCTACCCCATATCTCGAAGAGACGCTGTAAAACTGACCAAACGCGAAATTTTTGCATCATGGCAGAGTGCCTGGTTAGGAGATCATACAGGGCTGCTAAGATTTATTAAAATCTCTACCCTCCCCTGGGATGACCTCGAAAATAGCAAAGATCAACAGGTCCTATCGAGATTACGCATTGGTCATACCTCCATTACACATCGTCACCTTATTTCCAAATCACCCCCTCCACTTTGTCAATTTTGCGGTACCCATATAACGGTTCGACATATCCTAACTGAATGCTACGGATACGATACACAAAGAGATCACTAACACTTGGACAATAATTTGGACACGATCTTATCACCTAATCCTACAGAACAGAGTAAACTATTAAAATTCCTAAAAAAGACTGAACTGTATAAACAGATCTAAAACAAATCACTCAGATACAACTCTAAAAAGAATGTATTTATAATTTCAGAGAGGAATAATGATAAGCCTGGGACGAATTCGACTAGTTCACTAGTCTAGCCTCTTACAAGAGAAATGGTCTGGGTTACCATAACAACCCTACTTACTAAGGAATAGATTTTACTGCTATAAGTAGTATGCTATTTCCAAAGTAAAAAGGTGTGAGATACCTAAAAATCTCAAATTTTCCCAACCTTTCATCTCCTCCTTCTTCCTCTTTTCTCTATTCATTTTCCCATCAGAGGCGAAAGTGACCCCTGTGGTGCAAAACCTCTTTAAACATTAAACAACAACAACAACTTATGTACGATGTTAACTTACCGCCAAATTTCAATGCTTTGAGTTGTTCAAGGATCTTGTATCGCCATGTTCGATCGAACGCTTTTGATAAATCGATAATGGTACAGTCCATGTGTAGATTATCTTTTGTTGTTTTAGCTAATAATTCTTCAAATGAAGCGAAATATGTTGTAGTACCTCTACCGGCCGTAAAGGCATGTTGGGATGAACTCAAGAGATTTTTTGTTTCAAGTTCCGATATCAATCTTCTGTTTATCATTCTTTCTAAGACTTTGCTAATGCAATTTAGTAGTGATATTTTGCTATAGCTTTCTTCTTCATGATATGGTTTCTGAGGTTTTATTAATGGTATAACGTAGCTCATTTTCCATGCATCCGGGATTTTTCCTGAAACCCATTGTTGTGAATGGTTGCAGCCACAGAGAGAGAGAGAGAGAGAAAGAGAGAGAGAGAGAGAGAGAGAGAGAGAGAGAGAGAGAGAGAGAGAGAGAGAGAGTGTAAAATGTAGATCTATTTCTATCTATTTATTTCCGGTGTAGTTAGAAAAAGGGGATCACAAATTAGTTTGTTCTCTACTATCGCACTTAAAAGAGGCCGAAAGCGCGTCCTTCGGCCCTATGTATCGGGTTTTCCTTCGACGCCATCCTAACCGCTGCTATAATGATGGTTGGCACTGTCCAACCATCGCCCCATTGCGAAATCCTACAACGATATCGCTGTTGTAAGGCTCTACTGCTATACTACAAAGTAAACAAACGAGTTGCGATATACGCTTCGCAATATTCTCCCCACCAGTGTAATTCTCAAAACCTTCGCAGTAAACTTAACTGTTCCCTACAATATCTAGAATCGCTAATTTCGTCGCCGGTCTTTCTAAAATTCCGTTTGCCTTTCGCTCGCCTAACCTGACCGTCCTTCGCACGGGTCACTTCCAGTACACGTCCCATCAACCAAGTGTTCCAAAACAGGTTCCCATCCACAATCAATACCACGTAGCCCTCTTTAGTCGGTGGTATCGAGCGGAACAATTTCGTCCTGCGGGTAAGCGTTGGTAGGTAGTCCACAATCCACCGCTCCCAGAATCTATCCGCGTCCACTTTCAGGGCACCCCACGATGTCCGTATCGCTGTCGTCGGGTCGTCAAAGCAAGCAACTGGATTACTCCCTTCGGGACCAAGTAGCAGGAGGCGCGGCGTTATTGAGCAGCTCAATTCATCTAATGGCACGTCGACTAATAACTTCGGGTTGGTCATCATCTCTGTCCGGATGTCATCCGGATGCAAATGCTTCTGCGCCGACATAAGTATCAGATGTCTCCAACTGCCGCCGAAACGAGGTGCCGTCAGCAGGTTGGTACTCCACTTCGGTTCCGGACTGCTGATTTGCGGTTCGGTCGCACTTTCATCGATATCCTTCCCTCTACCGCTAGTTATTTCAGGCGGAGAGCCCCTTCTTGCAATGAGACGCAGTATCGCTGAAACACACGAATCAGTGATTAGTACGTAAGTAATACTGAGATTAACTGCCCACACGATTGGGTAAGTGAACAGCGCTCCCAAGCGCATTTCTGGATTACGCCACACAACCACGAAGATCGAAAAACCATAGTCCTCCTTGCCGCTTCTCTTCTTGCGCCGTAAGCATACTTCATCTACTTCGCACTTCTTCTTGTCGCCGATTTCACCTTTCGATTCTGTATTCTTCTCGATGTTTTCTTTTAAGCGTACAAGATGCATGAATCTCCACCACGGCTTACTCCGCGACTTACAAGGAAGACTTACAGCACTCGACAAAGGAACTACAACGTCACTAGTCCGACCGTCTTCTTCCGGAATCAATTTCCTCGATTCACTGATTTCACATGAATCCACAGGGAAGTGTTGATTGGGCGCTGTGATCGACTTTTGTTTTTTTCTTTCATTGTAGATGCATGGATGGAGGTTGTTGTACTCATTAGTATTACCGGCATAAGTTTCGCAACATGGTCCAAATACTGTCCATCCAAGTCTCGTTTTAGCAGCAATCGGTTCGTCAAAACCTCCTTCGACGCATCGACATGGCTTCCCTAGATGAATATTGTCTACACCGATTATGACGCGTGGCATCACGTTGGTATAGGAAGCGATAGGTATCCTCTTTAGATGTGGATACATCTGCGCCAGCTTCTCCATCTGCATTGTCTGCGTTGGTAATTTTAGGTCCTTCAGCGTATGCACCGTTCGCAGGTCATACACTACAGCGCCGTCGTGTATACCTGATATTTGCAGCTGTACCTCCAACGACTTGGATTCATTCCGAGAGGTGGTATTAGTCCAATATATTTGTATCGGTTGCGGTATACCATCTAATCCCAGCTCTTCAGTCCGCGATCAACGAAAGTACTCGATGAGCCCTCTATAAACGCAAGAGTGGTTACGTTTTTGTTCATGCCGCGTACTACAATGGGAACGTATCGGAAAAGTGAATTAGTGTCGGTGCTAATATGCGAATTTAGTGAGTGTTGTATGCTCCGGTGTGGTGGTATATATGTGCTATATATATGTGCTATATGTATAAATATAGTCCAATATATTTGTATCGGTTGCGGTATACCATCTAATCCCAGCTCTTCAGTCCGCGATCAACGAAAGTACTCGATGAGCCCTCTATAAACGCAAGAGTGGTTACGTTTTTGTTCATGCCGCGTACTACAATGGGAACGTATCGGAAAAGTGAATTAGTGTCGGTGCTAATATGCGAATTTAGTGAGTGTTGTATGCTCCGGTGTGGTGGAGTTGTTTCTTCTACGCAGTGAAGTAACTTGTGATGAGTTTCGCGGCAACCGTCAGCTCCAAAACGCATACTCACGAAACACGTGCCCTTATGCGTTCCTAGACACGTCACGCATAACTTACGCCCCTGAACCTGCGATCGGATCTCCCGCACCGACAGTTCCATAAACCGACAGCAATCAGCCAACGTGCGGCAGAAGTCGTGGCACAAGGCACAGGGCGTTCTTTTCGTAGTGCTGTGAACGTTTACCACGCAAGCGGCATCGTAGGAGACCGTTTGGAAGGCACTGGCCACTCGAAGAACTCCTGTGCGGTGCGTCCCTTGAACTGTGGTCCGATGAACGTCCTTCTGAAGAAGCGTCCGTCCCCACGATGGTGCCGCGTAACGGACAATGCCCAGTTTGGTTCTAGAGCTCGAAGTGAACGGACATAAATCAGGAGTGAAAAATATACAGTGACAACATGGAGAAGAGAGAAGCTACTCTGAGAGTAGATTTCTCACATCTACCAGTAAAGCCCCCCGTTAAAGATGTGATGGATTTCATCACATCTAAATTGCAACTAACAAAAGAACAAGTTGTACGCATACATCTGCGTACAAGCAGCATCAACGCCTTTATAGATTTAAAGGACGAGAGTGTGGCTCTAAAGATCGTCGAAAACAACGATGGAAAGCACACGATGCTTTGCCAAGGACAGGAGTATGCTATTCCCATCGCAATGGATGATGGGTCCGTGCTAGTTAAATTGCACGACATTTCCGGTAGAACCACTGACAACAATATTGTCAATTTCTTTTCTTATTATGGAAAAGTGCTAAATGTATCCGAAGGTACATGGGGAGAAGCAAGTCCATTTGCTGGGCTGCCAAACGGATATCGCTTCGTGCGAATAATAACATCAAAACCGATTCCCTCGTTTGTCCAAATCAACGGGGAAACCTCACTTGCAACACATCGAGGACAAAAACCAACTTGTCGCTACTGTGAGCTCCATGTACACCATGGAATGACGTGCAATCAAAACAAACGTCTGATTGGGCAAAAAGCCACGGTGAACGACCGACTTAAACCATCATACGCAACGATCACGGCCAAAGAACCAACACCAACAAATCATACATCAAGCTTACAAGTGGAATCTCCAAAGCGGGTACCAACGGATACTCCAGGTGCAAAAGCGAATCCACTAAAGAGCACGAGTCCGACAAAACAAAACGATAAGCAGACCAACGAAAGAGAAAGATCGACATCGGCTAAGAGACAAGCAGAGAGGCTTATTACTGATGCTGTGGCGATCGAGTCAAAGAGAGGCAGAACACGCTATCTAAACAAAAGCGATAACGCTCACAGAGGTAGGAAACACGCGTCCCAATGACGCGTCCCACTACACACACTAACATGAACAATACCAGCTTGAGAATATTGTCGATAAATCTAAACAACCTATCAAGTAAAACAAAGATAGAAAGCTTACAGTCCACAATTAACAGGACGGATGCAGATATAGTATGCATGCAAGAAGTATACGAGAATAATCTACACATTAAAAATTACAATACGATCACAAACATCGATCACCATAAAAGAGGGACAGCTATAGCCATACGTGATGGATTAAAATATTCTAATATAGAAAAGAGTTTTGACAGCAGATTAATCACACTGTGTATTAACGACAAATTCAAAATAGTTAACATTTATGCTCCATCTGGTACACAACAAAAACAAAATAGAGAATATTTCTTCAGGCACACCCTAGCATATTATCTAAGAAAACCACACGAATATCTAATTATTGCCGGTGATTTCAACTGCATTATTCAAAAAAAGGATGCTACTGGAGTTTCAAACTACAGCTTAGCTTTAAAAAATGCGATGCAGCACCTTAAAATGGATGATAGCTGGGATCTTTTAAAAACCACAACAGAATACACTTATTTCACACACAACTCAGCCTCTCGCATAGATAGGATATATATATATATATATATATATATATATATATATATATATATATATATATATCAAAAAACCTGCGAAATAATCTAAGAAGCGTTGACAACATTAGTGTATCTTTCAGTGATCATAAAGCTTACACAATTAGACTCGGAATTCCAAATGATACAGGACAACCTATCCTAAGACAAAAACTATGGGCATTCAGGAAGAACACTGTCAATGAAGATATAAAACTTGAATTTCATCGTAATTGGATCAAATGGACAAAACAAAAACAATGGTATCATACTTGGATAGACTGGTGGATTAAATTTGCTAAACCCAAAATCCAATCTTTTTTTAGGTGGAAAAAAAGTTTATACTTCAAAGCATATAACACCTCATATCAAAGCTTAGAACAGCAACTGAATAACGCATATAACAACTATTATGGAAATCAAAATGAACGTAGCAACATTAACAAAATCAAAGGTAAAATGCTGACCCTACAAAGAAAACTTACAGAAAACTACATTAGGCCAAATAACACGTACATAGCAGGGGAGAATATTTCAACTTTTCATATCAATGAAAGGCATAGAAGACGTGCCAATATCGTCAGCATATACGACAATAACAATAACCTAATTGAAAATCCAGCAGAAATAGAAAACTTCATATTTAATCACTTCAAATCACTTTTTGACACAGATAATAATGGTACTCATCGCGAAGCAATCTTTCCACCAGTGGAATAACATATCGACCAATAACTTGACTGTCATGGCGGATTGCTATCGCAACGCATCACATTTTTCAACCCGTAAAACGGTGGGAACAATAGTCATGGCAACCGTAAAAATCGTAAGGAAAACGTCGAGCAGTAGATAAAAAAAATGGCGAATTTGTATCGGGAAAGAAATATTTTTTCCACTGCGATCGAAATAAATATCTACTGCTTCGACCCAGTAGATACACAGTGGAAAGCTCATTTCACGTGGAGATTCGAGAGCTGAATTTGTTTTAAAAGATTTTTTTATGTCCATTCCATTTATTCCATTTATGTCCAATTAAATTTACATTTAATTAAAAATTATGTTTTACTGTTAAAGCGACCACGGGTAGATTTTGCTGCTAAAACAAACAAAAAATTGTTCATAGGTTTATTTAACGTTTTAATTGTCAAGGAAATGAGTATGTTCCAACGATAAGGTCAGTTGTTTCACCATTCATTCTAAGCGACTACCGAAGGTTCACAGGCAAAAGCGGGTTTTCGTACAAGCGGACCAAGCGGCAGCGTGGGACCACCGTCTTGAAGAATCCTTGAGCTCAAGTATCAAACGAATTGGTTCTGGCCAGGGGCAGATTAAGCGATACGGTTAAGAGTGATAGCTGAGAAGATGCTTGGGGATGCGTATGTCATCGTATTTTTTTGGGGGAGGGAGGAGAGAGTTGATGCCTCAAAAAATTACTCCCATCGCCCGGTCAGCACTTTTGAAATTAGTTCACTACGCGGTCAGTATTGCCAAAATTTGGCTTCTCGCGAACGGATATAGTGGACGAATGCCAAATAAACCTAGTTGATTTACATTTATCAACAGCGCTACCATCTTCAGTTTTGAGGCCCCAACTTCCATTTAGCTTTGGGCCTCCGAGAAGCTTGATCCGCAACTGTTCACAGGCACAATGCCTATTTATTGCGCCGTATACGATGATTGAAGCGAGTCTAGCCGTTTGCGCATTTGCCTACGGTGTCCTGCCAGATTTTTCCCAAGATTATCACTATCACTCATGAAAAATAAAACATTTAACTGATTTTAATGCACTTTTCCGAATCATTACACGTTTTCTTCAACCAACTAGCGTCGTAAAATGTAAACATGAATAATTGCAAACTCTAGATTTCACAACTAGCGTAGCTACTAGATGGGTAGATACATATTGGTTGCTTTAATTTTATCGACCCGAAAGTGAAAAGCGTTCGCGATGCCATTTCGAGTAGATAAAGTTATTGGTCGATATAGTAAAACCAGTGGAATTGATTCCACTGTTTTTAACGACTGCTTTGCCGATACCAGCCAATATTACAAATAACAATATCTTTACATGCAAACAAAAAATTCCAGAAAGCTGTGAAATAAACAACTCACTAAATGAGGAAATAACAACAAAGGAAATTTATGAGGTTATAAAACAAGCACCCTCTAACAAAAGTCCAGGAAAAAACGGCCTACCCAATGAATTTTACGAAATTTTTTTTGACACAATTCATAAGGAATTGAATTTAATAATCAATGACGCAAACAACAAATACATTCCAGAGGATTTCACCGAAGGCATAATAGTGCTCATAAAAAAACAAAAAAACTCAAAAAATAATATAGAATCTCTACGACCAATTACATTAGCAAATGCCGATTACAAGATATTTAGTAGAGTTCTCAAAACAAGATTAACAAAAGCTTTAGACGAACACGCAGTATTAACTAATTCACAAAAATGCAGTAATAGATCGAAAAACATATTCCAAGCTGTCCTTTCTATCAAGGATAAGATATTAGAAATCAACCAGCTAAAAAAACGGGAAAACTCATATCTTTTGATCTCTCAAAAGCTTTTGATAGAGTTGATCACAATTTCCTGTACAATAGCATGCTTAGCGTAGGCATAAATCAAATGTTTATAGATAAAATTCGGGAAATCAACTCTGTGTCTTATTCAAGACTCTACATAAACGGTAGTTTAAAACCAAAAATACATATTAGAAAATCAGTTCGTCAGGGTGATCCAATGGCAATGCATTTATTTGCAATATATCTTCATCCTCTTCTTGAAAGATTAGAAGAGATATGCAATAACCAACATGACACTATAAATGCGTATGCTGATGATATTTCCATAATTACCACAGAAAAAGGCACAATAGAAAAAATCAAGCAAACTTTTGACGCTTTTTGTGCAGCTTCTGGTGCCAAAATGAACACAGAAAAGACCAAGGGGATAGACATAGGCTTAGTGAATAATGCAACAATAATTAATACTGCCTGGATTACAACAGAGCTTAAAATTAAAATACTAGGAGTATGGTTTACAAACTCACTAAGACTAATGATTAAACTGAATTGGGATGTCACTACCAAAACATTCGCTCACTTAGTGTGGCAGCATAAAATGAGAGATATCAATCTACCACAGAGAGCTATATTAGCTAACACATTCCTAACTTCTAAATTATGGTACCTTGGGTCAATTTTAACCCCAAATAAACATCATATAGCCAAACTCACCTCAATGTTAGGCCAATTTATGTGGCCAAGAGGTGGACTTAGAGTCAGCATACTACAACTAGCTCTAGCCAAAGCGAACGGTGGGTTGAATTTGCTAACTCCCGACCAAAAGATTAAATCTCTCCTAACGTCCAGGCATTTAAAAGAAAGGAAATACATGCCATTTACTGAGAAATTTTTGAACAATATTGAAAATCCACCTTGTATTTCCAAACTCCCCAGTTACTATCCATGTATAGCCACAATAGTCCAAGAATCTGCTTACCTTCCAACTTCACCAAACATAAAATTAACAGCGAAACAAATACACAATAATATCCTGAAATACTTGCCCATACCACACGTAGTTCAAAAATATCCTAACATGAATTGGAAATATATATGGAGGAATATTAACAACAACTGCCTGAACTCAAATGAAAGAAGCACTTACTACATGCTAGTTAATGAAAAAATAAAGACCAAATCAAAAGAATATGAGTTAGGAATAGCAGATAACGATAAATGTCACGCTTGCGGGGAAACAGAAACACTGAAACATAAATTTATAGAATGTTATAGAGTCAAACAACTATGGAATGATTTGAAAACAATTGCAATTGAATTAGACATAATACTACCAACATTCGACGAACTTACTAAACCAGAACTTAAAAACTGGAAAAAAGAAAAGAAATCAAAACTACTTAAAATATTTTCTCGATACATAGAATTCATAAACAACAACAAATCAATTGCACTAAATTCACTAGATATATCTAATTTAAGGTACATAGTATTAAGCTAAATCTGTATTGTTTTAATAAAAAAAAAAAAAAAAAAAAAATCCCAACGTTAACCAAGGGTCTCCTTCTGCTGCTTTTTGGGCCACACTTATTCGGCATCAGAGCGGCAAGGCATTCGTGATACGTGATGCCTTGCTGCAGACCTTCTCCAAATGCCGGCCGTGGTGCTGTTTGCGGCAGAGCTCGACCCCCAGGTACTTGAGCGATTCCGTGGATACGATCGTGTGTCCCCCCGCACGTAGTTGACCTACCTGCGGGTTGTGATGAGTGCAGAAGATCATGTAGCCGGTCTTTTGATGGGCCAGCTTCAATCCCACTCCATCCATCCAACGCTCGATCATCTCCAGGTTCCTCGTAGCAAGGTTGCTGATTTCCTGCGGGTCCCTCCCTATAAGGGTGAACGCCACATCATCAGCAAACCCTATAATGTCCGCACGCTTTCCGAACAGCTCCAGACGAAGAAGGTCATCGTACATAACATTCCATAGTGTTGGCCCTAGAACCGAACCCTGCGGGACACCTGCCGATACTGGTAACGAGACCATTCCTTCATCCGTTTCGTAGTGGAGCGTGCGATTCGTGAAGTAGTTCCGCAGCAACGCCTGGAGGTACGGTGGCGTGTTCCTTCGCTGCAGAGCTGCTCCGATCGCTGTCCAGTTGGCCGTGTTGAAGGCGTTCTTCACGTCGATTGTCACCATCGCACACAGTCGATCGCCCCTGCGCTTCTTGTCGAGCGCAACCCTTCCGTTGGCAATCACCCTGTTGATGGCATCCATGGTTGAGCGTCCTTTCCTGAATCCGTATTGGGCATCAGCGAGACCGCCCGTTGCATCCAGATGCTCCGTAAGTCTGCGCTGTATGAGTCGCTCCAACACTTTTCCCAGAACACTCAGCAGGCAGAACGTTCTCATGAAGACGCGTGGAAACGCCGTCATCGCCGCAATCAAGGCCACGTTCGGAATGTTGTCGTCTCCTGGGCACGCTGGGGATTGAGCGATTTTGCAATGCTCACCAGCTCACCCTCGGTAACGGCATCCCGTGCCGTGTCCTCGTCCGTCAATCCTGTTGCTGTGGGCCATTCCATGGGCGGTTGCACCGGAAAAAGTTCGCCAACGATGTGCTGCAGCTTGGCTGGATCCCGTTCCATCGGTACTCGGGCTCCTTGCCACATCTGCCTCCGGATTTTGTAGCCTGGCCCGAATCCGTCGGCCCCAGCTGTTCCGGAAGTTGATCGCCCTGCTCCTTCTTGCTCCGCTTGACCGCTTGCTCCAGTGCTGCTCTCGCTGCTGTGTACGCCGGACGGCGATCCTGTCGCTGCTCTTCCGTTCGGGCTCGTGAGGCACTCCGACTTCCGGGATGAATTTGTCTGAGGTTTTGTTTGAAATATGCACACTTTTTTTTTTTTTTTAAAGAACAAAAAATGGTGCGATTTATTAATCCAATTATAAAGTTATAAATGTACATGAACATAGTTTGTACTGTATAGGTTTACTACAACTCGGTATTTACGCTATAGTGTGAATTTTAGTTCTTTGAAGTTTTGAAAACTATGAGCTAAAGTAATTTAACGAATAAAGAATTGGTATGAAAACAATTATAAGGTGGAAAGTGAATCTTTCATGATTTGACCTGCGTCAAAATATCAAAACCTTAGGACTATCTTACAACTACTTAAAATATTAAATATTATAATTAACCTATTACTAAAAAGAATTATTACGTTGTTTACAAAAAGAGATCTCGTATAAGAGTAGAACTGGATTGCATGCTGCTATTTATAAGGCGATCCAAATTTGTACTTATCCTGTCGCTGATCATTGGTATTTGCGCTAATTTGTGGAGATCGTTGGTGCCGTATCTAACAGGTAGATTGAGGATCATTTTGAGGAACTTATTTTGCACTCTTTGTACAACAAGCATATTTGCTGAAGAACATGTTCCCCATGCGTTGGATCCATATAATAGCGCAGGCAGTATAACCTGTTTGTATAGTATAAGTTTGTTCTCCGATGTTAGTCCTCCATTTCTCTTAATTAGAGGATAAAGACACATGAGTGTTCCTAGAACTTTTGTTTTTAAATAGTCGATATGGTGTTTAAAAGATAGTTTACGATCAATCACAACCCCTAGATATCGAACATGCTGGTCCCATGTGATAGCATGGCCTTGTAGCTTAATGGACTTAACCCTACGTCTGATGGTGGATAGCCACATATTTTTCTTGTAAGGTAAAACAATAGCTTGCGTTTTTGCACAGTTAACCACTATTTTCCAGTCATTAAGGTAGCTGACATATTTGCCTAAAGCTCTTTGAAGTCCACCGTGTAGACAGGCAAGATATTTCTGCTGATGTAAGATGGCGGTATCATCAGCGTATAAAGATAATTCAGTATTATTACCTAGGGAAGGAACATCCGATGTATAACAGTTATACAAGAGCGGTCCTAAGACGCTACCCTGTGGTACTCCTGCTTTATTGTCGTATGGTTCAGAGCTTATACCACCCAAGTATACCGACGACGTTCTGCGGCTTAGGTAACTCTGAATCATTCTTATAATATACAACGGAAATCTTTGTTGTTCTAGCTTGTATAAAAGGCCTTGATGCCAAACATTATCAAAGGCCTTCTCAACGTCTAATAGGGTGATAGCTGTGGAGTTTCCAAAGGATTTACCATTGTTTATGATGTTTAACATCCTCTGAATCTGATGAGCTGTTGAGTGTCCCTTTCTAAATCCAAACTGGATTTCAGTTATTATATTATTAACATCACAGTGATCCTCCATCCTAGCATGTAAAATCCTCTCGAATATTTTGCTAAGAACACTTAGGAGGGAGATTGGTCTATAGCTGGACGCTAGGCAGGGGTCTTTGCCAGGTTTTCTAATCGGGATAACCTTGGTAAATCTCCAGCATTTTGGAAAATATCCCAGTTCAAAGCACCTATTGAAAATGTTGGCAATAAATGAGAGAGCACCAACCCCTAAGTGCTTCAGCGTGATGTTAAACATATTGTCTGCTCCAGGAGCCTTAAAAGCTACACTATATTTGATCAACCGTTGAACTTCATCACAGCTGACTCTAGCTACATCTGGCAGTTCAAAAGGCGCATTTGTTATTCTATGCACGCTGTTTTGGACTATCTCTTCATAAGGACTAATAATATTATCACTTATCTTGTGTGCCTTCTCAAATGTTTCTGCTAGTATTTTAACCTTCTCTTCTGGAGTGAAACATATGATAGAGTTTTCCTTGAGAGGCGGAATGGGTTTAGGCCTAGATTTCAGAACTTTAATTACTCTCCATAGGGGACGAGCATTTTTCTTGATGTTCTTTACATCTTCAGCAAATCTCATGTTATGAAGCTCACTTAATCTTTCTTGAATCATCTTGCACATCAATCTAAATGCAGAATAAAACGATTTATTTCCAGTACGTTGGAAATGACGCCTTAGGGAATTCTTTTGTTGAATAAGAGATTTCGTAACGAGGTCTAACTCTTCTAACCTAGTTTTAACCTCAACTCGAGGAACGCAAGTATTTACAGCATCATTTATGTTATTTTCAAGTTCAGTTAACGCAATATCAATATCACTGATTGTACGTAATGGGGCATCAATATTTACGCTTCTTTCCATGATGCGCTTAAAAGCTAACCAATTTGCTGCACGATAGTTTAACCGTTGCCTTTTGGGTTGGGTTCCCGAACCGTCAACGCTCATTAACACTGGAAGGTGGTCGGATGACAGTGCCGTTACTGTAACAGGATCGTCTACTTCCATGTTGGTTAGAAATAGATCGAGAGTGGAGTAGCTTCCGTTGCTCTGATATGTTGGATGTGGTGCAATTTTGTAGTAACCTGCTTGCATGTCACCCCATAGAATAGTGCCGTTCTTATTGGCAATAGCATTGCCCCAATGACGATGTCGCGCATTTAGGTCCCCCGCTACAATGAAGCGTCCCGGTGTTCGCGTGAGGATCTGTAGGTCGTTCTTAAAAAGCCGAACAGTACCATCGCTGTCCCTGGCCTGCCTTGGGCAGTAGACTGAATAGAATCGAAATGACCCGTGAGAGGTTGTAACTTCAACACCAACGACCTCTATTAAGCGTGTTGCTGGCAAAGGAAGTATGCGGTATTTTAGCGACCGGTGGACAGCGATTGCAACACCACCTTTAGAATCTTCACGGTCCACGCGAACTATCAAATGCTCTGGAAGATGGAACGATAGAGATGGATTTAGATGGGTCTCTGACAGCGCAATAAGGGTGATATTCTCTTTTTTGAGGAAATCAATCAGCTCTAAACGCTTACGTGCGATAGAGCGGGCGTTCCATGTAGCGCACACAATCATTGCAAGGCCGTGGTAATGTAGTCGACCATCTTCGTAAGAATCTGATCTTTGGGGCATTGCTTGACAATGCGCTTAAATTCCAGCCAGAGCTGCACGATCACACCAAAAAGCTCTCTTTCATCCTTATCCACTTCAGCGCTGAGGTCAGCACGCATTTGATTCAATTTGTCTTGGGCAGGCTGGCGGTGGGTTTTAGTTGTGATCTGTTCACGATCACTTGCTACAGGTACAGACATTTGGTTTGAAATGTGCTGATCGGCTTGGTGAAGTTGTCCACTATTCACCTGTTGTTGTTCTTGGTGTTGTTGACGATGCTGCTGCTTCTGAAGACCTTGTTGCTGCGATTGCTGCTGCTGTTGTTGTTGCTTTTGCTGCACGGACTGATATCGTTGTACGTGCACCGGTTGATGTCGTGGTGTATGTGGCTGCACAATGCTGCTAGGACAGCCGGGACACGAGCAATTGTGTTGGCTTGGGTTTTGACGTAGCGTTAAAACGGGAGCTTTTTCATTGTGCATCCAAAGCAAAGGTTTTTCCCAAGCAGATTGCTTCGGAGGTGGGGCGGGCACAAAGCGTTGCTTTGTTGGCTGGCTTTTGGACGCTTCTCGTTTGCGAATATATTCAATGCGAGTTGGACAGTTTGCGTTATATGGGCTATGGTTTCCCATGCAGTTTGCGCATTTGCGCTGCGCTTCCAGCTCAGTAGTACATTGCATCGTACGATGGTTTCCACCACATTTAGCACACCGGGAAAGCATGGAGCAGTTATTTGCGCCATGCCCAAAGAGTAAGCAGTTCTGACACTGCTGCGCCTCACTACGCCTCGGCGTGTATTTCTCCCATTTTACTAGGGTATGGTTGAGGTATTTTATCGATTGTACCTCATTGAGTGTTGTATTTCCCTTTTTGAAGGCAACCACAAACACTTTATTGGAGACTTTCATGGAATCTCCAAATTTCAGCTCGCGCACAAGTGAGGGTTGAAGGCCAGCTTCTTTTAACAGATGTTCAACAAGTTCTACGCTACCGAAGCGAAGACCCTTGAGGACAACTTGGAAAGGTTTATCACCTGCGAAGTCATGTGAATAAAATTCACGATTGAAGCTGGCCAATAATAGTTTGACCGCTTCATGATCCTTGCGAGTTTTGCAAATTATTCTGCAAAAGTTGTCAGCGGTGAAGCTTAAGGAGGCGTCAAACTCTCCTTTTTGAGCCGAATTGCATAAATGACGATACTGCTCTTCATTTAGATCACGCACCATTAAAGGCGGGATTCGTTCCTTACGGGAAACATTTGCCTCCGTCGAAGTGGATGCTCCTGCATCATTATCAGCGTCAATTTCACCCGACGCCGCGGTTACTTTGATCGATTTTGTATGTGTGGGTACTGCTGGCGAGACAGCAGTATTGGATCGTGTTTTAACACGTTTTTGCCCGTTCTCAGCAGCCGTCGATTCAGCCGCTGCACTAGCTGTTTTAGCTTGCCGCTTTCTTTTACGAGCAGCACGCTGCTCTGCTTGTGTGCGTACAACTCGCCAAGATGCCATCGTGCCGACTCACACACACGCACTTCGTACAGTATAATGCACTCACACACTGATATTTTTGTTTTGACTCTTCACCACGCTTAAGAAACACGTCTGATCGGTCTGAGCGCTGAAGAGAGACTGTTGAAATATGCACACTATTTTCCCTGTTGCTTAGAAATGATTGAATTAATTTTATAATTGTAATGGGATAACCAAGTGAAATGGGTTTGAATAAAAGACCTTTGTGCCAGATGAAATCAAAAGCTTTTTCGCTGTCGAGAAATACCATACCAGTTGCTTTTTTAGTCAACCTATTGCTCTTTATGACGAAGTAGTTTATGCGTTGTTGACAGAGATGGTTGGAAGCCAAACTATTGGCTGGAGCTATTGGTATTATGTTATGTGTCTCGGTGTGGTGTTGAATTCTCTTCGCAATCAGTTTTTCAAATATTTTACCGATGTATCTGAGCTGATTGGTCTATAACTGCTTGGTAAGGATCTATTTTTAGTCGGTTTAGTAATTGCTATTAGTTTGGCCTGTTTCCATTTGTTTGGAAAATAACCGAGTTTGAAACAGCTGTTGAATATAAAATTTAAGTAAATTATTGCCTTTGTTAGAATTCTTTTCAGACATTTGTTGTTGATTTTAACCGACTCGACTGTTGTTTTGTGAGCTAATTCAAATTGAATTTTGATCGCTTCACATTTTTCTTGGGGAGACAATAATACCTTGCCCTCTGTTTTGAGAGGCCGAAAGTGGTGGATATTTTTTATTATTTTTACAAATTTCCACATTTTGTCATAGTTATATTTTGTTGATTGATATGCATGAGGTTTTTTTTTACCAGGCTTTATTTCTTAATAAGTCCAGCTCATATTTTATCTGCACGTTTAAGCTATTAAGTGCATTCTTCAAAATAGTACATTTTCTTTGCCTTTGCCAATTGCTCCTGGTCGTATTTATTTTTTTTTTATTAGGTCGTTAATAAATTGCGGGATTTGAATATTGTAGCGGATTTGAATATTGTTTGAACTGTTAAGGTTGAGTTCAGGGAGCATAATTTCGTTGTTTATATGATTTTTAAAACTCTGCCAGTTAGCTTCTTTGTAGTTGAAAACGGTTTGGTTTGGATTAGCCATTGGTTTGGTATGCACTATTTTGAATATTACAGGAAGATGATTTGACGATAATTCCGTAAAATTTTGGGGGTGGAGAGGTTGAGCAAATTATTGGTAAAATAATGTCTAAGGTAGATGGCGGGATCGGCCGAGTAGAAAGTGGGAGAGTTTGACAAAATGCAAACAGGACTATTTTCAATTCTACATCCAAACAGTACCTTTCCAACTGTGGGGTCTATGATACCTTCCACTAGTTATTTTATATGGACTTTGACGTTTGGCGGCTTATTTGCTGCATGTTTTCCATACAAACAGCTCAGCAAAATACGCCTGCGTATTTCTGAATAGAAAATCTTTCTAATGTTAGTTTCGATCAGCTGCTCGACAAATGTCAAAACAAGGCATTTTTCTAGCAGGTCTAAAACAGGTTAGGCCATATTTGATTCGGCTGAATGTTGATTGAATTTGGGTTTAAAACAACAATGAAATTACATGAGTTTAATTATGTTCAGCTTTTTATGAAAAATAATAAAAAATTTTACTTGTGCTATGCCTATATTTCGAACTAGATTTCGACGCTGTAATTCCTGTTTCGTCAAAACGCGGTTCTACAAAACTGCAGCCTAATGTAATTCTTTATGTCAAAATGTTAGGTCCTTGAGGAATCCTTGCATGATGATATTACCTGTCAACAATTTCCCGCTTGATTCTGCTCGATGTTTTGACAGATCCGGGCTAAACATTTTAGCTTTCTAACTTAAGGTATCATAGACCCCTGTGTTGGATTTCATGCAATTCCAATGCCTATGTCTGCCATTCAGATCTCCACATATTAAATACCTCTCTTTGCTGCTGATGACTGTAATTATATCCTTCTTAAAGGCTTCAAAATTTTTGTTTGCTCCTGGGTGGTATCCCGAGATTATAGAGATATTACGACAAGGGGTTTGTACAAATAATTTTAGAGCTTCTATGACTTGGAGATTGTATGAATTCATTAGCTTGTGTCTAATATTAGATTTAATTATAATAGCAACACCGCCTTTTGTCCCTGTGTATCTATCTAGTCTATATACCCTAAAATTTGGGATGTAGAAATTTATATCCGGGTTTAGAAACGTTTCAGTAATTAATAAGACGTCTATGTCACGTTTGTTTACATTATTAATTATCTTCATTTTTTTGTTTTGGACGCCGTTAGCATTCCAGTAGGATATTTTAAGCGCTTATGTATTCATTTCATTGTTCAGGCACGCAATATTTATTAACGATGTCAAAGATGATCATCAATTGTTCTTGTTTAGATCTACATGGTTGTAGTCTGCGGATTATTGCTTCTATTATCGGTAACAGTTCTGCCTGGCCGAATATGTCGTGTTGGGGTGTGGGTTAGAGCTAGCAACAAGTCTAGGCCATGCGACGGAAGGTCGTTGGCTCCAGCCCTGTAGCGGATGCTTGTGAGGAAATAAAGGAAACTCGGTAGAGTTATGCACATATATACGATTTGATGGATTTCTATGTGTTTGGTTGCTCAGAGGAACCGGCCGTTTTGGGCACTCCAGAAATCGGGTGGTGTGGTTACCACCACAGTTTGCGCATTTCAGCTTGTGCTCGTGGACTCGTCCGTCGCCTGCTGCCGGACCGGCCGATAGTGGACATGTTATCGGGTCGTGTTCGCCCGCACATAGGTACCATTTTTTATGTGATTGCAGTTCGATGCCCCGTGACCGAATAGCTGACACCTTTTGCATTGCATTGAACCTGGTTACGTTAACACAGTTGTCACCGAGATAACGGCTTTAACTTTAAGTTAACCGAGCCTCGGTTTGCTATCTGTCATTGAAACAAACAGGTTTTGGAGTGATTTTGTGGTGCAAAGCAAAGTCTGTGGAGTAATGAGGTCTCGGAATAGGCTTTGTTTACATCGACATCTTGGATTTGTATTCTGGCAGTTAGATGTCCTTGGCTATGTATTGGTGACTTGTATACTGAACAAATTTCAGCGCTCGTAGTTTTGGCGACAGTCGTTGCAATGTTAAAATGCGAGGAATACATGTACTATTCCATAAATTTCCATTGCGCATTGTATTTTACGATAATCACACTATTAAAAGATTTCGTTTTAAAATAAAATCTACAACAAATAATCGTAGCATATCTTGAAAAAAAATCATGTGTACACGAGCAGCTGAAGCAGCCTCCAAAACAACCGTACACATACAACTACACAACATCGTGTAGGGGCTTCGGACACCTATCTGTCATTTTATTTTTCATTGTTATTCCAAGAGCTGCCAAAACCCCTATATTACGAAACCTCATTACTCTACAGACTTTGGGTGCAAAGTTAAAAGTGCAAAAAATAGTGAAAATTAATGATTTTTTGAATGTTCTAAAGTAAGAGGATGTAAGAATATACGATATTTTTAGTAAACATGTTTGTAGGATATGTTATTTTCATTTTAGTTTACGCTACACAGTCTAATTTGCTTCTTCTGCCGGGAAAAAATGTTTGGCTACGTCGAAGAGCTACTGTTGCCACCAACGGAGTTACCCCGATGCAGCTTCTAGTGTCGACGGAATTCCTTACAAGCTAGCTGAGTCTGGATCGTTTCCCGCTCACCTGGGGTTGGCGTTGCTTAATCAAGATCGGAAAAGTTTTACATTCTATGGTATTCTTTTATAGTAGGAATTTCCTCCTACCAAGCTGCCTTATCCCGGGCATACTCGGTTGATGTGTTTTCCTGATGTTCAATGTCCAGTTGTCCGCAGTCCAGTTGTCCTATATCATGTTGTCCAATGTCCTGATCTCCAATGTCCAAATCCTAGATATCGTTGATGGGGTCTGTCGATTCTCTTGTTCCAGGTCTTCTGTACGCTTTCTGGGTTGTTTTCTGTGCCTCGATATGCCACGTGCAACATTACTCACTACTATAAAAACAAACAGACCAAACAACACTTACTTCTTGATGACTAAGAATAGGGAAATGTATACATTTAAACATTTTAAACATTTAACCATTTAAACCGTGTTCTCTGGCGAATCTGAAAATAATTTTCATATATGGCACGTCTCCTGTGGCCATTATGTCTCTAATTGGGACATCCGGATCCCTGTTGATTGCCGCTATTGCTGCCAACAGTGATCCCCTGACATGCCCTGAGGGAGCCGCTAGTTGGCAATAGATTATTGCACTATCAGCAAATTTTATATAATCTGGAAAAAAAATAAAGACTCCGACGGCTCCGGACGGCTCCGACGGCTCCGGACGGCTCCGACGGCTCCGGACGGCTCCGGAAGGCTCCGGACGATTCCGGACGGCTCCGACGATTCCGACGGCTCCGGAAGGCTCCGGACGATTCCGGACGGCTACGACGATTCCGACGGCACCGACTGCCGACTAGGCGGCTCCGGACGGCTCCGGGCGGCTCCGGACGGCTCCGGGCGGCTCCGGACGGCTCCAGGCGGAATCGTGGTTTTAACCTAGCCGGAATCGGAGCCGGAGTTGCTATACTCGGAAGCGGTTCGGAGCCGTGGGTGCGATTCCGAGAACCCATCACTATATCCTTTTACCTATACCTACACTCCTACCTTCGGCTACACCAATACAATTATATTTCTACTAGTTAATAGGCCCGGTTACATGGCTACACAACAGATCTACGTAATGCCAAGGTATGTTCTATGGTGTTTTCGTCACATCTCGTAGAAGTTTTTTTATCATGCTGAAAATGTTCTGATATAATTACGGCTTACGTTGGCGATACTACGCTACTTACAGTGAAATTCAGCCTTACAGACTGAACATGCCAATTTGCTTCGAACATCAGGTGAATTTCATCTGTTACAACCAAAAGGAAAAATATCCTGTAAAACAATTTTTCATCAAATCGAATAATTCCTTACCCTTCGCCGTGCGCTCCTAATATCCGATTTGAGAATTATTCGTTCGTTTTGAGGATTTCAAAGTTGGTCAAGGCCAATATCAGCCCGGCCATCGTGGTTTTTAATTGCTTCTTTTCAACCATCTAAAATGTCCAATTTACTATCTTGGCTCCGTCAGAATTTCTTTACAATCGCCTGCTACAATCGCCAAAATAGGGAAAATTCAAACATTGAACTTCGGGTTTCTTCAGTCTTGGTTTCATGATGTGCCATTGTAGGATCGACCACGGAAAAACAAATATTTTCGGAGCGCATGACATGCATTCCGTTTTCTACAACCATTAAAAATAGCAAATTGCTGAAGAAAATGTCTAGCCAAATTCTAAAAATCCTTACCCCTTACCGACAGCAAATCAGAACAGTTTAAAGCAGTATATTAATGGCTGTTTTCACTGTTTTTCAAAATTTGCAGTGGTCAATGGTGGGCCGGTGGCCCGGTTGCCTTGTCCTGGTAATATTATCATCATCTTCACCAGCTATTCCTTTTCTCCTGAACGGGCATCACCATTTAATCTTCTTCTTTTTTTAAATTCACTACAACTTGAAGAGGTCTTGGCCAGCCATTGCTAACTTTCCTTGGCTTTATTAACCCGTAGCGAGACAGTCTGTCCTGCGTACGGAAGTTTAGCCCAGATGGGATTTGATCACCCGTTCTGTGGTGTACAAACCCGCGCCGCTACCGCTGAGCGGGAATTGCTGGCTCAGCAAATCCAAAATGCAAAATCTTCGTGGAATTGCTTCAAATTAATATTCTGCTGCTAAAATGTGGTTGATTTTTCTTTCTTGAACTTTTGCTTACTTTCACACTTGTGGCCAACACACTCTGGAAACCGTACCACTTGTACCATTTCTACAGCCAGTCCACTATGAAATATTTAGCATTGTCCTACCGTAGAACATCGTTTTGTGTAATCTATTCACATTTCGATAAGTTGAAGTAGGCTTAGGTCCTGTACAACAACCAAAAACCACATCAGCTGCGTTACTGCACGAGTAGAATTTATATATATTTCTATAAGAAGCGGCTATCATTTTCTCTTTCGCTCCTCAAGCTCGACTCTTTCGATCTATCGCTGTTCATACATACATGGGACGCGGACAACATTAAAATTCTACTTAAGGTCTTCGTTTGGTGCGACAAACACTTTTCCTCTTGCCTTGGAATTGTTTCATTCTTTGTGGCGCATGTGCTAGTTTTAATTTAACATAATTTTCCACATACGCCATGTCCACTTCCACTCCCATATGATTTGTGGAAAGAGATTTCAAGAGCCACATTATGTTACCATATTTTTTAACCGCTATCTTCTTCCCTCCAGAGCCTGCCCAACTACATATAGCGAGCAAACCTTTGTAAAAAATTATGTCAAGAGCTTCGTTTAGTCGGTTTCTCGCATCATGACTTTGGATTTCCCCACGTACCATAGCTTTTATCTTTTCAAGTTCTGATTCGTCTGCTATCATGTTTTCAAATCCATCCAGTGCTTCCAAATTCGACAAAACATCGAAAGCGGAAGGTTCGAAATCGTCGGAAATTGTACTAACTGGATGCATCGTTGCAGAGAGTTCTTTTAATATTACTAATTATAATCCACTGGAGTGGAATTTACGCGAAGACGCGATTTTTACTTAAGTTCGCGGAAATGAAACGCGGACGCGACTGTTCCCGTTCGTTGTAAGATTGTAAGTCTTCTTTATTTCTACAATATTTCCTTATATATTAACATGTGTTGATGGTGTTAGTTCTTATCCTACACGCCGTGAGTTGGTGTTAGTTTTGGGAACGTGAGAGGTAAAATCCTAGTTATATCTGTTAATGTTGTTTTAGGATTTGTCCGTTTGGTCAAATCGTCCGATTTGGCCGTTTTAGTTAATTGCACCGCGAGCATTGGTACATTTTTCCTGTCGACCTTTTGCCTGTCCCTATCTTTCCTGGACGCAAATATGTTGCTTGATCGGCTAGTTTCTTAAGGGAACGGATGCAGTTTATTGCATGCTACATATTGTAATCAGTATTTCGAAACCACAGGAGTAACCCTGCATCGAAAAATCGATAAGATCGATAGGACTGAAGTAGCGCGGTGAGAAAAGGGATTAGTAAGAACAGCGATAGCAAGCGAAGGACATGTGTACGATATCTAGCTCCAAAATAAATTTTACGGTTACAATATGGCACGGCGTGTGGGCGTAGGTTTGTTATTGCTATTTTGGGTATCGCGTTTGTTCGTACAAAGGATGCTGTTTTATTGTATTGTTCATGCTTGTCGAGATCCTTTTTTACCAAATTATCATAACGAGATGCTTTGTATTTTTAATATTTCGGGTAATCGCTTTTTTAGGATAGCGTACTGGCGGTCCCTAGTTATGAAATTGCATTTTGGATATGTTGAATCGCGTTTATTACTTAGCCTTTCCTGTTGCAGTGTTTATACAGCTGCATGTTGTAGATTCGAACCTAAGTTTGCCAGGCGATCCTGCGTGAATCAGAACGATTGATCGTTGCGTTCACAACACTAATAATTGCGTACTGCGTGCCTCTATTTTCAACGTTATCCTCCAGCAGGCGTTGCAGCAAGTATGGCCAGAGGAATGGTTGACGTTAGTTGGCTTCGATGAGACCGGCATGGAAGAAGCGGATGCTCCAGCTTCAACAACCGCCGCAACCTGTCCAGCAAACCGAGCAACGGTTCCAGCTTTGCGGGGCGCAGATGGAACCGGAACAACAGCGGCAGGAACAGCTGGTGGTGGTGCAACAACCGCCGCAACCTGTCCGGCAAACCGAGCAACGGTTCCAGCTTTGTGGGGCACATATGCAACCGGAACAACAGCACCAGAAACATTCGATGATGCAACAACCGATGCATTCTGTCCGGAAAACTGAACAGCGGTACCAGCTTTGCGGGGCACAACCGGAACCGTCACCGCAGCATCAGAAGCAACTGCACCAACCGACCGGCCAGTAACCCTCACTGGTACTTTGCTGGGTGCAGGTGCACTCACGGTTGTTGCGGCAACTTGTGATGCTGATCCAGCTAACGCCTGCTGTCCAGCCAATCGCACCACTGTTCCTGGCGGACGTGTTATCATCGGCATCGGAACACCAGCAGCTGCAACAAATCGCGGCACATAACTGCATTTTATGCATAACTGTATAAAATACAGAGCATTAGTTTTGCTGCAAATTAAATGTACAACTAAACACACTATACTAACCTATTTTTTATATTAGCAAGTATATAATGGTAAAACACAATAAACTCAAGAATTTATTGTGATGGCGCTTTTAAAACGGTAGAATTTACGAATGCAAATGTCTGTCACAATAACCCAGCTTAAAAATGACAAGCACAATGGTTCAGCGTGATCGGTTCAATATTGGTAATTTTTTTAAATTTTTTTAAAATAATGTATCGCGAATTAATGAATAAAAAATTTATTTACAATATTTATTTATTTACAACATTTATTTTTTATTTGCCTGTGGGGCGGCCCGGTGGTGCATGTGATAAACGGCGCCAGTCCACACGGCCGGACCGGGTTCAAATCCCATCCGGACCGTCCCCCCGTAGCAAGGACTGACTAGCCAGCTACGTGGTAAAAATAAGTCTAGTAAGCCAGAAATGGCCGGCGTGACCTGTAAGGTCGTTAAAGCCAAGAAGAAGACTCGATCTGTCAAAAATCTGTTCCAAATTGTTTTCGGGTCTCAACCTATAACGAGGTTGTTATAATAAGATATAGCACTTCTCCCTTTCGTAAAAAAATTCTCCTTAGTGCTACGAATATTTATAAATTCATTCGGAGAGGAGGTTTACTAACACGGCTGGAGCGTCGAAGATTTCCAGACCCTCAGCACTGTCTGGTAGGTCAGGCTCAACGCGCGGAGAGCTTCCAGAGTCAGCAAAAGGCATCGTTGTTGTTGTCTGCGTAGCATTCTGAGTTGCTTCCACCAGTATTGTTTTGTCATGGATAAACTGATTTATTCACTTCACTTAAACTTCTCCCTACGTTGTGTTGTTTTTTTGTGTTTTGGCTCGAAAGCCTGGGAGTCCCCTTGTTGCTGCGCGAGCCCAGAGTCTTCCCCGTTGGGCCTAAAGCCAGAGAGCGTCTTCCTCGATGGGCCTAAAGCCAGAGAGCGTCTTCCTCGTTGGGCCTAAAGCCAGAGAGCGTCTTCCTCGATGGGCCTAAAGCCAGAGAGTGTCTTCCTCGTTGGGCCTAAAGCCAGAGAGCGTCTTCCTCGTTGGGCCTAAAGCCAGAGAGCGTCTTCCTCGTTGGGCCTAAAGCCAGAGAGCGTCTTCCTCGATGGGGCTAGCGGGCTGCTGAACCGGTGCTGCTGCTTCCACTTAAGACCGAACACTAATCTTCCTCGCCCCTCGCTCCTCCTTTTATACCACTTTTTGGATCACGTGCGCGCATTCGAGAACGACACGCTGGTGCACTCGAGAACGCTACGCTCGCGTAGCATAGTTGTGATATAATGATTTTTTGGACACAACATACCGGCCGCCTTGAAATACTTAGTTTTTCAACAGCTATTCGTTTGCACACTCTAAAGGGCAAATCTTGGATACTGCTCTTTTGAGGATGCCGCTTTTAGTACGCAAAGTTGCCACACGGTTGACTCCATCCGATCCTGGATGTAATTGGATGATTCTAGCTAGTGGCCATTCCACAGCTGGCAAATTATCATCCTTCATGATTACGATGTCTCCAGTTTTTAATCGATGTTCGTTTCGCTTAGCTCGATGATTGATATTCAGCGTTTTTAGATATTCCTGCTTCCATCGAGACCAAAGAGACTGATTGTACCGCTGCAGAAGCTGATATCGGCTTAACCGATTTATGGGTATCTCGTTCAGTTGGGTTTCAGGTAAAACCCGTAGTTTGTCATGAAGCAAGAAATGTGCCGGTGTTAAACATGCCAGGTCGTTCGGGTCTTCTGATAAAGGAAGTAAAGGTCGGGAGTTCAAACAGCCTTCTATTTTGATTAAGACGGTATTTAACTCTTCCGAAGTCAATAAAGCTGTGCCGAGCTGACGAACGAGCTGAGTCTTCACTGCCTTAACAGCGGCCTCCCAAAGTCCGCCGAAGTTGGGTGCGCGTGGTGGAATGAGGTGCCATTGAATTCCTTCATCAGCCAAATATGATGCAATACTATGTGATGGATCTTGTTGGAGCATCTTGTAGATGGCGTGTAGTTCATTCTTAGCGCCAATGAAATTCGTTCCGTTGTCCGAATAGATGTGTAATGGTTTGCCTCGACGATAGACAAATCTATCAAGAGCCATCAGAAATGTAGGAGTGCTTAAATCGTGAACCAACTCAAAGTGGACCGCTTTTGTGCTGAAGCACACAAACACACAAATGTAACACTTACGAGCTGCTGCCTTTCGATGATACGGTTTAAGCAGGAAGGGACCACAGTAATCCAGTCCTGTGCTAGTGAAAGCACTTGCAGGAGTAACTCGTCCAATGGGAAGCTGCCCTTCAGGTTGAAGAATGGGTTGAGGCTTGGATCTGCAGCATCGGTAACAGTTCCGTATGACACTGCGAATAGCTCGTTTGCCGTTGATAGGCCAATACTCATCCCGTACAACGGCCAAAGTCCCGTTTACTCCTAAATGCATGTACTTCCGATGTTTGTGCGCTAATAGCGCCTGCGTGAACGGATGGAACCCAGGAATGATTATTTGATGCTGAACATCATAGGATGCTTCTGAATACTGCAACCGGCCGCCAACACGAATTATTCCGTCTTCGTCGATAAATGGGCCGAGTAGTTTTAACTGCGAGGTTCGAGGTACCAGCTTTCCATTCTTTAAGTATTGCAGTTCTTCAGGAAAGGTTTCAGACTGCACAATCTTGATCAATGCAATCTTTGCTCCATGTAATTCATCTACGGATAATGTGTTGCTTTTTATTTTCTGATGCGGATTGCGAGAATTGTTGAAGAACCGTAAACAAAAACCAATGACTCGCACCAACTTTGAGAATGAGGAAAACCGTAGAAAAACTTCATTGGGTTCTTTAGTTTGTACAGCTAAGGCAACACTGCTGGATTTTCTTTCACCTTCAGCTAGATTTGACGTGGAGGTAATGTTCTGAGGCCAGGATGATTTTGGCTCCTTTAACCAACATGGACCACTCTTCCAGAGCTCGCTTTCAACTAGTTCATCTGCTGTTATTCCACGGGATACAAGATCCGCCGGGTTGTCTTTTCCAGAGACATGCTGCCATTTTCCTGCTTGAGTTAACTCCTGAATCTCTGCGACGCGATTTGCCACGAAAGTTTTCCACGTCCTTGGCGGAGATTGTAGCCAATGTAGTGTCACTGTTGAATCGGACCAGAAAAAGGTTCGATTAACCGGCATTAACAATGCTTTCTTTGCTTTATCATGCAGACGAGCAGCAAGTAACGCGGCACACAATTCTAGACGAGGTATGGTGAGTGGTTTCAATGGCGATACTCTGGATTTCGAAGCCAGCAGACTCACTGAAACATTGCCGTTGCTGTCTTCGGTTCTGACGTAAAGACAGGCCCCGTACGCAGCCTCGGATGCATCTGCGAAACAATGTAGCTCAATTTGTTCGAAGTGTTGTATAAATGCAAATCTTGGTATGCTGAACCTTGATATGGTGGGTAATTTTTGACAAAATTCAATCCATACTTTTTGCAAATGATCAGGAATTTCTTCATCCCAATCTGAAGCTACCACCCAAAGACTTTGCATCAGTATCTTTGCCTGTACTATTACCGGAGCTATTAATCCCAAAGGATCGTAGAGTTTGGCTATTGCAGATAGAATGTTGCGCTTAGTGTAGGGTTCAGCCTTGATATTATCGGGAACGCTGAAACCAAACCTGTCAGCCTGTGGCTCCCAACGAATACCGAGCGTATTGATAGTTTCATCGATATCGAAACACTTCGAAGATTTTGTCCCCAGCAATTCCGGAGAAAGACCATCCAACACAGGAAGCAAATTAGAACACCATTTTCTGAATTTAAATCCTCCTTTCTCAAGAAGCGCGTTTAGTTCATCTCTCAGCTGGATAGCACCAGCAACGTCATCAGCACCCGCGATAAGATCGTCAACGTAAAGTTGATTCTTGATGGCATGCGCGGCTAACGGGAATGCTTCACCTTCATCTTCTGCTAGTTTCAGTAGCGTTCTTGTTGCGAGATAGGAAGAGGGTGCTAAGCCGTAGGTAACAGTATTCAACTTATAGCTTTGAATGGGCTCATCTTTGCTGAAACGCCATAAGATTTGCTGCAATGATCTGTCATCAGGATGTACTAACACCTGACGATACATCTTTTCTATGTCAGCTATTAGAACGACAGGGAATTTGCGAAAGCGTATCACTAGATTCAGTAAATCGTCCTGCACCACTGGACCAACTAATAATGCATCGTTGAGTGATTTTCCAGTAGTAGTAACCGCTGAACCGTCGAAAACTACTCGAAGCTTTGTGGTGGTGGAAGCCTCCTTTATGACTGGATGATGTGGAAGAAAGTAATTTGTAGACGAATCACTGTCGTTCGTAGCCAAACTCATGTGACCAAGCGAAATATATTCCTCCATAAAGGTGTTATACTGAACTCTGAGCTGTTCATTCCCTTCAAGTTTTTTTTCTAACGACGCAAATCGTCGCAATGCTGTTGATTTTGAGTGCCCAATCATCTGCTCCCAATCCGGATGCTTCGGCAACTTCACCATGTATCGCCCAAGGTTATCGCGGACGGTTGTTTTATTATAATACTGCTCACATCTTTTTTCGTCCGACGTGAGTATGGTTCTCTCTTCTACTTCCTCTATTTGCCAAAACTTCTGTAGCTGTTGTTGGATGTCTGCAACTGTTGTCATATTGCAGGTGACATTTGGGCTATCCGAAGAATCGGTTTTAGTTGCCAATCCAGTTACGATCCAGCCGAAGACGGTTTCTACTAAGGATATGTTTGAATTGGGAATATTGAATCGTCCGCCCTTTAATAACTTGTAGAAGATACCCGCACCGATGATCATGTCTATACGACCCGGGATATTATAATGTGGATCGGCGAGCTGTAATTGTGGTGGAATAGGCCAAACTAGGTTCGTGTATGGTATCGACGGAATTTCGTGTGTAACTTTTGTAAGCACGGTAAAATCCAATACAGTCTTAAAAGAGCCACATGTCGATTCGATGATGGTCGTTATCTCGTGACGAGCACTGGATAATGTTCCGCCTATACCACCAATGGAAGCCTTTACCGGCCTGCGAGTCGTGCGTAAATGTTGGCATACTTGTTCTGATATAACGCTTATTTGGGATCCGCTATCCAGAAGCGCTCTAACTGGATATTTTTCGCCATTCTGGCCAATAACGTTCAACACTACAGTTGATAGAAAAACGTTTGTAAAACTTGGTCGTTTTACAGTTTGCGTGGACGTTAGATTCATGGTAGCAATAGTTGCTCTTTGTACGACTTCTGATGGTCTTTGTGCCTCAATATGCAGCAACGTGTTATGTCGTTGTGCACAATTCCTGCAGCTGTATCTTGAAGGACAATTTTTGATATTGTGACCTTCGTTGAGGCAATTAAAGCACAAATGTTTTCTCATTACTATATCTCGTCGTTCGCCTACAGTTAGGGTGTTGAACTGTGGACATTGATACAGCTTATGGCTTTGTCCACAGGAAGCACATTTCGCTACACTAGTAGTTGCAGTGTTAGCGGCTACTCTACGCTCCTGCGTGACCCTTTTACGCTCTATGGGCAAAGAAGTTAAAGGCTGAGCGTTGATGCCCAAACTTTCGTACATGCTTGCACGCCGCTTAATGAATTCGATCATTTTCGTGCAAGTAGGTTCTTCTTCTGGGGCGATGGATTCTTCCCATGCCTTTAGAGTAGTTTTATCCAACTTATCACTTAGTATTTCTACTAATATGGTACTCTTTTCGTCTATCACTTCACCCAGCTGTTTAAGAATTTGCAAATGCAGTTGAAAATCGTTTACTAAACTGCGAAGACCTTCCTCACTCACTTGAACAACCTTTGGGATTTGCAACAAAGCTCGCACGTGTCGTTTCTTTAATAAGACCTTGTTTGAATATCGTTCAATGAGCGTTTTCCATGCTATTTCATAGCCGTCACTAGTAATGGCGATTGCTTGTATCAAACTTGCAGCTTCTCCTTTTAAGGAGGCTCGAAGATAATGGAATTTTTGTATTACATTAATCTTATCGGACGAATGTATCAATGAGTTGAAGGTATCATGAAAGGTAAGCCATGTCTTATAATTCCCATCAAATTCTGGTAATTTTATGGTTGGGAGTTTTATTCCTTTCAATTGCGTTGAAACTTCTTCCATTTCTTCTTCCTTTTTTTCCTGCTCTGGAATTAGCTGTTTTAAGATAGCCTTCGTTTGGAAGAATAGTTCCTCCATTTCGGAACTCATCAGTCGCGTAGAAGTCTCAAGCTCTTTTGAGATTGCCAAATCACACAAATCATCTCTAGTTGACTCAAATTGTTCAAACACCTTTTCCAACCTCTCTAAGCGATCAACTACTTGGTGTTTTTGTTCTGGATTATACCGTTTAGCAAAGCTTTCGATATTACGTAGTGATATTACATACCTTTCGAGTCTGGTACTCTTGACCTTGATGCGGCTTTCCTCGCTCATTGTGATGCCTGTGCTGTGATGCTTCTCGAATGTTTGCAAAGGTATAAGATGAGCACTTAGTCGCTAAGTAACAGGTAACACAGTTCACAGGTAAGTAACGATCACTAGTTCTTGCTATTGTCCACTTTAGCTTTTGTTCACTGCCAGTTCTATCCTGGTCACTACGCACCAATGTTTTGTCACGGATAAACTATTTTATTCACTTTAGCCTTTGCTTCTCCCTACGTTGTGTTATTTTTTGTGTTTTGGCTCGAAAGCCTGGGAGTCCCCTTGTTGCTGCGCGAGCCCAGAGTCTTCCCCGTTGGGCCTAAAGCCAGAGAGCGTCTTCCTCGATGGGCCTAAAGCCAGAGAGCGTCTTCCTCGTTGGGCCTAAAGCCAGAGAGCGTCTTCCTCGATGGGCCTAAAGCCAGAGAGTGTCTTCCTCGTTGGGCCTAAAGCCAGAGAGCGTCTTCCTCGTTGGGCCTAAAGCCAGAGAGCGTCTTCCTCGTTGGGCCTAAAGCCAGAGAGCGTCTTCCTCGATGGGGCTAGCGGGCTGCTGAACCGGTGCTGCTGCTTCCACTTAAGACCGAACACTAATCTTCCTCGCCCCTCGCTCCTCCTTTTATACCACTTTTTGGATCACGTGCGCGCATTCGAGAACGACACGCTGGTGCACTCGAGAACGCTACGCTCGCGTAGCATAGTTGTGATATAATGATTTTTTGGACACAACAAGTATTGTATCAGCAGTTTCGTTGGTCCGGCTCGCAGTTGAGACCGGGGTAACCACTGTAGGCATGGTTGACTCGTCGTGCATGATAAACTTATCCTCACTAGGAGTATCCATCGAGCTTCCTTGTAATTCGGCGGCCACACCAGCTATATGATCTGTATATGGCGTCCCCAGATTCGTCCATCGTCCAAGCGTACCGCATATCGAAGTCTGCCGTCTTTTTCCGCAATTACCCCAAATTTCCACTTATTTTGTGATAGAAAATCTCGCACTCTATCACCATCCTTGCATTGGCGAACTGCAATATCAGCTTTCATTCATTGGTTGCAGCAGACGTTTCTTTCCTTGCTAGCAGCAGATCGATTTTCGATCGTATTTATCGTCCAAACACGAGCATTGATGGCGATTTACCAGTGGATTGGTAAATCATCTTCCAGGATGATATGGTGCTCCCATTTTATATACCAGTCCATTCATCTTCAAGAAATGTTAAAACACCGCTGATGTGAATTGAACTCCGTGGTCGCTAACAAGAACTGAAGGTATTCCGATCTTGCTGAATATCTCACGACACATATTCACGGTGTTTTCGCCAGCCGTTGATTTGCAGATTTGTTTCTCCGGTCATTTGTTGTAAGCATCCACGTAGATAAAAAATAACTGTCCATAAATGGACCCGCAAAATCAATTTGCACCCTTTGAAATGGTGCACTCGGTGTTTCCCAGCAGTGTGGATTCATTTTGGCAGGTTCTATCCTCGGCCACCAGCAGTATCCTCTAGCGAATGACTTAGTGCGAGTTACTCCAAAATGGACCGAATGTAACTCTTGCAATACACGTTTCCGGAGAGAAGAAGGCGCGCATACACGAATTCTCCGTTGCAAGAATCCTTTATGTAGTAAAAATTCATGTTGCTCTACACCAAACCGATCTGTGGCGTCAATTTTTTGTCCATGTTTGATGCCTTGCAGTAGCTTCCGAACTGAACGATCCTCGGTGGTGGCTTGTCCTAATTCGGCAGCCGTCAAAGATAGGGTCGCTATTTGATTCAGCTCTTTTGAATCCGACTAATCAATCACGTTATCAGGATCGGTCACATTTAATGGAATTTTCGACATCGCATCAGCATTTGCGTGATCTGTAGACTTTCGAAACTTGATGGTGTAATAGAAACTTTGTAAAAAGGTAGCATGCGTAGTGCAGACATCACCGGCAGTCCTTTATGCTCTTCAAAAATTTTCGTGATGGCTTGAGTAGAGTGAATTTCCGGCCATATATCAACTGGAAAAATGTTCTCACTCCAAAAAAATCATATATACGTCATACATATACGTACCCGTCAGCATATAATTACGCGGGTCGTCCCGTAATTATTATAAAAAAAACTTTTTATTATAATTGTTAAGACTCCGCATGAGCCTATCACCAACGTCTACGAGATACAATTGAGAAATAAGCCACTGTTTGTTCCTAACCTCTGCCTTATATAGCCCTAGCCGATGATTCTATCTACTATGCTATCAGTTGAGGGGGAACTCTGATATATCCGCATTCCACGATGGCGGCTTCCGTTGGGGTGATCGCGATGTTGGGGGAGACTTCTAGCTTCTACGGATGTCTCTGCATTCCACAATCCTTTAGGGTTGATCGCGATGTTGGGGGAGACTTGCAGCTTCTACGGATGTCTCTGCATTCCACAATCCTTTAGGGGTGATCGCGATGTTGGGGGAGACTTGTAGCTTCTGCGGATGTCTCTGCATTCCACGACGGTTTCTTCCTGTAGGGTGATCGCGATGTTGAGGGAGTTCTGTTATCGCGGATGTAGCTGCATTCCACACACTATCCCTCTCGATATGCGAAGGTCTTTCCAAGGAGGGGCTCACGGTGTTGGGGTCGATCGATGGTGCTGGTGACTCATGATACCCAATCATGTAACTCCTCCGGGGGTAGATCAAAGTTCGTCCTCGGACTTTTGGCTTGGTTTGGAGGTCTCTTTGCGTGATCTTCTGAAGATCGCTGATTCTATTGTTATATTAGTGTACTTTTTTTGTTTTTATGTACACTATTATAACGATCATCAGAATTGCTATCGTTATAGACATTCCGCCGAATATGCTGAATGTAATTTTCAAATGCGAATACTGCTTTAGTTCAATGTGTTCCAAATATTTTCTATTGGTTATAGTGTTATTATGGATTCTGTTGATATTGGGCTCCTTCATAATAACATTTAGTTTCAGCTTTAGATTCGGTAATGCGCCTTGCATTTCTTTTACACCATTGATAGTTTCTTGGAATGTGAATGTATGATTGTTGATTATTACTGTGCAATTATTAAAAGTGAGAATGAAATTTCCACTAAGTATTCGATCATGCGGTCCGCAATTTGATTTTACTTCTGCATTTTTTGCGTTGTTTATCAGGATCTTGTTTATCGATATGAGGTTGATTGACGTAGAATAGTCTTCTATTGCGTTGCAATTACTTTCTCTTCCTTCTATCATTGATGTCAAACAAGTATCTCTGAATGGTTTGAGGTATTCACCTAACTGCACTTTATCGAATGGCTTCAGTGTTTCGAACATTTCACTTCCTTTTTTAACGATGTATTTTGGTGTATTGATTATCGTTAAATTTTTAAATGTGAGTGATTCGATCTGGAAAATTGTACACACATCTTCGACTTTGGGAATCTCCAGTATGCATAGCAACATCTTCTTGTTCACTGCTATTTTAGGTATCGCGTAGTTCATTGATTCTTCAGGGGAACTAGTTCTTATACCTTGGTTGGTGATTATTGTCTCAATTGCAAGTATTTCGTTAATCGTTAGTAACTTGCTGTTTATTAGCTGAACGCGTGTCTTCAGGATAGCATCTTCTATATCTTCTAGAATTCTTTGCGTCGTATCCATATAAATAAGCAAAGTAATCGCATCTATCTCTTGTAACAATAGTTTGTCTTTCGTTGCATGTTTGTCGATAAGCGCGTTGATTGTTATAGTCAATTCTGCGATTTTAGTGTTAATAATATTATTAACGTTGATTTGTGCATTGTTCTCGTTGATTAGATCGTTCAACGTTCTGTTAATAATACGAAGATCTACGGCGTCCGGTGATCCAGCGAGCCATTTCCAAGTTGTCCCTAAAGCGTCCCATCGTTTGATACGTTTAGTTTCTCTTGGTACTATCTGATCTAACCTATTCTTGATTTCCTCAACTCTCTCTGTTATTAGATCTGATATTGGTAGGTTCTTATTGATCTTTTTAGCTATTGTTTCAAATTTCTTTATATTATTTTCAATATTAGTCAAGTTGATTGGATGTATGATTTTCAATGTTCCAGTTTGTATCTTACATTCTTGCTTTTCTAAGAATAGTATAGGGTCATTATCCAAATTTCTGATTTGAAGTGTTCCTCCATAGATACAAGTCAATTTTAGAATTAATCCAAGTAATGAAATGTGATTTTTCATCTGAAACGATTAAGATTTAATACGTTTGATATTATTTTTGTGTCTTTTAATATTTTTTGTGTTATTAAATGTTTTAAATTGATTTTTCGCTACTTTTGTTGGTTTTGCCCTGGGGTCTAGTTTTTTTCGAACATTAGGCATGATAAATACTTCGCTATCTTCCATTAGTTCTGGGGGTTCTTCTTTGTTTCCGTTTCTTTTCATTTGAATCATTCTTGCCTTTTCTAAATTTTCTTTTACTTTTCTGAACAATTCTTGAAAATTATTAGTTTCAATATTTGTTTGATTGAATAATATTTCGTTTGGAGTGAATTTAGTTGAAGAATGAACTGAACTGTTGTACAGTGATACAGACAAAAGAATTATTTCTTCAGTATTTAAATCTGTAAATTTATGTTTGTTTGTATTAAAAACTTCTATTATTGTGGAATGAGTCTTTTCTACTTGCCCATTTGATTCTGAACAAGATGCGTACAATAATTCGATATTTAGATTCGCAAGATAGTTTTTTAATTGCAATGATCGAAACGTTGTTTCATGATCCGTAATGATCTTTCCAGGTAAACCAAATGTAGAAAAATACTGTGCGAGTGCGTTTTTTACGTCTGTAATATTCTTTGTTTCTATTGGAATCAATTGAACATGTTTTGAAAACGAATCGACTAATGACAAAAAACTTTTTTTATCTATTTGGAAAATGTCCATGTGAACACGTTCAAATGGTTTTTCTGTAATTGGTCTTGGGGATATTTTAATGTTGTATGGCCTTCTTTCGTATTTGTGCATATTACAAATTTTACACAAATTGCATACTTGTTTAATTTTGTGTGACATTTTTGGGAAAAAATATGATCGTTTTAGTTGACTTTCGATTTCAGTAATTCCTCTATGTGCTCTATCATGTTCTTTAGAAACAATTACATCCTGTCTATTTTCATCAGTGACATCTTCTACTATTTTCTGAGTGAAAACAAAATGTCCTTTTTGATTGAAATAGTCATGATAAATCTTCTGAACAATTGGAATAACTTGTTCTGGGGCCATAATTGCTGTTTGTTTTCCATTATGAAATTTTAATAAGCAATTTTTAATGATGAGTTCATTGAATGAATCTCTGCAAATTGTTATCCTTCTGAAGTGTTGAAAGGGGTTTTCAATTAAATCGTTTGATATGTCAGCAGTTTTAAAAATGATCTGATTTTTAAAGAAGTTAATTGGCCTTTCCGTAAAATGAATGTAATAATTATCAGAAGTTTCTGCTGAATGAATTGTGTCAATGTCAGAGTTAATTTCGGATGTAGGTGGATTATTCACTCGGGATTCTGAAATAGAAATGTTTTCGTTAGCGTTAATATCCATAGCAGATTGATTTTCCTTGGTGTCCATGCTTCTTTGACCTGTAACGGAACAAGAGTCATTAGTATCATTTTTTCTACTTAATGCGTCTGCGACAACGTTAGTTTTTCCTTGTTTGTATTGGATGTCGTAGTCAAAATTTTCTAGTTCTAATCTCCATCTGAGAATTTTAGAATTTTTAGTAGAATTTTTTATGAATGTTAATGGTTTATGATCTGTAATAAGGGTAAATTTATTTCCATAGAGATAGGAATAATATTTGCTGACTGCCCAAATTATTGCCAAAGCTTCTTTTTCCGTTGTTGAATAATTTGATTCTGTTTTGTTCAATGTTCTGCTTGCAAAGGCAATTGGTCTTTCAACGTTATCTTGTTTTTGTGATAGTACTGCACCTAACGCATAGTTACTTGCATCGGTAGTCAAAATGAACGGTTGTTTAAAATCTGGGTATGAAAGTATTTGATCTGAGGTAAGTATGGTTTTTAATTTTTCAAATGCTTTCGCATACTGTTCGTCTTTTAGGTTTACTGTTTCTTCTTTTTTTAAATATTTTGTTAATGGTTTCGCAAGCTTTGCATAATCTTTAATAAAACGTCTATAATATCCTGTTAGTCCTAGGAATTGTTTTATCTCTTTTTGATTTTTTGGTAATGTCCAGTTTAAAATTTTATCTATTTTTGTAGGATCTGGTTTTATTCCTTCAGGTGTAATAATATGTCCTAAAAATTCTGTTTGCTTTTTCAAAAATTCGCATTTATCTAGCTGGATTTTAAGGTTGAAAACTGATAATCTTTTCAAGATAGTTGAAATATTTTTCAAATGTGTTTTTAAATTATGTCCAATGATAATGATATCGTCAAGATAAACATAACAAATTCGTCCAATGTAATGTTGTAAAATATTGTTCATTGCTCTTTGAAAGGTTGCCGGTGCGTTCTTAAGACCGAAAGGCATTCTTGTAAATTCGAAATGACCTTTGTCTGTAGAAAATGCTGTTTTTGCACTATGTGTTGGATCCATTTCAATCTGATGAAACCCTGATTTCAGATCTAATGTTGTGAAGTATTCCGATTTTCCTAAACTATCTAAAATATCTTCGATTTGAGGAATCGGAAATTTGTCGTCAATAGTTTTTTCATTAAGTTTGCGGTAATCAATTACAACTCTTACTTTCTTTTTGCCTGAAGCATCTAATTTTTTTGGAACTACCCAAATTGGTGAAGAATACGGACTTGCTGAATGTTTTATTATACCTGTTTCTAACATTTCATTTATTTGTTCTTCTACGTCTTGTTTATAGTGATGAGGGTATCTGTATGATTTTGTGTAAGTAGGCATCTCATCTTTTGTAATTATTTTATGTTTAATAGCTGTGGTACAAGTTAGTTTTTCGTTTGGTTTTAGCAAAACTTGTTGATTTTCAATTAATATTTGAATTAATTCCTTTTTCTCTATTGCCGATAAATGATCTGTTCTTATTATTTCTTCTAAATTCTTTTTATCAATGGAACTTCCTTTTAATTGAATTGGTATTGGAGAAATGGTTTCAAAATTGTTTACTATAAGTTTTAATTTGCCGTCAAATCTTGGTAGTTTTTGACTATTGGATATTATTCTTACTGTTGTTTTCTTGTCCTTGGATCTATACAATCCTGGTTCAATAAAAATTTGATTTTGAAGTTTTTGGTATGCAGGAACAAACCAATCACCATTTTTGTTGGTTGTTAGTTCAACATTGTGTGAATAAAGTTTTGTCTTAGGAAAATATTTTTGGAAAGGTATTGTTTCATTTCCAATTTTCAAATGTTCCTGATTGTAACTAATTTCGGCTTTATTTTTTGCGAGGTATTCTGATCCAAGTAGACCATCAAAAAATTTGTGAAATTTCAATTCATAGTAAGTTTGAGTTGGTACATCACGTCCTATTAAATTTGCAAATCCTTTCTTGTTTATTTTATGTTCTCCTGCAATATTTTTTACATACATTCCTGGGATTTCCTTTACGTTAGTTATTATACCTGGTCGAATAACATTTTTATTAGCTCCTGTGTCAATTAATAGTCTTATAGTTTGTTTTGTTATTTTGTTGAAACTTGTGAGATATGGCAAATAATTTAAGTCATGTCGTGTATTAGTCCTGCCCAACAAAAATTTAAATCGACACTTTCTTGTTGTTCGTCATCTGATGAGCTTTCACTTTCGTCATCTGATACTTCATTGTTGTTTATTTGTCGTTTATTCAAAGTTAGTTTGCTGCGTACTGATCCTATTTCCATTGGTTGAGGGGTGGTGTTTTTAATGTCTGATTTATTACTTTCTTTTGGGGTTTGTGAAAAATGAGATTTTTTGAATTGTTCTTTGCCTGGTTTATACGAATGTATTTTTTGTACTTCGTTGTTAGCAGTTGCTTCTTTAGACCGGAATTTGCATATAAAAGCATACGCTGCTTCCAAATCTTCTGGGCATGCTGCTTGTGCATAACCGAAGTATGGTTGTTTTAAACCTGATAAAAAAGCTGATAATCCATCTTCCTCTATGAATGCGTTTATCGCATCCCAATTGTTTCGATATTTTTCTTTTTGTTTTGCGAGGGATTTTATGTTTTGGACTGTTGTTAGAATACTTTGATAGTATTTATGGACTGACATGTTGTCTGTCATTCTTGTTTGCCATAACTGACTTTTATAAGTCAGTTCCTGGCGGTCACCTAATGCATTAGTTAGGATGGTTTTAATTTCTTCGAAAGTTGTGGGGTTTCCTGCCAAGCAAATGATATCTTTTGCTTTTCCCTCGATCTTATTTACAACTGCAGTTATAAATATTCGCATCTGTTGTTCAGATACAATGCCGTTGAAGATCATGAGGGTATTTTCTGCTGTTTCTAGCCAAGCAGCAAGCTGTTTTCTGTTGCCATCAAATTTTGGGATGGACTTAATGGGATCGGGAATTTTGCATAGGGAATCGTAAGTTGTTCCTCTAGCTTCGCCAATCATGTGTTGGTTGTGTTGCAAACCCTGTACTATTTGTTGTAAGGCTGCAACTTGTGCTTTAAGATTTTCGACATCCATTTCGTTGTCGTTTAGACTAAGCGAAGTGAATAGAGGGATTTCGGTTCTGAGTGGTACGTGTGAGTACTCTTCTGAATGCTCTGAATCCGAAATGTCTGTGTCGGAATCTGAACTTACTGTGCCTTTTTTAAGTAGTTCCCTGACTTTAGATAAGGCGTCTTTCTTTTTGGAACTCTTCATTAAGCTCAAGATTCAAAATTGGTTTGTGGTTATCGTGGGCCCTATCTTGTAGTACTCCCTCCGATAGAACAATTTCGTCTATCTTGTAGTGCGCAATTGTTCGAAAGTAACACCTATCTTGTAGTATGTTGCTTTCCTACTCGCAAAGTCTATCTTGTAGTGCCTTGCAAGGACGTTAGTGAATACAAAATTTAACAAAATGTTGTGTCACGTCTATCTTGTAGTGCGTATACGCATCACTTTTAAATAAGTATCACTCCCGATTTTTCTTCGTGGGCCCTATCTTGTAGTACTCCCTACGAAGTGAAAGTAATCGTTGTTACTTTCGTCATGAGATCTTAACACTTTTCCTTGACACTATTTTCCGTGGGCCCTATCTTGTAGTACTCCCTCCGAAAAGCTTTACCTATCTTGTAGTATAAATTCGTGTAGGAAGAGTGAAAAAGATACTCACGATTGTGCTGTCGTGTTTGGGTGCAGGCCAAGAAAACGATGACGGTACTCCGTATGTGCAGTAACGGGGGGATCCTCTACTCTTCAGCGACGTTATGTCTTTGATGCTTGCAGATGCTCAATGTCCAATGTTTGGTCACTTCACGGAATCACTTTTGCACTGATTTATTAGTTCAGCACTTCCACTTTTTTCGTTACTTATTCACTTTTCTTAGCGCCTACCCGGCTGCGCCAATTACGCGGGTCGTCCCGTAATTATTATAAAAAAAACTTTTTATTATAATTGTTAAGACTCCGCATGAGCCTATCACCAACGTCTACGAGATACAATTGAGAAATAAGCCACTGTTTGTTCCTAACCTCTGCCTTATATAGCCCTAGCCGATGATTCTATCTACTATGCTATCAGTTGAGGGGGAACTCTGATATATCCGCATTCCACGATGGCGGCTTCCGTTGGGGTGATCGCGATGTTGGGGGAGACTTCTAGCTTCTACGGATGTCTCTGCATTCCACAATCCTTTAGGGTTGATCGCGATGTTGGGGGAGACTTGCAGCTTCTACGGATGTCTCTGCATTCCACAATCCTTTAGGGGTGATCGCGATGTTGGGGGAGACTTGTAGCTTCTGCGGATGTCTCTGCATTCCACGACGGTTTCTTCCTGTAGGGTGATCGCGATGTTGAGGGAGTTCTGTTATCGCGGATGTAGCTGCATTCCACACACTATCCCTCTCGATATGCGAAGGTCTTTCCAAGGAGGGGCTCACGGTGTTGGGGTCGATCGATGGTGCTGGTGACTCATGATACCCAATCATGTAACTATATACGTGACTAAGTATCGCCCCTACGCCATAGGAGGAAGCATCCGTCGGCAGTAGTAGTGGTAGTTCTGGTGAGGAATGCACCAGGCAGTTGTCGGATTGCATATGACTCTTGACCATCTTGAAGGAGTCTTCGCATTGTCTTGTCCATCTGAATGGTACATCCGGTTTCAGCAAGTTGTTCACAGGGTACAAAATCGTGCTTAGTTTCTAAAAAAGAACTGTCCGTAGTAGTTGATTAATCCGATGAAAGATCGGACTTCGTCTCTATTCTTCGGTCTATTCTTGCCATATCTTGTATCGTGTCTACTTTCTTCCGGATCTTGTGGATTCCCTTCTGGTTAATTAAGTATCCGCAATACTCAATCGCCTCTTCAAAGAATTGGCATTTGTCTTGATTTACACGTATACCACGATCGTTCAATCGCCTGAGAACCTTCTCCAGTCGACTCTAATGTATTTCACCAGTGATTTTTATATCGTCCAAGAAAACAATTCCACCCAGCCATCGTCTGCGTAGTTGTAGGGGCCCCGAACAGGTGGGCTATAGGGGCTAATAGGGGTCTCCAAAAATGACTCCACCCTCGGTCAGCACTTTTGAAAACAGTTTTCAAAATTCAGTTTTTCGACAGTGTGACCATACTTTTGGGGCCCCAATTACCATTACGCTTAGGGCCTCCGAGAAGCTTGACCCGCCACTGGTTGTGAACGCAACGATCAATCGTTCTGATACATATTTTAAACACATTTTACAAAACTACGATACGCTCATTTAAGAGCATCTTAAGCTCACATCTTAAATATGACGTCAGTTTGGAAATCGTTAGGAAAAATGCAATAAAATGTTAGTTTAAAATGCACAAGGAATGGTACGCCGTAGAAAATAAATACAAGATGCTACACAGGATCGCACGGTAAAACTTAGGTTCGAATTTACATCATGTAGCTGCATGCATACTGTTGGAACCGTGCTTAAATTGCTTGGTGGCAGGACAAAAAGAGGACTGTTGAACTATATTAAAATTGTTAAAACAGTACAGATTGTTAAATTGTTAATTTTTTTCAGATTGTTCAGAGTTTGACCAAAGAAATAAAGACAAGATAACGGCTGTGCCGTAACACATACTGTAACAGGAAAGTACCAAGTAAATAAATGTGACTTCAATGCAACTCATAATTAGAGATCACATATACATCGTATAATATGTTGTAGTATATTCATTGCTACTAAACGAAGACCAACTGAGAAGAAAGCTAACACACAACTACAACAGGTTATGGGCCCAGGCACCATGGAGAAAGTGATTCTCGGTATTCCGCGTTTTGACGGTGATGGAAACTTCAACAATTGGAGTTTCCGAATAAAAATGGTACTGGATGCGGAAAGCGTGTTGCATACACTCACCGATGACATTCCTGAGGACACAAAACTCAGAGAGAAATTCGATCTTGCGGATCGAAAAGCCAAGTGCCTGTTAGTGGGGTTTCTAGCAGATCAATGCTTAGAAACAGTGCGTGACGCGTCAACCGCGAAACAAATGTGGAATTGCTTAAACGAAGTATACGCGAACAAATGTGTAACAAGTCGTACAATTTTGAGAAAGCAACTAGCGCAACTCAAGATGCACGAAGGTGATTCCATGCGTGCTCACATCAACGCGTTCGAAGACATAGTTCGGCAGCTCCGGACGGCTGGTGCAAATGTATCAGAGGCGGATGTAATTTCGCAACTTTTTCTTAGTGTACCCGATTCATATGACCCGTTGGTCATAGCGCTTGAAAATCTCCAAGAACAGGAGTTAAATATGGATCTGGTGAAGCAGCGCTTCTTAGCGGAAGAAAGTAAAAGAATCGAACGTGTAAAAGTAAAAGAAAAAGTAAAAGACAATGATGCATCAGCGGCTTTTGTGGGGCACAAGGAGCATAAACGTCAAGGTTTTACGGGAAAATGCCATAAATGTTGAAAAATAGGACACATTAACACGTTGTCTGCCATCGTTTGCATGCGCGTCGCATTTTTTTCCCATTGGAATCTTGACGGATGGCTGAAACATGATTTTCTTGTTGCGGACTGAATTTGGTTGTGTTTTTGACGGGTATTTGTAGCAATTCCGAAGCAATCATCTCCCTAAATTCTCTTATTCCGATGTTTCTCTTTGTTGCAGTTTTAAAAACCACTAAGGCGTTTACTACAGAGGTTCCCAATAAAAGCTCGATTCCTAGCTTGCGGTACCATTTGACGCCTTTCCTCATTGTTGTGGCATATGAGATCATTTGGTCCGAATAATCAATCCCACATTTTCCTTTGTTATAGTCTACTACAGCTAGTGGTTTTAGTTTTGTAGCAGACTGATTCGCGTAACATTTTTTTGTAGTTTGTACCATGTATGGAGCATGCTTCGTTGATAACATTCTTGCGTCGCGAGAGTCTTTCCATTTCAGAACCACAATTCCGTTTTCGTCTTCTTTTGCAATCATTTCACCTTTTTTTAATTTACAGTCCAAAACATCTCTTGGCATGGATTTTTTGTTATGCCGTAAGGTTCCTACAAGGTGAGTTTTCCGATCTAAGCATGTTAGAGCCAGCTCATAGCTTGTGTAGAAATTGTCAACATATAATGTTCGTCCTTTTTCGTAAAGTTTTTCAGTTTTATACAAACATTATGAGCCAATCTAGTTTCTCTGATACCCTCCGAAGACTTTCCAGAGTAAATTTTAGAAGCCCATGTAAATCCTTCGCTTGAACATAACTTAAACATTTTAATTCCGTATTTGTGCGCTTTACTTGGAATGTATTGTCTAAAGATGAGTCTGTCACGCCATGGAATCAATGTTTCGTGAATAACGATGTTTTCTCCTGGTGTGTACACTTTCTGATACTTTTCTTGTAGTTTATCCATGAAATTTATTATTTTTCCTTGCCGATCTTTAGGGGATATGGACGTGTTATCGGTGAAATGGAGATTACTGAGTAATATCTCGAACCTGTTCCGCGACATAACGGTAGATGGAAGCTTAAAATTGTATAATGTATTTTTGGACCAATAATTTGCCACTGGGTTTACTTTTACCAATCCCATCCATAGGAATAATCCAAGGAACTTTTTCATTTCTGCCGAATTAGTTGGTTTCCATTTGCTCATTCGTGCTCCTTGTGATAATGTAGCATTATCCAACTTTTGTAAAGCATATATGTTTGTTTGGGTTACAATCATTTCAATGATTTCCTCGTCGACGAATAATTGAAACACGTTATAAGGTGTCATATCCAAAGGCGGCAAACTTAACTGATTTTCTTCCACAAAAGCAAATGATTTTTGTCGACCGGTAAATTCACTCCATGCAGTTGATTGGATTGTGCTTTTTTGTTGCGGTGAGCCCTCAGGATTTCTTTCTTCTTCTAACTCCAATTCTCTAAAAACATCTGGAAGTGCAGATTCGTCACAATCACTATCACTACCATCGTCATTATCAGACTCAGAATCAGACGATACTATTCTGTTTCTAGTATTCTTTTTTGGTATTCTGATGTCTTCCTCATCGCTGCTCTGTGCTTCGATTAACTTTGGCATGTTTGCTTCAAACATTTCTTGGGGTGATCAGTGAACCTTGCGCTTAAAAATCCGAAGTGCAATTAAAGTGATCAAAACAGCAGGTGTACAACCCAGCGAAAAAAATCATCACCTCGTAGGGAAGCACACAGTAGAACAATTGATTATAGGTAAAAAGGAGGAATTCATAGAAGTGATTTTGTCAGAATCTGATACATCCGATTCCCTTGCAAGCAGTAGTTGGAGTCGGAATGTCACCGACTTTTGCGAGAGGCGAAGAAAGGGAAGGGAAGGGAGGGGAGGGGAGGGGGGGGGTTCCAAGAATGAAATTCCATGGAATTAGCCCAACAAACGACATTGTGGAGCGACTGAGACAACAAAGAGAATTGGTGAATTTGATTTAAAAGAGAAATGCAAAAGCAAATGCAATCGTTTCAAAGAGTGATTCCGTGGCCTGACGGGGCAGTTTAGTGGGCATGTATGGTGGCAGACAACGTGTTAAAAAGAACTGTCCTACGTCAAATGTTAAAACGGTGCAACAACAACTCCGGTTGTGTGTGGATCAAGTGTATGGATTGTTGATTCGGGCACTTCTGAGCATATCACAAACGATAAGTTAATGTTTTCAAGTTTAGAAAACATTGAATTACCTTTAAAGATTGCGGTGGCAAAAGAAGGTGCGGAAATCACAGCCACACATAAAGGTGATCTAAAACATCTAAAATGTTTGAAAAGTGGAAATTCAGGCCTGATTACTCTACAAAACGTTTTGTGTATCCCGGATGCAAGAATAAATCTCTTGTCTGTTCGAAAAATGGAAAAGGCTGGTTTAAAAGTGACCTTTGTCCATGGAAAAGTGAAGGTATTCAAAAATTCAGAACTGTTGTTAGCCGGTGAAAGGAGTGGTAAACTTTATACAGTTGAGCTCTTCCGTGAACAATTGGAAACAGGAACAGAATGGTTTTTCAGTGGAAAAACGCAAAAAGAACATGATTTGTGGCATAGAAGGTTGGGCACCTAAGTAACAAATCTTTAAATACTGATAAAGAATAATCTGGTATTGGGACTACCGATTAGTGCTGTTCCTGGTAAAACGGACAAAGTGTGTGAAACATATGTCACAGGCAAACAAACCAGGGCGTCGTATTCTACACAGAAAGGAAAACAATCCACGCGAATTCTGGAAATTATACACTCGGACGTATGTGGTCCGATGCAGAACATTGGAGTGAACGGTGAAAAATATTTCGTTCCCTTCATCGACGATTGGAGCAAGTTTACCGTAGTATTCTTAATAAAAACAAAGGCCGAGGTTCTTCAAAAGTTTTGTGAATACGAAGCGGTGGTGTGTGCTAAGTTTGGCAGGTGCATTTCCAAACTTAGATGCGACAACGGTGGTGAATATAAAAACACCGAGTTTCAATAGTATTGCCAACAAAGAGGCATACAAATGGAATGGACTAATGCATATACGCCAGAACAAAACGGGACAAGCGAGCGGATGAACAGAACGCTTGTGGAGAAAGCACGCTGCATGCTGGAAGACAAAGGCGTACACAGAAAGCTGTGGGGTCCTGCTATAGAAACTGCGGCTTACTTGGTGAACAGGAGTCCAGCTGCTGCTCTTGGAAAAACTCCATATGAGGTATGGAATGGGCGGAAACCAAACGTGGGGAGCCTAAAGGTTTTTGGAACCAATGGTTTTGTGCACATCCCGAAACAGTTTAGAGGTAAATTTGATGCAAAATCCTGGAAAGGGGTGTTTGTTGGATACACTGCAAACGGGTATCGGATTTGGAATCCAAAGAAAAATTGCATTTACGCCTCTCGTGATGTGATTTTTAGTGATGAAGAAAAAGTTAGTGTTATCGAAAACAACACAGTAGTTGTCCCTAAGGAAGTTAGTTCGAATCATTTACAAGAAACAGAATATGTAGAAGAACAACAAATTCCACAATTGGAAGAAAAATATGAATCCGCTGAAACAAGTTTCGATAGTGCAGGAGAAAAATCGTTCAGCGATTTTGAAGAAACGTTAGATGAAGTAGGAACCAATCCACGTGAAAAGACAACACCAATATGGCATAAAGATTACGAGATGAATTATGCTGGGTATGCTTTAAACGCATTAAGTTTTGTGGATGACATTCCATGCTCCATTTCCGAATTAACCCAAAGAAATGATTGGAAAGAATGGAAATCTGCAATGGATAAGGAAATGTAGTCTATGAAAAAGAATAATAATAAAGACACTTGTAAAAATGGGTAAAAAAGTCGTCACTAAGCGGCACAATAAACAATAGAGTAAAAAAGGCCAGAATTTTGTCAGCCAAACGGAAAGCCGGACAGTTGGATTTAATGCAACTTTTGTTTGGTTTTATTATTTATTTAAGCAATTTAATATTTTGTGCTATTACTTTCTACTAATTTTCTGCATATTTCTGGCCCAATTTCTTCCCATTCCTTTCTAACCGCCTCTTCTAATTGTGCTTTGTTTGTTACACGGTGCACTGCTACTTTTTTCTTCGAATGGGCCCACAAATGTTCGATTTCCAACACTTTTGGGCAATTATAAAGCAACAACATACGCGCTACCCATGATTTGTGCTTTGGATCATTATCCTGGTAAAACATAAAGTCCTCAGATATTCCCATTTTCTCAACACTTTCTTTAACTGTTTGCTTTAACATGTCTATTTAATAAAATTTATCCATTATACTCTTGATGAAATGCAGTTTTCCAACCCCGTGAGCCGACATGCACCTCCATAGCATCAAGGAGCCTCCACCAAACATAACAGTTTTGATTAAACACTTCCCCTTAAACGCCTCGTTATCTTTACGCCATATATATCGCCTTTCATCTGATCCAAACATGTTAATTTTTGTTTCATCTGTGAAGAGAACCTGCAGAAATGATCATCATAAATTAATCTCAACTTTATTTTCAGAAGTAAATTAATTTACCTTGTTCCAAAATTCAATATCTAAGCTTTAGCAAATTCCAGTCGTATTTTTCGATTTTTCTCCGATATCAAAGGTTTCTTTCGCGGGGTTCTTGCATGAAGTTCATTGCGATGTAAATAATTCCGAACGGTTTGAGCACTTACATTGATGATATGGACGGCTTGTAACATTTTTTTAATATCCACTGCAGTAGTGAAAGGGTTCTTTTGAATAGTTCTACGAATGAATCTTCCTTCCCTTGCTTGGATTTTATACATGAAAGTGCAATTTTTTACAGTTTTCTCGACAGTTTTAGTAGTTTTATACTTTTTAACTATGTCTTGAACCGTCGACTTACTAATATTAGTCAAACTACTTATTTTCCGAACGCTTTTTCCATCTTTATGATGGGTAAAGATAATGTTTCTTTGTATCAAAGTAGTATGAGGCATAATTAGGATAAAAATGGAATAATTATTTGTTTCAATACGTCCGAATGCTTGATACGAGGGCCACGAATCGACTGAATCAGTAATAGCACTGTATTAAGTGTCGAAGCTAGTTTTTGCAACACTTTAGTAGAAGAAATTACTAAGAAATCCGACGTTCCGGCTTTCCGTTTGGCTGACAAAATTCTGGCCTTTTTTACTCTATTGTTTATTGTGCCGCTTAGTGACGACTTTTTTAGCCGTTTTTTTTACACGAGCTTCGAAATAAGGTGTGCAAAGATGAATTCATAAGAAAAAAAAATTTTTTGTTCCGCATGTGCAATATTAGTTCTCAAAGCTGGACAACTGCTCAAATCGCTGGTGTCCGGATTAACGATTGGCCCACTGTATATGGAACAGCCTGAAGGGTATGAAAAAGAATAGTAACTAGTATGTCGGTTGGATCGTTCAATTTACGGTTTAAAACAAGCCTCGCGAGCATGGAACGAAAAATTTCACCACTTCATATCAACCATAGGATTTGTACGCAGCATAAATGATATGTGTCTCTATACACAACAAAAAGGAACGGTAATCAGTTCATGCCGTCATCAATGCAACAAGCCAATATTATGACGAAAAGTCTGCCATCAAAAGTATTCAGCATATTGATTGGGATTGCAGAATATGTTATAAATGTTCGGGCAGTATACATGAATTGTGCGAGGGTGTTAGGAATCAATTCAAATATTCGATCCTACGACAATATACTGCATCGGAATAATACGTGTAACCGCGAACTAATCTATAAGTAACTATGTATATATATTTGGTAATATTGAATAAACAGTTTAGTTGTCTGCTAGCTTTCTTCTCAGTTAGTCTTCGTTTAGTAGCAATGAATAAACTACAACATAATAAACATAAACATCTCGATGTACTCATATCGATTAAAAAAGGTCTCGACAAGCAAAAACGAAACAATATACAGCATCGATCGTACGAACGAGCGCAATATGAAAATAGCGATAAGCATAATCAGCATACGACCGCACGCTGTGGCAAATGAATGAATACAACAGAACCTGCATCTCGCACATTTAAAAACAGATCAGATCAGGCGACGTATCTGAGTTTAAATAAAATAGGGACAGGCAAAAAGATAATATGGGCCGAACGGGAAAACGCGCCGATTAACTAAAACGTCCAAATTGGACGACGGTCACAAAATCCTAAAATATCACTGCCAGATATAAACTAAGATCATTACCTCCCACGCTCTCGACATTAACGCACACTCACGGCGTGTAGGATAAGCAGTAACACTATCAAAATTTGTTAATATATAAGAATCATTTTGTAAAAATAAAGCACTTACAAACTTACAACGAGGCAGAACAGTCGCTTCCACGTTTTATTTCGACTTTTCTAGAAGAATCGCGCCTTCGTGTTAAATACCATTCAGTGGATTCTAAAAGCCTTTAGTTAAATATATACACACTACAATTTTTTTTACCGCAGTTCAGTAAAATTTTACTGAATTTTTTTCAGCTGAAAGTTAAGTAATCGTTTTAGTAAAAGTAATTTTATTGCATCTTTCAGTAAAGTCGTAAGTGACAGCTCGTTTACTGAAATTATTCAGTAAAGTTTTGCATATCAAAAATGACAGTTAGTTTGATGAATTTTCAGTAAAATGCATTTCGTAAGCAGTAATAAAATATCCATAATGTATTCAGTTTTGTTATTTTTATTTTGTATCACCATAACGGTAGTTGAAAGCTCTTTAATTTTCATCCAAATTAATCCAATCGTCACCGTTGTGCTGGGTACATCTGTTCGAAATCCATGTTGATCTGAGTGATGTATACAATAGTAGAATCAATAATATAGTTTGTACTAAAAAATATTTACTTACCAGGTATCCTTGAAATTCTGTTGAAATGGGAAACATTTCGATCATGATGACAGTCACATTCTGTTTCTTGTTCCGAAGTTCCTTTCGAATCCCAGTAGTTTTTCCAATCTTTCTGGATAAGAACGAATGCCTCTTTCGATGGCACAACAAATTTAACACCTTGTTGACGGACAATTTTTAGCCAGAACGTGTTGGTATCACCGCATACGTTTGTTGCCTTAGCCGCTGGAGAGCATAGCGTGTCCCGCCGTATGATGTTATTAGTTACTTGAAATCTGTCACACACATAGAAACATTACATTACATTAACAACATTCAGGACGTACAGGTCCGTCCCGGATTAGAAAAGTTCGGCTAAGCGAGGACGGACATGTCCGTCCACCCGTCAACAAAGTGTTAAACTTGTTTACCTGAATATTTACTCACAGGATAACTCCTCCAGGTCAAGGTTTTCACTGTTTTGAGCGAAAGCAAAATAATTTTTAGGTCGGCATCCATTTCGTACCATTGAATTCACTATTGAACACCTTTTACTTTATTTCACGCTAAAACCATGCACAGCGCACCGAACACGAGTAAACATGCATTATTTGACAGATGGATGGATTGCTGGTTTTTCAGTAACGGGTTGCGGATAGCTGGTTATGGCCACCGCCCGGGAAGATGTCCTTATACAGCCGAAGATAAATCGTTTTGACGATAAAAATAGCTGAATTTCATTGCAATGTGACATATGTCACATATAATTACTGATTTGCAGTAAAAAATGAAATACTGGAAGGCATCCAGTAAATCGATTTACAGAAGTCCAGCAAAAGAGTGACAATAAAGCTGAAAATCAGCAAAACGACCAAGTGAACAGCTTTCAGTAAAAAATATTACTGAACCAAACTTAGAAAATTTGCTGTTTTCATAATTAATAATCGAATAATTATTTGTGTACGATAAATTTTGTACATACGTAAAAAACTCTTTTTACCCGCATTCTTCTGCATATATTCAGCAAAATGATTTTCAAATAAAAAAATAGTAATACTGAACCGAAAATTGTTGGTATTAGTACGGCCTGTACTGAATTTTTGTTTTTATGAAATGCATATTTTTTAATTAAATTTAATTTAATAAAGCTTCTGCAAAAGAATGTTGCCACTCCAAGTTATTTTCAATACACATTTTGTGCAAAGCACAACATTTGTTGATTATTAGTCCACTTTTTTCGGGATCATAATTCAGCGATCTGTCTGTTCCAGCTAGACATCTGAACCTGGATTTTAAAATTCCGATCGTCTGTACGGCTATGATGCAACCACTGGAATGTTTTTTATTGAATTCTGATCTCTTGATCTTTCGGTTTCCTAATTTTTACATGAGTTCCATCTACGCACATAGTTACGTCCTCAATCCCGCTTTTCAAAAGGAAATATTCCTTAGCTTCTTGTCTCTCTTTTTCGTTCATAGCTATGTTTATCCAATCCCCAACCAATGAGTGAAGTGGTTGTAATGTACTCCGAAAAACCTTAGTAAAAGTTGTTTGCTCCATTGCGATATGAAAATCTTTTCCAACACCATGTTGGTATCTGCCATTCGCTAAAAAATAATACATGCTGCTAATTTTTCTTCTTTTGTAATTCCATGTGCTCTTTGCGCATCAATCGAAAAATCGAGACCATCAAGCAAATCCATAAAATTAGATTTAGAAATCCGAAAGTTATCAACGAATCTGCAATGTAATATCCAAGTATGTAATAAACAGCAAATAATTAAATAATCGTTTGCGTACGCTGTTTCAGTCAAAGCAAGAGGACTAGAGTTATATCGAAGATTCCTCCTAAGTGTTCGCAGTTTCTGCTTCGACTCGTTTTCTGCATTAATGGAGTTAAACAGGAACTGCATTTCAATCCGAATATTTTCACTATCAGCAATTTACGAAATGACCAAGTATAAACGATAGATAAACCCCAGCGGTCAAATTCTTCGTTAAGCGGGCTTCAGACGGGCTTCAGGACGTCAATCTGAAGCCCGGGTGAAGCCCGTCTGAAGCCCGTCATCCGAAGAGCTTTTTTGCGCATGTGTTAGTGTGTAGTGCGGTAGCCGCGTAGGTATGGGTGCGTTATTGGCTATGCATAATGGAAAGTTGTAATCAATTAAAAAGGACAAAACATGAAATCAGCAAGGTCCGTTACATCAAGTTCCACAGCAGCGACAGGAACGATATTCGAAGCCTCGCCCGAGTATCATTAGGATGACGGCAAATTGTGGTACCTCGTTTCTAGACATGTATAGCGTGATCCGTCAGTCAACTGACGTTGAGGATAAGGTGATACGAGCTCGAAGAATGGATGATCAGACGCTATCGTTCTATCTGCGCCCGAATGTGGATGGCACAAGAAAGTCATCGAGAAGTGCCACGGCGATAAGGCAACAGTTCGGGTGGGTACCGACATGAGGCAGGTGCTACTACCGGAGTTTGATATGCTCGCGACATCAGAGGAAACAGCTGCCGCAATATCAGACAAGACCGTCATAACCATCCCGATTGAGGACGTGGACCAGTAGCGTCGTAAGACTGGCCACCAGCTAGCGCGAGTCTGCGTTCTGCGGCGTGTGGCACAATTACTGGATTATGCCGTCGTCACGATCGGTAAGACTCAACGCCGCATCTATGAGTTAGAGCGGCAAAGCAACCAAGAACAGCGATGCTATCGATGCCTTGAAAAAGGCCACCGAGCAGGAGTTTACAAAGGTGAAGACAGGCAAACGAAATGCCTAAAATGTGGCGAGGAGGGCCATCGGGCCAAGGAGTGCAGGGCTGAGGTCCCAAAATGCATTCTATGTGGAAGAGCCCACACAATTGGGTCTGTACGGTGCATTGGTGGGCGCCGTGTGTGACGCGGCCCCTTCTTCTTCAGCAGCAGCAAAGACTCCGAGTGCACGTAAAGTGCTGCAGATCAACGCATCGCGGAGTAGGATAGCGCAAGACATCATGCTTCAGGTTGCACATGAGGATGGAGTGAACGTCATCATGGCGTCAGAGATATATCGCTGCCCAGATAACGATGGAAGATGGACAGTCGATTCGTCCGGGAAAGCGCCAATAATCGTCACTGGATTGCGACCCATACAACGTCTTTGGGGCAGTCGCTGATGTTGGTGGCATCACCTTTATAAGCTGCTATGCTACCCCGTCGCTCACCAGCGAGGGATTTGTTAATTTTCTGGATGCCGTCTACATGGAAGCTCGAGCACACCCGTACGTCGTTTTGGCGGGTGATTTTAATGCGTGGCATCAGGAATGGGGAGCGCCTGAACAAAGAGTAAAGGCGAGGAACTCCTTGCCACGATTCACCTGTTGGAGTTGGAGGTGCTCAATCGTGGACGGAGGTCAACATTCGTGGGCAATGGTGTTGCTGGTGAGAGTGTCGTTGATGTCTCGTTTGCGAGCTTGCCGATTGCTCAACACAACGATTGGAGCGTCATCGACAGGTATTCTGCCAGCGACCATCGTTACATCAGGTACACCGTTGGAGACATTGACAGCAGCCGCAGCAGCAACAACAGCAGACAACGTCAGCAGCAGTCAGCGGTATCTCGTCATATGATAGCTTCACGACGCGCCGGCGTCATGTGGAAGACGCGACAGTTCAATCAGGATCTCTTCAAGATTGCGCTGGGGGCATCTCGCTTCTCAGAAACCACTCTAACACCTGATGATCTTGTTGCAGGAATGACGAGGACATGTGACGAGGTCATGGTACGTGTAAGAGCCCTATCGTATCAGGTCCGCCCCAACCTTTACTGGTGGACAGAAGAGATCGCCAGCTTACGGGACGCGGCGCAGGCAGCAAGTGAGTATGCTCTTACCCGGACAGAACCGGATGAGAAGGCCGCAGCCGCTGAACAGCACATGGAGGCGAGAAGGGCTCTGACTCGTGCCGTCCGCCGCAGCAAAGCTCGGGTTATGGAGGAGCTTATAGAGCTTGCTAAAGACCATCTCTTTGGCGACCTATACAGCATCCTTAAGACGCGTTTACAAGGCAATCGTGCTCCTCCCGAGATGGATCCAGTGATATTGCGACGAGTTGTGGACGAACTTTTTCCGCAGCATCCCGCCTTCCAGTGGCCTGTGGATGGGGACAACACCACCGCCAACAGCCAGCAACCCGTCCGGAACATCATGGAGGAGGAGTTGCTGATCATTGCGGGAAAGATGGCCACACGAAAAGCACCGGGACTTGATGGAATTCCGAACGTGGCGCTACGAACAGCTATCCGGGAGAACACGGGACTATTCAAGACTGTTTACCAGGACTGTCTGGATCGGGGCCACTTTCCAACCGCATGGAAACGGCAGAGATTGGCATTGTTACCAAAGCCAGGCAAGCCACCAGGGCAGTCTTCTTCTGTCAGACCTTTGGGGATGATTGACGGCCCTGGAAAAGTCCTCGAAAGGCTTACTCTTGACCGACTAAACGACCACCTGGAGGATCCCGAGTTTCCAAGACTCTCCCCGGATCAGTACGGATTTCGCCGTGGGAGATCAATCGTGATGGCTGTCCAACGTGTCGTGGCAGCTGGAGCTACGGCAATGCAGTTCCACAGGACTAACGGTCGCGATAAGCGGTGTTTGATGGTTGTTTCATTAAACGTGCGTAACGCCTTCAATACCGCTAGTTGGTCCTCCATAGCTGCAGCGCTACAGGAGAAAGGTGTTCCGGGACAAATCCAGCGATTGCTTGCTAGCTGGTTTGAGAAAAGGGAACCTGTCTACGACACTAATGATGGCCCAGTCACTCGTAGTCTGTCTACTGGCGTTCCACAGGGGTCTATTTTAGGACCCACATTGTGGAACGTTATGTACGACGGCGTGCTGGGCCTCGAGATGCCTGAGGGGGTGGAAATTGGTGGCTATGCCGATGATCTCACGCTGCTGGTTCCAGGAACTACACCCCAACATGCTTCTCAGCTGGCGACAACAGCAGTAAGCACCATTGGTACATGGATATCGGAGCATCGACTGGAACTGGCACCAACCAAAACAGAAGTCCTCATGATCTGCACCATGAGAACCGATCCAGAAGGTTACCCGATTAACATCTTGGGCACTCAACTCCGATCATCTAAATCCATCAAGTACCTTGGAGTTCAATTGGACGAGCACTTGTCCTGGCGGCCACATGTCGAGAACACCTGCGCTAAGGCGCTCCGAGTGATCAAAATGGTCTCGTTTAAGATGAGAAACCATAGTGGACCTGTTGCAGCCTGATGTTGCAGACGGATGTTGCGGCCGAGCTAAGTAGAGACCTTATCCGCACGCTCGATGTTGTCTGGGAACTGACAGCATCCGATGCCTAGCGATATAGTCGTCTCTGTCTCTCCCTCTCGCTCGGCACGCACTTACATCCCGCGATGTAATGGGAATGAGTATTGTGTGTCCTAGTCGTCAAGCCGAACAGACGTGGTTCGCTGTATCGTTTTTAGTTGTGAACATTTCGTTTTATATGTGTTTTATTTATTCGAATTTGTCCAATAAAGTCTAAGTTTTACCCTTAAAACCCAAAAGGACCCAAGTGTTCCAAGCGACGGCTTGTAGTAGCAGTCGTAGATTCCATTCTGCGGTACGCGGCTCCCGTCTGGGCTGTTGAAATCGAGAGAAAGGCCAACCGCAGGCTCCTGGAGCGTACACAGCGACAGTGTCTTCTGAGGGCAGCATTCGCATTCAGAACGGTACGGTACGAGACGGCTGCCGTACTCGCCAGCGTGGTACCGATTTGTTTGCTAGTGAAGGAGGATGCCCGTTGTTACCATTGACAGTTGTCCTCAGGAGACAACAGCAACGGCAGTGGGAACACAACAGCGCAGCAGATCCGGCAGGACGAGAGGCTCAACACCTACCGGATGTGGCAGGAGCAGTGGGATGCTGATGCGGCTGCACCAAACGCGTCGAGATACGTCCGTTGGGCACACCGTGTCATCCCCAACATCCAGTTATGGCACCCTCGGAAACATGGAGAGGTGAACTTTGCCATGGCACAGGTACTGTCTGGCCATGGATTCTTTCGTGGATATCTGTGTCGCATGAAGTTCGCCTCGTCCCCGGAGTGTCCCCGCTGCTCTTATGAAGTTGAAACAATTGAATATGCCTTTTTCCACTGTCCGGCCTTTGCAGTCATTCGACACCAGCTCCTTAGTGGGGGCGGCTTTGAGGATGTCGGCCCGGACAACTTGGTTGCCTATCTTCTTCGGAACCAGGCGTCCTGGAGTACACTCACGTAGTTGGCAGTCCACATAACATCAGTGCTACAACGGCATTGGAACGAGGAGCGTGCTGCGGTCGCAGACGCAGCCGACAGTCAACTGGTGGACCCGGCGGTCCGACAGGCGGTATTGGCTGCACGCAACCAGCGGCGGAACGAGGCACGTCGACATGCTCGCGCTATGGCCAGAGAGGAGAGGCAGCGTAATGCCCCTCCTGCAACACCGCCGCCTTTGCTGATTCTTGTCAGACGATTCCTGGTTAGAGAGCGAATGCGACGGTATCGACAGCGGGTTCGCATGATGCGGCAACAACAACAGCAGCAACAGGACGAGGATATCTCTCCACCTGGTCCAGCGGACTTGTCATTCGCAGAGCCTGATAATGACAACAGCGACCAGTCGAGACAACACTCCATGTCGGCCGACGAGGAGGCGGCTGTCACTGCCGCCACGACATCCGGTCGCTAAAGCTGCAGCATAACTTAGCAGTGCGGTGCAGTCAGCACCCTTCCAGCGAAATCGGTGAGCAGCTTCTTTTTCGGAGTCCACAAAGATGGCTACAAGTGTACGTAAGGGTCGCATGCGTTAATCCTCGACTATAAGAGTCAGACCTCATCCCTCACAAAGCCACGCGGCTAAACATGGGGGAGATGCAGGTTGCGCACATCATGGTTTTTCAGTCGGTAAAAATCCGGCATGCGGTGTCGCCCGTATCTTTTGAAGATTTTCCATGATGTAAAAAAAGCCTTGTTGCAGCCTTGTTTCAGCCTCGCGCGTAACTCAGTTTTTTATGGAATATTGTTCGCAGGGCAACCGACGAATATTTGAGAGTGATTTAAGATCGTTTCCCGAACGAACCCGATAACGATGCTTTGAGATTGAATTTTGAGTTATTTAGAGTTACTCCTGCCAGATGGGATGTGGGAATGATAATGTTGCATACCCTGCGGGGAAAGCTACTCAAATTCACTCGATTTTAGCATGTCGACTCTGTCACTCCTTCAGTTGAAAAATGTTCGTGCTCCCGCTTCTAGTCCTTTGCTTTTGAAATGAACCGTCTCCTGCGACCCTCTACCTCCGCCTTCCCGCACTGTGCCCACACTCTATACTCGACAAGCGCGGCGCGCACGAGTTTGTGGGTCCGTTGCGGATGGCTTAGCGGAGGGGTCAAGCTATAACGAGCGGAGAAGTGCACATACGCAAGCACACAGGTAGCGACGCCGTCGATCGTGTTCAGTTTGTGTTATCGTTTTGCAGCGAAAGACGCGTGCCGAGAAGCCATCGATAAAATGCAAGATATTTGCTTCAATTCTTTATAAAAGGTAGGTAAATGTGTTTAATTTAGTAGTGTTATGTCAGCTACTTGCTAATAATGATTTGAATTGCAGTTCAACACCACATTTCGAGCGGAATTAAGGAGAACTACCATCTCGTCGTGTTTTCGATGCAACGAAAAATCGCTGATTGAGGACACCTTGGAGCACACTAGCAGTTAATTGAAGTGTTATACAGAGTTTATAGAAAGAAAAACGAATTTACTGTGTAGAATATTATAAAAAAGTGATAATAAAATGTTATAAAAAAAATATTTCGTCGTCTTAATACTTTTTTTGATCACCACTGTACCATTTTGGAGAGAAATCAAATCAAAACGCTAGTCCAGCTTTCTTATCGTTTGTTTGTATCGTATTTGATCGCTATAAACCGGTCACTTGTCAAACTGTAATACTGAATTTGCTCTCTCTCCACGAGGTTTCGCGATCTGTCAACATTAAATATTTTCGGTCTAGTTCTTAGTGAATCACTCCTAACTGTTATCTGTAGAAAAACGCGGCTTTTTTAAGACTTTTTAGGAACGCTATTGCGAACCAAAAAATTAGTTACTTTATTCCTTGCCGATTTTCTACCAAAGAGGTTCGTTGTTTGTGATCCCGCCCATTTTATAAGTTTTTACGCAAATCTAAACTCACCACGGTTCTAACCGTTACGATCGAATGCCAAGATCTGTACATTTATGTCGACATTAAAACCGCAGTGACAGCGGCGGTCGGTGTAAATAACGTTTGTTTACAACAGTTATCACTCCTAACTTCCACGTCGAGAACAGCTAGTTTCACTGTCGCTCGCTTTAATCGTTTTCCCAGCGCGGTTCGTACAACTGCCTGCCGAACTCGTTTTGTAATTGCTTCTTAGTGTTTCAGCTAAGTCAGGACACAAACGCATGTGTGCTTTGGTACCAGCTGAACTGCCCAAGAGGAAATGATTTGGGGTGAGGGACTCCGCGTTGGAGGATAGCGAAGTGTTCACCAATGGTCTCGAATTAATCAGGTTCTCCGAGTCAGCCAACACCGTCAACAGTATTTCGTCATTCAATGCGCCGATAGCTTCCTTCACGCTGTGCACCATCCGTTCCCAGACACCACCCATGTGCGGTGCGGACGGCAGATTAAAAGACCAGCTAGTGCAAGCATTGGTAAAGGTATCCGCGCATCGATACCTTGTCGCCGAATTCGGCGATCCTCCCAATGGCAAGGGGTATGGTTTTCCACAATGGTTTGCAATAGTCTCGCAGTTCCATTCTTGGCACAGATTGATATTTAACTGGACCCACCTTGCTTCGTGCCATGACTAAAGAACAATGGACACGTCCTTGTTCTTCGGAGCGCAGATAACCGACACACCCATACCCAATTTCACTCGCATCTGTGAACACGTGTAGTTGCATGGTGCTGAGGGCTGAACTGGTATCGCTATAGTAACACTTAGGGATTTCTAGACAATGAATTGCCGGTAGTAGACTCACCCATCGGTAGTAGACTCACCACTTTTCGAAGTCGATGTCGCTCATTTCTGCATCCCAATCCAAACCAACGCGCCACAGTTCTTGCATTAACATGCGTCCGTGGATCAGAATCGGTGCGAGTAGTCCCAAAGGATCGAAAAGACTCATTATAACCCGTAGTGCGATTCTCTTTGTAGGACGTTTTCCCTCGACTACGTAAGGTATTAAGTCAGTGTGCCAACATGAGGAAAATCGAAACACGTCAGCGACGGGATCCCATACCATTCCCAGCACTCTAGCATGACTGTTGGTTTCTGTGAGTTTAATGGGGACCGGGGTAGGTCAGGTTCCTCCACGCTCTTAGGTACTAGTGGGTCGTTGCTTACCCAGTTGCGCATGTTGAACCCTGCTTGGGAGTGAATGAATTTTACCTCTTTTACCCGCTCGATGGCTTCTTCTCTCGTATCGCAGCTATCGAAGTAATCGTCCATGTAAGTCGAGCGTTTTATGGCAGTTGCAGATGCTGAGTACATCGTTGCATGTTCATCGGCGTTATGGTGTATAACGCACTGAGCAGAACATGGAGAACACGTTGCACTGAATGTAGCGACATCCATTAAATATACATCGGGTTCTTTATTTTTGTCAAAACGAAACAAAAATCGCTGGCTGTGGGTATCTTCGTGTCGAATCCTAATCTGGTGGAACATCTTCTCTATATTCCCTTTGAATTCTATTCCCCCCTTTTTCTCGCGCAAAAGTTCACACTGTTCAGATGTGTTCTCTGCTGCTCCAACTGGTATCGCTTGAATTTTTGTTCGTTTATGGTCTACGGTCGCAGTATTCGCGTTCTTTCGTTTAGTGATTTTGACTGCGCGCGCCTGCTGTTGTCGTGTTCCGGCGACTTCCCAGTTTTCATCCCAGTTCACCGTGTGACGCCATTCATCTCAGCTGTTCGGTGTTCACTACTACCTCTATGCTCATACACAGTATCACACCACTGCAAGCACTGCTTCACACTCTAACCAACTTAGCGCTCCATGTTACCATCATCTTCTACACCACACTTCGCCTTCAAGGCGCACCATGGATTGTGGCTCCTGCTCCCTTGCTATTACCGCTGATGGTATCCCTTGCCGCGACTACTGTGGCATCTCTTACCACCCGAGCTATATCGATTTACCCAGAGACTGCATAAAGGAACTACGCACGGGCTCTCAACTGATGTTTTTATGCCCCAAATGCATGGATGTCAGAAACAAGGCCGAATTTGGCGCATACGCCGAAATCGCCACGCTGCTCAATACAATCAAAGCTGAACTCTCTGTTGAGCTAGCTTCCGCAGATTCCGCACTAAGAGATGATTTTTACACTACTACGATGACGCACCACTAGTCCACAACACTTGCACAACATGCTTCCGTTCATCCTGACCCACAGTCCATCACGGATGGTGCTCGCACGCTCACACCGACAGACATGAGTACAGTGTTGTCCAACACTGTCGCTTTGCCTCCCGTTCCTCATATCGCTGATGTTGATATGAATGTTATCGCTTCTGTACCGGATACTGTTCCCAGCACCCTCCTCCTTGAGGGTATCTCGGTACCTGCTGATAAAAGCACCTTTATAAACATACCAGAACCTAAATCCTGACTCTTCGTTTCTCATACAACCGAAGAGGGTATGTGCGAGTTTGTCAAACAACGATTGGGCAACGTCAATTGTGTTGCCTATAAGATCATTCCTCGTAATATTGATCCTAAGCGTCTCAACTTTATTTCCTTTAAAGTTGGGGTGCCAAAATCGTTGCTGGATCGTGCCATTATGCCCTCGACATGGCCCTGTGGTATGCTATTTAAAAAAATTGTGTTCAATGATAGCAAACGAACCGTGCGTGGGTTGCCTTTTGGCGAGCATGATCCATCCGACAGACGACTTACTTTTCCTGGCACTCTCCTACATGATCCTCCAGCTCACGCTGGGTCCTCGTTATTACCATCAACACAACTGGTTACACCCACGCACTCACCTGAGTTACTCGACTCTCTCACGCCAGCTTTTTTGGACTCACCACCTCCACTTACACCACCTCACCCGGCACCATGCAACTACCAGCTACGCAGCCTAGACCAGCACTAGCTTCTGATTTGGCCACGTCCAATGCACTACCTTCTAATCTGCTACACAACAATATTACATCTACCATATCACCTGATCTATCTCCATCGTTATCGCATAATCCGGCTGAACCGTTTGAGCCCAATGGAAGCACTACTCCGTTAAACATGCAGCAGCTCTGCTTCTACTATCAAAATGTGCATAGTCTCCGCTCAAAGACAGTTGAACTGCTCTTGTCATCTTCCGAGGCTAATTATGACGTTATCCTGCTCACGGAAACCTGGCTTAACGATGAAGTACCTTCCAATCATTTGTTTGATCACATAGCTTACCACGTTTACCGTTGTGACAGAAATATTCTTTATAGTGAATGCTCTCGTGGTGGTGGTGTGCTGATCGCCTGCTTTACTCATCTTCCTTCTGTTGCTGTTCCCTCTCATCACGCTTCGCTTGAGATCACATGGATACGTGTTTCCCTAGGCGCTCATCGCTTATATATTGGTGCAGTCTACTTACCACCATATCTGAGCTCTAACCACTCAACATTGGACGATCTCACGGAATGTATTGGTGATATCATCTCTCTTATGAGCTCTGATGATCATCTCCTGTTGTTCGGGGACTTTAACCAGCCGTTACTCTCCTGGTCTGCTTCAACTTTATCAAGTGACACACTTGATGGCCCTGCTCCCTCAATCTACTATCAACCTCGCTCCAGTGCAACAAATACCAACTCGAGCTTCCTAGATGTTCTACGTCTTCATGAACTCTACCAACTTAGTGGTATCGCTAACTTCAGAGAACACCAATTGAACCTGGTACTGGGCAACTTTAACGCTGCTTTATGCTGTGATGTTTCGTTAGCCCCGCTGTCTATACTACCACCTGATATCCAGAGATGTTATTCGGGGGCATGGCTAAAAGAAATTTTAAATTTTCTGCCGTTACTGATGTATTTGGCCTTAATGTTAATTTACTCAATGCAACAAAAAGCACAAATAAATTCAATTAAACTTACATTTTACTATTTGAAAGTGCTTATTAACGTTCATTGAAAATTAAATTTGCCTAATTTATTGAAAAAAATCCATTGCCAAACACATTCGTTTAAAACCCGAAGCTCAAAACCTCGCGGATTTGTTTCCATACAAACGGGAACGTTCGAATCCGCAAGGCCCAGTTCATTCTTCTCGCGCGCAATGTACGGTAACTCAATTGAACGTTATTTTAAAAATGAGTGTCTAGTGAACACTGACTGACACCGGCGGCGAACGGATTTTCGTCGTTCGAAGTCCGTACTGCCTTCGATTAGCTCTTCCGGATGTTCCTGCTCATGCTCCTGTACCCGTTCCTGCGCCTGCATAAATAGTTCAATACAACTTTCGTTTAACTGACTACGATGAGGTGGGTTCGATCCTTTCCCGTGTCGACTGGTCTTTTTTGTTCTCATGTACATCAGTCGACGAGGCCGCGATTAGAGATTCCTTACTAACAATGTTATCCTTGCTCTCCACTCCTGCTCCCCACCCCTAACTACTCCTATGAAACCTTCGTGGTCTGACCGCTTGCTGCGCTCTCTAAAAAAAGACCGAAACCATTATTTTCGCATTTACCAGCGTTGCACGCATTCATTCAATTTACGCACGTTTACAATTTACTCACCTTCTGATATTTGTAAACTATTTTCCGAACATTTTTCTAGTATGTTTGTCAGCTCTTCTCTTCTTCCCATACTCCGTGAGCAATGCCTCTCCTACACCCCCGAAAATGTGGTATGTGTTGATAATATCTCCATTGATACTGAACTAGTTATGGATCCCTCTGTCCTTATAAACTGTAGGAGCATCCTTGCCAAATGTCGTGGCTCTTCCAAATGTCTTTGTCTCTCGGTGTTTTCCTCGCATTATGGAAAGCAAGCTGGCTTTTTCCTGTACATAAAATAGCATTTTATGTTAGCACCCTAATTTCTAATTACCGTGGTATTGTCCATTTATGTGCCATTCCAAAAGCTTTTGAAATGGCAGTTTTTCCTTCTATTTCGTCTGCCTGCCGGCACTGGATTAGTCCTAATCAGCACGGGTTAATGTCTGGTCGCTCCACCAATTCCAACCTGATGGAATTCGTTTCATTTATTCACCAATGTTTCGACAGACACCTACAAGTTGATGCTGTCTACTTCGATTTCAAGGCTGCTTTTGATCGTCTCTCATACCATCTATTGCTTGCTAAACTAATAAAGCTTGGATTTTCCTCTAGTCTCATTATTTGGTTAAAGTCATTTCTATCATCTCGTTCCTGTCGTGTCATTGTAGATTCCTGTTTGTCTGATAGTATTTTTTGCCCTTCTGGGGTTCCGCAAGGGAGTGTACTTAGCCCTTTCTTATTTCTCTTGTTTATCAATGATGTCTGTGATATTCTCCCTAGCGATGGACATCTTCTATATGCTGATGACATCAAAATTTTCCTTCCTATCTCTGTAGTATCTGATTGTCTTTCCTTACAGTTATTTCTTAATTCCTTTTGTTCCTGGTGTTTATCTAACCAGTTAAGCCTTTGTCCTAATAAATGTTCTATTATATCTTATTCTCGTTCACGTGCACCTCTTTTGTTTGTTTATACCATCTTGAATGTACAGCTTGAACGGGTTGATTCCGTGAGGGACCTCGGGATCCTTCTTGATCCTAATCTTTCTTTTGCCTCTCATATTGACCACGTCATCAACAATGCTAGCCGAGCGCTTGGGTTGTTGATTCGCACTTCCTGTGAGTTTAATGACCTGCGCTGTCTGAGAGTCCTTTACTTTTCCTTCGTTCGCTCCATTATAGAGTCCAGTGTCGTTATTTGGACACCTTCGAGCCACGCTAACATCAATAGACTAGAACGTATTCAAAAACTTTTCACAAGAGTTGCAATTCGCCGCATTTTCGGGCGCTCCCTCTCCCCCATCCCTTCTTACCCCACTCGTTGCCAACTGTTGGGCTTGGACTCTTTGGCTTCACGCCGTTCCATGTTTCAAGCCTGTTTTGTGTCCAGCCTTCTACTGGGTGAGATCGACTCACCGAGTCTCCTTAACCTTGTTGGTTTTTATGTCCCTTCTCGTCCTCTTCGGTCTCGTCCTCCCCTCGCCATCCCCGCACGTCGCACTCTGCATGGTCAGAACGATCCTTGGCTTAATTGTTTAAGTAGCTTCAACTTGGTTTCTAATAATTTTGATTTCAATTTATCGCTTTCTTCTTTTCGCTCTTGTCTTCTTCGATCTGTATCCTTCTTACCACCCACTTCTTTGTAGTTGTCCTTTTCCTTTCCCTTTTCTTACACTACCTGTTTTCTTTTTCTATTCACGGGATCGTTCGTATTTCACAGTTGTTAGTTTTGCTTAAGTTTAAGTTTAAGTAAGTAAGTCTTAGTTTGTTTTTTCTTCGCTGTTTAGTTTTAAGTTAAATATTGGTAAACCCTTGCGGCCTACAATAAATTACAGGAAATGAAATGGAAAATGAAATGAATGCGATTTTCCTCTGCCTAAAGTTGCACAATACTCCGGGAAGCACACAACCTGCCGTGACTGTGACACACCCTAGACTTTTGCGGCCGCGTCCCAAACGAGGCGTTTTTTATCTAGTTTATGAGGGTGTCCAACAACGTTAAGAGGAAGGTACCAAATGCGTTTGGGATTTGCTGTCGCTAGCTCCTCTTCCGTTGCTCGATGTGCGTAACCTCGCTCGATGTACTTCCGCATTTGGTCGTGTACGGTTTCCCACAGTTGTTGATCTTTTTCCAGCTTCCGCTAGTGCGTGCGTGTAACCTCTTTGTCGCCATCGTTAGACTAGCAGGCAGGGTTACGTTTTCCGATTTCCACAGAAATCTGGTTACAAAACGATTTTTTGCTTCTCAGTCGTACTTTAGAGTAGCTGTCTGGCTCGTACTACGTCGCTCGGTTCTGGTAAATACTCGCTGAGGTTGGTTACAATTGCTTCCTCTAGTGTGAAGTAGCGACGAAGTATATCGTTGAGTACGACGTCGCTTTCTTCGTTGCTTGGCAGCTGCGTCGTGCTGTGGACGTTGTTCATCACCGGTTGTCGCCTTGATGTATTTGTTTTGTGAGGCCCGAAAATCGCCCAACCTAGCCCTGTTTTTATGGCAATCGGCTGCCCCGGCTGGCCTGATCGGGTTTCCAAGGGTGGCATCAGGTCTACGTTTTCAATTCCGATTAGGATTTTGGAGCCCCTTCCTCATCTCGTTCGACTGGTAGATCTTCCAAGTAGTCATAAGAACTTATCAGTGTGGGGAATTTTATGTTTTGTTTTGATAGACTTAGCTGATCAACTGTATGAGTGGCCGCTACCAAGTAGCGCCGCTCTTCCCCACGTGCCGAAATCTCCAGACTGATCCGTTGTGAAGAATTTTCCTTCCGCTTCACATTTGCAGTCCATTTCAACTCTAGTGGTTCCGATTGTCCTTCAACTCCAAGACTCGCCGCCAATGATGCTTCTACCAGCGTTAACGACGACCCTTCGTCTAAGAACGCGTGCGTGTCGACTAGCCTTTCCCCGTTGTATAATGTTACAGGCACTACACGGAATAAGGTTGTTTTAGCCACGTGTTGATGCGTCTGACACTGCGCTGATTTGCAGGTTGCACCTTCCTTCTTTTGGTGTAACAAACTATGATGTCTTTCACCGCAACCCGGGACGCCACAGGAGTATCTTGATCTGCACGGTTTCGTTCCGTGATCAGCCAAACAATTGTTGCAAATTTTCATCCGTGTCACAGCTTCAAGACGTTCGATAGGAGTCATGCGCTTAAACGCCTCGCATTGTCTCACTTTGTGTCTCAGAGAGGTAAATGACTTGAGTAATAACCAATAGCCGTGGTTTCCTTACGTGAATCATGTTGCTAATGTGGTGCTCCGTTCGTAATTCGTTATTTGTTTTATCCTGGGAATGTGTAATTAATGTGTATTATGAATATGTTACTTTATTTATGACCAAATCAATGGGCCAAGAGGACACATTGGTCTTCATCCAGCTGGTTCAACAAAGAAAAATACTTTGGAACAGGACAAATATGCATTACAAGGATGCCAACAAGCAAGCAGACGCATGGGCACAAATATCTGCCGCTATGGAAATACCTTGTTCTGCATTAATCCATAAGTGGAAGTCACTTTGTGCTGCATATTGGACCTATAATTCAAAAGTATCTCAAAGCAAAGTGACTGGTTCATGTAAGTTTACTTGTACCAATAAAAAAACTTTACCATATCATTTTTTCACAACTTTTTTCATTTTTTCACAACTTTTAGCTGCTGCTGATTACTTCAAACCAACGTGGTTTGCTTATGAAGCCATGGATTTTTTTAAAATTGTTCGTGAATGTAAAAGAACCGTTATCACCGTTGTAGCGACCGCGGCCGCAACGACTTGTCGCTACGTGTAGATGCGACATAATTCGCTAGCACGAACGAGCGATCGGGACGACGGAAGGCGGCTGATATACGAACGAGCGATCGGGAAGGCGGCTATTAGATGAACGATCGATTGGGATGATGGAAGGAGGCGAACATGAATTATTCTGGTGTGGACATAGCATGCGTGAAGATGTATTGTAGTGAAATAAACGATATAATTGTGTAGTAGCCTATGCATATGGTGACAGCGGTGGGATAGCAGATTCGCCTTTTGGGCAAAGCATTTCGAACAAATATCGCAGGTGTACGGCTTTTCGCCCGTATGCACTCGTACGTGCCGCTTCCAGTCTTCCTTGTTTTTGAAATTTTTTCAGGCACCTAGCGCACTTAATACAGTGGAAAGGACAGAATTTCATGTGGAACATGTTATTGAAGATGCACCAGAGGCAGAGGATCATTCCGCAGATGAATTACTGCATGTGGATTCTAGCGAGGTGCAAAATTCAAACATCTGTGAGAAAGGAAAATAAATTATGGAACCGATGATGTCTAAAGCCGCTACTGCACATGTTTTGGATTTAACATCAGACATACTTTCTGCAAGTGCTCTTCAAGAAGGGTCAGTAGATCCCAGTGTAAATAATGTAGTGAAAAGCCCAGAATTTCATGTGGAACATGTTATTGAAGATGCACCAGAGGCAGAGGATCATTCCGCAGATGAATTACTGCATGTGGATTCTAGCTAGGTGCAAAATTCAAACATCTGTGAGAAAGGAAAAGAAATTATGGAACCGATGAGGGTCATGTCTAAAGCCGCTACTGAACATGTTTTGGATTTAACATCAGATATACTTTCTGCAAGTGCTCTTCAAGAAGGGTCAGTAGATCCCAGTGTAAATAATGTAGTGAAAAGCCCAGAATTTCATGTGGAACATGATATTGAAGATGCACCAGAGGCAGAGGATCATTCCGCAGATGAATTACTGCATGTGGATTCTAGCGAGGTGCAAAATTCAAACATCTGTGAGAAAGGAAAAGAAATTATGGAACCGATGAGGGTCATGTCTAAAGCCGCTACTGAACATGTTTTGGATTTAACATCAGATATACTTTCTGCAAGTGCTCTTCAAGAAGGGTCAGTAGATCCCAGTGTAAATAATGTAGTGAAAAGCCCAGAATTTCATGTGGAACATGATATTGAAGATGCACCAGAGGCAGAGGATCATTCCGCAGATGAATTACTGCATGTGGATTCTAGCGAGGTGCAAAATTCAAACATCTATGAGAAAGGAAAAGAAATTATGGAACCGATGAGGGTCATGTCTAAAGCCGCTACTGAACATGTTTTGGATTTAACATCAGACATACTTTCTGCAAGTGCTCTTCAAGAAGGGTCAGTAGATCCCAGTGTAAATAATGTAGTGAAAAGCCCAGAATTTCATGTGGAACATGTTATTGAAGATGCACCAGAGGCAGAGGATCATTCCGCAGATGAATTACTGCATGTGGATTCTAGCGAGGTGCAAAATTCAAACATCTGTGAGAAAGGAAAAGAAATTATGGAACCGATGAGGGTCATGTCTAAAGCCGCTACTGAACATGTTTTGGATTTAACATCAGATATACTTTCTGCAAGTGCTCTTCAAGAAGGGTCAGTAGATCCCAGTGTAAATAATGTAGTGAAAAGCCCAGAATTTCATGTGGAACATGATATTGAAGATGCACCAGAGGCAGAGGATCATTCCGCAGATGAATTACTGCATGTGGATTCTAGCGAGGTGCAAAATTCAAACATCTGTGAGAAAGGAAAAGAAATTATGGAACCGATGAGGGTCATGTCTAAAGCCGCTACTGAACATGTTTTGGATTTAACATCAGACATACTTTCTGCAAGTGCTCTTCAAGAAGGGTCAGTAGATCCCAGTGTAAATAATGTAGTGAAAAGCCCAGAATTTCATGTGGAACATGTTATTGAAGATGCACCAGAGGCAGAGGATCATTCCGCAGATGAATTACTGCATGTGGATTCTAGCGAGGTGCAAAATTCAAACATCTGTGAGAAAGGAAAAGAAATTATGGAACCGATGAGGGTCATGTCTAAAGCCGCTACTGAACATGTTTTGGATTTAACATCAGATATACTTTCTGCAAGTGCTCTTCAAGAAGGGTCAGTAGATCCCAGTGTAAATAATGTAGTGAAAAGCCCAGAATTTCATGTGGAACATGATATTGAAGATGCACCAGAGGCAGAGGATCATTCCGCAGATGAATTACTGCATGTGGATTCTAGCGAGGTGCAAAATTCAAACATCTGTGAGAAAGGAAAAGAAATTATGGAACCGATGAGGGTCATGTCTAAAGCCGCTACTGAACATGTTTTGGATTTAACATCAGACATACTTTCTGCAAGTGCTCTTCAAGAAGGGTCAGTAGATCCCAGTGTAAATAATGTAGTGAAAAGCCCAGAATTTCATGTGGAACATGTTATTGAAGATGCACCAGAGGCAGAGGATCATTCCGCAGATGAATTACTGCATGTGGATTCTAGCGAGGTGCAAAATTCAAACATCTGTGAGAAAGGAAAATAAATTATGGAACCGATGAGGGTCATGTCTAAAGCCGCTACTGAACATGTTTTGGATTTAATATCAGACATACTTTCTGCAAGTGCTCTTCAAGAAGGGTCAGCAGATCCCAGTGTAAATAATGTAGTGAAAAGCCCAGAATTTCATGTGGAACATGTTATTGCAGATGCACCAGAGGCAGAGGATCATTCCGCAGATGAATTACTGCATGTGGATTCTAGCGAGGTGCAAAATTTAAACATCTGTGAGAAAGGAAAAGAAATTATGGAACCGATGGGCGTCATGTCTAAAGCCGCTACTGAACATGTTTTGGATTTAATATCAGACATACTTTCTGCAAGTGCTCTTCAAGAAGGGTCAGCAGATCCCAGTGTAAATAATGTAGTGAAAAGCCCAGAATTTCATGTGGAACATGTTATTGAAGATGCACCAGAGGCAGAGGATCATTCCGCAGATGAATTACTGCATGTGGATTCTAGCGAGGTGCAAAATTTAAACATCTGTGAGAAAGGAAAAGAAATTATGGAACCGATGGGCGTCATGTCTACAGCCGCTACTGAACATGTTTTGGATTTAACATCAGACATACTTTCTGCAAGTGCTCTTCAAGAAGGGTCAGTAAATCCCAGTGTAAATAATGTAAATAATATTTATAAATAAAAGCCTAGAATTTCATGTGGAACATGTTATTGAAGATGCACCAGAGGCAGAGGATCATTCCGCAGATGAATTACTGCATGTGGATTCTAGCGAGGTGCAAAATTCAAACATCTGTGAGAAAGGAAAAGAAATTATGGAACCGATGAGGGTCATGTCTAAAGCCGCTACTGAACATGTTTTGGATTTAACATCAGACATACTTTCTGCAAGTGCTCTTCAAGAAGGGTCAGTAAATCCCAGTGTAAATAATGTAAATAATATTTATAAATAAAAGCCTAGAATTTCATGTGGAACATGTTATTGAAGATGCACCAGAGGCAGAGGATCATTCCGCAGATGAATTACTGCATGTGGATTCTAGCGAGGTGCAAAATTCAAACATCTGTGAGAAAGGAAAATAAATTATGGAACCGATGATGTCTAAAGCCGCTACTGCACATGTTTTGGATTTAACATCAGACATACTTTCTGCAAGTGCTCTTCAAGAAGGGTCAGTAGATCCCAGTGTAAATAATGTAGTGAAAAGCCCAGAATTTCATGTGGAACATGTTATTGAAGATGCACCAGAGGCAGAGGATCATTCCGCAGATGAATTACTGCATGTGGATTCTAGCGAGGTGCAAAATTTAAACATCTGTGAGAAAGGAAAAGAAATTATGGAACCGATGGGCGTCATGTCTACAGCCGCTACTGAACATGTTTTGGATTTAACATCAGACATACTTTCTGCAAGTGCTCTTCAAGAAGGGTCAGTAAATCCCAGTGTAAATAATGTAAATAATATTTATAAATAAAAGCCTAGAATTTCATGTGGAACATGTTATTGAAGATGCACCAGAGGCAGAGGATCATTCCGCAGATGAATTACTGCATGTGGATTCTAGCGAGGTGCAAAATTCAAACATCTGTGAGAAAGGAAAAGAAATTATGGAACCGATGAGGGTCATGTCTAAAGCCGCTACTGAACATGTTTTGGATTTAACATCAGATATACTTTCTGCAAGTGCTCTTCAAGAAGGGTCAGTAGATCCCAGTGTAAATAATGTAGTGAAAAGCCCAGAATTTCATGTGGAACATGTTATTGAAGATGCACCAGAGGCAGAGGATCATTCCGCAGATGAATTACTGCATGTGGATTCTAGCGAGGTGCAAAATTTAAACATCTGTGAGAAAGGAAAATAAATTATGGAACCGATGGGCGTCATGTCTACAGCCGCTACTGAACATGTTTTGGATTTAACATCAGACATACTTTCTGCAAGTGCTCTTCAAGAAGGGTCAGTAGATCCCAGTGTAAATAATGTAGTGAAAAGCCTAGAATTTCATGTGGAACATGTTATTGAAGATGCACCAGAGGCAGAGGATCATTCCGCAGATGAATTACTGCATGTGGATTCTAGCGAGGTGCAAAATTCAAACATCTGTGAGAAAGGAAAAGAAATTATGGAACCGATGAGGGTCATGTCTAAAGCCGCTACTGAACATGTTTTGGATTTAACATCAGATATACTTTCTGCAAGTGCTCTTCAAGAAGGGTCAGTAGATCCCAGTGTAAATAATGTAGTGAAAAGCCCAGAATTTCATGTGGAACATGTTATTGAAGATGCACCAGAGGCAGAGGATCATTCTGCAGATGAATTACTGCATGTGGATTCTAGCGAGGTGCAAAATTCAAACATCTGTGAGAAAGGAAAAGAAATTATGGAACCGATGAGGGTCAATTCTAAAGCCGCTACTGAACATGTTTTGGATTTAACATCAGATATACTTTCTGCAAGTGCTCTTCAAGAAGGGTCAGTAGATCCCAGTGTAAATAATGTAGTGAAAAGCCCAGAATTTCATGTGGAACATGTTATTGAAGATGCACCAGAGGCAGAGGATCATTCCGCAGATGAATTACTGCATGTGGATTCTAGCGAGGTGCAAAATTCAAACATCTGTGAGAAAGGAAAATAAATTATGGAACCGATGAGGGTCATGTCTAAAGCCGCTACTGAACATGTTTTGGATTTAATATCAGACATACTTTCTGCAAGTGCTCTTCAAGAAGGGTCAGCAGATCCCAGTGTAAATAATGTAGTGAAAAGCCCAGAATTTCATGTGGAACATGTTATTGAAGATGCACCAGAGGCAGAGGATCATTCCGCAGATGAATTACTGCATGTGGATTCTAGCGAGGTGCAAAATTCAAACATCTGTGAGAAAGGAAAAGAAATTATGGAACCGATGAGGGTCATGTCTAAAGCCGCTACTGAACATGTTTTGGATTTAACATCAGATATACTTTCTGCAAGTGCTCTTCAAGAAGGGTCAGTAGATCCCAGTGTAAATAATGTAGTGAAAAGCCCAGAATTTCATGTGGAACATGATATTGAAGATGCACCAGAGGCAGAGGATCATTCCGCAGATGAATAACTGCATGTGGATTCTAGCGAGGTGCAAAATTCAAACATCTGTGAGAAAGGAAAAGAAATTATGGAACCGATGAGGGTCATGTCTAAAGCCGCTACTGAACATGTTTTGGATTTAACATCAGACATACTTTCTGCAAGTGCTCTTCAAGAAGGGTCAGTAGATCCCAGTGTAAATAATGTAGTGAAAAGCCCAGAATTTCATGTGGAACATGTTATTGCAGATGCACCAGAGGCAGAGGATCATTCTGCAGATGAATTACTGCATGTGGATTCTAGCGAGGTGCAAAATTTAAACATCTGTGAGAAAGGAAAAGAAATTATGGAACCGATGGGCGTCATGTCTACAGCCGCTACTGAACATGTTTTGGATTTAACATCAGACATACTTTCTGCAAGTGCTCTTCAAGAAGGGTCAGTAGATCCCAGTGTAAATAATGTAGTGAAAAGCCCAGAATTTCATGTGGAACATGTTATTGAAGATGCACCAGAGGCAGAGGATCATTCCGCAGATGAATAACTGCATGTGGATTCTAGCGAGGTGCAAAATTCAAACATCTGTGAGAAAGGAAAAGAAATTATGGAACCGATGAGGGTCATGTCTAAAGCCGCTACTGAACATGTTTTGGATTTAACATCAGACATACTTTCTGCAAGTGCTCTTCAAGAAGGGTCAGTAGATCCCAGTGTAAATAATGTAGTGAAAAGCCCAGAATTTCATGTGGAACATGTTATTGCAGATGCACCAGAGGCAGAGGATCATTCCGCAGATGAATTACTGCATGTGGATTCTAGCGAGGTGCAAAATTCAAACATCTGTGAGAAAGGAAAAGAAATTATGGAACCGATGGGCGTCATGTCTACAGCCGCTACTGAACATGTTTTGGATTTAACATCAGACATACTTTCTGCAAGTGCTCTTCAAGAAGGGTCAGTAAATCCCAGTGTAAATAATGTAAATAATATTTATAAATAAAAGCCTAGAATTTCATGTGTAACATGTTATTGAAGATGCACCAGAGGCAGAGGATCATTCCGCAGATGAATTACTGCATGTGGATTCTAGCGAGGTGCAAAATTCAAACATCTGTGAGAAAGGAAAAGAAATTATGGAACCGATGAGGGTCACGTCTAAAGCCGCTACTGAACATGTTTTGGATTTAACATCAGACATACTTTCTGCAAGTGCTCTTCAAGAAGGGTCAGTAGATCCCAGTGTAAATAATGTAGTGAAAAGCCTAGAATTTCATGTGGAACATGTTATTGAAGATGCACCAGAGGCAGAGGATCATTCCGCAGATGAATTACTGCATGTGGATTCTAGCGAGGTGCAAAATTCAAACATCTGTGAGAAAGGAAAAGAAATTATGGAACCGATGAGGGTCATGTCTAAAGCCGCTACTGAACATGTTTTGGATTTAACATCAGATATACTTTCTGCAAGTACTCTTCAAGAAGGGTCAGTAGATCCCAGTGTAAATAATGTAGTGAAAAGCCCAGAATTTCATGTGGAACATGTTATTGAAGATGCACCAGAGGCAGAGGATCATTCTGCAGATGAATTACTGCATGTGGATTCTAGCGAGGTGCAAAATTCAAACATCTGTGAGAAAGGAAAAGAAATTATGGAACCGATGAGGGTCAATTCTAAAGCCGCTACTGAACATGTTTTGGATTTAACATCAGATATACTTTCTGCAAGTGCTCTTCAAGAAGGGTCAGTAGATCCCAGTGTAAATAATGTAGTGAAAAGCCCAGAATTTCATGTGGAACATGTTATTGAAGATGCACCAGAGGCAGAGGATCATTCCGCAGATGAATTACTGCATGTGGATTCTAGCGAGGTGCAAAATTCAAACATCTGTGAGAAAGGAAAATAAATTATGGAACCGATGAGGGTCATGTCTAAAGCCGCTACTGAACATGTTTTGGATTTAATATCAGACATACTTTCTGCAAGTGCTCTTCAAGAAGGGTCAGCAGATCCCAGTGTAAATAATGTAGTGAAAAGCCCAGAATTTCATGTGGAACATGTTATTGAAGATGCACCAGAGGCAGAGGATCATTCCGCAGATGAATTACTGCATGTGGATTCTAGCGAGGTGCAAAATTCAAACATCTGTGAGAAAGGAAAAGAAATTATGGAACCGATGAGGGTCATGTCTACAGCCGCTACTGAACATGTTTTGGATTTAACATCAGACATACTTTCTGCAAGTGCTCTTCAAGAAGGGTCAGTAAATCCCAGTGTAAATAATGTAAATAATATTTATAAATAAAAGCCTAGAATTTCATGTGGAACATGTTATTGAAGATGCACCAGAGGCAGAGGATCATTCTGCAGATGAATTACTGCATGTGGATTCTAGCGAGGTGCAAAATTCAAACATCTGTGAGAAAGGAAAAGAAATTATGGAACCGATGAGGGTCATGTCTAAAGCCGCTACTGAACATGTTTTGGATTTAACATCAGATATACTTTCTGCAAGTGCTCTTCAAGAAGGGTCAGTAGATCCCAGTGTAAATAATGTAGTGAAAAGCCCAGAATTTCATGTGGAACATGATATTGAAGATGCACCAGAGGCAGAGGATCATTCCGCAGATGAATAACTGCATGTGGATTCTAGCGAGGTGCAAAATTCAAACATCTGTGAGAAAGGAAAAGAAATTATGGAACCGATGAGGGTCATGTCTAAAGCCGCTACTGAACATGTTTTGGATTTAACATCAGACATACTTTCTGCAAGTGCTCTTCAAGAAGGGTCAGTAGATCCCAGTGTAAATAATGTAGTGAAAAGCCCAGAATTTCATGTGGAACATGTTATTGCAGATGCACCAGAGGCAGAGGATCATTCTGCAGATGAATTACTGCATGTGGATTCTAGCGAGGTGCAAAATTTAAACATCTGTGAGAAAGGAAAAGAAATTATGGAACCGATGGGCGTCATGTCTACAGCCGCTACTGAACATGTTTTGGATTTAACATCAGACATACTTTCTGCAAGTGCTCTTCAAGAAGGGTCAGTAGATCCCAGTGTAAATAATGTAGTGAAAAGCCCAGAATTTCATGTGGAACATGTTATTGAAGATGCACCAGAGGCAGAGGATCATTCCGCAGATGAATAACTGCATGTGGATTCTAGCGAGGTGCAAAATTCAAACATCTGTGAGAAAGGAAAAGAAATTATGGAACCGATGAGGGTCATGTCTAAAGCCGCTACTGAACATGTTTTGGATTTAACATCAGACATACTTTCTGCAAGTGCTCTTCAAGAAGGGTCAGTAGATCCCAGTGTAAATAATGTAGTGAAAAGCCCAGAATTTCATGTGGAACATGTTATTGCAGATGCACCAGAGGCAGAGGATCATTCCGCAGATGAATTACTGCATGTGGATTCTAGCGAGGTGCAAAATTCAAACATCTGTGAGAAAGGAAAAGAAATTATGGAACCGATGGGCGTCATGTCTATAGCCGCTACTGAACATGTTTTGGATTTAACATCAGACATACTTTCTGCAAGTGCTCTTCAAGAAGGGTCAGTAAATCCCAGTGTAAATAATGTAAATAATATTTATAAATAAAAGCCTAGAATTTCATGTGTAACATGTTATTGAAGATGCACCAGAGGCAGAGGATCATTCCGCAGATGAATTACTGCATGTGGATTCTAGCGAGGTGCAAAATTCAAACATCTGTGAGAAAGGAAAAGAAATTATGGAACCGATGAGGGTCACGTCTAAAGCCGCTACTGAACATGTTTTGGATTTAACATCAGACATACTTTCTGCAAGTGCTCTTCAAGAAGGGTCAGTAGATCCCAGTGTAAATAATGTAGTGAAAAGCCCAGAATTTCATGTGGAACATGTTATTGAAGATGCACCAGAGGCAGAGGATCATTCCGCAGATGAATTACTGCATGTGGATTCTAGCGAGGTGCAAAATTTAAACATCTGTGTGAAAGGAAAAGAAATTATGGAACCGATGGGCGTCATGTCTACAGCCGCTACTGAACATGTTTTGGATTTAACATCAGACATACTTTCTGCAAGTGCTCTTCGAGAAGGGTCAGTAGATCCCAGTGTAAATAATGTAGTGAAAAGCCCAGAATTTCATGTGGAACATGTTATTGAAGATGCACCAGAGGCAGAGGATCATTCCGCAGATGAATTACTGCATGTGGATTCTAGCGAGGTGCAAAATTCAAACATCTGTGAGAAAGGAAAAGAAATTATGGAACCGATGAGGGTCATGTCTAAAGCCGCTACTGAACATGTTTTGGATTTAACATCAGACATACTTTCTGCAAGTGCTCTTCAAGAAGGGTCAGTAGATCCCAGTGTAAATAATGTAGTGAAAAGCCCAGAATTTCATGTGGAACATGTTATTGAAGATGCACCAGAGGCAGAGGATCATTCCGCAGATGAACTACTGCATGTGGATTCTAGCGAGGTGCAAAATTCAAACATCTGTGAGAAAGGAAAATAAATTATGGAACCGATGGGCGTCATGTCTACAGCCGCTACTGAACATGTTTTGGATTTAACATCAGACATACTTTCTGCAAGTGCTCTTCAAGAAGGGTCAGTAAATCCCAGTGTAAATAATGTAAATAATATTTATAAATAAAAGCCTAGAATTTCATGTGGAACATGTTATTGAAGATGCACCAGAGGCAGAGGATCATTCCGCAGATGAATTACTGCATGTGGATTCTAGCGAGGTGCAAAATTCAAACATCTGTGAGAAAGGAAAAGAAATTATGGAACCGATGAGGGTCATGTCTAAAGCCGCTACTGAACATGTTTTGGATTTAACATCAGATATACTTTCTGCAAGTGCTCTTCAAGAAGGGTCAGTAGATCCCAGTGTAAATAATGTAGTGAAAAGCCCAGAATTTCATGTGGAACATGATATTGAAGATGCACCAGAGGCAGAGGATCATTCCGCAGATGAATTACTGCATGTGGATTCTAGCGAGGTGCAAAATTCAAACATCTGTGAGAAAGGAAAAGAAATTATGGAACCGATGAGGGTCATGTCTACAGCCGCTACTGAACATGTTTTGGATTTAACATCAGACATACTTTCTGCAAGTGCTCTTCAAGAAGGGTCAGTAGATCCCAGTGTAAATAATGTAGTGAAAAGCCCAGAATTTCATGTGGAACATGTTATTGAAGATGCACCAGAGGCAGAGGATCATTCCGCAGATGAATTACTGCATGTGGATTCTAGCGAGGTGCAAAATTTAAACATCTATGAGAAAGGAAAATAAATTATGGAACCGATGGGCGTCATGTCTACAGCCGCTACTGAACATGTTTTGGATTTAACATCAGACATACTTTCTGCAAGTGCTCTTCAAGAAGGGTCAGTAAATCCCAGTGTAAATAATGTAGTGAAAAGCCCAGAATTTCATGTGGAACATGTTATTGAAGATGCACCAGAGGCAGAGGATCATTCCGCAGATGAATTACTGCATGTGGATTCTAGCGAGGTGCAAAATTCAAACATCTGTGAGAAAGGAAAATAAATTATGGAACCGATGAGGGTCATGTCTAAAGCCGCTACTGAACATGTTTTGGATTTAATATCAGACATACTTTCTGCAAGTGCTCTTCAAGAAGGGTCAGCAGATCCCAGTGTAAATAATGTAGTGAAAAGCCCAGAATTTCATGTGGAACATGTTATTGAAGATGCACCAGAGGCAGAGGATCATTCCGCAGATGAATTACTGCATGTGGATTCTAGCGAGGTGCAAAATTCAAACATCTGTGAGAAAGGAAAAGAAATTATGGAACCGATGAGGGTCATGTCTACAGCCGCTACTGAACATGTTTTGGATTTAACATCAGACATACTTTCTGCAAGTGCTCTTCAAGAAGGGTCAGTAAATCCCAGTGTAAATAATGTAAATAATATTTATAAATAAAAGCCTAGAATTTCATGTGGAACATGTTATTGAAGATGCACCAGAGGCAGAGGATCATTCCGCAGATGAATTACTGCATGTGGATTCTAGCGAGGTGCAAAATTCAAACATCTGTGAGAAAGGAAAAGAAATTATGGAACCGATGAGGGTCATGTCTAAAGCCGCTACTGAACATGTTTTGGATTTAACATCAGATATACTTTCTGCAAGTGCTCTTCAAGAAGGGTCAGTAGATCCCAGTGTAAATAATGTAGTGAAAAGCCCAGAATTTCATGTGGAACATGATATTGAAGATGCACCAGAGGCAGAGGATCATTCCGCAGATGAATAACTGCATGTGGATTCTAGCGAGGTGCAAAATTCAAACATCTGTGAGAAAGGAAAAGAAATTATGGAACCGATGAGGGTCATGTCTAAAGCCGCTACTGAACATGTTTTGGATTTAACATCAGACATACTTTCTGCAAGTGCTCTTCAAGAAGGGTCAGTAGATCCCAGTGTAAATAATGTAGTGAAAAGCCCAGAATTTCATGTGGAACATGTTATTGCAGATGCACCAGAGGCAGAGGATCATTCTGCAGATGAATTACTGCATGTGGATTCTAGCGAGGTGCAAAATTTAAACATCTGTGAGAAAGGAAAAGAAATTATGGAACCGATGGGCGTCATGTCTACAGCCGCTACTGAACATGTTTTGGATTTAACATCAGACATACTTTCTGCAAGTGCTCTTCAAGAAGGGTCAGTAGATCCCAGTGTAAATAATGTAGTGAAAAGCCCAGAATTTCATGTGGAACATGTTATTGAAGATGCACCAGAGGCAGAGGATCATTCCGCAGATGAATAACTGCATGTGGATTCTAGCGAGGTGCAAAATTCAAACATCTGTGAGAAAGGAAAAGAAATTATGGAACCGATGAGGGTCATGTCTAAAGCCGCTACTGAACATGTTTTGGATTTAACATCAGACATACTTTCTGCAAGTGCTCTTCAAGAAGGGTCAGTAGATCCCAGTGTAAATAATGTAGTGAAAAGCCCAGAATTTCATGTGGAACATGTTATTGCAGATGCACCAGAGGCAGAGGATCATTCCGCAGATGAATTACTGCATGTGGATTCTAGCGAGGTGCAAAATTCAAACATCTGTGAGAAAGGAAAAGAAATTATGGAACCGATGGGCGTCATGTCTACAGCCGCTACTGAACATGTTTTGGATTTAACATCAGACATACTTTCTGCAAGTGCTCTTCAAGAAGGGTCAGTAAATCCCAGTGTAAATAATGTAAATAATATTTATAAATAAAAGCCTAGAATTTCATGTGTAACATGTTATTGAAGATGCACCAGAGGCAGAGGATCATTCCGCAGATGAATTACTGCATGTGGATTCTAGCGAGGTGCAAAATTCAAACATCTGTGAGAAAGGAAAAGAAATTATGGAACCGATGAGGGTCACGTCTAAAGCCGCTACTGAACATGTTTTGGATTTAACATCAGACATACTTTCTGCAAGTGCTCTTCAAGAAGGGTCAGTAGATCCCAGTGTAAATAATGTAGTGAAAAGCCCAGAATTTCATGTGGAACATGTTATTGAAGATGCACCAGAGGCAGAGGATCATTCCGCAGATGAATTACTGCATGTGGATTCTAGCGAGGTGCAAAATTTAAACATCTGTGTGAAAGGAAAAGAAATTATGGAACCGATGGGCGTCATGTCTACAGCCGCTACTGAACATGTTTTGGATTTAACATCAGACATACTTTCTGCAAGTGCTCTTCGAGAAGGGTCAGTAGATCCCAGTGTAAATAATGTAGTGAAAAGCCCAGAATTTCATGTGGAACATGTTATTGAAGATGCACCAGAGGCAGAGGATCATTCCGCAGATGAATTACTGCATGTGGATTCTAGCGAGGTGCAAAATTCAAACATCTGTGAGAAAGGAAAAGAAATTATGGAACCGATGAGGGTCATGTCTAAAGCCGCTACTGAACATGTTTTGGATTTAACATCAGACATACTTTCTGCAAGTGCTCTTCAAGAAGGGTCAGTAGATCCCAGTGTAAATAATGTAGTGAAAAGCCCAGAATTTCATGTGGAACATGTTATTGAAGATGCACCAGAGGCAGAGGATCATTCCGCAGATGAACTACTGCATGTGGATTCTAGCGAGGTGCAAAATTCAAACATCTGTGAGAAAGGAAAAGAAATTATGGAACCGATGAGGGTCATGTCTAAAGCCGCTACTGAACATGTTTTGGATTTAATATCACACATACTTTCTGCAAGTGCTCTTCAAGAAGGGTCAGTAGATCCCAGTGTAAATAATGTAGTGAAAAGCCCAGAATTTCATGTGGAACATGTTATTGAAGATGCACCAGAGGCAGAGGATCATTCCGCAGATGAATTACTGCATGTGGATTCTAGCGAGGTGCAAAATTCAAACATCTGTGAGAAAGGAAAAGAAATTATGGAACCGATGAGGGTCATGTCTAAAGCCGCTACTGAACATGTTTTGGATTTAACATCAGACATACTTTCTGCAAGTGCTCTTCAAGAAGGGTCAGTAGATCCCAGTGTAAATAATGTAGTGAAAAGCCCAGAATTTCATGTGGAACATGTTATTGAAGATGCACCAGAGGCAGAGGATCATTCCGCAGATGAATTACTGCATGTGGATTCTAGCGAGGTGCAAAATTTAAACATCTATGAGAAAGGAAAATAAATTATGGAACCGATGGGCGTCATGTCTACAGCCGCTACTGAACATGTTTTGGATTTAACATCAGACATACTTTCTGCAAGTGCTCTTCAAGAAGGGTCAGTAGATCCCATTGTAAATAATGTAGTGAAAAGCCTAGAATTTCATGTGGAACATGTTATTGAAGATGCACCAGAGGCAGAGGATCATTCCGCAGATGAATTACTGCATGTGGATTCTAGCGAGGTGCAAAATTCAAACATCTGTGAGAAAGGAAAAGAAATTATGGAACCGATGAGGGTCATGTCTAAAGCCGCTACTGAACATGTTTTGGATTTAACATCAGATATACTTTCTGCAAGTGCTCTTCAAGAAGGGTCAGTAGATCCCAGTGTAAATAATGTAGTGAAAAGCCCAGAATTTCATGTGGAACATGTTATTGAAGATGCACCAGAGGCAGAGGATCATTCTGCAGATGAATTACTGCATGTGGATTCTAGCGAGGTGCATAATTCAAACATCTGTGAGAAAGGAAAAGAAATTATGGAACCGATGAGGGTCATGTCTAAAGCCGCTACTGAACATGTTTTGGATTTAACATCAGATATACTTTCTGCAAGTACTCTTCAAGAAGGGTCAGTAGATCCCAGTGTAAATAATGTAGTGAAAAGCCCAGAATTTCATGTGGAACATGTTATTGAAGATGCACCAGAGGCAGAGGATCATTCCGCAGATGAATTACTGCATGTGGATTCTAGCGAGGTGCAAAATTCAAACATCTGTGAGAAAGGAAAATAAATTATGGAACCGATGAGGGTCATGTCTAAAGCCGCTACTGAACATGTTTTGGATTTAACATCAGACATACTTTCTGCAAGTGCTCTTCAAGAAGGGTCAGTAGATCCCAGTGTAAATAATGTAGTGAAAAGCCCAGAATTTCATGTGGAACATGTTATTGAAGATGCACCAGAGGCAGAGGATCATTCCGCAGATGAATTACTGCATGTGGATTCTAGCGAGGTGCAAAATTCAAACATCTGTGAGAAAGGAAAAGAAATTATGGAACCGATGAGGGTCATGTCTACAGCCGCTACTGAACATGTTTTGGATTTAACATCAGACATACTTTCTGCAAGTGCTCTTCAAGAAGGGTCAGTAAATCCCAGTGTAAATAATGTAAATAATATTTATAAATAAAAGCCTAGAATTTCATGTGGAACATGTTATTGAAGATGCACCAGAGGCAGAGGATCATTCCGCAGATGAATTACTGCATGTGGATTCTAGCGAGGTGCAAAATTCAAACATCTGTGAGAAAGGAAAAGAAATTATGGAACCGATGAGGGTCATGTCTAAAGCCGCTACTGAACATGTTTTGGATTTAACATCAGATATACTTTCTGCAAGTGCTCTTCAAGAAGGGTCAGTAGATCCCAGTGTAAATAATGTAGTGAAAAGCCCAGAATTTCATGTGGAACATGTTATTGAAGATGCACCAGAGGCAGAGGATCATTCCGCAGATGAATTACTGCATGTGGATTCTAGCGAGGTGCAAAATTCAAACATCTGTGAGAAAGGAAAAGAAATTATGGAACCGATGAGGGTCATGTCTAAAGCCGCTACTGAACATGTTTTGGATTTAATATCAGACATACTTTCTGCAAGTGCTCTTCGAGAAGGGTCAGTAGATCCCAGTGTAAATAATGTAGTGAAAAGCCTAGAATTTCATGTGGAACATGTTATTGAAGATGCACCAGAGGCAGAGGATCATTCCGCAGATGAATTACTGCATGTGGATTCTAGCGAGGTGCAAAATTCAAACATCTGTGAGAAAGGAAAAGAAATTATGGAACCGATGAGGGTCATGTCTAAAGCCGCTACTGAACATGTTTTGGATTTAACATCAGACATACTTTCTGCAAGCGCTCTTCAAGAAGGGTCAGTAGATCCCAGTGTAAATAATGTAGTGAAAAGCCCAGAATTTCATGTGGAACATGTTATTGAAGATGCACCAGAGGCAGAGGATCATTCCGCAGATGAATTACTGCATGTGGATTCTAGCGAGGTGCAAAATTTAAACATCTGTGAGAAAGGAAAAGAAATTATGGAACCGATGGGCGTCATGTCTACAGCCGCTACTGAACATGTTTTGGATTTAACATCAGACATACTTTCTGCAAGTGCTCTTCAAGAAGGGTCAGTAGATCCCAGTGTAAATAATGTAGTGAAAAGCCCAGAATTTCATGTGGAACATGTTATTGAAGATGCACCAGAGGCAGAGGATCATTCCGCAGATGAATTACTGCATGTGGATTCTAGCGAGGTGCAAAATTTAAACATCTGTGAGAAAGGAAAAGAAATTATGGAACCGATGGGCGTCATGTCTACAGCCGCTACTGAACATGTTTTGGATTTAACATCAGACATACTTTCTGCAAGTGCTCTTCAAGAAGGGTCAGTAAATCCCAGTGTAAATAATGTAAATAATATTTATAAATAAAAGCCTAGAATTTCATGTGGAACATGTTATTGAAGATGCACCAGAGGCAGAGGATCATTCCGCAGATGAATTACTGCATGTGGATTCTAGCGAGGTGCAAAATTCAAACATCTGTGAGAAAGGAAAAGAAATTATGGAACCGATGAGGGTCATGTCTAAAGCCGCTACTGAACATGTTTTGGATTTAACATCAGACATACTTTCTGCAAGTGCTCTTCAAGAAGGGTCAGTAGATCCCAGTGTAAATAATGTAGTGAAAAGCCCAGAATTTCATGTGGAACATGTTATTGAAGATGCACCAGAGGCAGAGGATCATTCCGCAGATGAATTACTGCATGTGGATTCTAGCGAGGTGCAAAATTTAAACATCTGTGAGAAAGGAAAATAAATTATGGAACCGATGGGCGTCATGTCTACAGCCGCTACTGAACATGTTTTGGATTTAACATCAGACATACTTTCTGCAAGTGCTCTTCAAGAAGGGTCAGTAGATCCCAGTGTAAATAATGTAGTGAAAAGCCCAGAATTTCATGTGGAACATGTTATTGAAGATGCACCAGAGGCAGAGGATCATTCCGCAGATGAATTACTGCATGTGGATTCTAGCGAGGTGCAAAATTCAAACATCTGTGAGAAAGGAAAAGAAATTATGGAACCGATGAGGGTCATGTCTAAAGCCGCTACTGAACATGTTTTGGATTTAACATCAGATATACTTTCTGCAAGTGCTCTTCAAGAAGGGTCAGTAGATCCCAGTGTAAATAATGTAGTGAAAAGCCCAGAATTTCATGTGGAACATGTTATTGAAGATGCACCAGAGGCAGAGGATCATTCTGCAGATGAATTACTGCATGTGGATTCTAGCGAGGTGCAAAATTCAAACATCTGTGAGAAAGGAAAAGAAATTATGGAACCGATGAGGGTCATGTCTAAAGCCGCTACTGAACATGTTTTGGATTTAACATCAGATATACTTTCTGCAAGTCCTCTTCAAGAAGGGTCAGTAGATCCCAGTGTAAATAATGTAGTGAAAAGCCCAGAATTTCATGTGGAACATGTTATTGAAGATGCACCAGAGGCAGAGGATCATTCCGCAGATGAATTACTGCATGTGGATTCTAGCGAGGTGCAAAATTCAAACATCTGTGAGAAAGGAAAATAAATTATGGAACCGATGAGGGTCATGTCTAAAGCCGCTACTGAACATGTTTTGGATTTAATATCAGACATACTTTCTGCAAGTGCTCTTCAAGAAGGGTCAGCAGATCCCAGTGTAAATAATGTAGTGAAAAGCCCAGAATTTCATGTGGAACATGTTATTGAAGATGCACCAGAGGCAGAGGATCATTCCGCAGATGAATTACTGCATGTGGATTCTAGCGAGGTGCAAAATTCAAACATCTGTGAGAAAGGAAAAGAAATTATGGAACCGATGAGGGTCATGTCTAAAGCCGCTACTGAACATGTTTTGGATTTAACATCAGATATACTTTCTGCAAGTGCTCTTCAAGAAGGGTCAGTAGATCCCAGTGTAAATAATGTAGTGAAAAGCCTAGAATTTCATGTGGAACATGTTATTGAAGATGCACCAGAGGCAGAGGATCATTCCGCAGATGAATTACTGCATGTGGATTCTAGCGAGGTGCAAAATTCAAACATCTGTGAGAAAGGAAAAGAAATTATGGAACCGATGGGGGTCATGTCTAAAACCGCTACTGAACATGTTTTGGATTTAACATCAGACATACTTTCTGCAAGTGCTCTTCAAGAAGGGTCAGTAGATCCCAGTGTAAATAATGTAGTGAAAAGCCCAGAATTTCATGTGGAACATGTTATTGCAGATGCACCAGAGGCAGAGGATCATTCCGCAGATGAATTACTGCATGTGGATTCTAGCGAGGTGCAAAATTTAAACATCTGTGAGAAAGGAAAAGAAATTATGGAACCGATGGGCGTCATGTCTACAGCCGCTACTGAACATGTTTTGGATTTAACATCAGACATACTTTCTGCAAGTGCTCTTCAAGAAGGGTCAGTAGATCCCAGTGTAAATAATGTAGTGAAAAGCCCAGAATTTCATGTGGAACATGTTATTGAAGATGCACCAGAGGCAGAGGATCATTCCGCAGATGAATTACTGCATGTGGATTCTAGCGAGGTGCAAAATTCAAACATCTGTGAGAAAGGAAAAGAAATTATGGAACCGATGGGCGTCATGTCTACAGCCGCTACTGAACATGTTTTGGATTTAACATCAGACATACTTTCTGCAAGTGCTCTTCAAGAAGGGTCAGTAAATCCCAGTGTAAATAATGTAAATAATATTTATAAATAAAAGCCTAGAATTTCATGTGGAACATGTTATTGAAGATGCACCAGAGGCAGAGGATCATTCCGCAGATGAATTACTGCATGTGGATTCTAGCGAGGTGCAAAATTCAAACATCTGTGAGAAAGGAAAAGAAATTATGGAACCGATGAGGGTCACGTCTAAAGCCGCTACTGAACATGTTTTGGATTTAACATCAGACATACTTTCTGCAAGTACTCTTCAAGAAGGGTCAGTAGATCCCAGTGTAAATAATGTAGTGAAAAGCCCAGAATTTCATGTGGAACATGTTATTGAAGATGCACCAGAGGCAGAGGATCATTCCGCAGATGAATTACTGCATGTGGATTCTAGCGAGGTGCAAAATTTAAACATCTGTGAGAAAGGAAAAGAAATTATGGAACCGATGGGCGTCATGTCTGCAGCCGCTACTGAACATGTTTTGGATTTAACATCAGACATACTTTCTGCAAGTGCTCTTCAAGAAGGGTCAGTAGATCCCAGTGTAAATAATGTAGTGAAAAGCCCAGAATTTCATGTGGAACATGTTATTGAAGATGCACCAGAGGCAGAGGATCATTCCGCAGATGAATTACTGCATGTGGATTCTAGCGAGGTGCAAAATTCAAACATCTGTGAGAAAGGAAAAGAAATTATGGAACCGATGGGCGTCATGTCTACAGCCGCTACTGAACATGTTTTGGATTTAACATCAGACATACTTTCTGCAAGTGCTCTTCAAGAAGGGTCAGTAAATCCCAGTGTAAATAATGTAAATAATATTTATAAATAAAAGCCTAGAATTTCATGTGGAACATGTTATTGAAGATGCACCAGAGGCAGAGGATCATTCCGCAGATGAATTACTGCATGTGGATTCTAGCGAGGTGCAAAATTCAAACATCTGTGAGAAAGGAAAAGAAATTATGGAACTGATGAGGGTCATGTCTAAAGCCGCTACTGAACATGTTTTGGATTTAACATCAGATATACTTTCTGCAAGTGCTCTTCAAGAAGGGTCAGTAGATCCCAGTGTAAATAATGTAGTGAAAAGCCCAGAATTTCATGTGGAACATGATATTGAAGATGCACCAGAGGCAGAGGATCATTCCGCAGATGAATTACTGCATGTGGATTCTAGCGAGGTGCAAAATTCAAACATCTGTGAGAAAGGAAAAGAAATTATGGAACCGATGAGGGTCATGTCTACAGCCGCTACTGAACATGTTTTGGATTTAACATCAGACATACTTTCTGCAAGTGCTCTTCAAGAAGGGTCAGTAAATCCCAGTGTAAATAATGTAGTGAAAAGCCTAGAATTTCATGTGGAACATGTTATTGAAGATGCACCAGAGGCAGAGGATCATTCCGCAGATGAATTACTGCATGTGGATTCTAGCGAGGTGCAAAATTCAAACATCTGTGAGAAAGGAAAAGAAATTATGGAACCGATGAGGGTCATGTCTAAAGCCGCTACTGAACATGTTTTGGATTTAACATCAGTATCAGATGAATTACTGCATGTGGATTCTAGCGAGGTGCAAAATTCAAACATCTGTGAGAAAGGAAAAGAATTTATGGAACCGATGAGGGTCATGTCTAAAGCCGCTACTGAACATGTTTTGGATTTAATATCAGACATACTTTCTGCAAGTGCTCTTCAAGAAGGGTCAGTAGATCCCAGTGTAAATAATGTAGTGAAAAGCCCAGAATTTCATGTGGAACATGTTATTGAAGATGCACCAGAGGCAGAGGATCATTCCGCAGATGAATTACTGCATGTGGATTCTAGCGAGGTGCAAAATTCAAACATCTGTGAGAAAGGAAAATAAATTATGGAACCGATGGGCGTCATGTCTACAGCCGCTACTGAACATGTTTTGGATTTAACATCAGACATACTTTCTGCAAGTGCTCTTCAAGAAGGGTCAGTAAATCCCAGTGTAAATAATGTAAATAATATTTATAAATAAAAGCCTAGAATTTCATGTGGAACATGTTATTGAAGATGCACCAGAGGCAGAGGATCATTCCGCAGATGAATTACTGCATGTGGATTCTAGCGAGGTGCAAAATTCAAACATCTGTGAGAAAGGAAAAGAAATTATGGAACCGATGAGGGTCATGTCTACAGCCGCTACTGAACATGTTTTGGATTTAACATCAGACATACTTTCTGCAAGTGCTCTTCAAGAAGGGTCAGTAGATCCCAGTGTAAATAATGTAGTGAAAAGCCTAGAATTTCATGTGGAACATGTTATTGAAGATGCACCAGAGGCAGAGGATCATTCCGCAGATGAATTACTGCATGTGGATTCTAGCGAGGTGCAAAATTCAAACATCTGTGAGAAAGGAAAAGAAATTATGGAACCGATGAGGGTCATGTCTAAAGCCGCTACTGAACATGTTTTGGATTTAACATCAGACATACTTTCTGCAAGTGCTCTTCAAGAAGAGTCAGTAGATCCCAGTGTAAATAATGTAGTGAAAAGCCCAGAATTTCATGTGGAACATGTTATTGAAGATGCACCAGAGGCAGAGGATCATTCCGCAGATGAATTACTGCATGTGGATTCTAGCGAGGTGCAAAATTTAAACATCTGTGAGAAAGGAAAAGAATTTATGGAACCGATGAGGGTCATGTCTAAAGCCGCTACTGAACATGTTTTGGATTTAATATCAGACATACTTTCTGCAAGTGCTCTTCAAGAAGAGTCAGTAGATCCCAGTGTAAATAATGTAGTGAAAAGCCCAGAATTTCATGTGGAACATGTTATTGAAGATGCACCAGAGGCAGAGGATCATTCCGCAGATGAATTACTGCATGTGGATTCTAGCGAGGTGCAAAATTCAAACATCTGTGAGAAAGGAAAATAAATTATGGAACCGATGGGCGTCATGTCTAAAGCCGCTACTGAACATGTTTTGGATTTAATATCAGACATACTTTCTGCAAGTGCTCTTCAAGAAGGGTCAGTAGATCCCAGTGTAAATAATGTAGTGAAAAGCCCAGAATTTCATGTGGAACATGTTATTGAAGATGCACCAGAGGCAGAGGATCATTCCGCAGATGAATTACTGCATGTGGATTCTAGCGAGGTGCAAAATTTAAACATCTGTGAGAAAGGAAAAGAAATTATGGAACCGATGGGGGTCATGTCTAAAACCGCTACTGAACATGTTTTGGATTTAACATCAGACATACTTTCTGCAAGTGCTCTTCAAGAAGGGTCAGTAAAACCCAGTGTAAATTATGTAAATAATTTTAATAAATAAAATCCAAGAATTTCATGTGGAACATGTTATTGAAGATGCACCAGAGGCAGAGGATCATTCCGCAGATGAATTACTGCATGTGGATTCTAGCGAGGTGCAAAATTCAAACATCTGTGAGAAAGGAAAATAAATTATGGAACCGATGAGGGTCATGTCTAAACCTGCTACTGAACATGTTTTGGATTTAACATCAGACATACTTTCTGCAAGTGCTCTTCAAGAAGGGTCAGTAGATCCCAGTGTAAATAATGTAGTGAAAAGCCCAGAATTTCATGTGGAACATGTTATTGAAGATGCACCAGAGGCAGAGGATCATTCCGCAGATGAATTACTGCATGTGGATTCTAGCGAGGTGCAAAATTCAAACATCTGTGAGAAAGGAAAAGAAATTATGGAACCGATGGGGGTCATGTCTAAAACCGCTACTGAACATGTTTTGGATTTAACATCAGACATACTTTCTGCAAGTGCTCTTCAAGAAGGGTCAGTAGATCCCAGTGTAAATAATGTAGTGAAAAGCCCAGAATTTCATGTGGAACATGTTATTGAAGATGCACCAGAGGCAGAGGATCATTCCGCAGATGAATTACTGCATGTGGATTCTAGCGAGGTGCAAAATTCAAACATCTGTGAAAAAGGAAAAGAAATTATGGAACCGATGAGGGTCATGTCTAAAGCCGCTACTGAACATGTTTTGGATTTAACATCAGACATACTTTCTGCAAGTGCTCTTCAAGAAGGGTCAGTAGATCCCAGTGTAAATAATGTAGTGAAAAGCCCAGAATTTCATGTGGAACATGTTATTGCAGATGCACCAGAGGCAGAGGATCATTCTGCAGATGAATTACTGCATGTGGATTCTAGCGAGGTGCAAAATTTAAACATCTGTGAGAAAGGAAAAGAAATTATGGAACCGATGGGCGTCATGTCTACAGCCGCTACTGAACATGTTTTGGATTTAACATCAGACATACTTTCTGCAAGTGCTCTTCAAGAAGGGTCAGTAAATCCCAGTGTAAATAATGTAAATAATATTTATAAATAAAAGCCTAGAATTTCATGTGGAACTTGTTATTGAAGATGCACCAGAGGCAGAGGATCATTCCGCAGATGAATTACTGCATGTGGATTCTAGCGAGGTGCAAAATTCAAACATCTGTGAGAAAGGAAAAGAAATTATGGAACCGATGAGGGTCATGTCTAAAGCCGCTACTGAACATGTTTTGGATTTAACATCAGATATACTTTCTGCAAGTGCTCTTCAAGAAGGGTCAGCAGATCCCAGTGTAAATAATGTAGTGAAAAGCCCAGAATTTCATGTGGAACATGTTATTGAAGATGCACCAGAGGCAGAGGATCATTCTGCAGATGAATTACTGCATGTGGATTCTAGCGAGGTGCAAAATTTAAACATCTGTGAGAAAGGAAAAGAAATTATGGAACCGATGGGCGTCATGTCTACAGCCGCTACTGAACATGTTTTGGATTTAACATCAGACATACTTTCTGCAAGTGCTCTTCAAGAAGGGTCAGTAGATCCCAGTGTAAATAATGTAGTGAAAAGCCCAGAATTTCATGTGGAACATGTTATTGCAGATGCACCAGAGGCAGAGGATCATTCTGCAGATGAATTACTGCATGTGGATTCTAGCGAGGTGCAAAATTTAAACATCTGTGAGAAAGGAAAAGAAATTATGGAACTGATGAGGGTCATGTCTAAAGCCGCTACTGAACATGTTTTGGATTTAACATCAGATATACTTTCTGCAAGTGCTCTTCAAGAAGGGTCAGTAGATCCCAGTGTAAATAATGTAGTGAAAAGCCCAGAATTTCATGTGGAACATGTTATTGAAGATGCACCAGAGGCAGAGGATCATTCCGCAGATGAACTACTGCATGTGGATTCTAGCGAGGTGCAAAATTCAAACATCTGTGAGAAAGGAAAATAAATTATGGAACCGATGGGCGTCATGTCTACAGCCGCTACTGAACATGTTTTGGATTTAACATCAGACATACTTTCTGCAAGTGCTCTTCAAGAAGGGTCAGTAAATCCCAGTGTAAATAATGTAAATAATATTTATAAATAAAAGCCTAGAATTTCATGTGGAACATGTTATTGAAGATGCACCAGAGGCAGAGGATCATTCCGCAGATGAATTACTGCATGTGGATTCTAGCGAGGTGCAAAATTCAAACATCTGTGAGAAAGGAAAAGAAATTATGGAACCGATGAGGGTCATGTCTAAAGCCGCTACTGAACATGTTTTGGATTTAACATCAGATATACTTTCTGCAAGTGCTCTTCAAGAAGGGTCAGTAGATCCCAGTGTAAATAATGTAGTGAAAAGCCCAGAATTTCATGTGGAACATGATATTGAAGATGCACCAGAGGCAGAGGATCATTCCGCAGATGAATTACTGCATGTGGATTCTAGCGAGGTGCAAAATTCAAACATCTGTGAGAAAGGAAAAGAAATTATGGAACCGATGAGGGTCATGTCTAAAGCCGCTACTGAACATGTTTTGGATTTAACATCAGACATACTTTCTGCAAGTGCTCTTCAAGAAGGGTCAGTAGATCCCAGTGTAAATAATGTAGTGAAAAGCCCAGAATTTCATGTGGAACATGTTATTGAAGATGCACCAGAGGCAGAGGATCATTCCGCAGATGAATTACTGCATGTGGATTCTAGCGAGGTGCAAAATTCAAATATCTGTGAGAAAGGAAAATAAATTATGGAACCGATGGGCGTCATGTCTAAAGCCGCTACTGAACATGTTTTGGATTTAATATCAGACATACTTTCTGCAAGTGCTCTTCAAGAAGGGTCAGTAGATCCCAGTGTAAATAATGTAGTGAAAAGCCCAGAATTTCATGTGGAACATGTTATTGAAGATGCACCAGAGGCAGAGGATCATTCCGCAGATGAATTACTGCATGTGGATTCTAGCGAGGTGCAAAATTCAAACATCTGTGAGAAAGGAAAAGAAATTATGGAACCGATGAGGGTCATGTCTAAAGCCGCTACTGAACATGTTTTGGATTTAACATCAGACATACTTTCTGCAAGTGCTCTTCAAGAAGGGTCAGTAGATCCCAGTGTAAATAATGTAGTGAAAAGCCCAGAATTTCATGTGGAACATGTTATTGAAGATGCACCAGAGGCAGAGGATCATTCCGCAGATGAATTACTGCATGTGGATTCTAGCGAGGTGCAAAATTTAAACATCTATGAGAAAGGAAAATAAATTATGGAACCGATGGGCGTCATGTCTACAGCCGCTACTGAACATGTTTTGGATTTAACATCAGACATACTTTCTGCAAGTGCTCTTCAAGAAGGGTCAGTAGATCCCATTGTAAATAATGTAGTGAAAAGCCTAGAATTTCATGTGGAACATGTTATTGAAGATGCACCAGAGGCAGAGGATCATTCCGCAGATGAATTACTGCATGTGGATTCTAGCGAGGTGCAAAATTCAAACATCTGTGAGAAAGGAAAAGAAATTATGGAACCGATGAGGGTCATGTCTAAAGCCGCTACTGAACATGTTTTGGATTTAACATCAGATATACTTTCTGCAAGTGCTCTTCAAGAAGGGTCAGTAGATCCCAGTGTAAATAATGTAGTGAAAAGCCCAGAATTTCATGTGGAACATGTTATTGAAGATGCACCAGAGGCAGAGGATCATTCCGCAGATGAATAACTGCATGTGGATTCTAGCGAGGTGCAAAATTCAAACATCTGTGAGAAAGGAAAAGAAATTATGGAACCGATGAGGGTCATGTCTAAAGCCGCTACTGAACATGTTTTGGATTTAACATCAGACATACTTTCTGCAAGTGCTCTTCAAGAAGGGTCAGTAGATCCCAGTGTAAATAATGTAGTGAAAAGCCCAGAATTTCATGTGGAACATGTTATTGCAGATGCACCAGAGGCAGAGGATCATTCCGCAGATGAATTACTGCATGTGGATTCTAGCGAGGTGCAAAATTCAAACATCTGTGAGAAAGGAAAAGAAATTATGGAACCGATGGGCGTCATGTCTACAGCCGCTACTGAACATGTTTTGGATTTAACATCAGACATACTTTCTGCAAGTGCTCTTCAAGAAGGGTCAGTAAATCCCAGTGTAAATAATGTAAATAATATTTATAAATAAAAGCCTAGAATTTCATGTGTAACATGTTATTGAAGATGCACCAGAGGCAGAGGATCATTCCGCAGATGAATTACTGCATGTGGATTCTAGCGAGGTGCAAAATTCAAACATCTGTGAGAAAGGAAAAGAAATTATGGAACCGATGAGGGTCATGTCTAAAGCCGCTACTGAACATGTTTTGGATTTAACATCAGATATACTTTCTGCAAGTGCTCTTCAAGAAGGGTCAGTAGATCCCAGTGTAAATAATGTAGTGAAAAGCCCAGAATTTCATGTGGAACATGTTATTGAAGATGCACCAGAGGCAGAGGATCATTCCGCAGATGAATTACTGCATGTGGATTCTAGCGAGGTGCAAAATTCAAACATCTGTGAGAAAGGAAAAGAAATTATGGAACCGATGGGCGTCATGTCTACAGCCGCTACTGAACATGTTTTGGATTTAACATCAGACATACTTTCTGCAAGTGCTCTTCAAGAAGGGTCAGTAAATCCCAGTGTAAATAATGTAAATAATATTTATAAATAAAAGCCTAGAATTTCATGTGGAACATGTTATTGAAGATGCACCAGAGGCAGAGGATCATTCCGCAGATGAATTACTGCATGTGGATTCTAGCGAGGTGCAAAATTCAAACATCTGTGAGAAAGGAAAAGAAATTATGGAACCGATGAGGGTCATGTCTAAAGCCGCTACTGAACATGTTTTGGATTTAACATCAGACATACTTTCTGCAAGTGCTCTTCAAGAAGGGTCAGTAGATCCCAGTGTAAATAATGTAGTGAAAAGCCCAGAATTTCATGTGGAACATGTTATTGCAGATGCACCAGAGGCAGAGGATCATTCCGCAGATGAATTACTGCATGTGGATTCTAGCGAGGTGCAAAATTCAAACATCTGTGAGAAAGGAAAATAAATTATGGAACCGATGGGCGTCATGTCTACAGCCGCTACTGAACATGTTTTGGATTTAACATCAGACATACTTTCTGCAAGTGCTCTTCAAGAAGGGTCAGTAAATCCCAGTGTAAATAATGTAAATAATATTTATAAATAAAAGCCTAGAATTTCATGTGGAACATGTTATTGAAGATGCACCAGAGGCAGAGGATCATTCCGCAGATGAATTACTGCATGTGGATTCTAGCGAGGTGCAAAATTCAAACATCTGTGAGAAAGGAAAAGAAATTATGGAACCGATGAGGGTCATGTCTAAAGCCGCTACTGAACATGTTTTGGATTTAACATCAGATATACTTTCTGCAAGTGCTCTTCAAGAAGGGTCAGTAGATCCCAGTGTAAATAATGTAGTGAAAAGCCCAGAATTTCATGTGGAACATGTTATTGAAGATGCACCAGAGGCAGAGGATCATTCCGCAGATGAATAACTGCATGTGGATTCTAGCGAGGTGCAAAATTCAAACATCTGTGAGAAAGGAAAAGAAATTATGGAACCGATGAGGGTCATGTCTAAAGCCGCTACTGAACATGTTTTGGATTTAACATCAGACATACTTTCTGCAAGTGCTCTTCAAGAAGGGTCAGTAGATCCCAGTGTAAATAATGTAGTGAAAAGCCCAGAATTTCATGTGGAACATGTTATTGCAGATGCACCAGAGGCAGAGGATCATTCCGCAGATGAATTACTGCATGTGGATTCTAGCGAGGTGCAAAATTCAAACATCTGTGAGAAAGGAAAAGAAATTATGGAACCGATGGGCGTCATGTCTACAGCCGCTACTGAACATGTTTTGGATTTAACATCAGACATACTTTCTGCAAGTGCTCTTCAAGAAGGGTCAGTAAATCCCAGTGTAAATAATGTAAATAATATTTATAAATAAAAGCCTAGAATTTCATGTGTAACATGTTATTGAAGATGCACCAGAGGCAGAGGATCATTCCGCAGATGAATTACTGCATGTGGATTCTAGCGAGGTGCAAAATTCAAACATCTGTGAGAAAGGAAAAGAAATTATGGAACCGATGAGGGTCACGTCTAAAGCCGCTACTGAACATGTTTTGGATTTAACATCAGACATACTTTCTGCAAGTGCTCTTCAAGAAGGGTCAGTAGATCCCAGTGTAAATAATGTAGTGAAAAGCCCAGAATTTCATGTGGAACATGTTATTGAAGATGCACCAGAGGCAGAGGATCATTCCGCAGATGAATTACTGCATGTGGATTCTAGCGAGGTGCAAAATTCAAACATCTGTGAGAAAGGAAAAGAAATTATGGAACCGATGAGGGTCATGTCTAAAGCCGCTACTGAACATGTTTTGGATTTAACATCAGACATACTTTCTGCAAGTGCTCTTCAAGAAGGGTCAGTAGATCCCAGTGTAAATAATGTAGTGAAAAGCCCAGAATTTCATGTGGAACATGTTATTGAAGATGCACCAGAGGCAGAGGATCATTCCGCAGATGAACTACTGCATGTGGATTCTAGCGAGGTGCAAAATTCAAACATCTGTGAGAAAGGAAAAGAAATTATGGAACCGATGGGCGTCATGTCTACAGCCGCTACTGAACATGTTTTGGATTTAACATCAGACATACTTTCTGCAAGTGCTCTTCAAGAAGGGTCAGTAAATCCCAGTGTAAATAATGTAAATAATATTTATAAATAAAAGCCTAGAATTTCATGTGGAACATGTTATTGAAGATGCACCAGAGGCAGAGGATCATTCCGCAGATGAATTACTGCATGTGGATTCTAGCGAGGTGCAAAATTCAAACATCTGTGAGAAAGGAAAAGAAATTATGGAACCGATGAGGGTCATGTCTAAAGCCGCTACTGAACATGTTTTGGATTTAACATCAGATATACTTTCTGCAAGTGCTCTTCAAGAAGGGTCAGCAGATCCCAGTGTAAATAATGTAGTGAAAAGCCCAGAATTTCATGTGGAACATGTTATTGAAGATGCACCAGAGGCAGAGGATCATTCTGCAGATGAATTACTGCATGTGGATTCTAGCGAGGTGCAAAATTTAAACATCTGTGAGAAAGGAAAAGAAATTATGGAACCGATGGGCGTCATGTCTACAGCCGCTACTGAACATGTTTTGGATTTAACATCAGACATACTTTCTGCAAGTGCTCTTCAAGAAGGGTCAGTAGATCCCAGTGTAAATAATGTAGTGAAAAGCCCAGAATTTCATGTGGAACATGTTATTGAAGATGCACCAGAGGCAGAGGATCATTCTGCAGATGAATTACTGCATGTGGATTCTAGCGAGGTGCAAAATTCAAACATCTGTGAGAAAGGAAAAGAAATTATGGAACCGATGAGGGTCAATTCTAAAGCCGCTACTGAACATGTTTTGGATTTAACATCAGATATACTTTCTGCAAGTGCTCTTCAAGAAGGGTCAGTAGATCCCAGTGTAAATAATGTAGTGAAAAGCCCAGAATTTCATGTGGAACATGTTATTGAAGATGCACCAGAGGCAGAGGATCATTCCGCAGATGAATTACTGCATGTGGATTCTAGCGAGGTGCAAAATTCAAACATCTGTGAGAAAGGAAAAGAAATTATGGAACCGATGGGCGTCATGTCTAAAGCCGCTACTGAACATGTTTTGGATTTAACATCAGACATACTTTCTGCAAGTGCTCTTCAAGAAGGGTCAGTAGATCCCAGTGTAAATAATGTAGTGAAAAGCCCAGAATTTCATGTGGAACATGTTATTGCAGTTGCACCAGAGGCAGAGGATAATTCCGCAGATGAATTACTGCATGTGGATTCTAGCGAGGTGCAAAATTCAAACATCTGTGAGAAAGGAAAAGAAATTACAAACTATTTTCAGAGGACCGTACGAAGTAGTAGAAATACCCAGCGACCAAACTTGCGTAGTTAAAAATGGAAGGAAGTTGGAAAAATTGCATAACAACAGATTGAAGAAATTTTTAGAGTAATCAATATGTGAAGTATGGTAACAACGGAAACAAAAATTGTTGTGTAAGTTTCTAATGTGAATTTATAGATTTAAGGAAAGTTGAAAAAAAGGCGACTTAACGATAATCCATCCGTATGACACTGAAATACCATGCGCTAACACTAGAATAAAAGCGTTCCACGATACACAATACAAAGCTGCAAACACGACATTGCACCGTGGAGTTGATGATAGCAGTGGGTTGAACTGAAGAAGCTGAAGATTGACTGATGAGATACGGGAACATAAATAGCTATAGCCGGAAACTTCGCTGGATATAGACGAAGGTGGCATGACCACATCCAGACGATACTGACGGAGTTCAGGCGAAAAGTAGACGCGTCGCAAATATCAGGTTACCAGCCGGTACCCGGTTGAGAGAGACGCGCGAACCGTCGTGGTGAACGGACGCGTTTCGTACGGACTGCCTGTACGCACATTACGGGTGACCGTATGATGCGTGTGCTGCGTTACCAATACTTACATACTAATTACAATCTTAACCTAGTTTATTCTTATGAACTAATTTCTTAACTCTACATTCTCCCCGCTAAACTATTGTTCTTATTTGCGATATTTTTTCCTAGGTTGTCCCTTTAGTCGCTCAGATCTTCGAATGGGCGATGAGGAAGATTCGCTTCTGGCTCGTTTTCTACTCGGTTTTGGTTCTAGTTTTACTTTATCTGATATTTCCTTTTCTTCTTCATATTTTGTTGTTTGCGGTTGCGCCAAGACTATTGGGTCGTAATTAGAATTCTTTTTCAATTGGTTGGTGTGTACCATTCCACTATTTCCATTAATGTTTACCAAATATCGTAAAATACTAATTTTTTTGTAAATAGTAACCGGAATCCATCTTAATAATTCCTTAAAATGAATTCTATATAGGGCTTTTTCTCCTTCTTTAAATTCTACCGTCTTTGTCATATTTATTTTTTTTATAATTCATGATGACGGCTTCGGCCGTATTGTCAGCCTCTGGAGCTGAAGCAGTACAATTATCACAAGGCATTTCCTCCTTGTATTTTACCTTATCCCGGGCATACTCGGTTGTGGATGTCTTTTGAGGTGGTTGTAGTTGTTGGTGGAGTTATTGTTGAGTGTAGAGTGTTAGTGTCGTATTTCGTTGTGTGCTTGGTTTATGCAGTTCTATTGTTTCATTGTGATGTAATGTCAATGAATGTACTGTTGCTTGGTTTGGTGGTGGTATGTTCGCAACTGCGCTCTGGTCGCTCGATGATCGGGTCTGCGCGGCTGGTGGAGTGAACCAATGGTGATCTAGTCGTGCGCTGTTCGGTACTGAACGGGACTGTAACAGAACAAAGAACAGTTATAGTTTGTCGACAGCACAAAACACCCGGTCTGCCTCCCTTTTGCGGCTCTGGTGTAGTCCTCGAAGACGCCTGATTCCTCAACGGCTTGGCTAAGGCACTACAACAAAAACATGTATAGACACAACGGCTAACAATAGGTGTAGGAAGGGGAAGGAGGGAAAATAGGGATAGGATTCAAAGGAGAAGACCGTTGTCCCTGGCGAAGCGGAAGACAAGCCTCATGTACCTTAGGTCCCCGCAAGCCAAAACATCTCGGATCGGTGTATTCGGCTGTCTGCCGATGGCCTCAACTGCGCTTATCAAGCAGGGTCTCGCAGCTTCGAATTCCACGCAGGACCACAGAAGGTGATCCACATCGTGGAATCCAATACCGCAGCCACAGACTTTCGTCTGAGCCAGATTAATACGCTGTAGATGTGCATCCAGAGCGAAATGATTCGACATGAGTCGAGACATCATCCGAATGAACGCACGATCTACAGAGAGCCCACCGAACCAAGGCCGCAGGGACACTTGCGGAGAGACCGAGAAAAGGAACCGCCCGAGTTCATCCGCCTCCCACATGCTCTGCCAGCGAGACAGGAAAAGTTGCTGTGGAAAACGAAGGAACTCTTGGGCAGAGATTGGTCGGTCGTAAAATGCGCCCTCTCTGACGCCTGTTTTGGCCAGTGAGTCTGCCTTCTAATTGCCGGGAATTCCACAATGAGAAGGGACCCAAATTAGCGAGATTCTGTACGCCTTGTCGAACATTGAGCCAAGAAGTTCAATGATTTTTATGGTAAGGTAATCCTGACTCTTAATAGCCTTTGGGGATCTCAGAGATTCAATAGCACTAAGGCTATCTGTAGAAATGAAATACTGGTCCGGAGGACTCGCTGCTATCCGTAATAATGCGTAAAAGATTGCGGCTAGCTCTGCGGTGCAAACACTACACGGCTGGCGCAATTTGTAGAAAGATTCGGTGGACTCGCTAAAGACACCGAAGCCTATGCCCTCCTCAGAGGATGATCCATCAGTGTAGTACTGGCTTATTTAGTCAAGATGGCCATACTTGTTCATGAAAATGCCCGGAAGACAACGATACTGTAGCCTCTCCAGCTTGAGGATAAGCGTATTGGATGCCCAATGGAAGCATATGCTTCCATATTCCAATACGGATAACACCGTTGTCTTATACAGTCGCAGGACATCAGTTGGGTGTGCGCCCCACCAGAATCCTGTGACTGTCCTTAGAAAGTTGATTCTTTTCGAGCACTTTTTAATAAGGGATGTAATATGCGTGCTCCAGTTTAATCTCGAGTTGAACCATACACCAAGGTATCGGAAGTTGTCGGTGATTGATATCTTTTCCCCATATAAAAAGACATCAATGTTGGGGTCATATAGTCCCTTCTCCCTATTTTTGCCAGTGTCGCTAAAGGGGGAAAAGACTACCATTTCGGTTTTCGTTGCAGAAAACTTGATACCAAGGTTTTCAGACCACTCGGCAAGGTTATCCAATGTGGTTTGTAAAGCCTGTTGTATTTCGACGGCGTCCCTGCTAGCGACTGATATGACGCCGTCGTCTGCCAATTGTCTAAGGCTACAATTTGGCGCTAGACAAGAATCTATTTCGCTCACATAAAAATTATATAACAGGGGGCTCAAACAGGACCCTTGTGCTAGTCCGTGGAAGCTGGTTCGTTTCAGTTGTTCGTGACCATTGTTAAAATTCATTGTTTTTTCCGACAAAAGATTGAATAAGAAGATATTCAATTTCGGCCCTAGCCCAGCAGTTTGCAATTTTTGACTCAGTTTGTGTGGAGAAACTGAGTCAAATGCCCCCTGTATATCTAGAAAAATAGACCCCATGTTTTGCTTGCGAGCACGAGCAAGTTCAATTTCTGTTACCAGAAGCGCTAAACAGTCGTTAGTGCCCTTTGCTTTACGGAAACCAAACTGGGTATCTGAAAGAAGGTTGTTGGATTCCAACCATTCTTCTAAACGGAAAAGAATCATTCTTTCAAGGAGTTTTCTCAGACACGACAGTAGAGATATCGGACGATATGAGTCGTGCCTTGATGGCGGTTTACCAGGCTTCAAAATAGTGACAACTTTCACTTCTCTCCATTCTTGTGGGACGATGTTGAGTTCCAACATACTGTTGAAGATGCTCAACAATCGTTTCCTCCCCACGTCTGGAAGGTTTTGAAGTAATTTACTACCAACCTGATCCAAACCTGGGGAAGAATTTTTACATGATAGGAGAGCCAAAGATAGTTCCACCATGGTGAATGGTGAGTCCAACATTGGGTCACTGCCAGGCGCATCTTGAATGAAATTCTGCGCTGGAACGAAGTCGGGACATAGCTTGTGTGCGAATTCAATAAGCCATTCGCCGGAAAAACTTTCGCTCTCGTTAATGTTGTTGCTGTTTCGCATCCTTCTAGCCATTTTCCAAAGCGAATTTAAGGAAGTGGAAGGATCTAGATTGTTGACGTATCGAGCCCGTGTCCCGGAAGGCTTTATACGCCTCCCGCTTCTTATTGAAAGCCGCTTGGCAATCCTTGTCCCACCAAGGAGTGGGTGGCTTTTTAAATGTCCTTGCTTGGTGGGAGGGCCTTGTTTGGGCTTCAAGGGCACACTTGTTTATGACTGCAACAAGATTTTTATACTCATTTACAGGAGTTGAATAATAAGTAGCAAGAGAAAGCGAAGCGGCTACTAATTCACCGTATCTCGTCCAGTCGATGTTCCTCGTTAAGTCACATTTAACGGGGATCCCATCAACTGAACATCCTCCCTTGATGTAAAAGATTTCTATCGGCAAGTGGTCACTGCCAATAGGGTCCTGAATCACCTTCCAGCTAAAATCCAGGGCCATAGCTGATGGACATAGAGACAAGTCCAGTGCACTTTCCCTACTTTTTGGCGTCGACATCCTAGTTGCCTCTCCTGAGTTCAGAATTGAAAATTTGTACCTGTCGCAGAAATCTCGGATAATGGGAGCGCGGATATCATCCTTAACGCCCCCCCATTCTACTCCATGGGAGTTAAATCTCCCAGGATTAAAAGCGGACCAGGCAAGACCACTGCTAAATTTCCAAGATCCTCTTTGAACTTTTCATTTTTTTCTTTTTCATTGTTGGCTATCGGAGGGATATAAACGGATGCAATTGTCACGTGAAGGTCGTCTATTTTGGCCTGTATTGCGACAGTTTCCATTATTTCTTGTCTAGGGTTTGGTACTCTGGAGAAGGTGTGACTCTTCCTTATACCAATCAATACCCCCCCACCCCTGGTAATTCGATCTTCACGGATTATGTTATATCCCGGGAAGGTTAGCGTAATGTCGTCCGATAGCCAAGTTTCACATAGAGCGAACAAATCGCAATTGTGTTCGCCTACAAGTACTTTAAAGGAATTTAGTTTTCCGAGCAAACTTCTACAGTTCCACTGTATGAAGGTAGCCATTGGTGAATTAATCGTCCAATCGGACCATCATACTTAGGCACGGCCATTGAGCCAGCCACTGCTTGATCATTCCCTTCAGGTAAGGAAGGGCCCAAGTAGCGATCAATTGCAAAGGTTGCGGAAGGTTAAGGGTCATGAGGAGGGACTGGAGGATCTCAGAAAGGGATGGGGCAGGTATCCTCGGAAAGTTCCTAGGCTCTGTGGAGAAAGCCAGGCTTTCCACGGGAGCTTCGGTCCGAGGGGATCGCTTACTCTTGGGCTGTTTCCTGGGATTTTGTGGAGGAGGAGCAGAAGGAGCAGCGTCACGTGTTGGGGTGACGGGGGAGGGGGTTTCTTTTTTCCCGCGACGCTTTGGTGCCAATGGTTTATTTTTCGCTCTTAGAACCTTCCGTTGTACTTTTTTATAAAGTACTCTCCGGTTCTTTACTGGTCTCATGGCTGCCTGCTCTAGAGCGGCCGGGTTAGATGCAGCATTTGCATCACCTTCGGACAATGCCGCAAAGGGATTTGAAACGTTTGCTCCTTTGAGAGCATCGCTATAAGAGCCGCGTGCCCGTTCGGCTACTGTTTTTATCTGCTCCCTTTGTAGCTTCCGGTACACGGGACACTGCGCTACCTCATGCCAATCGTCTCGGCAATGCGAACATTTCTGAGACGATGCTTTGCACTCCTCGGTAGCATGCGTCCCTTTGCACTTTCCACAGCACGTTTTGTGGGTACAAAACGATTCGGCATGACCGATGCGGCTGCACTTAGAGCAGGCAGCTACCTTAGGCACGTATGGCCGGTCGATGGGTATCCGGAGGCCTTCTATTACGAGGGCCTGCGGAAGTACCGTACCCTCAAACGTAATTCGGATTGAGGAGGTCTGAACAAATCTCTTTTCATTCGGTTCTGAAGCGTCCAGCCTGTACAGCTTTTTCGCTTCCAGAACTTTTACTTTGGGCATGTTAGGGGAAGAAAACACACCCTGGCCCATTTTCACAACTTCCTCTACGGGGTAATCAAAATCCTCAATTACGCCGGAAACCTCAACCAAACTACCGGGGATATAAACCCGATAGTGCTCCGTATAATCGGAATCAGCCGCAATCAAGTTGGCTTGAGCCCGGTCCTTTGCGGTTACCCTTATCTTGTTTGGGCGCATCCGAAACACATCGGAAACACCCGGATACTTTTTAAAGATCGACGCCGCGATCGATCTAACGTCGAGCTGCTTGGCCCGCGGCATGAAATAGACACAAGGCCTGCCTTCCCAGGACGCGGGATACGCACGCGCTCGGTGCTCAACCTCCTTCGGCTCATTTGCACCACATTGTGGTGCCTTAGAGGTCGAAGGACGGGGGTCTTCCAAGGCCACCTTTTTAGCGGCTGGTGCGGATCTAGGGCGCCCTGGCTTTCGCTTCACGCATGGTTCTATCTCCCTTTCGGAATCAGAACACTCCTGCTCCATGGTAGAGCCGGAGGCAACGGTCAAGGAAGGAAAGGATACACTTACCGTAACGCACGTTAGACAATACACACACGCACTGTACTACACTACACACTGCATATGACAAACTACCTCGATCGAAGCGAAAGCGTTGCTACGGTAAGCAATTATCGCACTCGATCGAAAACACTAACACCACAATTGTCTTCCGAACGAATATCGGAGACAGACGGAGACACCGATTAGCACGATACAGCCAAATCGCACAAGCACGCTGAGTACGCAATCGTACTTCGGGGCATTGACCACTTGCTGCCTTAGCAAAACTCCGTAGGCACGCTTCCAAACGAAATACGTCCTCTCGCAACGGATGCTGGAGGCAGACTGACATTTGTCATATACGACGTATTTAATACGTTAGGTTTACTAAATTGCTTTTTCATTGGTGGTTTTTTAAGTGGTGTCGCTCCCGTTTTAGGTTTCATTAAATTCGTTATAGTGGTGGGTATATAACTAAATATTCGTGAGGCTGGCGTGACTTTTGTTACAGTACACGGTGTGTTCCTATAATTTGTTAAAAATCTATTGATTTTCCTAGTAAGGGATAGATGTTTTACCTTCTCATCAATCATAAATTTTTTGATGACTTCCTGTACTGTTCTAACAGCTCTTTCCGCTAACCCGTTTGATTGTGGGTGGTATGGGGGTGATTTCGATACCTTTATACCTCTCACGTTTAGAAAATTTTCAAAAGCAACCGAATTAAAGGGTAGACCATTATCGGTCACGATTTCCTGAGGCAATCCAAAACATGCAAAAAAGTTTTCTAGGTTTTCGATGATATCGGACGCCCGCGGAAGATTTAATAGTCTAACGTCTATATATTTTGAAAAAGCATCTACTATTATGAGTAAGGTACGGCTTTCTATATAAAAGAGATCCAAATGTACCTTTTGGAAAGGCCCTTCTACGCTTGGCCATTTAGTTACTACCACTTCTTTTGGCACTATTTGACGTAACTGGCACACTTTGCACGATTTTACAAATTCTATTAAATCCTTGTCCATGGTTTTCCACCACACGTGCTGCCGTGCGTTCATTTTCATTTTTACTATACCCTCATGATTTTGGTGTAAGTTTGTTAGCGTCAGACTAAAAAGGCTTTCCGGTACTACTATCCTATCGTTAAAACATAAAATGCCGTCTTCTAATCCAAAATGCGTTTTGAGTTTAAAGAATGGTTTTAAACTATAGTCCGGTTCATGCGTCCAGCCGCCTTTTACTCTTTCATATAATGTTTTAATCAAAGGGTCTTCCTGCTGATTGTAACGTATTCTAACATCATTTAATAGCCCATTTTCTTGAACCGCATTTATTCCTAACTGAATATTTTCAACACTTGGTGCTTCCACTAACGGAAGCCTTGACATAGCATCTGCGTTGCTCATCATTGTACCTGGTCTTTGTTCAATAACATAATCGTAATTTGAAACTTGAACCCTTAAACTTGCACCCAAATACATATTTATGAAATTTGTTTACCCCGAACATTACGGCTAACGCTTCCTTATGTACGTGAGCATAGTTTTTTTTGCGCTTCGGTAAGTGTAGATGAGGCAAATGCGATAGGCTTTTCTATTTTGTTTATGACGTGAGACCACACCGCTCCCACTCCATATGGACTAGCGTTCACAGCTAAGACTATTCGTTTATTGGGGTCATAAGGTTCTAAGACTTTATGTTTCATTAACATTTGTTTTGTTTCTTGAAAAACTTCCTCACATTTATTGTCCCAATTAAATTTTGTATTTTTTTTTAGTAATGCATGTAACGGATAAAGTTAAGCTGACAAGTTGGGTAGGAATCTACGGTAGAAATTTAATAATCCCAAAAATGCTTGTAGTTCATTTACGTTTCTCGGACTTGCCACTTCCGCTATCGCCTTAACCTTCGGGGGCAGTACGGGCTTCGAACGACGAAAATCCGTTCGACGCTCACGGGGAAATGAACAGGACGGCATGTAGCTGCCACTGTTTCAATGTCGTTTATATCTACGATCAAAGGGTTGACAGATTCATAGCTAATAGGAATTTTAAATTTTCTGCCGTTACTGATGTATTTGGCCTTTATGTTAATTTACACAATGCAACAAAAAACACAAATAAATTCAATTAAACTTACATTTTACTTTTTCAAAGTGCCTATTTGCGTTCATTGAAAATTAAAACTGCTAAATTTGTTGAAAAAATCCATTGCCAAACACATTCGTTTAAAATCCGCAGCTCAAAACCTCGCGGATTTCTCTCCATACAAACGGGAACGTTCGAATCCGCCAGACCCAGTTCATTCATCGGGCGCGCAATGTACGGTAACTCAATTGAACGTTATTTTAAAAATGAGTGTCTAGTGAACACTGACTGACACCGGCGGCGAACGGATTTTCGTCGTTCGAAGCCCGTACTGCTCTCGCTTATCTTGATTTAGTTTTATGCCGCTTGCCGAGATATTCGGCCGTATCGATCGCTCCGCAAAGGTCGCCGCGGTGCACTCATTTACACTCATTTCAACTCACGGAACCGCTCAATTACACTCATTGCAACTCACACGCCTCTCATTTACACTCATTCAAACTAAAGCGCCTACTAGATTGAAGCAAACGCAATATGTTTGAAAACAAGTGTTATACACGGCGACGACCGTTCCCATTTGCATGGAAAGAAATCCGCGATTTTTTGAGCAGCGGATTCGGGGAGCATTTTGCTTATGGTTGTGTTAAACTATTTCTACTGATGATATAGAACATGAATGTTGTTGCAAGCTTTATGGATATTCAAAATTAGGCAAAAATATGTTTTAATTGCGAACTTTTACATGTTTTACTTAAACCCACGAAACTGAATTTCATATTTTAGTTTTGAAATTTATGTAGCTTGAGAACAATAAACAGGTATTTTATTTTCAGTACGCAAATGACATATTAAGGTATATCAATTCACAACGAAACTGCCTTTTAACTCAGTGCATAACTGTTTGTTCAAATACTATCATATAGTTGTGCTACAAAATGAGTTACACCCCGCGGCGACCTTTCCGGAACGATCGATTTCCCCGATACGGCCGATTGTATCCGAGGTAATCAATACTAGATTTAAAAAATTCCGATTTTTCTAAATTCAACTTTACTCTGTGCTTGTTTAGCCTATCTAGCACCAGAAAAAGATTCCGTTTACCCAACTCCTACTACCCAACAAGCATTTCGAGCAGTTTTTGGATGAATTTTGAGTTCTGGTCGAACAGTGGCCAAATGGAAGTCAATCGGGCGAGATCCGCGCAGCCCGGTTCATTCGTGGCCAAGGTGTATCTATCTGTGAGGTTCCAAATTAGAATTTTAATTTTTTTAATTTTAGTAATTTTTATTTATTTTAATTAAACTTTTTTTTTACAATTTCACTTATTACAAAGTTAATCCTACAACTAAACGCTTGCATAATTAGAACAGATAGTAAATTTGTTAACAATAACTATTAGTAAGCCTTATTTATATGTTAATTTACAAAATGGTTTTCGTACATGTGAAAATTAATTATAATTATTATAATTACAATAATAATTGTAGTAATTATGATCAAATTAATAATAAATTATTATAATTATTGTTGCCACCAACGGAGTTACCCCGTTGCAGCTGCTAGTGTCGGCGGAATCCCTTCCGAGCTAGCTGAGTCTGGATCGTTTCCCGCTCACCTGGGGTTGGCGTTGCTTAATCAAGATCGGAGAAGTGCATCCGACTCGTAATAAGAACACAGGGACGAGTTGCTTTCAAGACTGATTTCTTTATTCAAATTATGCTACTTATATACTAGATAGTCGTTTCGTCGACGGCGTTCTGTTTATTTACTTAGTAAGCTACCTTCATGGTTGGGCGCGTACTTGTTTGTTGCAAGTTGCGTTTCCTTAAACTTACTTTCTATTTTGTTCCCGTTCTATTTGTCGTTTCCGGGTGCTACGCTTTCATTTTTTATTTTCATAGCAGCGTCAGCAACATCCCGACCCCTGTAACTTCTTGTAGAGAGGTTACACTTCTAATGTTGGGGGATTGAAGGGAGGAGGATGCGGGCGCGATGGTTTTAATTTTATCAGTGTGAAAATAGTGATCGGTACAATGGACATAACGCTTATTGCGATTAAGTAATAGATAAGCTTATTGTTTGAATCGGTTGTTTGAAACGGTAGTTCCTTCATAGGCTTGAAGTAAGTTTTGTACATTTCATTGTTTTTCATTACTAATGGACGAATCTCTATCGAATTGGTTTCTATCTTACATGTTCTACATGAAGTACGACCTTGCCATTCACGGTTTCTTTTCTGTGGGATTAAGAAGGGTTATGTATTCTCGGACTAATGTGTACAGGTCTCAGTTCCTCACCAGTTACAAATAACTCACATGTCGATGTAGCTATGATTTTCTCTTATAGTATAGTATAGTAAGAGGTTTAATAGGAGCTACTCTAGATTTTGCTGCTAAGATGTTTATGTTTACTACATCTTCTTGTATCGTCTTCAGGTATACCACCGCTGCAAATGCTCTTTCAGAAGCATCTACAAACGTGTGCAATTCTCGACGGCATTGTCCTGATATTTTGGAACAAGGCCTCATCTGAGGCATCTTGATGTTTTCGACTTCTTTTATCGTTTTCATCCAGTTGTTCCATTTTTCGAGCAGGTCGATTGGTAATGTTTCGTCCCATCCTACTTTCTCTTTCCATAATTCCTGCATTAGGATCTTCGCCTCCGTAGTGAGGTTGATAACCAATCCTAGTGGATCGTAAATTCTCTTTACGTTTGAGAGTATTTTTCTTTTAGTCATCTCACCTAGTTCTTCGGTAGGCATTTTCAACTTGTACCTAAATTGATCTTGCCTTGTATCCCAATGCATTCCTAGTATTTTTTCGTAGTTTTCATCTTTTTTGCTAAATGTGAGAATCTCATTTTCGGCCCTTCTTTCTTCTGGGATCAACTTAATAAGTTGATCAGAATTTGACACGAAATTTCTAATAAAGAAATTTGCTCTGTCATGAATTTGTGTGACCTGTTTTATTGTTTCGGCTGCATCTTCTATGGTCGGGAAACTATCTAGATAATCATCTACGTAATGATTATTGATAATTGCCTCCACTGCTTTAGGGTACATTAGCTCAAATCCCTTGGCGTTTTGATTTTTTACAAATTGGGCGCATGCGGGAGAGCATGTTGATCCAAACGTCATCACTTGCATGACGTACACTTGAGGAATCATATCAGGAGATTCCCTAAACAAAAATCGCTGTGCGTATTGATCCTTTTCTCTTATTTTTACCTGGTGGAACATTTCTTTAATGTCACCAGAACAAGCTATCGCGTGTTCGCGAAACCTGATAAGAACTCCAAATAAGGAAGTTGTCGCATCAGGTCCAGATAGCAGGAATGAGTTTAGAGACTTTCCAGCATTTTTCGCGGCTGCGTCAAAGACTAACCGCGGCTTAGGAGGAATTTTGTTAGGATTCACTATTGCAAAGTGAGGAATGTAGTATATTTTGGGATTACATTCAAGTAATTCCCTTGTTGTGGCCTTCCTAGCGTAGCCTTTCTTCACGTACTCTGCTATTGTATTATGATACCACCTCTTTAATTCTGTATCTTTTTCCATCTTTCGTTCTTGAGATTTGAGTCTTGTTAACGCTTGTGGATAACTATCTGGTAGTTGAACTTCATTATTTTCCCAGAGTAAACCTATCTCATACTGATTATCCTTATACGATAACGTATTTTTCATTATTTCAATTGCTCTTGCTTCCTTTTTGGCAATTGGTGCATCACCACTTCTAACGCCAAATTCCTCTGTTGAAAAGTACTTTCGCATAAGCTCCGACATCAAATTGTCATCATCTTCCTTCTTTTCTTTAATGGTGAAAAGAGGATGACGTTTATCTAAATGCTTCGGATTTCCCCCGAATATAGTCCAACCAAGGCGTGTTTTCTGCGCTACAGGTTGGTCCGGCTTTCCCGAGCGATGTCCAATGCTTTGAGTGAAGTAGGCATGTGGTAAACCTAGCAAAACGGTGGGTAAGGCATTATAATATCCTTCCAATTCAATATCTCTCAGGTATCTAAATTGTTTTCTTAGGGTTTCAACATCTATGCTTTGAGTAGGAAGATCCAACTCTTTTACTGATCTCAAGTTTTTCAGATTTAATGTTCTGTTATTAGGCCCTTTTACTTTTAGCGAGAGAGTTTGACTCGACGGTTCATCTTGAATATTACCGTTCGTCCATGAAAGTTGAAGAGGAATGTTTGGTCCAGTGACCTTTAATTTCTCTCTTATATCTTCACGAATAAGACTCGTGGCTGATGCTGGGTCTAGTAATGCGAAGGTTTTAACTTGCGCATTTTCATTATATAAAGTGATGGGGATAATTTGCTACAGCAGTTCATACGTATCCTTGTGGAAATTTAGCCTACGCGGAGACTCTGAATTCTGTTCTGGCCTATCGTAGTTATGAAGAAGCGTATTATGTTTCTGCGAACAATTTTGTACCTCGCATTGAGGAGGTAGCCGACAATCTCTAGCTCTATGATTTTTATATTTGCAACAATTCGCGCAAATATTCTTCTGTGTAATCAATTTCCATCGTTTCCATACCGGACCATCCTTGAATTCTCGGCATTGTACGGTATCGTGTAGCCTATCACATATGAGACATGTGTTTCTTGAGGTGAAGCTTGGTTGCAAGTGGGTGTTAACCCGCTGCGCCTTGATCCTTAAGCTACCTTCGTTGGCTATTAACACCGTGGCTAAATCTTCGGTTGGTTTTAGCCATACCGCTAGGTCATTTAGCGTGAGGATTTCTTGCTTATTTAAGTTGTCTGTAATCCATTTGTTTCTGAGCTCGCTTGAAAACTTAGCTATGATATCATTTAGCAATCTTTGATCATTTAAATATTGTTGCTTTCCTAGTAGGTTCATATTTTCTACAAGGTTACTTAAGGCGTTTGAAAATTCAATAATGGAAGACGGATTATCGATGGTGATAATTTTGAATGCTGTCACATCATTCAATAAAGATTTATAGACATTGTCGGGTTTCCCATAGAGTTTCTCTAATCGTTCAATTATTTTCTCTACGTTGTCTGGATTAAGCATGAGGCCGCTTACCGCCTTCAGTGCGTTACCCTTTAGATAGCGCTGAAGTCTATTCAGATTCTCCAGCTTAGAAAATTTTCCCTACTTGTTAGTTTCCTCGTATGCCGTTTTGAATCTTGGCCATAGTTTATAACTGCCATCCTACTAAAGTTTTTTTACTATAGGATGGAACATCTGATAACGCGCGTACTAGTCTGTTAATATTTTCAGTAAGCGATAGAACTTCTTTTTCTTCAATGGAATCTTCTGATTGTTCTGTCGGTAGTTGATGAGACTCTTGTTCTTTGAGCGTCTCTTGTAGTTTTATGATTTCTTCTTCCTGTTGTTTTTGTGATTCCTTGCTCTTGTTTTCATTTTCTATTTTTTCCCTTAGTAGTTTTTCCGCTTGCATTAATGCTAAGCGTACTTCCTTTCCATCATGTGCTGATTCGTTTAATTCATCCTGTAACTTTTCTATTTCTTTTTCCTTGGCTTTTAAAGTTTGCTCTAAGGCTTTTCTTATCTCCTTTTTCTCTTCTTCTGACTTGTTACACTTTGGACAAATGTAATTCTTCGGGGTGCTTTTGACTCCTATACACGTTAAGTGAAACCACCTATCGCATTCTACGCAACTAACTTGCTTTCCCCAATCGTCCTTGTTAGTGCAGAGTTTACAGTGTCCGTTTGGGTTAGAAATGAAGTCCATTTTACTCACTCGTTGTTCGCTGCGATCCTATACCGCTGCTGTTTTGTTGGCTGAGCTTGCTGCCGCTTCTTTGGGTTCCCCTGTCGAGACCCGTCGTTCGCTGCGATCCTATACCGCTGCTGTGTTGTTGGCTGAGCTTGCTGCCGCTTCTTTGGGTTCCCCTGTCGAGACCCGTTGTTCGCTGCGATTCTATGTCGCTACTTTGTTTTTCACTTTTGCTGGCCACTCGCGTTCAATTCGTCAGCACTTGTTTTGTAGCCGGTACTGACCTATTTAACCCGCTTGTCATTCACAACACTTTTTTGTTGAATTTTGACCACTGATGCGTTTTAGTACTCGCGACCGGTGCTCGCTTCTGCAATGAGTCACAGTAGGCACACGTTGGGTGACGCTGGTTTATTTTACAACTCTTACGCAATCACAACACACGCGATTATTTACCGTTTGTAACCGAAGTTTTGTTCACCGATGCGATTTGTAGCGAAACTGCTTACGGCACTGTTTTTCGTTACCGCGATTGTTCTGAAGGTTAATTTACCGGTATACCGTACCTATCAGATATATTTGCCTCACTTTTATGTTTGTCTTTTGCACTGACTCACTGTGAGCTTATGTTTGATGACGCTGGTCTTTTTTGACTCTTACGCATCCACTACACACGCGTTTATTTACCGCTTGTGATGATTTTGCACCTCGCTTTTCACAGTTTACCCTTTAGCTTGGTGTCTTAAAATTCTTCAGGACCGTGATCCTCTCTGGAGCCACCATTTGTTGCCACCAACGGAGTTACCCCGTTGCAGCTGCTAGTGTCGGCGGAATCCCTTCCGAGCTAGCTGAGTCTGGATCGTTTCCCGCTCACCTGGGGTTGGCGTTGCTTAATCAAGATCGGAGAAGTGCATCCGACTCGTAATAAGAACACAGGGACGAGTTGCTTTCAAGACTGATTTCTTTATTCAAATTATGCTACTTATATACTAGATAGTCGTTTCGTCGACGGCGTTCTGTTTATTTACTTAGTAAGCTACCTTCATGGTTGGGCGCGTACTTGTTTGTTGCAAGTTGCGTTTCCTTAAACTTACTTTCTATTTTGTTCCCGTTCTATTTGTCGTTTCCGGGTGCTACGCTTTCATTTTTTATTTTCATAGCAGCGTCAGCAACAATTATTATACAATAATTAATTATCAATTAATTAAAAAAAATTCATAGCGCTAGCAAAGCTCGTATTACATTTTGTACATAAATTAATTTTAATTCATTTAAAGACATTGAACTAGCAAAAATTAAAAAAAAAAAAACAAACATAACTTAATCGCAGTCTGAACTGAAGTCTAATTAGTCTGAGCTATCATTTAAACCAGAGAACACCAGAGAAGCTGGTACGGCTGTTGAAGGCCACAATGGACGGGGTGCAGTGCAAGGTGAAAGTATCGAACAGGCTGTGGGAATCGTTCGAATCTCACCGGGGTCTGAGGCAAGGACAAGGAATCTCCTGTTTACTGTTTAATATCGCTCTACGGCGCGTACACCCGATTGAAACGCGAAGCAGATAGGATTGGATCGAGGATCAATGCAACGAAGACAAAATACCTGCTTTCCGGAAGCTCTGATCGTGACAGAACCCGACTCGGAAGCAGAGTATCCGTTGACGGCGACGATCTCGAGGTGGTAGAGGAGTTCTGCTACCTTGGTACGATCGTAACTTCGGACAACAACATGAGCAGCGAAATCCGAAGGCGCATTGTTCAGGGAAATCGTGCCTACTACGGGCTCCACAAACTCCTGCGATCCAGAAGGCTCCAGCAACACACGAAATGCACGATATATCGCACACTGATACGTCCGGTAGTCCTCTACGGGTACGAGTCCTGGACTCTGCTAACGGAGGATGCCAATGCACTCGCTATTTTCGAACGGCGGGTGCTAAGGACTATCTTTGGCGGTGTGTGCGAGCAGGGCGTGTGGAGAAGGAGAATGAACCACGAGCTAGCTGAGCTGTTTGGCGGTGCAGATATCCTGACGGTGGTCAAAGCCGGAAGGATAAGATGGCTGGGGCACGTGATGAGGATGCCGGAATCATGCCCCACCAGGAACGTGCTCGTCAGCGATCCGTTCGGCACGATGCGGAGAGGAGCACAGCGAGCTCGTTGGCTTTGCTTCATTGTCTTCCAACTGGTTTCAACGCTGCAATTGAAATTAATATTAAATACCATTGAAGCTCAAATCGGATGGTGAATTTAGTTCGCATGTTACCTTTTAATTGACACGTGCTCAACGTAAGTGCTAAAAGATAGTTGCCAAACGATTAGCTTCAAACAGAATTATTTTCCGCTTTAAGCAGTGTTCGATATTTGCATGAAATATTAATTTTCTTTAATTTGTAACGGTCAATATTTAAAATTATATCTTGTTTTGACAATTTGGATTTCGAGCTCGAAATAGTTGACAGGAAGTAGTTTCAGGAAATAAAATGTAGAAGTTTGAGAGCAGTCGGCTCAGTTCATACATAGACACGAAGGATAACGGACAAGGTCCGTAACCGCTAAGTGAATTCCAAAGAAGAAAACACAACGTAGGGAAAAATAAAGAGAAAACAACCCCAAAAGTAAAACCTTATTATTTTCCACAAAAATCAAATCGTCGCGACGTAACATTTGGTGCCGTGGGACCTGGATAGAAAAAAGTGAAAATGTCGCTAACCTCAAGCCAAGAAGATAGCTTCCGTGGTTTCTCGGACGACGGACAGAATACGCTATTAGAGAGTGGTATTCAAACAATAGCTATGGCAAAGGAGGAACAAGACGGTTTGATACGTTGTCTAGCGAGGCTAGAACGTTTCGTGGAAAATCCTACACCAACGAGCAAAGAACAAGTCGATGCTCGTTTGAAACGGCTCGAGCAGTGCTGGGACCAGTTTCAAAAGATTTCAAAGGAAATCAATAGGTTGGATGACGTGAAGAACAAGCGCTCAAACAATGAAAAATTTGACGATTTCGACGAACGTGTGGTGGTGTTGACCGGGAATCTGAAAAGTATGCGGTGGTGCCCAAAAGAAGAAAGCGCTAGTGATTCGAAGAAACTATCGAAGGAAACCATAAAACTTCCGAAGATCGTGTTGCCAGAGTTCACGGGAAAGTATGATCAGTGGTTGCAGTTCAGGGATATGTATGAACAAATGATACACAACAATGAAGCTTTGTCAAAGGTTGAAAAGTTCTATTATTTGAAGTGTTCTTTGAAAGGCGATGCTTTGAAAGTGATAGAAGGTTTTCCTATATGCGCAGTTAGCTACGACGCCGCTTGGGATGCTATAGTGAAGCGTTTTGCAAATCCATATTTGCAGAAAAAGAGGCATGCAAACGAGCTTCTGAACTGGCCGCGCATGAGGAAGCTTAACGCAGTAAGCATAAATACGCTCATCGATGGCTTTGAAAGGCATACAAAGCTACTTCAGCAACTCGGAGAAACTCCATCAATGTGGGGCGTTATTTTAACGCAGCTTCTAACATCAAAGCTAGATGAAGCAACGCAGCGTGAGTGGGAGCGTTCCGTGGAAGGCGAAAACGAAACAAACTATGCTGATTTAATAAAGTTTCTGCGCGGACAAGTTAGAATTTTGGAGGCTTTGGGTGAAAATAAGTCGGATCAGAGAACCCAACCGGCAGTTGTAAACACTCCAAAATTTACTGTACACGTGGCAACGGAAGAAAAGAAAACAAAGTGTAGTGTTTGTCGTCAAGAGCATTCTACGGCTAAGTGTGAAAGGTTTCTAGCGGCTCCGGTAAAAGAACGACTCAAAATAGCGCGTGCGAGTGAGTTGTGTGTTAACTGTTTGAGTAAGGGGCATTATAGGAGCCAGTGTTCGTCAATCGTGCGCTGTCGAGCTTGCAAAGGAATGCATCATTCCCTTTTACACTTGTGGCTGCCCAAGAAAGACGATGTTCCAGGCAGATCTGTGCAAGCAAGTGAGGTGGTTCCCAAATGAACATCCTGACGGAAAGGCTATGCAAGAAACTGAATTTGATTCGTCACAGTAGTGATGTGAAATTGATCGGTATTGGGCATTGCGAGGTCAGCGGGGAAGCTGCGGTTACAACCGAGGTGTTGTCGCAGGCGACAGAATATACAAGAAAAATGGAATTCTTAGTGCTCGATTGTATCACGCAAAGTCTGCAACCTATATGTGTGCCTACGTCATGTGTGCCCGAGAATGGACAAATTGCTGATTCTGGATGGAGCAAAGGCGGTGAAATAGACATTCTTTTAGGCTCACAATACTTTTTTGAGTTTTTAGTGTTGGACGGCGGCCGGCCTAAGATCCATAAAGTAAGCGACGAGCATCCCTATTTCGTAAATACCGTTTTTGGATGGGTATTAGCTGGACCAAGACAACCCCGGCACGAGCCATCAGCTGTTTGCTCCCATTTGAGTCTAGTTGACCAGATAGAGAGGTTTTGGTCGATCGAGGAGCTACACGAGGGAAAAAGATTGACACAGGACGAGCAGGATTGCGAGCTGAGCTTTGTACAGTCACATTCTCGAGATGAAACTGGGCGCTACGTAGTGAAACTGCCAATGAAGATCAACGGTATTGAGATGCTAGGCGAATCTCAATCGATGGCAGAGCGAAGGTTTCTGCAACTGGAGAAGCGCTTATCTAAAGATAAGGTGTTGCATGCAAAATATTGTGCTTCTTTTAAGCAGTATTTGGATCTTGGATATCTCAAGGAGGTATTCCCCAACACCAGAGAAGAGAAGTGCAATGCTAGGCTGAAGGCGTATTATCTACCCCACCATCCGGTGGTCAAGCAGGCGAGCACCAGTACCAAAGTGCGTCCTGTATTTGATGGGTCTGCAAAGACGTCATCTGGTTTTGCGCTAAATCAATGTTTACTTAATGGACCCGTATTGCAAGACACATTGTTCAACATGGTGCTTAGATTCAGAATGCATCCAATCGCGCTTATGGCAGATATTGAAAAAATGTATCTGCAGGTCAGAGTTCATCGAGAGCATACCTCTTTGCAGCGGATTGTTTGGCGATTTTCTGAACACGACAACCTCAAGCACTATGAGTTACAGAGAGTCACGTTTGGTTTGACACCATCATCGTTCCTAGCGACAAGAGTTCTCTTTCAACTGGCGGCTGATGAAGGCGACCATTTTCCGCTGGGACAAAGAGCGCTTCAACATTGTTTCTACGTGGATGATTATATCGGTGGAGCAGATAACGAGGACGAAGCTGTACGACTGGTGAGCGAATTAGTTGAACTGCTAAAAAAGGGAGGATTCAATTTGAGAAAATGGAACTCCAACGTACCATCAACCTTGCGGAATGTAGACCCAGGTGACAAAGACAATTCCAATCTAGTGAACATTGGGCAAGCGGATGAAGTAAAAGCGCTAGGCGTATGCTGGGATCCGGAAGCTGATGAGTTGGGAATTGCGGTACAGTTGGCTGAAGACGCGCCAATCGATCATCCAACAAGAAGAACAGTTTTTTCTGCCATAGCGAAGCTGTTTGATCCTCTAGGCATAATAGCTCCAATTATTGCATGGGCGAAAATAATGATGCAGCGATTGTGGATTGCCACGAAAGAATGGGATGATCCCATACCTCACGAATTGGCTGATCAATGGAGCTTGTTTCAGAGACAGCTGAGTCACATTCGGCAAATAAGAGTGCCGCGGTATGTATTGTGTCTCCAGAAAACATCTACTCAATTACATTGTTTTGCAGATGCGTCAGAGGCTGCTTATGGGGCTTGCATCTATTTGCGGTTGAAGGGCCAAGAAAGTCTAGTAAAGGTCATTCTGCTAGCTGCAAAATCCAAGGTGGCCCCACTAAAGAAATTGAGCTTGCCACGTCTGGAGCTGTGCGCCGCTGTACTGGGTGCAAAACTATGGAAGACCATTTACGACGCGTTGAAGGATCAAACTGTGGAAAGTTTCTTTTGGAGTGATTCCACAGTTGTACTAAACTGCCTGAGAGCCCCGTCATACACTTGGGCTACCTTTGTCGCTAATAGAGTAGCGATGGTACAGGATTTAACTAAAGGAAATCATTGGCAACATGTGAAGGGTAGTGAGAACCCTGCGGACATATTGTCAAGAGGAGCATTGGCCAGTCAACTGACGAAGGAATGGTTCAGCGGTCCGAATTGGCTTTCAAATGAGAGATGATCTTTTCCAGAGGATGTGTCTAGTGCAGAGGAGACTCAGTTAGAGCGAAAACGTCAAGTCGTAGTAACAACTGTTGAGGCTGCAGAACACCCCATACTGGATAAATATTCTTCCTATTGGAAATGTGGTCGAGTGACAGCCTATTGCCTTCGTTTCATACGACGATGCCGAAAGGAGACCGTTTCAACAGGGCCAATTTCTTATAAGGAGTTTAATGAAGCAATTCGACGCTTGGTGGCCACATTACAACGTATCGAATTTCCAGTAGAGGTGCAGGAGTTGGCTTGCGGGAGAGAGTTGCCGAAAAGGTCGAAACTAAGAAGAATCCGGCCATTTCTAGATGGTGAAGGTGTTATGCGAGTTGGAGGACGGTTTTCGCAGACGAACATGAGATATAACACCAAACATCCGATGATTCTGCCAAGCAAATGCAATCTTATGAAGATTATTGCAAAAGCATACCATGAAGTGTCACTCCATGAAGGTCCTCGACTTATTCTTGCAACCATGAGGCAGGATTTTTGGCCGATTAATGGTAAATCACTCGCTAACTCGATACACAAGAATTGCCTAGTATGTTTCAAGGCAAACCCTAGGCCCATCACGCAACCAATTGGCCAGCTGCCAGAGAAAAGGGTGACACCAGCAAGACCATTCTTGACGACGGGGATAGACTACTGCGGTCCTGTTTATCTCAAGCCGGTTCATCGTCGGGCAGCTGCACAGAAGTCGTATATCGCAGTTTTTGTGTGTTTTAGTACCAAGGCGGTTCATCTCGAATTGGTGGAGGACATGACGACTCCTGCGTTTCTGGCTGCGTTTCGGCGATTTATTTCGCGTCGCGGATATCCCGTCGATGTTTATGCGGACAATGGTTTGAACTTTCGGGGAGCTCAACGTGAGCTGGAGGAGGTCTATCGTTTAATGAGTATAGACTCATTTAGGAATACTGTGCAGGAAAATACGCTAAACAGTGGAATATGGTGGCATTTTATACCTCCAAGGGCTCCCAATTTCGGCGGGTTTTGGGAGGCGGCCGTAAAGTCGGCAAAAAAGACACTGAACAAACTGTTTGTACGCCAAAGACTATCTTTTGCGGACATGTGCACGGTGTGAACACAAATTGAAGCTCAATTAAATTTACGTCCACTTATACCTTTATCAGATGATCCAGGAGAGCTTAATGTATTGACGCCGGGTCATTTCCTAATAGGGGAAGCTTTGTTGAATCTGCCAGAGGCGAACAACACTATGATACGTGTCGAAAGAACATTAGGAATTTCATGCAATATTTACAAGAATTAGTTCACAGGAATTAATTAGGATTAATTGCATGAAATATTTCACGGATGAACTGAAAGGGGATTAGTTAATTGGACTATTCATCTAGAGCTGTAAATGAACTTTAGGATTAAGCAAAATGAACACTGAACGAATGAACTTGACAGACGAATACACAGTTGCAATCGGAAAGGCGCGAAGTCTACCAGGGCAATTTCTTCGGAAAGAAATTTAGAACTACGTAATTTTTCACGTCCCAGTTTTCAGTGAGATTTTCTCACAATACGACAAAATAGATTAAAACATTTCGAAAGATTGCAACAGCTCGTCCAACGGCATTGGCAGCAAAGGCAAAAGGAATATTTGTGTGAATTGCACAACATAAATCAGAAGATGCGATGTCCTAGAAAGGTAGAAATAGGACAGATGGTGATCCTGAAAGAGGATGCACTACCAAGCGAATGGTTTCTAGGCCGTATAGTAGGAATTCATCCAGGACGTGATGGAGTAGTTAGAGTGGTAACGGTGAAAACCACAAAGGGAGAATACAAACGGCCCATAACTCGTATATGCTTGCTACCATCAGACGAGGATGAATAGTAGTTGAATAATTTTACATTATTTCAAGGCGGCCGGTATGTTCGATATTTGCATTAAATATTAATTTTCTTTAATTTGTAACGGTCAATATTTAAAATTATATCTTGTTTTGACAATTTGGATTTCGAGCTCGAAATAGTTGACAGGAAGTAGTTTCAGGAAATAAAATGTAGAAGTTTGAGAGCAGTCGGCTCAGTTCACACATAGACACGAAAGATAACGGACAAGGTCCGTAACCGCTAAGTGAATTCCAAAGAAGAAAACACAACGTAGGGAAAAATAAAGAGAAAACAACCCAAAAAGTAAAACCTTATTATTTTCCACAAAAATCAAATCGTCGCGACGTAACAAGCAGAATCATGCCCAGTCCAGAGTACGAGAAGTAGGTTACGCAGTAGGTTACTGATGTTTATTCATCTATTGCCACATCGACACATCGGAAGCCCTCCGAAAGAACAATCACCACGATATTTCGCTGCCATCGCGCCAGTTCTGGTTGTTGTTTCCGTTGTCGATATTGACGGTGATGCTAGCTGTTTCCAAAAAGAAAACAAGCACATACAATTAGATGGAACACTTCGGTAATCCAATCGCAATGTTACCTTACATCTCGGTGACACGGCAATGAAAGTGCACTCCGAAACTATTGTGGTTTGGCTAGATCATTCCAGTGCTATGGCATCATGTATTATCCGGACAGAGGAAGCCGGAAAGACATGCTCCACAGCCGCACCTAACAATTAGCTAAAACATTCGCAAGACAACACTTCAATGACGAAAAAAATACACAATACTTACCTGAAGTAAACACATAAACAATCAAAACAACAAACACTACCACATTTGCAAAACATAAATTGCAATACACACTAGATTTATTAATAGCACTACAACATTTTTCACTTAAATTAACTAAATAAACTACACTTTTCTTAATTTAAATCGCAACTTGAAATGATGCGATGAGGAAGCGTCGCAAAAACCAAAACAATCAAAATGGCTGACAGCAGCGATCCTTGACAGTGACAAAGACGAAGAATGAAAAAAAACGACGTGTGTGCGATCATGGCCGCACAAACGTTCACTCCCGCTCGTGGTTTGCCGAACACAGTCACCCACCGCATGCATTTGCACCGTCGTCATGTCGCCGGCGACAGCTGGTACCAGATCTAATCGGGCGAGATCCCTAAATTCACTCGAAAACTGCTCGAAATGCTTGTTGGGAAATTGGTTTGTTTACATATTTGTCGAGCAGCTGATTGAGCTAATCGAGCAGTTTTCATTAGGAAAACTTTCTAATCCATATTTCCTAGGCTGAACTTGGCTGCCGATTTGTATGGGGAACTGACAGCGGATAAGCCTCGAAACGTCAAAACGCATACAAAAAAAAGCTTAAGCCGTGATCTGGCCCACTGTTAAAATGCGGTCAGTCTTCAGTGATCGATCGCAAATTGACAGTTGTCAATGATCAGATTTACAACTGAGCTTCCAGAGCAATTCTTCGTGTTATTATTTCAAGAGCATCGAGAGTCCCCCTACCCAAGGTAAGGCCTCGATGACTCCAACATTAGCAAGGAAACTTTACACGCAAAGTAAAGTAAAAGTGAAGTGTTAATAAGAAGTCCGATAAGTATAGAATTTGAAAGCAGCTTTATATTTTATTTATATTACACTCCGGCAAAGGCGATTGAGGCAGCGTTTCAGTTATTGCAGGAAAAATTCGCGGTAAAAATGACACCTTTGGCGGTAGAACGCGAAATGGAGACAAAAAGACGCCGTCGCATTCATGGCGTATCCTGTGTAGCCCATGTCGTACTCCGCATGCCAACTCGGATGGTTGCGGACTCGGCCGGATTTACGAGTTTCCACCGGTTCAACAACGCCGTCAGATTCTTCTACATCCTGTGCAGCATTAAATCTATCTGTGCAGCTTCCGAAAGTCTCATCCGCATTCTCGTCGTTTGTCTCCACATCCTATTCACTGCCTGATGTCTCTAACTTGTCGCCTTCGTCAGAAACACCCACAATGTCACCATCTGCGTCTGACTCACTATCGGATTCGTACCGAACTCTACGTATCGGAAACGCTTCGGAACTACATTCAGATTTCGAACTCACTACCGAAACAGATGTTCGTCCTCGAGGAAAACCACGTCTCGAGCTACGACGATCTCCTTACGGTTGGGGTTCCATACTCGATACTCACAATTAGCATACCCCACGAAAATCCCCTCACAGGATTTCGCGTCTAGCTTCTTCCGCCGCTCCTTAGGGATGTGGACGAACACAGGTCATCCGAAAGCCCTTATGGCTCGGACGTTTGGTTTCCTTCCTTCCCAAATTTTGAACGGTGTTTTTCGCTGATCAAGCCCTCTGGCCGGACTGCGGTTTGTCAAAAACGCGGTCGTCTGTATGGCTGCTCCTCAAAACACCTTGCTGGTTCCGCTGCCTTCAACATGACCCGCACCTTCTCTACAAGGGTTCTGTTCATGCGCTCGCTCACGCCGTTCTGCTCTGGAGTGTAGGGTACTGTCAACTCTAACTGGATACACTTCCGATCACAAAGATTCTTAAATGTTCGATTGATGTACTCTCTTTCGTTATCACAACGGAAACGAGATATACATGTTCCAAATTTCGCGTAAACAAATGCTTCGTGTTTCTGGAATTTCTCGAAAACTTCATCTTTTGATTTCATCAGGAAAACCATGGTGAATCGGTTCCAGTCATCGACATCGGCGTCAGCGGACCGTACACGTCCGAATGAATTAGCTCCAGCACACGCGACGACTGTCGATCCTCACGCGCAGAAAACGGTTTGCGCGTTTGTTTTCCGAATAGACACGGCTCACAAACAAAATCACCACCCGATGATGACATCTTTGCGTCTAAAGCGTCGACCATATCGTTTCCGATGAGCAGCTTAAGATTCTTCGCATTGAAATGCCCGTACCTCCGATGCCACAGTTCGAGATCCCTTGGTACTCGTCCACACGAGTATAACGCTGACCTCGACGCTTTGTCTTGCTGAAAGTCGATCACGTATAGCTTCCCACGACGCTTTCCAACTGCGATAACCTCTGCATCACGTACGATCGTAACCACACCATCAGCAAACGTAACCTTCAGTCCTGCCATCTCCATCTTCCGGACAGATAACAGATTTACTTTGGCTTCTGGAATGTACAAGACGTTAAGCATCGTAATAGGGTACCTTTTCTCATGCACCGAACTTAGTACATGGATGTCTCCATGGTTCTTAGCGATGATGAATTGCCCTTCCTTCGCCACTGCGATGCGCATCGGTTCCTCCATCGGCGAAAGCTTCTCGAACAGCTCCTGATCATTTGTCAGGTTGATTTTTATTCCAGCTGTTTTTCGCTACTCCATTTTCACTGCTCCGAAAACAAATGTTACTGCTAGCTTTTCCACTCGGTGTCGTCGTGTCTTTCTTCTTCTTTCTTTCTTCAAGACAATCGGCAATCTTAGGCCCTGTTTGGTGGTACCCAAAACACTTCCAGCTCGTAAATTTCTTTTTGTTTTTCTGCTGTTTTGTTCCACCGTACGGTTTTCCGGATCCAATAAAAACAGCCGCTTCCGCTCCTGATCCATTCGATCTGCTGTTGGCGGTCCGGTGGTGCATGTGAAAAACGGCGCCCGTCCACACGGCAGGACCGGGTTCAAATCCCATCCGGATCGCTCCACAGTAGCAAGGACTGACTATCCGGCTACGTGGTAAAAATAAGTCTAGTAAGCCAGAAATGGCCGGCGTGACCTGTAAGGTCGTTAAGCCAAGAAGAAGAAGATCTATTTCATCCAGCTTTACTCCGGTAGATTTATATTCTCGGATGATTCACTCGAAGCTTAGGAAGTGATCCTGCAACTTACCACCATCGTACCGCAGTGACAGGAACTTTTTCTGAAGATAAAGTCGACTCGAGATGCTTTTCCGTTGAAACACTCGTTCCAAGGCCAGCCAAACTGGTCTGGGTGTTTGCTGATCTTGAACATACTCCAGCATATTATCGGCAATCCGGGAGATCAAAATCGACTTACACCGTCTTTCATCCTTCAAATGTTGCTCTGCTGATTTTTCTTTTGACTTCTCCTGTCCGGTCTTGTCCCCTTCGTTCGGCTTCGATGTATCCGGCACTTCCTGCTCGACGCAGTCCATGAGCTCATGCTCCTCCAGAACCACCGTCATGCGGTACTTCCATTGCGGATAGTTCTATCCATCGAACAGGGGAACCCGTACCTTCTCCACTTGTTTATCCATTCTGTAATATTTTTAAATCAGGAACCAGCGAATTCCTGGGCCCATAACCTAATGAGATTTGGAGTGGAGAATTCAATATACTTTTTTCATGGTACTACATGTTGAAAAGAACAACGCAGCGTATAAAAGAAAGTGAAATAAAAAAAGTGTCATCAGTCGTGTAAGAACCATCAAACACGAAACAACTGGTCTACTGGTTTTACTCTGTTCATCAGGTTATGGGCCCAGCCCGAAGTGTTTGGTGAAAAGTAAAACAAAGAAATGGAAAATTGCTAGTATTGTTCCAATTCAATTCAGCGTGGAAAGTCCGTACGCTCGCTTTCCTGGAAGAACAGATACAAGCAAACGTATTGTTGCGAGAGGATTTGGCTGCGCAAGAGAGCGACGAAGCCACAGAACGCGACAGAAAAGAAAATGCTCGTTTGGAAGCATTGGCAAAAGAAATGAAATGCAAATCATACCTACTAAACCGTATAAACGACGAACAACTAATTGCAGTGCAAAATCTGTCCACATCATAAGAAATCTGGAAGTGCCTTGCAGATACGTACGACAGAAAAAGCGTAGCCAAAAGGCTACATGTCGGCAGACAACTCAAAGATCTAAAATTCCAAGGTGGAAAATTACAATCGTTTTTCGTGAAATGCAAAAATTTACTCCATGAGGCGCGAAATCTAGGCACGGAAATCGCGGAAATAGATGCAGCATGTGGCCTATTGTTGAGTCTGAGTTCACAATACGCAACTGTGGTGACAACACTGGAATCGTTGCCGAAGGAAAGGTTAACGATGAAATTCATCAAAATCCGTCTACGCGACGAGGAACTGAAAGAGGGCGAAAACAAGCATCTGACAACAACAGCAGACATTGGGGTTTTCTTCGGGAAAAGTCCAAATCAACGCTTACCACAGTGTTTCGAATGCGGAAAGACGGAACAAGGGAAAATAGGCTGCTGGTATCGGAAAGGAAAGGGTAATGCATTGTCGACCACCCAAAACAATCTGCAGGTAGATCTTTACTTGGATGACGGAGCCACCGAACCAAGGTATTTGTATTTACCAGGTAGAATTGTCCAGAGCAAATTGCATTTCTCAACTTGACACATGTGTTCCGTGGTTCTTAAGGGGAGTGGTTGGGAAGAAGGGGTGCTGTTGCCGCAAGCGTTGCTTACAATCATAGTGCAGTGACTGTAAAGCACGTTCTTTTCTTTCACGAACAAAACACGAGATCGGACATCTGTTTCGCTTGACAGCTATTATTCAACTGACTCTTTATTCGCTCATACTTATACGCAACCCTGCACAACTGACTCTTTAGTCTCTCATGCTAATACTCGACCCTACACACAGCATCTTGGTCTTGTGAAGTGCTTGGTTGGTGTTTAATTCGTTTCTGTTGGCTTTGACTTGAAATCATTTGGAAGTGTGTTTTCGTTGGTTTAAATTTTGGTTATAGTTTGATTACGTTATCACTTAGTAATATTATTCTTTATTTTTTAACTAGTGATAATAACTATAACTTGCTTAGATGTGTAGATTCTAGTTTAAGATCCACATCAACAGTTCTTTGAAGCAATTATTTACGTATGATATTTTAAGGATAGTGTTTTTCTTGATTATTTAGCGTGTTAGTTAGCTTATAAGTTCGGTAGTTAGTTAGTTTATTTAGGTAGTTTAGTAAGTTGTTATTTTTCGCTTTTCATACGTGTTTCAAGAGCTTTTTTTACTTTTTATCATGCCTGTTCCGTGTGCTGTTTCAATGTGTTGTAACAATCGACACAATGTGAAATGACGTGCATTGGAAATTTCCAATGTGTGTGCTCAACACACTTTCAAAAAAGTGATTTTCAAATGCCACATAACGTATTTATAAGAGGAAATGTAATTGGAAGAATTTTTCTTCCAAATGGTAAGTTTTTAAAATTTTCTCCTAATGAACAAACGACAATTGTTAGAAATACCCTTCATCTTTGATCTTGTTGTTAATTTCAGCGATTCCAACAATTCGATCTGTATTACAAACAGCATTACATAATGAGGAAATAGATCATTCGGAAAACTGCTGGAAAAAAACTGGAAAACTGTTTGGCGACATGAAGCAAAAGCACAACATCGCCTATTTATCGACACATAAGGTGACATTTTTTATAATAATAAAAGACTGTGCAAAAATCTAATTTTCAAATATTTGTTTCATTTCAGCTAAATCAAGATCTTCTGGAAAACTTTTTTTCTCAGTTGCGGCAAAAAGGTGGTTGTAGAAATTACACCGGTTGTGATTGGAGGAAACTTGTGATATCTCGGTTTTTTGCTTGTATGCAAAGAAGGTGTACGCGGTTTGGCTTACGCTTTTACAATGTATATTCAATCGTCAAAAAATCCTAACCAATTACCACAGTTCATGTACAAAATTCCGTTATGTCTATACTATTAGCTTCTAGTGTTGTCAAGTATCGAGGGAGTTCAAATAAGTTCATGCAATTAAATCTAAAGGGTTTTCATGAAACTTCTTAACTAATTAATTCATACTAAATTAAACATTCCGGCCACCAAAAGAGAATTCTTTTTTAAATGCATGAAACTATCTAACCTAATATTGTTTGACCAACGTAACGCAATTTGATGTCCCAACTGTCAACATGATTTGTTTATACTTATCCCACGTGCGATCGTAGATCTTTCTAATCGTTGAGATTGGGTAATAACGCGACTCTATTAGCTGCTCTAACGAATTCCTTGCCGAGTTTTCCTCGTAACGTGATTACTCTTACTACCCCATCTTTACCCGGATGTAAAGCGGTTATTCGTGCTTTCGGCCAAACTGCAGGTGGGACGTTATCTTCCTTTACAACCACTAATTGGTTGATCTCTAGCTTTACCGGTTCATTGTTCGCATGTTTTGCCCTGGCTTGTAATTGCTGCAGGTACTCAGGGTACCAGCGGGCCCAAATTTCCTGCATGTGCTTTTGCACTATCTGGTAACTGCTTAAACGATTTGACGAAACCTTACTTACATTGACCTCTGGGACTGCCTGCATACTACGACCTATCAAAAAATGACCCGGAGTTAGTGCCTCCAAATCGGTCGGATCATCGGACATGGGTACTAACGGCCGTGAATTAAGGCATTGCTCAATTTGAGCCAGAAGGGTAAGCATGTTTTCCTGGGTTACGCTACTAACTCCTAGCGTCTTAAGTAGGTGACCTTTCGCTGACTTGACCGCTGCTTCCCAAAGGCCTCCAAAATGAGGTGCGCGTGGAGGGATAAATTTCCACCTGATTTCGCTTTCGGCGCACCAATCAAAAATACTTCTCCTATCACCCTCATCGACTTTCAGCATCCTGTATATGCGATGCAACTCATGTGCAGCGCCCTTGAACGTTGTTGCATTGTCCGAGTGCAACTCAGTTACCCTCCCACGCCTGGCGACAAAGCGTCGTAGTGCCGCTAAAACGCAGTCGATGTGAGGTCACTCACCAGTTCGATATGAACTGCCCTTGTCGCGAAACATACGAAAATCGCGATGTACGCTTTCATCGGACTTCTATTGCGGACGGTCGACTTTAGTAAAAAGGGTCCACAATAGTCGACACCGCTTACTGCAAACGGCTGGGCTGGTACCACTCTTGATGCAGGCAAATCTGCTACCGCCTGCTTCACCAAAGTCGGCTTGTTTCTAAAGCATGTGTGGCATCGATGATACACGCTTTTCACCAAATTTCGAGCACCAATCAACCAAAATTTCTGCCGGAGCGTTGCCAGCATCAATTGTGGTCCGGCATGCATCTTCTGCAGATGGATGTTCTCTGCCAGTAGAGTCGACAAACGATGTGATGCTGCGAGGACAATCGGATGCTTGGTTGATTCTGGTATGCTGGCATTACCAAGCCGGCCACCAACGCGTAACATACCCTTTGGATCGAGGTATGGTGACAACCACTTCAGCTTTGACTTTAAATTCACCTGCTTTCCTCGTTTTAGGTGATCCAATTCGTCCCCAAACGAGTCCTGTTGTGCCAGCTGGCACAACCTTAGTTCCGCTTCTTGCAACTCCGCCGCTGTAAGCGATGGAGCGGAACACAGTAGCGTCTTCATGTCTACTTTTCGTTTGACGCGCTCGACCGGAGATGCTTTGCTCGCGCGTAGGTTTCCGAAAAACCGCAAGCAATACCCCATGACTCTTCGCAGCTTGCTGTAAGCGGAGTATCGTGCGAAGAGTGCATTGCTGAAGTCGCCCGTCGTAGAGGTGGCGACAACCTTTGACACCGCCAACCGCTCCTCGGTGTCTGCCTCGCGCTCCATTATCCCTGTTGGTGCTTGAGCTTCTATGGCACCTTCATTCTTAGCCATGTGACATAGCATCAAACTGGGCACGGTGCCCTTGGAAGTATTCCCGGAGACCACCCATCCAAACGGGGTTTCTATTAGCCATGGTTTGCCATTGCCTAACGACTGCTTCCTGCCAGAATGCAATTCCCAAAACATATTTCCACCATTGACTAAATCTACCTTTCCGGGAACGTGGAAAGTAGGATCTGCGAGCATTACGTTCGGGATGCTCCACGATTCTATATTTATCGGCTTGCTTGGAGTTTGTGCTGACGGAGTCCTTAGCACCAGAAATTCCATTGCCGCAGAAAAATCGTTGCCCTTTGATTGCACAGTCGCTGTAATGGCACCTTTCACATGCTGTCTTGATTGTCCTATACCGGAAATGGCAATGTCCACTTGTGACCGTGGTGTCAGCAACCGATGTGCCATGGTTTGAGAAAAAAAATTGCACATTGATCCCGAATCAAGAAGAGCCCGAGCATCAAACCTGTTGCCATAATCATCAACCAGCTGGAGTTGTACCGTTTCCAGCAACACCATTTCCTCCTCCGATTGGGCAGTCATGGTCACTACCGGATTCACGTGAAGTAGTGAATGATGTCGTGCCTGGCACGTAGTGCACTTGTATGACGAGCGACAATCCTTCACTTGGTGATTGCGATTAAGGCAATTCCAGCACAATCGTTCTCGTGCGGCCATTTCACGTCGTTGTTGTACGTTCTTGCTTGCAAATGTTGGACAATTGCGCAAGTGGTGTGGATCCGCACAACCTAAAATGCACGATGGCTGTATGGTCGTATCGCTTCAGCAAGGCCAACCACGTAACGTCATAATTATCTGCTGTCAGGGTGGTATGCTCGAATAGCAGACCAGCATCGCCCTTTAACGATGACAGCAGATATTGCAGCTTCATGATGTTGGGAATGTCCGCTGAAGAATCGATCATCGCCACAAATCTGTCCCGGAACGTTAGCCATTTTGTCGAATCCCCGTCGAACGTGGGTAATTCGATTTTTGGCAATCGCAAATTCACCGCACTCGATCGTCCCGAACTGTTTAACGTTGAATTGGCGATCAACAACGAATCACTTATCACACCAGATGGTTGCCTTCGTAGAAGGAAACCCTTAACGCGTCGGTAACGCGTGTCCATATCACAACGTTCCATTACATACGTGTCCGCCGCGTCCTCATCTAACTCCGACACTTTCGCGTTTGCCTGGAGAAAATCTTCATAATACTTCTCCAACTGTTCTAGGCATACTGGTATTTCACTCACTTGCTCCTCGGTATATTCACTAGTGAACTTCTCAATGTTCTTAACCAGTTCCACAGCTTGGCGTTTTTTGATTTGAACCGACTTGAGTTTCTTCTCCATTTTCCTTTCAAAAATTTGGCGCGCAAGATAATCTCAGTCAGATCGTGTACAAGCTTGTACGCAAGAATGTCTTTCTAATGGCGCAATTTTAGCAATGGGTGCTATTGCAATTATGGATGCCAAATTTGAAATGGCGAGTTTGGCGTCGGTTTTTCTTCACTCTGTTCGAACAAATTTCACTAGCACTTTACGGTAAGTTTTTTGGTGGCAACACGATTAACATGGACACACAACTAACGAATGTTCCGATTGCTCGTGATAGCGGAGCAATTACACGATACACAGTGGTTAACACCACGGATTGCGTAGCCAAAATTACACTTGAAAGAAACGCGTCACATAAACGGTCACGGAGTGCCGTTTTTCCCGAGATTTGTGGTCACGTAGTGTCCTGCTGCAAGTTTCACTGCACGTAATACTTCCTTTCACGATCCGGTTCGAAGGACCAAAATGTAGAAATTACACCGGTTGTGATTGGAGGAAACTTGTGATATCTCGGTTTTTTGCTTGTATGCAAAGAAGGTGTACGCGGTTTGGCTTACGCTTTTACAATGTATATTCAATCGTCAAAAAATCCTAACCAATTATCACAGTTCATGTACAAAATTCCGTTATGTCTATACTATTAGCTTCTAGTGTTGTCAAGTATCGAGGGAGTTCAAATAAGTTCATGCAATTAAATCTAAAGGGTTTTCATGAAACTTCTTAACTAATTAATTCATACTAAATTAAACAGTGGTACTTATGACTATCCATCCCCAATAACCTGCCTATACAGAATTCGATTAATGATTTTGGGTAAATCACCAACTTTTTTAAAATCGGTAACGGATAACGCCGAAAACAGCACTATCGCTGAACCCGATGTGTTCGTAACATCAACTGGCGGTGATGAAAATTGTAACGACCAATGTGTTAGTCACGAACATTTTGTAGTGGCAACAATTTTTGAAGGAGCTGAAGTCGCTCACGACTTTGAAACAATTGAAACTGAAAACGAGTTGAACTCACAAAACCTAGACCCGATATTCAATTTAAACCAACACGAGCAGGATGGCTTAGAGTACGTAATGGGATACATTGGAAGAAAATTTAAAAAAAAAATTAACCTAATTTACAATTGGAAACATACATGTACCAATTGGCAGAAGACCATTGCTATAGCCAGCCTCAATCTTTTGTTGAGCATTTGTCAGCAAGAGGATTGTATAAGACATCTGATCATTTAATGCAACAAGGAATTGAAATGGAAAAAATATTCCAACAGTTGCACAAAGATGGTAATCTAGTCAAAACCGTGCAAATTGTAAATAATTTAACAAACCGCCTTAAAACACATTTCCCGGATTCCCCCTACGAAATTTTAAATACTTTTACTAAGCTTAGAATTATAGTACGAATGAGATTCCTTAATAACAGATATAAAGAAAATCAAAGACTGAATAACAAGAGGAGAGCTACTAGTCATAGACAAGCAGCAAACAAATGAAGAAAAATAGTAAACTAGGTAGTCATTTTAAATTCAATTTGCTGTGTGTAGTTTTGTGAACCGTTATTTGCTTTTTGTTATTGTTGAACTATGGATTATTATTGGTTGAAATATGGATTATTATTACGTATACCTAGTTTAAAGTACTTTAGAAAATAGTATCAATTATTAAACAATTGGTTTTTGGATATTCGGTAAAAGTTTGTTGTACAATTAATAGTTTACAAAGATATTTGGTTGCTGTAGTCAAAATCTCAAATTATTCAGCTTTTACTGACCATGACCATTGTTATGCACGGATCCGACCGAAGCAGTCAATACCATGATACCACTAGAGCCGTTCAGACTATTCGGAACACTTGAAACTTAAAACTTTTGGACTTGTCTTGAGCTGGTGGAGTTATTAGAAACATTTGGAGTCAGTGAATATGTTCCGATTTCATAAAACATGGAAATGTATGTAAGGAAAATTATAAAATCTTTTATACAAAGCAGCTATCCATTCTGAGTCTTCGCCATACGAACTACCAAATCCCTAGTGTTAACAGTTTACGGATTTTGTCACTTTAAGGCAAGGACGCGTGATCAAGGCAAGGATCGTGTATGATTTACACGATTATCTCACTCACTGCAGTCAATTACGCTCGACAAGCTTCAGTAAACTGATTGTGCAATACACATGTGAATACCCAATGCGCATATTGGTTGCATTTTGGTCGGATAGCGGTCGAACCAGTTTGTCAGCGTGTAAACAGCAGCCTGTTTAGAGTGTGTGGGTGTGTGGAGCGTCTCAGAGGGTTTTTAACCAATATTTAGATCGAAGTGTATTTTGCGTTTGATGGTTATGTTTTTGTTTTGATTTTGTTTGCGCTGTAAATTCGTCACAAAATTAGTTGTTCTCGCAAAAAATAACTATTCGTCCAAAATGTATTCAAAAAAGATTCGAAAATCGGGTGCGTTTTATCGAACCCGCGATAGAAGACGCGAAATGTTTGACCAAAAGTGGCGAGATGAGCATGGAGAAACAAGCGGTGAAAACATGCAAACAAGTGGTAATAATGATACAATCAAATTGGTACAAAAACATAGGAATCGTTTTACTTAAGTATCATGTTTTCAGGTTCAGCCAACGAAACCAATTATCCAGACCTTACGGCAAATGAAGGCAACGATGCTGTGGGAACTGTAGCCAGTAACATGGATCCAGAGCAATCTTATTCAAGTAACGATGATTCTAACGTAGAGGAGGAGTTAGACATAGAAGAAAGAAGTTTCGAAGACAAACTACGTATTTGGGCACTTTTGACTAACCAAACTCATCGGGCGTTAAACTCATTATTGAAAATATTACGTGATGAACTAGACAGTACCGATGTACCTAAGGATGCTCGAACATTATTAAAAACCCCGACCAACATTACAGCAGATGATTCAGCCCTGAAAGTAACAAATATTCAGGGAGGTCAACTTTGGTATCAAGGCATTGATTGTTGTTTGCAGCAGCACTACAGGTAAGCATCAACAAAATGAATTTCTCTTCACATATTATAGAGAATATTTGATACCGCTTACGAAAATCTTCGTTGCGAATACCGACGTCGGTGTGATGCCACCGAGTCAGCGGGTCGCAGTTCCACGGGTGCTTCGGATGTTTCTTGCAAGATCAGAGAAATGCCTCTGATTTGCTAGCTTTAGATCAAGATTTTGCTGACCGATTTAGCAATTTATTCACCTAGTTCGTATGTCGGTAAATTCCAACGCCGTTTTGTTGGGGAGTATATTTTTTAACTTTGCGGTTGCATTTTTATAACGTCGCTAAGGGCAACATTTTTTCTCTCTGTTTTTTATTTCAGTGAAGCAACGCCGAATTTACAAACTTTAAAGCTAGATTTCTTTATGGATGGAATCCCATTCCATAAGAGTGGGCCAACTGAGTTTTGGCCGATACTCATGAAAGTGTTTGGTGAATCTAGTGAAGATGTGCTGGTCGTTGCAGTATATTGTGGAGATACGAAACCACAGTCCGTGGAGGAGTACCTAAGAACATTTGTAAATGAGCTGAACAACTTGCAGGAGAACGGCATAATGGTTAACGGCCGCAGATATGAAATAATGTTGCGAGCAATCATTGCAGATACTCCGGCTCGTGTATTTATTAAAGGTAAGATATAACTATGACATTCTATTTAAACATATTACTGATATTATTAAATATTTTTAGGTGTCAAATCATTCAACTCGTCTAGTGGCTGTTTGAAATGCACTGTAAAGGTCATAAAAGATCGGGAAACGAAACGATCCTACTATGATGGAATTAACGGACAGCCTCGAACAGATGAGCTATTCAAAGCGAAGCATTATAAAACTCACATAAAAAATGACACACCTCTTACCGATCTGCATAACTGTGATATAATCAAAAGTATAATTATTGCTGACGATCTACATCTATTTCATTACGGAGCTCTAAGAAAACTATTGAAAGGTTTTACGCAGGGTAATTTTGGAAATGAGCCTAAGCTTACTTTCAAACATCGTAAAGAGATTTCTTCTTTTTTACGAATGCTAAAATTACCATGTGAGATTCCTCGCAAAATGCGAGGCCTAAATTTGTTAAAAATATGGAAAGCTTCCGAATTTCAAAGCTTTCTTCTCTACGCTAGTGTGGAAGTTCTTAAAGGGCGAATAACTGATAGAGCTTATAATCATTTTATGTTACTGTTTCGTGCCGCAACTTTTTTTTCATCTCATGTCTACGAAAATTATTGGGAATATGCAGGAAGACTCTTAGATCTGTTTGTAGAAGATTTTCCGGAAGTATATGATAAAACGCTTTTATCTAGCAATATACATAACCTGCATCATGTGTATGAAGATGTTCGTGAATTTGGACCTTTGCCTACAATATCATCTTACATTTATGAAGGTCATCTACAAAACATGAAACGAGTTACGCGCAGTAAAAAAAAATGTTTAGAACAAATAAGAAATAGAATCAAGGAACTACGTTATTTAAATTCAGCAAAGAAAAAACCAAACTCAAAATTTCCTTTTATCAAAATAAAAGGCAATAATACCGTGATGCATATAAATCGAAATTTTATACTCAGAAATGATCAGAGAAACCAATGGTTTATGACGAAAGATAATTCTATTTTTCTATATAGTTCAGCGATAGAAACTTCCACGGGCATACTTATTCAAGCAAAAAAAATTGATTCTAAAAGTATTAGTTTCTCCCAACCATGTCCTTCATCCTATTTAAATATTTATGATGCAAATATGGTAGATCTTTCTAATGTTTTTATTACAATCCCCGTTTCGGATGTGAAATGCAAACTAGCTGCCATACCGAAAACAATGACTAACATAATGGATAACATCTCATATAAGTTTATTCCTGTACATAACACATTTTTGAACACATGAAACCTTAAAATTATGTAAATTCCTGCTTGACGATTTTCATTTGTTAATTTACCAAAAAATAAACGATGCGGATAACGTGAAAAAATATGTTTTGTCAATTCATTTAATTTATTATAAATTCTGTTCATCACATAATTCAAGCTGTTACTTTACTTTAGAGATCTTTAGAGATACTTTACGTTGGACGTAATGTGAATAAGTTTTAGGAAAGAAAAAAATGTTTAGTATACATAGCGACGATGTATAGACGTTTCTCTATTGCCTACCAAATTCACTCGATTCTTAGCATATTTCAATTTCTTCAACATAAATTCTTTAACCTTTTTTTCAGTACACCTTATTAAATTCGAACTTCCTACTCGCATAAATAGTTTCAATGCATGTTTGAAGCTTCTCATCGGAATTTTTTTATCTGGCCGGCCTTCACCAGTCCAGCTACATAATGGAAGAAATTCTTTTTCAAATACCAGATCCAGTATTTGGTGTAGACGATTATCTATGTCTTCTCTGGACACTTGGTTGTTGAGCCAACTGCATAGTTGGTCATTATAGTCTACACTAGAGCCTAACGTTTGATTAAATTCCTTCAGTTCGTCTGCAGTAGAAATTTTAGAAAAGCTGAATGATGCTGACACAGTTTGGTTTTGTTCCGTGTTTCTGTTATCTAACAAATATACTAGCATAGTATCCATTGCTGCTATTTTCTTTTCTTGTTTGTTTTGATTTTCAATCACAGTTTTCAAATAATTTTCTATGTTTTGTAGACTTTTCAGAATATCACTATTGCATTGGCAGGTTTTTGGCTGTAAACTACCAGACCGGGTTTGATTGTCATGTGATGTTGGATTAGGGATTTTGTGAAGAGATTGTGTTAATGTACGGCGCTGCATAGATGTTTCCTTGTTTGCCGAGAGATCGCTTAACTCCAATGCCACTATGTTTTCGTGATGGGATTGATGTAGTGCTGGGTTTTTATTTTCGTCACCTCGAACCAATTTTGATGTGAAAGTTGCTTGTGATTTTGCGATGGGTGGTCTGATGATTATTTTGCGTGAGGGTGGTTTAACAGACGACTGTGCTGCGTAATTGTTGCTGTTCCTCTCAACCAAAAGATCTATTTCGGCCTCCATGGGAGAAATCGAACGAGTAGCGTTGATACTTTCCATCGTATTGCTGCAATCAGTTTAGTTTATGTAGGGATTATAATCATGGTGGAAAACAGTAATAGAACAGTGTAGTTGATAAGAAAGTGTTTCCTACCAGTGCCGTCCAATGTTCAGTTCTCCAAATGGCGTAACAAAACCGTAAGTAAAAAGCTTAATCCTCCTCCTATAAACTATACCAACATAATGAGAACACGTACGCGACGCTCCCTCAATACAATACCACCACCATTCTTAGAATGATTGACAATGTAAACATACGACAAGGATAAAACAACAGTTTTTTTTTGCTTTGCACCACATGACATCACAGTGGGAGTGATGCAATAAATCAGGGCACGAGGACAAAGTGACATTTTAATTTTTGCCTGAGAGCGCCATCTAGTGAGTCGGTTAAGGACTGCTGTCAGACGTCGAAAAACCGGTCGTACAACCGGATGTTCAGCATGCCGTTCGACGTCGGGGCGCCTTTTTATGCGCACTGGGTAGACCGAATCAGAAAAGTACTCATAGGCAGTCCATAACACAGAGGAGAAATTGCAGGTCTCTTACAATGAGTATGCACGCGAAGCTGTTGTGGTGCACAACAATTAAGAAAATCACTGTATAATAGAAGTTTCTAGATTTCCTTCCATACTATTTTTTAAAAGACACTGACATCACTAACAAGGGTGATATGACATGATTTCGAATCTTATAAACTGACCCATAATGATTCTACGAAATTCACTGGGCTAGGGGAGTTTCCATAATTTCAATGGCTCCGGTTTGTCTTCACGATTCAGATGGTTTCACGACAGCGACGGCTCGATACGGCTCTGGATGTCCACTAGCATCTCAGGAAGCTTTCGAATTTTTAAGGATTGATGATTTATGTTACATTTGTTTCAAGCTTAGTTCGAATGTTTTGGCAGTAATATCTAACAGCAATACATACGTGCAATTACCGATTACCGATCTAGTCAGAAAAATGTGATAATACAAATACAAAAACACATAGTAGAAATAAGAAATATTATTGTTGTGTACGTAATTTGGTAGAACCACTTTATTAACAAGAGATCAGCAAGGAAACGAAACACTAGCAAGAATGTACGTTCGTCGTGAGCGTGGGGGAATGGTCGAGTGTCGCGAGGGTCCGTGCGACTACGATCCGAACGGTGGCCACTCATCTACACGATAACGCTAGATTATCGGTGAGTGCCTCGGGGATTGCCTCGGATGCTGCAGGGGTGCTTAATACAACATCTCCCCCTTTTAAGATAACAGGTAAGGGTCGAGCCAACGCGGAGCTCTTCTATCTCTAGAGGAGTGGCGTGACGGTAACTGCTGTTCCGTCTCACACTGAGGGGTTGTATGGTCCGACAAGTTGGGACGAAGAAGGTACCGTTGAGTCCATGGGAACCGATGATAAAGGTATGGGTGTAGCCGGCGGGGTTGATGAATTTGGCGTGTTTAAACATGAACCGGATGGTTGCGGTATCGGGTCACCCGACGATGATTGCGCTGTGGATGCTGCGACCGATGATGATGGCAGGTTCCATGCGTCCAGCAAGATGTCCAAAGGCAAAAGACGTTGCTCCATCGACTTACTATTATCTGCGGTTCGTCGCCGAAGTTGGTTAGTATGACTGCGTATTATCTTCTGGTCAATTGTCAATACACGATACAGTACGTTTCCGCATTTGCTTATCACCCTGCCTGGGATCCATTTCCAGCCATTTCGTGCGTAAAGTTTAGCATAAACAAGATCATCTCGAACGAAACTGCGATGTGGCTCGATATTATCTTTGACTTCAGATCTAGGAACTGGACGTATCAACTCTAAACACGTACGGATTTGTCTCCCAAACATAATCGTTGCTGGTGCTTTTTGTTCTGGAACTTGAGGGTTCGGCGTAGAACGGTAGGTTCCCAAAAATATTTCAAGTGCATCCTCGATGGTAGTTCCGTCACCCGAAATCTTCTTTATCGCCCGTTTAAAGGTATCCACAAACCTTTCCGCTTGGCCATTGGACTGCGGGTGGAACGGGGCGGTAGTAAGATGATCTATTCCATTTGTGGCACAAAAGTCCTCAAACTCAGCACTAATAAACTGACGGCCATTGTCGCTGACCAAAGTGATTGGCATGCAATGGCGAGAAAACAGGCTTCGTAAAATGCGTACAGTCGCTGTAGACGTTGTGCTGGCTGTCCGTATTATCTCAAGCCATTTAGAGAAAGAGTCGACTGCTATCAAGAAAGAATAACCATCGATAGGGTTTGAATAATCGATGTGCACTCGTTGCCATGGGGCAGTTGCTTCATTCCATGGCGCAGGAATGGAGTGTGGCGGCGATTTGGCTGCAGCTGCACAGGCTCCGCAATTTGCAACAAATTCTGTAATTTATTTGTCCTAATACGGCTAATAGACGTAACTTCTCGCCAACGATTTCATGCATGGCCTTCTGGGTGGCCGTGGTGTAATTGGCGAAGGCATCTTTGACGGAGAGCTGTAGGGATGATCACTCTCTCCCCGAATAAAATACCGTTGTCCACTATAGATAGTGCGTCTTTTCTGGCGTAGAAACGTGCCAGATCACCATTGAAAATGCTGTTTCGTGGCCATCCTTCCTTTATGTAACGAGCAACCTTTTGTAGAACCGGGTCCATTTTTGTTGCATTTTCTACTTCTCGGAAACTCAGAACGAATGGGGTTAACGAATTAACTGCAACTGATCGAATGTCGTCGTCTAAACTGATGCTAGCGATGATATAGTCTTCGTTGAGCTTGTCATGACGGTTTATGAGCCGTGATAAGATGTCTGCATTACCAAAATTATGCGTGGATACATACTGTATGTCAAAATCGTACAACTGAAGGGTTAGAGCAAATCTCTGTAAACGATTTGCGGTGTATATCGGTATGCCCTTCTTACTTCCAAAGATTCTTAATAGTGGCTTATGGTCCGTTTGAAGGCAGAAATGACGTCCAAAGATGTATTTGTGAAACTTCGTCACAGCGAATATTATAGCCAGGCCTTCACGGTCAATTTGGCTTTAGTTTGTTTCTGCCTTCGATAAAGCACGAGATGCATGTTGGACCACTTTGTAGCTTCCGTCGGGGAACTTGTGACTGATGGTTGCACCTAAACCAAGGGATGACGCATCAGCAGATACTATGATCTCTCGTCCTGGATCATAATGCGTTAGTAGGAGATCTGTAGCTAGTAGCAACTTGAACTGCTCAAACACCTTTTGACATTCTGGGGACCAATTGAAGGTAGTATCGTTTTTTAAAAGATTATCCAATGGGTAGCGCAGGCTTCGCATGTTTGGAATGAATCTTCCATAATAGTTCATGGCGCTTAGAAATGATCTAACGCCGGCGGTGTCATGTGGAGGAGGAAGATCTTTTATGACCGCTACTTTTGCTGGATCGGGTTGGATGCCATGCTTATCGATGATGTGACCAAGGTACCGCACTTGGTTTTTGTTAAAAGAGCATTTGTCTGAGCGTATTGTGAAACCGTATTCTTGAATGCGCTTGAGGGTTTCACTGAGGAGTTCGTCGTGCTCGTTCTGAGTCCGTCCTCCGACGATTATGTCGTCCATATAACATGAAACTCCTTCCATTCCAGCGAGCATTTGGTCCATGAGTTGTTGGAAGGCACCTGGCGCTACTTTAATCCCTGGCGGCAGGCGATTGTATAGATATAACCCTTTATGTGTGTTTATTGTGAGTATCTGAAGGCTTTGCTCAGCGATTGGGACCTGCAGAAAAGCATCGGATAAATCAATTTGGCTAAAAATGGTTGATTTACCCAGTTTTGCGAAGATGTCCTCCGGGAGTGGCAATGGGTAGTCGTGTGGATGGAGGGCTGCGTTCAGGCCGGTTGAGTAATCTCCACAAATTCTCAATTTGCCGTTCGATTTCCGCACGACGACGATCGGGGCTGCCCACTCAGAGTACTCCACGGGAGTTATCACGTTCAATTTCTGCAATCTGTCTAGCTCGGCTTCTACTGCTTCACGCATCGCGAAGGCCACGGGGCGCTTAGGTGAAAATACAGGACGGCCATCGGGTTTCAGATGCAGCGTGATGGCAGCTTTCGTGCATATCCCCATGCAAGGTTGAAAAAGCAATGGAAATTTTCTTAAAATCGCTTCTGGTGCAATCGTTGCGCTTGAGATGTTATTGCAAAACTCATCGATAGGAGACGACCATAGCGAGAAAATTTCAGCGAGATCAATGATCAGCTCAGATTCTACGACGTAAATGACGGCTTGACGCTTCTTTTGAGAAACCTCCACGTTTGCTTCGAATTCTCCTAGAATTCCAAGTTCATCACCCGAAGCCGATTTCGCAATTACAGATGGTGGTGTAAGTTGTGGGCTACCAATCTTTTTCCATAGGTCACGACTTATTACGGAAATGTCGGATCCCGTATCGAGTTGCAGACGCACCTGGCTGCCGTTGAGCTTGATGTTCACGTATTTTCGTCGATCTCGAATGTTATGCACGTTTATTGTAACGCTGCGCATGTTAGCGTACTTTACGAAAGGCCTTGTACGCTGGGGTAGTTTGTTTTGTTGGTTTCAATAACCTTCACGGTGACCTATAACTCCACATTGTGTGCACTTATGCGTCCTAAACGTGCACTCTCGAGTCCAATGCGGAGATCCACGTAACCAACAGGGCCGGCTCGGTTTGGATGCCTCATTGAATTGGTTTTTGTTCGGTGGACGGTCTTGTCGATGCGTATTTTCTTTAATGGCCAGCATTTTTTCGGCTTTGTCACTTTTAATCATGTCAATGTCGTGTCGAAGATTTGTCATGCGCTGGCATTCTGCGGAGAGCTGATCAAGCGTTACATCCTGTTGTTCCTCGATGCGACGTAAGAGGCGTGTTCGGAAGTCAGCGTCTTCTTCTTCCTTTATACCACATACGAACACTAAACATTTAAACTGCTCTTCCGTCAGTTTCCCCAGTTCGAAATCTACGGCTCCACGATTAACATAACGAAATTCTCCGGCTGAAGTTTTGTCAGCTTTTAACACGTAAAATGCTTGTGCAATAGGGATTCCTTGGTGCCGAAAATAGCCGTTAACTTGGAGACCGTTTCACTGAGTATGTATTCTCGTGGGTGTTTAGGCAGGATGAAATTGGTGTATCTATCGTGTTCAGAGGTTCCTAACTTCCTCAATAACAATCGCACCTTCGCCTCATCGTCCAAACGTGCAGCGTCTTTTTGAAAAAGATCCTCATATCTTTTATACCATGCCGCAAATGTAGCACCAGCTTCAACATCATACCTGAATTCTTTAATTATATTATAGATATATTGTACTAAGTTGATAAAATTTATTCGTAGCAGATACAATACAATTGTTGAATAAACTCGCTTTTGTTGAGAAGTTATACTTCTACCAATACGAAGACTGCATGGAACGAAGCAAAACGAAAAACAATAAAATTTTCTTAAATTGGTACCTTAATGGGTAATGAATAATCCGTAATTTAACTTTCGATTTTTTTCAAACCACAACTTTCTCTAATTAAGTTCGCGAGACAGCAGTTGGCATCTGTACGAGGCGACTTAACGGTGGATCTTATGTGTTCAGGAGGCATTTTTGTTGAGGCACTTTTACCTATCAATATCCAAACGCACGCTCGTCCAAATACGGATTGCAGGTATTGGTCGCCGCAAACGGATACGGATAGATGAATGAAGCAGAATTTTAAGATATTAAAAAGGCCTCTGATGGAACTATCTATTTTAGCTTACACGGTTACATTGCGAACAGGAACAGCGAACAGCTTGAACAGGAAGTGAGGCGGCACCGACGTTGGTGTGGAAAAATCTTATTGTTGCTGCTGCTCTTGTCCAAGAGATTTGGCAGCGAGGTGCGTGAATCATTGCTCTGGATCGTAATGGTTACATTTTTGACGATGTTTTTCACTGAACGCATACGCATACCTTCTTTGGTCGACACGATAAATGTCTTTTCGGTGTGAAGGAAAGCCAGCAGCTGAAACACATCGGTTACCGAGCCATTGTAACACCGAGTTGCGGTTCCGTAGTCTTCAAAATCAACACTTTCCGAACAAACGGTCCACGCACTACATGGAAACCTATTATAACGATGAACAAACTGACTCCGTACGCGCTTTTATGTGCGATATTTTGTAATGAAGAATATTTAGTGGCCGTCAGGGAACAATAGCCGAACATAAAATCTTATACGATGTGGATGAACAGATTTTACGAAAGAATATAAAGAACTGAATATACATCAACCGGCTGTTTGTTTACTTTAGTCGTAGCAAGCCATATGAATTTGTAAACAAAGTTTGACAGATATCTCCCACAATGGCGGCCTGCCGGAAAAGCGATAAAAATTCACTTTGTCTTTATAAACTCCTTGCACCGAACACATGGTGAGTGACAAAAGTTTGTTTATTTCATGCGAATAGTTATCGAAACCGGTAGTGATTTGGACAGCTAAAAATTATGTGGTGTTAAATGCGTATGAAAAAGGAACTGTTTGCGCCTATGCGTAGGCAACACGCAACACGTGCGTAAGGAAAGAGAGAACTACGGATTACAGTTTAACTCACAGTTTAACCACTGGTTCCCACGGTTAATATCAGTGGTTTCGATACTTAACGTGTCGGGTATTGCTACTCTCAACAAATTGTCTTCTGAGTTTATCCTACGTGTTTTCAAAACACAACAGTGCTGTGATTTTGAGTTTTGTCGGTGTAAATAATGGAAAACGTGAAAAGAGTGAAGAATTCCGGTATGGTCAATAAGTTGGGCAAAACTTTGTGGGCACATTATGAACAGAAATGTGGTGATGAACATCAAGCTGATCCAAGCATACAGCAAAATACTCCAGGTATTTGTTATTATTGCCTCATAAATTGAAAGAATAGATAGATCAGAACACATCATTATGTAACTAATGTAACTAATTATGAAAGTAATTAATGAATATTGTTTTATAGTTTCAGTAACAAAGCTCCCTTCTTATGTTGAAGAGTACCTTGAAGATATGCCAGATGAAGGTGAAATTTTTTAGAGGAAGAACTCTTAAGCAACGTTGATGATGTAGACGAGGATGGGGATTTCCTAGACCTACCACAAATGAATGACGATGAGCAGCATGAGAATGAGAATGAGTCTATCGAAGATGAGTTAAATCTGTTTGTTACAAAACTGCGAATTTGGGCTCTATCACATAGAGTAACCCACATGGCTTTAAAAGAATTATTATTAATATTGTCGGATATTGATGGTCTACATATCCCACAAGATTATTAAAGACGCCAAAGGCGGTAGGAAAAGAGATTATGACAGTTTCGGGAGAAGATATGTGGTACCAGGGAATCGAAAAATCATTTTTGGTAAGTATCCCATGTTGTTGGCGGGTATTCTTTGCTATTTTTTCCATTACTCACAAATATATAAACGATATGTTTCATTTTAGATCTATTACCCCTTCCGTTGATGTGTTTGTTATTAGTCTCTTCGTGGACGGCCTTTCTTTACATAACAGTGCTCCCAACGAATTTTGGCCAATTATGATGCAGCTTTACGAACAGCCGGAAGCTCCTATCTTAACGTTAGGAATATATTGCGGATCGTCGAAACCACACAATGTGGAGGACTACCTACGGCCTCTAGTAGTTGATTTGAACCACGCGATAGAAGAAGGAATTGTGATCAACGGAAAGAAGATCAACATATTGTAATCAGTTTTCGAAACCCACAGGAATAACCCTGCTTCGAAAACGATAAGATCGATAGGACCGAAGTAGCACGGTAAGAAGTAGGGATTCACGTAACAGCGATAGAGAGCGAAGGACGTGCGTGTGAGATCTAGCGAAAATAAAATTTACGGTTACAATATGTACACATAAACCACACACGACAAGTTAGTTAGATCCAACAAATAGTTAGAACCAACATGCAAGCCTCGTATCGTATTGGTAGTATACATATTTGCAGCGTCTCAAATGCCACGAAGACTAATGCACTAATACAGAAGTCGGAGTGAGATATAATATGCATGCAAGAGGTCCATGAATTGTTGTTGAGATCTATAAACGGTTACGAAATTATAACAAATATTGACGAGCGGCAAAGAGGCACCGCAATTGCCTTAAGACAGGACATAAAATACACACATGTGGAAAAAAGTTTAGATGGCAGAATGATATCTCTATGTATCGACCAAATCAAACTGGTAAACGTGTACGCTCCATCCGGCAGCAAGAATCGAATGACCAGAGATCGGTTTTTTCTACATACACTTGCACATCACGTTAGACATTCTGTCGAAAATTTAATAATTGCAGGGGATTTCAATTGCGTTATAGACAAAAAAGATGCACTAAGTACTACGAATTATAGTACAGCGCTTAGCAATGTTGTAAGCCATCTGCAAATACTAGATACTTGGAATTTGCTAAAAACACACCCTGATTTCACATATATATCAGCTAATTCCGTATCGAGAATTGACAGAATTTACGTAATAAGAAACATGAAAGAATATCTTCGCTCCGTTGAGATTCAAAGTATTTCGTTCAGTGATCATAGAGCATATCTAATACGAATTGCATTACCGAACAGGATTAGATCTATAATACCGAGATAAAAACTATGGTCGTATAAAAAGCACATCATTACAGAAGAAATTCAAAATTAATTTAAAGAGAACTGGACAGAATGGACGAAACAGAATAGGCGCTACAAAAATTGGATAACTTGGTGGACGAAATTTGCAAAACCTAGATTCAAAGTTTTTCTAAGTGGAAAAACAAATTATATTATCAAGATCATAATCAAAAATATGATACACTACAGGCCAGATTAAACGCATCATATTTAAAGTTAATTAATGACAATAATGAAAAAATAATCATAAATCAAACCAAAGCCGAAATGCTCAGGTTACAAAATATGTTTACTCAAAATTATATCAAAAAAAATAATAATTGCATAGCAGGCGAACCTTTATCAACATTCCATTTATTTCAACGAAGGAGGAAACGATTGTTCATAAAAAAACTACGCATAAACAATCATATTATTGAAAACGAAAATGAGATACAGGCCAAAGTGAACGAACAATTCGAACAACTTTTCGCGAAGAATGAAAGCTGCACCGATGCAACGCCTCTAGTGTCTATAAAAATACCAGAAAACTGTAGACTAAACAAAAATCTGATGAACGAAATCGAGACAGAAGAAATTTTCAATGCATTACGAACCGCAACCAAAAACCGTAGTCCAGGCACAGATGGGCTACCATACGAATTTTATGAAAAATTCTTCGATATCATTCATAAAGAACTGAATCTTATACTCAATGATGCACTTTGCCATCGCATCACACCTGAATTTGTAGAAGGCATAATTGTACTGATACCTAAAAACAATAGCAGCTACGAAAACACATACGCATTTGAAAACCTTCGTCCTATCACTATTCTCAATGCAGATTATAAAATCTTTAGCAGATTGCTGAAATTCAGAATGGAAAAAATAATTGAAACACACAAGATAATAACATCCTCGCAGAAATGCTGCAATAAGAATAAGAATATTTTTCAGGCCTTGTTATCAATTAAAGACAGAATAATGAGTTTCAAGGACCAAAAAATAACAGGGAAACTCATCTCCTTTGATTTGGAAAAGGCATTTGATAGAGTTGAACATAAACACCTGTTGTATCCAAAACAAAAAAATACTTATATTCACAACTATGCTACGCGAGCGTAGCGTTCTCGAGTGCACCAGCGTGGCGTTCTCGAGTGCGCGCGCGTGATCCGAAAAGTGCTATAAAAGGAGGAGTGAAGGGCGAGGAAGATTAGTGTTCGGTCTGAAGTGGAAGCAGCAGCACCGGTCCAGCAGCCCGCTAGCCCCATCGAAGAAGACGCTCTCTGGCTTTAGGCCCATCGAGGAAGACGCTTTCTGGCTTTAGGCCCATCGAGGAAGACGCTCTCTGGCTTTAGGCCCATCGAGGAAGACGCTCTCTGGCTTTAGGCCCACGAAGGAAGGAAGACGCTCTCTGGCTTTAGCCGCAACGGGGAAGACTCTGGCCTCGCGCAGCAACAAGGAGGACTCCCAGGCTCTCAAGCCAATCGTAAAAAACAACACAACGTAGGGAGAAGTAAAAGTTTAAGTGAATAAATCAGTTTATCCGTGACAAAACAATACCTGTACAAAACTATGAAATCCATCGGACTACAAGAAAGCTTCATAGAACTTATTAAACTAATATTTTTGAACTCCCCATCGAGAATATATTTAAACGGATCTCTGCAAAAACCATTACTCATTGAACGATCTGTTAGGCAGGGAGACCCGCTTGCGATGCATTTATTTATAATATACTTGCACCCATTATTATGCAAATTAGAGAAAATATGCGACAGCCCTAACGAGATTGTTAATAGCTTTGCCGATGATATTTCTGTCATAATAACAAATAATCAAAAGATACAGGATATTAAAAAAGCTTTTCAGGAATATGAAAAGGGTTCTGGAGCAAAACTTAATGTAGCAAAGTCAGTTGCAATGGATATTGGAATGATTAAAAACAATAAAAGGATAACGACTGACTGGATAGAAGAGAAAGCCCAAATTAATATATTAGGAATACTTTTTACAAATTCTCTACGACTGACTATGAAATTAAACTGGGACGTGACAACAAACAAATTTGCCCAGCTTGTAAGACAGCACAGATTAAGGAATCTTAATATACATCAAAGAATCATTGTTGCCAATACCTTTTTAACATCGAAATTATGGTATATAGGGTCAGTAATCACAATAAGCAAATACCACTTAGCAAAAATAACATTTCAACTTGGAATATATATTTGGTCAGACGGAGGTCCCCGTGTAAAAATGTACCAATTAGCGCTTAAAAAAGCTAAAGGCGGGTTGAATTTACTATTACCTGAACTAAAATTAAAATCGTTATTAATAAATAGGCATATAAAAGAAATAGATAGCATGTCGTACACATCCAAATTTATCGAAATAACTGGAAATCCACCCAACATCGGAGATATGCCACCAAGTTATCCATGCTTGACCCTAATTAAAATCGAAATAGCTTATCTTAGAACCAAAACTCGAGACGAATCCACAGCTAAGGATATCTATAAACAATTGACAAATTCGCTTCCACTCCCAAAAATACAGGAAAAACAACCATATCTTAAATGGAACAAAATTTGGTATAACATAAACAACAGCAAATTAAATTCCATGCAACGGAGTTGTTATTATCTAATGGTCAATGAAAAACTATTTACAAACGAGCTCAAATTCAGTTTTGGCATGCGAAACAACCCGAATTGCGAACACTGCGGAGAATTTGAAAACCTTGAACACAAGTTTAAGGAATGCAACACTATTAATTACGTCTGGAAATTATTTATCGAAATAATTCAAGAACAATCAATTGTAATACCTACATTCAAAGAACTATGTAAACCAGAATTAAATAACATGAGGAAAAAAGACAGGTATAAGATAATCACATCGATTTTCATACACAAACGGAAATGTCTCAAGTCAAGTGAGCCAAGACAAACGAAAAATAGATTTGTATTATGAAACCATTCTTGTGACAAGACAAGATTCGTCAAATTTTTTCTTTCGTTAAAGCTGTATCAAAGCAACCATGGATGTGTGAAACTGTTCAAAATCTAAACAAAAAACCGTTAACAACTCCCATTAGTGTTAACTTGAGAAAAGATTGTGTATTAAATAATTGATTAAAACATTAAAATGATTTTCTCCTGCTACGTAAGTGATACAACGGACGATCTGGCATAGCAAATACGACTCCTGTGAAGTATTTCTGATCCTTTGCCACTTATCACACGAGCGCGTGTTAAGTATGCGAAATATTTGTGCAAAAAATATTTAACATGTTTAATGCCGTGTTTTTTTCTATCTCCGTGGTGTTTGCCAAATGTTTGGGAATTGTGGAAGAAATTTCAGAGTACAAATGGATATGCGAGGCTTTTTGTTGATCCTAAACCTATGCAATATAATGAGCGAAAACATGAAAAATGATTCATAAATTAATGTTTTTACAAAAACACTTGCTTATTCCAATAGTTTATGCACTGAAATGCAACAAAAATATGATACGCGCTCCGAAATTGGCACCTTTCCGTGAGAAAAAGCTGACGGAAAGTTGTTTGAGAGTTTCGGGTTTCCGTTTGTGTATAAGGATGCAAATCTAGCCTGCTTGTTTGTAACCTTTCCTTTCGTTAAATTTGATTTTTCCAACAGATCACAAACTTGACTGTCATAATACAAATCATCCGTTTTTGACAACTTGTCTTTACAATTTGTGTATGATAATTGAGGCTAATGTCACTCTTTATAAACTACGTAATATCCATCTTAGAAGAACAAATCTGAAATGGAATTGATAAAAAATTTCTGAAGTGCTTGCTAATGTTAAAATAGCTAAATAGGTTTAAAGTAAGAGTAGAATATGTCTCAAATTCATGTAACAAGAATTGTGCAGGAATAAATGTTTTATATAAAAAAAGGGGGAGTGTTGTCAACAATGTCAAGCGGCTCAGGTCCATCGACGGACGAGTGTGCGCCCCGAGCTGTCAAATATGACAGAAGGAGAAAAATGAGTATAACCGTGGAAATAGACGTAGAGCGACATTTCTCGCGCGACATTTCTCAAAAGTAGCTCAATTCTGCAAACAAAGCAAATCGCTCGGCGAGACATTTCTGTGCCTACTTCGTTGGAATATTTCTATGTGTTTCTATGGAAATGACGTTTCGATGCTGTTTTTTAAATATGGACTTTTCATCGCATTTCATCGAATATTGACGAGAAATGTCGCTCTACGTCTATTTCCACGGTAATAGAACAGTAGTAGCAAAAGAACAGCGAACGAGAACGGACGAAGGAGAGCAATACAAAATTTAACATCGCCACACACGTTGGTCTAATCGAAAAAGTATCGGATTCTGTGATCAAGTCCATTAAAAATCGTCTGAAAAAATAAGTTAACACAAAATTGATAACACTTATCACAAATTAAACAAATAATTTGAAACATACGAACTTCTACAGTATAATGTTAGGAGATACAGTGTCAGTTAATCTTCCTAGTATTACGAGGATTATTAATTGATAGTGTATCTCCTCACTCTCTCTTTCTTCTTGGCTTTAACGACCGAGACGACTACTAGGATCATTACCTCCCACACTCTTGACACTATCACTCACTCACGGCGTGTAGGATAATAACCAACACTCTCAACATTTTTTAATATATAAGAATACATTGTAGAAATAACCCTGTGGGCAAAGCTACTCAAATCCCTGTGGGCAAAGCTACTCAAATTCACTCGATCTTAGCATGTCGACTCTGTCACTCCTTCGGTTTAAAAATGCTCGTGTTCCTTCTTCTAGTCCTTTGCTTTTGAAATGAGCCGTCTCCTGCGACCCTCTACCTCCGCCTTCCCGCACTGTGCCCACGCTCTATACTCGACAAGCGCGGCGCGCACGAGTTTGTGGGTCCGTTGCGGATGGCTTAGCGGAGGGGTTAAGCGATAACGGGCGGAGAAGTGCACATACGTAAGCACACAGGTAGCGACGCCGTAGATCGTGTTCAGTTTGTGTTATCGTTTTGCAGCGAAAGACGCGTGCCGAGAAGCCATCGATAAAATGCAATATATTTGCTTCAATTCTTAAAAAAAAAGGTAGGTAAACGTGTTTAGTTCTGTTGTCAGTGTATGTAGCCATACCGCACTGATATGGGTGTGGATCCGAAGCCTCTCGAAGGATAATATAGGCACTCCATACCCTACTCCGACTCAATACGTCCCCGTCGTACAGAATGGTAACATATCTCTCCAAATATCTGAGCTTGGGTATACGGGGAAACCCAACCCCTTGGGAAGATGGGTTATATGGCTAAATTGAGCGGAGGGGGACAGCCAGCGTCTGTTCTCCATGTTAGGGGCGGCTGGATGTCCCTTCTGTCCTGGCACCCTACGGGACTTTAAACAGCTAGGATGCGTAGGCCCTCCGACGAGACAGGGGGTTGGGGGAGAGGCCTTGCAAGCCACCCCCAATACAAATGCAACGAAAGGAAACCAAGAATTTTCGAATCGGATTAACGGATACCGACCCACGCAACTGAACAAGGACTACGATTGGAAACTCGGGACATGGAACTGCAGATCCCTCACAGCACCCGGAAGTACCCGCATTCTTTCGGACGAGGTGAGGGCCCGCGGCTTCGGCATAGTAGCACTTCAGGAGGTGCGCTGGAAAGGAGTTATGGAGCGCCCCTACCGCAGTGATTGCATGATCTACCAGAGCGGTGGTGAAAAGCATGAACTCGGTACAGCGTTCCTCGGTACAGCGTCATAGATGAGATGCGAAAGAGGGTAATCGGTTGGTGGCCGATCAACGAACGGATGTGCAGGTTGAGGGTTCGTGGAAGGTTCTTCAACCTGAGCATTATTAACGTGCATAGTCCGCACCTTGGAAGCACCGATGACGATAAGGAGTTATTCTATACGCAGCTGGAGAGGGAGTACGACCGCTGCCCACAACACGACGTCAAGATCGTCATCGGAGACTTTAACGCTCAGGTCGGACGGGAGGAGGCATACAAACCCATGATAGGTAGTTTCAGCGCCCACCAGCTGACGAACGACAATGGGCTTCGCCTAATAAACTTCGCCTCCTCCAAGCACATGACCATTCGCAGCACCTTCTTCCAGCACGCACCCCGCGCTTCAGCTACACCTGAAGATCACCACAGCAGACATATTCCCAGATTGACCACGTTCTCATCGATGGAAGGCACGTCTCGGATATTATCGACGTACGTACGTACAGGGGAGCAAACGTCGACTCAGATCATTTCCTGGTTATGGTTAAGTTACGCCAGAAACTGTGCGCAGCCAATAAGCTGCGCTATCAGCCCACCCAAAGGCTCGACATAGATCGGTTGCGGCAAGCTGATGTGGCGAGGGACTTCTCGACCACGCTAGGGGAAGCGTTGCCGGAGGACACCACCTTCGAGGCGATGCCCCTCAATGACCATTGGCGTATGATGGAACAAGCCATCAGCAGCACGGCCGATCGAACTATTGGCCGCGTAACACGTAACCGGAGGAAGGAATGGTTTGATGATGAGTGCAGGCGAGCACTATCCGAGAAGAACGCAGCGCGTACTCGGATGCTCCAGCGCGAGACCAGGCAGAACGTGGAAGACTACAGACGACTGAGAAGGCAGCAGACCCGACTCTTCCAGGACAAGAAGCGCAGCTTCGAAGAGTCGGATGAGCAACTTATGCAGCAGCTATCCCAGTCGGGGGAAACTCGTAAGTTCTACAGGATGCTGAATGCGGCACGAGACGGTTTTACTCCCATAACCGCTATGTGCCGCAACGAGGAGGGAGATATCCTGTCGGACGAGCGAGAGGTGATCGACAGGTGGAAGTGCTACTTCGACAGGCACCTGAACGGAGCAGATGCAGGGGAGACCTCTGCAGGAAGCAGAGGAGAGCAGTATTGCGACAGCCAGCAGGATGACGAAGTGCCCCCGCCATCCTTGGACGAAGTCATCAGTGCCATCAAACAGCTGAAACGTAACAAGTCAGCTGGCAGCGATGGGCTGGTGGCAGAGTTGTTCAAGATGGGCCCGGAGAGGCTTGCCGCGCTTATGCATCGGCTGATCGTAAGGATTTAGGACCAGGAAGAACTACCGGACGAGTGGAAGCTGGGTGTCATACACCCAGTGTACAAAAAGGGCGACAGACTGGACTGTGCTAACTTCCGAGCCATCACAGTCCTGAATGCTGCCTACAAAATCCTGTCCCGAATACTCTTCTGCAGACTTGCGCCCCTTGCCACAGATTTCGTCGGAAGCTACCAAGCTGGATTTGTTGGAGGCAAATCGACCACCGACCAAATCTTTACTCTACGGCAGATCCTCCAGAAATGCCGAGAGCATCAAATCCCCACGCACCACCTGTTCATTGACTTTAAGGCGGCCTACGATACCATAGATCGGACCGAACTATGGAACACCATGCAGCAGTACGGATTCCCTGGGAAGCTGGTACGGCTGTTGAAGGCCACGATGGCTGGGGTGCAGTGCAAGGTGAGAGTATCGAACATGCTGTCGGAATCGTTCGAATCTCACCGGGGTTTGAGGCAAGGGGACGGACTCTCCTGTTTGCTGTTTAACATCGCTCTGGAAGGTGTCATGCGAAGCGCGGGCTTCGACATCCGGGGCACGATTTTCACCCGTTCTCTCCAATTTCTCGGCTTCGCGGATGACATCGACATCATCGGACGGACATCTGCGGCGGTGTGCGACGCGTACACCCGACTGAAACGCGAGGCCGACAGAATTGGATTGAGGATCAATGCGACGAAGACAAAGTACCTGCTTGCCGGAGGCTCTGACCGTGATAGAGCCCGACTCGGAAGCAGAGTATCAGTTGACGGCGACGATTTCGAGGTGGTAGAGGAGTTCTGCTACCTTGGTACGATCGTAACTTCGGACAACATGAGCAGCGAAATCCGAAGGCGCATTGTTCAGGGAAATCGTGCCTACTACGGGCTCCACAAACTCCTGCGATCCAGAAGGCTCCAGCAACACACGAAATGCACGATATATCGCACACTGATACGTCCGGTAGTCCTCTACGGGTACGAGTCCTGGACCCTGCTAACGGAGGATGCCAATGCACTCGCTATTTTCGAACGGCGGGTGCTAAGGACTATCTTTGGCGGTGTGTGCGAGCAGGGCGTGTGGAGAAGGAGAATGAACCACGAGCTAGCTGAGCTGTTTGGCGGTGCAGATATCCTGACGGTGGTCAAAGCCGGAAGGATACGATGGCTGGGCACGTGATGAGGATGCCGGACTCATGCCCCACCAGGAAGGTGCTCGTCAGCGATCCGTTCGGCACGAGGCGGAGAGGAGCACAGCGAGCTCGTTGGCTGGATCAGGTGGAGTCAAACCTGTCGGAGATCGGATGCAGCCGGGGGTGGAGGACTGCAGCACTGGACCGAGTTTCCTGGAAACGGATTGGCGACCAGGCCATGTCTACGCGACGTGCTCGACCATGAGCAGGCCAGAAAAGAAGAAGAAGAGAAACGTGTTTAATTTAGCAGTGTTATGTCAGCTACTTGCTAATAATGATTTGAATTGCAGTTCAACGCCACATTTCGAGCGGAATTAAGGAGTACTATCATCTCGCCGTGTTTTCGATGCAACGAAAGATCGCTGATTGAGGACACCTTGGAGCACACTGGCAGTTGATTGGAGTGTTATAAAGAGTTTATAGAAAGAAAAATAATTTTTTTTTTTGCTCGGTTAGAACGGCCTGGCCGTATCAAGACTTATTTTACCACGTAGCAGTATAGTCAGTCCTTGCCTCGGGGAGAAGGTCCCGATGGGATTTGAACCCGGTCCTGCCGTGTGGACCGGCGCCGTTTATCACATACACCACCAGCCCGCTCCCAAAATCGAACAATTTATTTTATAACTATAGTACACCAATACAGCGCGAAACACCACTGTATCAAACTCTTTTTGCGATTTATTGAAACCCTGAAGTCGATGAAGGATCAATGTTAGCATGTTTTGAGTGAAATACAAATCTACGTCGTTTCATATTTTATAAAAATTAAAATTACAGAAATTACTACACACTAGTGATATATTATAAAATACAATACACCTGCGTTCCTCTTAAAATGCTGTCTGTCACGTGCGAAAAGTGCGAAAGCAGCATTAAGTTCCGCGGCCTAGATCGTACGTAGTTCGGTGCAATAATAATAATAATCGGTCCATTAAGTCTAACGCGCTACCGTTAAAAGCGCAACGACGGCGGAATAACTAGCAGCATCGGCATTAGAAACACAAGCTAGCAACAGTGAGAGGAGTGCACAGCAGTGAATACAGAAGACCGCAACGACGGCGGTGTATCCAGCAGTACCGGCATCAGAAGCCCAAGCTAGCAACAGCAAGAGGAGTGAACAGCAGGGATCAGTGAGAGGAGTGAACAGCAGGGATCAGTGAGAGGAGTGATCAGCAGAAGACCGCAACAACGGCGGCATAAACCAGCGGTACCGGTTGGGAGACCAGGATAGACGGTAAGCGGAGTAAACAGAACGAGGAGCAGCCGCAGCGAGGAGTAGGAGTCAAGACCCACTCGGAAATAGCAGCAACGAACCAGCGGATCCGAGCAGCAGCAACAAGCGGCAGCAAACGGCTCTGTCGATAGAAGAAACGGCGAGAATCAAGTACAACGAAAAAGTGAGTAAATGGATTATAAGAATAACCTCAATGGTCACTGCAAACTTTGCAGTGACCAAGATGACAAAGGGAAAATGGTAGGCTGTGTGATGTGTGACCGATGGTTACACATCACCTATTTAGGACTAAAAAACGTGCCTAAAAATTTCGTATACCCGAAACTTAAAGAGGCGAAGCTAGAAAAGGAACGAACAAGACAGGCACTGAAAGGTGCCGAGAAACTGTTAAAAGAATTTAGGCATGAGACAGACAAGGCATTAAAAAGGAAATCCGAAAGGAACAAAGAAATAGTAAAACTCAGACGGACGTTAGAACAAAATCAGAGTTCCGCGTCACACGACAAAAATATCTCTTATGACGACATCAAACAACAGAGAGAAAGCATCGGTTCGATGGTTCAGGCTTGGACAAAAAAGAAATAAGAAGAAGAAGAAGCTAACATGAGAAAGATGTTAGAAGAAACAAAAAAGAAGGAAGAAAAATAAGAAGCTAACATGGGAAAGGTAGAAGAAAAAACGAAGATGAAACAATAAGAAGAAGAAGCTAACATGAGAAAGGTAGAAGAAGAAACGAAAAAGAAACAAAAAGAAGAAGAAGCTAACATGAGAAATATGGAAGAATAAACAAAAAAGAAACAAGAAGAAGAAGAAGCCAAGAGGAAGAATGCAGAGGAAGAAGCTAAAAAGAAACAACAACAAGAAAAAGCGAAAAGCGAAAAGTAAGAAAGCCGAAAAAGAAAATAAGAAGAAGCTGGATGAGGAACGAGCAGAAACGAAGAAGAGACCAAGATGAAGGCAGAAAAGAAACTAAGAAGAAGATGGAGGAGGAAGAAGCTGAAAGGAAACAAGAAGAAGAAGAAACGAAGAAGAAGGCAGAGGAAGAAGCTAAGAAGAAACAAGAGAAGGAAAAAGCGAAGAATAAGAAGGCCGAAAAGAAACTAAGAAGAAGCTGGCGGAGGAATAAGCCAAAAATAAACAGGAAGAAGAAGAAACGAAAAAGAACTAATAAGAGACCACAGAAGAAGTAACACCCCTACGAGGAGTTACGGGGGCGGGGATGTCGCCAACGGAGAATATGACACGCTCGATATCGAAATCATGACGATCGTGTACGCGTGCACACGTGTACAATAAGAATAAGAATTGCTGACCGGGATCGGTCAACAGTAATTAGCTATAAAACCGCGAATTAGTTTTAATAAATTTGTCATTCACCAACAGAACGAGTCAGTCTAATATTGCTCTTTAGTCGGCGTGATCTGCGCCTGTCTAAAGAAACGCGCCGCGAGGATAGCTTCGCGCATGCGACGCGGTCATAAAAGCAAATTATGGGTTCGTTCTCTTGATTCCTCTGTACATTTTAAACCATTTTCTGGCTATATAATTAAATATTTTATGCACAATACTGCCTGGCCGTTTTTGAGGGAGGAATAATAAAACAAATATTGTAATTGGTATTTTCATTAAAACTGCTGTTGCATGCTACATTAAGGGATAACACTTTTGAGGAATGGTTACTTGAGCCTAACCAACGACGTGAGCCGAAGTCGGTTCATTAGTGTTAGTTTAGGTAGTGTAGGGATTGAGAGGAGCGGAGAAAGCTAATAAAAAATGATAATGACTAATAGGAGAAAAAGTTATCGGAATAGATGCGAACATCAGCATTAGAACTTAAAAAATTAATAGTTGCGAAAATGTACCGGTAAATTTAAAAATTTGACTGAGGCGAATTAGAAAGAGACAGAAAAACCGATGAAGTGAGAGAATCGGAGAGCGAAGCCGTATGTGACAGCGGGTCGCAGCGTCCGGCATGGAATCAGTCTTGTGATTGATCGCGTATAGAAAGTAGCTGCTCTAAGTCTGTATCGATAAATCGAAATAAAATTAAAAATGTTACCCGTAAATCACGACAATGGCGCATGTCGGTGAGTTTGTCCAAAGGTGAACTTTAGAGGGACCGACAATTTTAGGGTGCTATTAAAAAGAATAGAAAAAACGACAGATTAAGCTTGGTGCGTCTCTTGGCCATGCGGAAGCCATTTTGTAAGAACGTGATATACGATACCGAAAGTGTTGCTAGAGGGTTTGCGGCAAACACAAAGGTTGCATAACTGTGAACCTAAAACGACACATCACGATGGAACGTATCGAACTGGGATGACGGTGGTTTATTAAGCTACAAGGGAGTTTGAAGTTCTACCGACGCTACCGCCGCGGTGGCAGCCATTTTGTTCAAGGAACACCGAAAAGAGAAAACGGCCTCGGCTCGTCAAAAACGGCTCTTATGAAAAAAAAAGGCACCAATGAACATTAGAAGCGTTGAATCGAATATTTTCTCGACGTTTAAAGTATTCTAGACCAGATAACGTAAACGAATATAAAAAGTGTTTGGTGTCAATGAGTGGACGTAAACCCGAAAATTACCCTATCAGGTAAATTATTCCTTGAGTGAAAAATGTGCAATCGATGTTTCCGAGTGGACATAATCCGAAATTACCCCGTGAGATAAATTATTCCCAGAGAGGAAAATATGCGATCGGTGTCTCCGAGTGGATGTAAACCCGAAACTACCCTGTGAGGTAAATTATCCCTAGGAAGAAAAATTTGCGATCGGTGTCTCCGAGTGGACGTAAATCCGAAATTACCCTGAGAGGTAAATTATTCCCAGAGAGGAAAATATGCGATCGGTGTCTCTGCGTGGACGTAAACCCGAAACTACCCTGTGAGGTAAATTTACCCTAGGAAGAAAAGTATACGATCGGTGTCTCCGAGTGGACGTAAAACCGAAAATTACCCTATGAGGTAAATTATTCCTTGAGTGAAAAATGTACAATCGACGTCTCCGAGTAGACGTAAATCCGAAACTACCCTGAGATGTAAATTATTCCCAGAGAGGAAAATATGCGATCGGTGTCTCTGAGTGGACGTAAACCCGAAATTATCCTGTGAGGTAAATTTACCCTAGAAAGAAAAATATATGATTGGTGTCTCCGAGTGGACGTAAATCCGAAACAACCCTGAGAGGTAAATTATTCCCAGAGAGAAAAATGCGATCGGTGTCTCAGAGTGGACGTAAACCCGAAACTACCCTGTGAGGTAATTTATCCCTAGAAAGAAAAATTTGCGATCGGTGTCTCCGGGTGGACGTAAAACCGAAATTACCGTGAGAGGTAATTTTCCTATAGAGGAAAATATGCGCTTGGTGTCTTCGAGTGGACGTAAATCTGGAAGTACTCTGTTAGCAGAACCGCAACAACGGCCGTAACAAAGTTAGAACAGGCTCGAAAAGAAGAAAAACAACTTAAGGCAAAACTGGAAATACAATACAATACAATACAAGGGAGCAGTTGGTTGGAAGAGCCATCAGAAGATTGTGTGTTACGTACTTCACCACGTGGGTTGTCTACCCATATCGCCAAACAATTTCGCTGTTTATATAGAACATAACGCTCTTAATTCTTAATCATGTTTAGGTTTCAACAACAGAATGTAAAAAAACTCCAGCCGTTATCGAAGTATCTAATTTCGAGTTATACAAATTGAATAACAACGCGTTGATAAATACGGTTCTTCAGATGGAGAAGGACGAAGGGTTTATATTGGGATATGTAGCAGGATTACCCGTACGATTTTTAATTGATTCTGGTTCTGACGTTAATACAGTCGACGAAATGATATTCAGCATATTACAGACCAGTGATCCAGTTAAAATCCCAATTTATAGTGTAAAGTACAGTACCGATCGATCTTTAAAGGCATACGGTATGGAAGATGAAATTCCAGTAAAGGCATCGTTTGTGGCAGAACTGTTCATATCCAAAGAACGTCCCAAACTTTTAGAGAAGTTTTACGTCATTGAAAAAGCAAGGCCTCTCTTAAGCAGAAGCACAGCAATCAGATATAGTGTACTCCAAATGGGCGCGGATATCCCGATAAGAGTAAATAAGAACCATGTCATACAAGAACTAACACCTGGTGAGATCTTTACATTATCTGAACAGGGGGAATTCCCCAAATTTAAAGTAGAACCCATAATGTTGAACTACGACAAAAGCTTACCGCCGTCCCGCAACGTATATACTTGTATCCCACCTGCATTTAAAAGCGAAACAGAAAAGCGTTTGAAAGACTTATTGGCGGCAGGAATCATCGAACGAGTGAACGGAGACATGGAAAGATTATTTTGCTCATCGCTGCTTGTTGTCCCTAAGGGTAAGAACGACATTAGACTCGTCGTCGACCTCAGAGGTCCAATCAAAAACATCATACGGACACCCTTCAGAATGCCTACATTGGAAGCGATTCTGTCACAACTGAACGGCGCATGCTGGTTCTCAACAATTGATCTTACAAGCGCATTTTTTCATGTAGAGTTACACGAGAAATGCCGTCACCTTACGAATTTCTTCGCTGGAGATGAAACGTACCGTTTTAAAAGACTACCATTCGGCCTATGTAACTCGCCCGATATTTTTCAAGAGATTTTGCAGATTGTGGTATTGGCAGGGTGCCCGGGAACCCTGAACTACTTAGACGACATCCTCGTATACGGCAAATCAAAGGAAGAACATGATAGAAATCTGCAGTCAACTCTACAAAAGCTACACTATCACAACGTCAGGTTGAACTCCAACAAGTGCATATTCGGTACACGAACAGTAAAGTTTCTAGGATTCACCTTATCCGCAGATGGATGGAGCGTTGAGGACGACAAACGGAGAGCTATCGAGAATTTCCGAAGACCGGAATCGTTGACGGAGGTTAAAAGTTTTCTCGGCTTAGTGAATTTTACGGAACGGTTCATTCAACATAGAGCGGAGAAAACGGAAAAGCTGAGGAAGCTCGCAAGATCTGACAGTTTTTATTGGACTAATGAGGAACAGCAGGAATTTGAGTTTTTAAAAAACGACTCACTTAACACAATAACCAAACTCGGTTTCTTCGACCACAACGACACCACGAAGCTTTTTGTGGACGCATCACCGATAGGGCTTGGTGCGGTCCTAGTGCAATTCAACAAAGACGGATGTCCTCGAATAATAGCCTGTGCTTCTAAGTCCCTGACAACAGCCGAACAAAGATATCCGCAAACACAGAAAGAGGCATTAGCGATCGTCTGGAGCGTGGAAAGATTTACATACTACTTGATCAACAAACGATTCACAGTAAGAACAGACTCAGAAGCGAACCAATTTATATTCAGTGGGCTACATCGGAGTGGAAGAAGATCAATTACACGAGCAGAGGCCTGGGCCCTGAGATTACTACCATACCACTTCAACATCGAGAGAGTACCCGGACATCTTAACGTAGCCGACGCCCTTTCAAGAATGATCAGCAGTTCTCAAATTGATGACGCATTCGACGAAGACAATGAGAAACATTTACTATATTCATTGGATGCCGGCGATATGAATATCACTTGGACAGAGATACAGATAGAATCGGAAAAAGACAAGGATTTAATAGAAGTCAAAAATAGTATGCAATCTGGAAAGTGGTCAAAACATCTCCGGCGCTATGAGTCCGAAAGGAAAAGCCTGAAAACGCTGGGTCCTCTTATCTTTAAAGACGATAGGATTATTTTACCGGCGAGCCTTCGCAAAAGAGCTCTGGATTCAGCCCATCAAGGTCATGTGGGATGCGGAGCAACAAAACGAATACTTCGGGAATTCTTCTGGTGGCCAAACATGTCTAAAGAGGCAACAGAATTTGTTGGTAGCTGTGAAATATGTATGGCAATTTCAAAAAAGAATCCACCAATCCCACTTTCATCTCGGAACCTTCCGAACGGACCATGGGAAATCTTACAGATGGACTTCTTAAGTTTACAAGGATGTGGCTCTGGAGAGTTTCTCTTAGTAGTCGATACATATTCAAGGTTTTTGCAAATCGAAGAAATGAGACAAACTGATGCAAAAACCACTAATACGGCTTTATGTAAGATATTCTCTACTTGGGGGTTGCCCCTCATTATTCAAAGTGATAACGGTCCGCCTTTTCAAAGTTCAGAATTCATCAGCTATTGGGAAGAAAAAGGCGTAAGAGTAAGGAAGTCTATTCCCCTTAGCGCCCAATCGAACGGAGCCATAGAACGTCAGAACCAAGGCGTCATTAAAGCGATATCAGCGGCAAGAAAAGAAAACAGGAATTGGAGAATCGCAATGGAAGAATACATTCAAGTTCATAATACACGAAAACACCATTCGCGACTAGGCGTAACACCTTTTGAGCTACTTGTCGGTTGGCGTTATCGTGGAACCTTCCCCTGCCTCTGGGAATCCAAGAACGTATTAGACCGATCCGCTGTTCGAGAGGACGATGCTGTTGCGAAACTAGTAAGCAAGCAGTTTGCGGATAAACACCGTGGGGCAAAAGAAAGTTCAATCAGCATTGGTGATACAGTAGTGGTAGCAATTCCGCGGAGAACTAAAACCGACCCAAAGTTTTCCGAAGACAGATACACCGTGCTAGCCAGGGAGGGTGCGAAGATAGTAATCGTGGATAGAATCGGGTTGAAGATAACGAGAAGCGTTAACGATGTTAAACGAGTTACTAATCGTAACGACTTGGCACTAAGTAGCGACGAGGAGTCATCACAAACGGACAGTAACTTAGTAAAACCTACAAGAGTCTTAGAACGACCAAGACGAGATATACGAAAACCGGAGAGATTTAAGGATTCGGTGATGGAATATTGAGAGTAGGCGAGGGGGAAGATGTAGGGATTGAGAGGAGCGGAGAAAGCTAATAAAAAATGATAATGACTAATGGGAGAAAAAGGTATCGGAATAGATGCGAACATCAGCATTAGAACTTAAAAAATTAATAGTTGCGAAAATGTACCGGTAAATTTAAAAATTTGACTGAGGCGAATTAGAAAGAGACAGAAAAACCGATGAAGTGAGAGAATCGGAGAGCGAAGCCGTATGTGACAGCGGGTCGCAGCGTCCGGCATGGAATCAGTCTTGTGATTGATCGCGTATAGAAAGTAGCTGCTCTAAGTCTGTATCGATAAATCGAAATAAAATTAAAAATGTTACCTGTAAATCACGACAGTAAGTAGTATTATTATTATCACGACAGTAGTAAGAATTATTGTTACCATTTAGAAATATAAGTTCTTTTCCGTTTCGACCACCGTGCGAGTCAAATGAGTTCCTCACCGCTAGTAGATTATCACAAACTGCAAAATACAACACGTGCCAGTTTTAAACAGGATCGAGCTAATACGTGTGCTAATATTTCTATGTGTTGTTTGATAATAATATTTCTATGTATTATTTTGATACTGTACAGTGTCGAAACATACGTGACTGAAAAAATGTCCAAAATACACAAACTTGCAGACATTCATTTTAAGTTGGACAATGCATGGATGGCCTGGATGTTGCTAGGTGGGATTCCGATACAATACGAGAATGTAATGGACCATCTCGATGTGCCAGCCGGCGTGTCAGTGTTAGATACATTAATAGCAAAGATTCTACACTACAATGGACCCACGGCTAGTAATGCGAACGTTGAAATGTGATGTGTGTTTTTAGTCGAAAAATAAGTTGCATATTAGCTAATAACGGTTTTAGAAGAAGGTAACTGCAATGAAAAAGATTATCACAAACACTTATCGTATTAGCATAAATCTACAATACGTTTTATTGAGAATCAAAAGAACTGCAATAAATGTTCATGTCAAGAATATAATTGCTATAATAAAAGAATATCGATGCAAAAATATCTACAAAAAGGATAGTGGCGAACGTTTGAGAATTGGGCAAATAATGATCTTAAAGGAACAAGAAAAATTAAATAAGGAATGGTATCTAGGCATGATTGTAGACGTACATCCTGGTAAGGATAATGTAGTTAGAGTTGCATCTATCAAGATGGTCAATGGAATTTATAAGAGACCTACATCTAAAATCTGTTTGCTACCATTCGAAAAATTTGATGTAATTTAAAAAAATGATTTTTTAAAGCGGCCGGTATGTTTGCATTTTTATTCCAAACTAGCAGTTAATTGAATTTAAGTTCCGCGAAAACGATAGTATACAGAAGCTAGAACGAGGCTTGCGGCACCGTGTAAATTCAGTAGCAAAGCAGAAGCGAGTCGGCAGACGTCGAAAGGGAATAAAAACTAAAATTCACAACGTAGAATATCTCCTCTTGTTATTTTACAAACAGCGATCATTCCACAGATCACTTGCTACATGTAGATTCTTGCGAAGTGTAAAATTCGACTATCCGTAAAAAAACGATGAAATACTGCGCGATGGAACACGACTAGCGTAGTATAAACGGAATTCATAGAATTGGCTAAACCATGGAAAGGGCTATTTGTTGGGTACACCTCAAATGGTTATCGAATTTGGAATCCACAGAAAAATTGTGTCCTCGCTTCTCGTGATCTTGTTTTTGCTGAAGAAGAAAATGTTAATGGTATTGATAACAATATAGTAGTTCTTCCAAAAGAAGTTGAAATGTTTTGAAAGAAAATGTCCCCTATTTGGAGAAAAAAGTTTCAATAGTGCAAGCCATACGTCGTTAGATAATTACGATGAAGCATCTCGCAACGCAAAACAAGAGCATTGCCATTAACATAATGATATGGGTTATGCTGGGTATGCATTCAATTTGTTAAACTTTGTTCTCTAAAGATTAAGCATGGGAACAAAAAAAACATGTAAGTTAACCAGTCTGCACACTCTGGTGGTTGCTTATCGACTAAAGTTTTATTAAAATCTATGCGCACCTTACACCTAGCTTAACTAATACATAAATAGAATACTTAATACTAACACTATCCTACACGATACGGTAACTACCCCATCCTTAAGTGTTGAGCCTCCAGGATCAACTTTAATTATCGTCACCTTATTTTAACAATTCATAACTGCACATTACATTATCGTATTACGTCTTATTACATTTCATACCGACTTTTCATAGCTGTACGTTTCTTATATTCGTTTTATGAACCAAATGATCGTATTCATTTTTCGCTGTTACTCGCTTGTCTGTGGTTACATAGGTTTTTTTAAACAAAGGTTTTTGTTTTCCTTTAAATATCTTGTCTTTTACAAATATCGCCTGGCCCGTCCTTAGCTCTGGAGGTGCCTTCCTGCCTTTGTTGTGATGTTTCTGCTGCTTCTCTTGAGCTTCTTGAAGTCGTACTATCACTTCATCATACACTTTTTGTCGTACTGTTTCGATGTCTTCCACTGTTGTGGGATTATGCGAAATTCCTAAAAGAATTTCTTTAGGTGTTCTTTGCGTAACGCTGTGGATTGTGTCGTTGTACTTTCCTATCACAATCGCCATTCTCCTCTTGACCGAGTAATTGGGTTGAACGAGCTTTTCTATGCGGTACAGCTCAGTTATTGTTGAATGGAACCTTTCCACTTGACCATTGACCTCTGATTTATTACTTGGCGTAATATAGGCTGTAATATTTAGGTCCAACATAATTCCGCGAATTTCCGTTGATAGAAAAGATTTTTCGTTATCGGTGACAATCATTGATGGTATCAGATATGACGTAATCGTTTTTTCGAACGCTTTTCGAATATCTACTATTTGTCTAGATTTTATAGGCAGCATTCTTCCAAATTTAGAAAATTTGTCTATACTTGAGAGGAAACTTTCACCATCTATCTGGTATGTGATAAATTCGGTTAAATGTGTTCGTAATTTCTACTCTTCGATAGCGTGTAGTGAGATTGAATTCTTTCGCGAATAATATCTCTGTACCGATTATACCATCAAAAAAATCATGGTAATCGTAAACATGAAACACAAATTCCCTGTCTAACACAGGTGAAAATAATTTCAACGACACAACTTCCGATGATACTAACGTACCAACAACACTTTGGAATGATTTCGGTTCGATTTGAAAAATGCGGTTACCTGAACTATAGGCCCATTTTTTTGATATGATGTTAGTATTTGCTCCACTATCGACGAGTAATCTTATTTTGCCGTGTGTAACTGGGACTTCAATGTATGGAAGCTGTGGCACGATATTTTCTATGAGTGCAGTGTCTCTGTGTTCGTGCTCATCCCAAAAAAATTAGCGCTACATTGTGCCTCATTATCTTGATAGGCGTTCACTTGCGTTGACTTTTTGGGGGCATGTGTTGGTTTTGATCGTATAGAATGTTCAACCATCATAGGTACCGATGAACGTGTCCCTCTCTGTGACTGTGTCTGATAATGGTAATTTCTGCTTTCTTCTGCTTTAACAGAATAATTTGGCTTTTGAAATCTGTTCTGCCCAAGATTTTGTGTTCCCTTTTGCATCTTTTGAAATTCTAAACAAAGTTGGTATGCCTTGTTCAAGCTATCGGGTGCTGCAGTTTTAACTAAAATACCTAATTCATTATTCAATCCTCTAATAAAACTATCTACAGCTTTTTCCTTAAAATAATCCACGAAACCATTTCCTAATTCTACATATTTTTCACTATTTTTTATATAAGCTATTATTAACGACAAAAGTTCATTAGTTCTATTGTAATATTGCTCAATGCTCTCTCCGTATTTTTGTCTAATTACTGTTAAATCGTAATCAAGGGTCTTAAGATTACGTTGGTCGCGAAAGTGTTTTTTTAATGTCTCTTTCGTACTCTCCCAGTCAAACCCTACGTGGTTTGCGTTGAGAATATCAGACGCTTCACCAACGATTTTTCTTCGCACAATTCGCATTATTATTCCCATCTGAGTGGGACAATTGGCGAAAGGTGCGTAAAAGTGAAAAATACCTTCGACATCATCAAGCCAAGTATTAAGGCCTTTAGGGTTACCATCATATTCCGGCAACATTTTCAAAATATCTGGGACTTTGCCCATTTCTAGAAAAAGCTTCATTTCTTCCATTTTCGTTTCCATTTCTCCTGGCTTTTGCGATCACTATCACTGTATTTTTTCTCACTATACTTACACGTACAATGGAACAGTTGGATCTCCAGGATACTGAGAGAGTCGACTTTCAGGTATTGGTCTACCAAAGAGAAATTAGCGCACCTTGTCGCGCTACAGCTACGCAAATCAACGACACGCGCGATGATAGCTCTTGGGCTGGATGCTGTATTCTCAGAAAAGAGACAGCTAAAGGTGGCTTCGCTCTGAGAGTTTATACTGTTACTAATAATCTCTTTTTTTTATTCGGGCGCCAGTTAACGAGTCTGCACACTCTGGTGGTTGCTTATCGACTAAAGTTTTATTAAAATCTATGTGTCAACAATAACGGCGCTATTGTTGACATGTCCGACAAAACGTCAAATACGCGCTTCGGGGAATCCGATGTTACGCACTTACGCAACGGGAGAGACAATGGGAGAGAGAATGAGAGAGAGTAATTAGATAATAAAAGGATCGTATCCCTTGCGTGCGATGAAGACGAATAGAAAAGAAGCACAAAACGGTACGGTTTTTAGCACAGCTTAAAAAAGTATCGCCTGTTTCCTTCCATAAATAATATTCGTGTTCCGAAAAATTACCCCTGTTCGCGCCGCTGCGAACATTCTAAAAACCGTACGATAGTGATTGAGATCGCGTCGTAGCCGGCCTAAAATCGAAATTTTAGGATCGAGAATCGGGACGCTTATCCGCCATCGCGAAAGCCGCGTGTTGAAAAACCTCGTGTTCGCTGCTGGACCAAAGTACATTGACACCGCGCCGGAACGATTGTGGAATCGGAACAAATTCACGGTTACGTTATCCGTTGACGCTTAAGTATCAACAGAACCAGTGAATCCTACTAAGAACCACTAATTTGCTAATCGCTTCTATGGAGCCGTCGAGCGCGATCCCGTCCTCTGAAGAGGATAGATGCGGAGAGTGCAACGGTGTGCCGTACGACGAAATGGCGCAATGCGATTCGTGCAAGCAGTGGTTCCATTTTGACTGTGTCGATGTGAGCGTCGATACAGTCGCCGAAGACTGGCAGTGTCGCGCCTGCCACCCTCCATCGCAACAGGCGAAGCCAGGTACCGAGGACATGAGTGTGATCACTCAAGAAATCAACGCCCTAAGGTTAGAGCTGGCTAACCAAAGAAAGCAGTATCGAGAAGAGCGAGCAGCGATGGAGGCGGAAATCAGCCGGCTGTCATGTGGACAGCAAAACTATTCACGATCGCAAGATCGAAACGCCTTTGAGGTTAGGAACCTCGGAGCTCATTCCACGAGGCGCTTTTCCACGTTCGAAAACATGCACGAGTTGAGCCGTAGCCAGGTAGCCGCGCGTAAAGTGGTCTCCGGGAAACTTCCGACGTTCTCCGGTAACCCCGACGAATGGAGTAACTTCAAAAGCCGTTTCGATACTACTACCCGTATGTGCGGTTTCACTGACGACGAAAATGTGTTGCGGCTGCAAGAGTGTTTATCGGGGCGTGCACTAAAAATGGTTCAGCGTCGCTTGAATCAAGCAGAGAACGTGCAGCAAGTGATGGCCGACCTCGAAAAGATGTACGGGCGGCCAGAAGTGCTAGTCGAAGGCATCCTGCAACAGATTCGCCGCTTTGCCGCTTTGCCGAAAGTAGAGAAAATGCAGTCGATGATAGACTTCGGAGTCGCCATCGAGGAACTTTGTGCCACCATTAGATCGCAGGGAATGCACGAGCAAAATTACAATACATCGTTGCTAGCAGAGCTCGTTGAACGGCTTCCGCCCTACGTGAGATTAATGTGGGGTATCCATCGAGAAACATCGCTGCAAAAAGTAACTCTTGAAAATTTCGGCGCTTGGATGCGTACCATCACCAACGCCGCCATATCTGTAACACCGCCACCCTCGCAGGAAGTAACAAAAACTAGCACTAGAGTGCACACGCATACGGAGACGAAGAAGAAGGAATCTTCATGCGTCATGTGCCAGAAAAACGATTGTCCTACAGGAGCGGACTGCAAGAAATTTATTTCATCCTCCATCAACGAACGTTGGGGCTACGTACGGAAACATCGCTTGTGCAGAACGTGTGTGTTGAGACACTCCGGCCGCTGTAACGTCTCGTCGCCGTGTGGCGTAAACGGGTGTTCCGCCTATCATAATAGTGCTCTCCATGGTGAACGTCCGAGCAATCCGAATTCGACTACTGTTCTCTCTCACTCTTCTATATTCCAGGAAACCCTGCTTCGGTACGTGCCAGTAGCGCTTCACGGAAATGGCAAAGTGGTACGAACCTTCGCGCTTCTGGACGAAGGTTCGTTAGTAACCTTGATGGATCACGCCCTCTTGAAAGAGTTGCAGCTGGAAGGAAAACCTGAACCAATTTGCCTTAGCTGGACCGGTGATCAGAAGAGAGATGAGCATCAGTCGCAGTCAGTCGCGATCGGTATTTCAGGGATCGACGCCATGAGCAAAACTTACGTTATGCCCAAGGTACATACCGTCGCCGAATTAGCGCTGCCCACTCAAACGCTATCTGTACCGCACCTCGCCGCAAAATACGCTCACCTAAGGGAAACGAAAACTAGGAGCTACCATCACGTCGCTCCCAAGGTTTTGATCGGGATAAACAATTTCCACCTTACTCGTCCTCTAAAGACCATCGAAGGAGCTATAGGAGAGCCATTCGCCACTAAGACACGCTTAGGTTGGGTCATCTGCGGTCCACACGAGCCAAGTGCGATATCTTCGGTAAAGCCAAAAGGTATCCACTTGTGTACGTGTAGTGAAGTCGACATGAAGCTGGACGAAACCCTTCGCAAGTACTTCGCAGCCGATAACAACAACATCTACGGCGACCGCGCAAAGATTCCTTCGAAGGAAGAGGAACGATCCCTCAAACTGTTAGAATCGACAACAAGATTCGTAGGGGACCGTTTTGAAACCGGACTGCTATGGCGCGCAGATGACGTGACTCTACCTGACAATCGACGAATGGCTCTGAATAGACTGGAATGCCTAGAAAAACGTCTGCGACGGGACGATGGTTTGACAGAGGTCATCAACAACAAATTGAAGGAGTATCAAATAAAAGGGTATGTACGAAAAATCTCCGATGAAGAACTAATCGCCACTCGTAACAACCGTAGGAAATGGTATTTGCCGATATTCCCCGTATGGAACCCCAACAAACCCGGGAAAGTACGACTGGTTTGGAATGCTGCCGCTGCAGTACGAGGCGTTTCCCTGAACACAAACCTCCTGACAGGCCCAGATCTACTAACACCCTTGCCATCAGTACTCTTTCGATTTCGCGAGTATCGATATGCATTCGCAGCCGACATTCGCGAAATGTATCACCAGGTAATGATACGTACAGAAGACCAGCACAGTCAACGCTTTCTTTGGAGATGGGGTGACAATAATCGCGAGCCAGAAGAATTTGTAATGACGAGAATGACCTTCGGCGCCACGTGTTCGCCTAGCAGCGCCCAATACGTGAAAAATCTAAACGCAGATCGCTTTATCGCAAAGCTTCCACGAGCAGTACGATGCATAAAGGAACAACACTACGTCGATGATTTATTGGCTAGCACCGAATGTGAAGAAGATGCCGTAAAACTAGCAAACGAGGTACGAGACATCCATGCACAAGGCGGTTTTCAACTTCATAATTGGTTGTCAAACTCGAACCAGATAGCGAATAACCTCTCGGGTAACGTGGCAGAGCAGCGTGAGTTTAACTCAGATACGGTATGCGCTCAAAAGATTTTAGGGATGTGGTGGAACATACAGTCTGACACGTTTAGCTTCAAGCTGATTCCTAAACAGGATCACGATATTTTAGAAGGACATCGTATACCGACCAAACGACAAATACTGCGCGTGCTCATGAGTATATACGATCCTCTCGGACTACTAGCCGGATTTCTGTTATACCTGAAGGTTATTCTGCAAGAAGTTTGGCGCGCAAATATCGGTTGGGACGAGAAAATACCACACGAGCTATTCCTGAAATGGAAACAATGGCTAGACGGCTTAACCCTCGTTCAAAAAATCTCCATTCCTCGCTGCTACCGACAACACATTAAACTACAAGGCATCGAAACCCAGCTACACGTGTTTGTAGACGCCGGTCGAGACGGATACGCAGCGGTAGCCTATCTTCGTTTTCAGTGTGGAGAGCACACCGAAGTGTCCCTGGTAGGCGGTAAAGCAAAGGTTTCACCGCTGAAATATATGTCGATTCCACGAATGGAACTTCAAGCGGCAGTTATAGGATCCAGGCTCGCCCAGACAATCCAACAGTCGCATGATCAACGAATTGACCAACGCTTTCTATGGACGGACTCGCGCGATGTTATGTGTTGGTTACATTCTGACCACAAAAAGTATAGTATCTTCGTTGGACATCGCGTGGGTGAGATATTGGAGAATACGACCGTCAGCGAGTGGCGTTGGGTACCAACTAAGTTAAACGTAGCGGACGAAAGTACAAAATGGAGCAATTTGCAACAACACGTGAATTCGAGCCGCTGGTTCACCGGACCAGCATTTCTAAAGGAATCTATCACAGATTGGCCACCCGTAGAGTTCCTCGCTAAGGAAACCGAAGAAGAAGCGCGGAAAACGGTTACACTACACCAAGCCTTAGAGCCGATTTTTTCCTTCGAGCGTTTTTCCAAATGGAGAAGGCTTCTACGTGCTATCGGATACGTATGGCGATTCATAAACAACGCAAAGAACCCTTCGACGCGATGCGGAGCTGCGCTTACGGCCAAAGAACTTCAACAAGCCGAGCGATCGATTCTACGCGAAGTTCAACGACAAGCCTACCCCCAAGAATATTGCAGCCTTGACAAGCAGTCAGCCAACGAGATGAAGCCCATAAGTCGGATTAAGCGTAGCAGTCAGTTGTACAAACGTTCTCCCTTTATGGATCAAGATGGAATCCTAAGAGTTACAGGTAGGATCGACGCCTGTGTCTTAGTCGATCCAACCGCTAAAAGGCCGATTATTCTTCCGAAATGCGGCGTAGTGACGGATCTAATAGTGGACGATTTTCATCAACGATTTCGACACGCGAACCACGATACCGTCATCAATGAAGTACGAACGAAATACGATATTCCAGCATTACGCAGCGTTTGTCGACGTGTACGAAAGGCATGTACCTTCTGTCGGATCAGAGAGACGATACCTCGTACGCCAGTCATGAGCCAGCTTCCTCCAGCACGTTTAGCAGCATACCTCAAGCCATTCTCCTTCACCGGCATCGATTACTTCGGCCCAATCTCTGTTTCGATGGGTCGCGGAAGATCAGAGAAACGATGGGGTGTGCTCTTCACCTGCATGACTATTCGCGCGATTCATATCGAAGTAGCGTCCTCCTTATCGACCGATGCATGTATTCTCGGACTAAGGAACTTTATTGCCAGGAGAGGAACCCCTAATGAAATCCTAAGCGACCAGGGCACGAACTTCGTAGGTGCCAGCAGAGAGCTGATCGAAGCAGCCAAGAATATCGATTCGCAAAGACTCGTAGAAGAGATCGATTGCCCCAACACGACATGGACCTTCAATCCTCCCTCCGCACCGCACTTCGGAGGATCCTGGGAGAGGATGATACGTACGGTAAAGAGAACTCTGGAAAGAATGCCATTCCGTCGTCTCCCAACCGATGCCGTGTTGAACTCTATGCTGATCGAAACAGAGAATATAATCAACTCACGTCCCTTAACGCATGTTCCCGTAGATCGAGACGAAGATGCCCCATTAACCCCTAACCATTTTCTTCTAGGAACGTCATCCGGTGTAAAACCGTTGATTCCGTTCGACGATTCCTCGGCGACACTTCTAAACACCTGGCGGACATCACAAGTGTACACAAACATGCTGTGGAAGAAATGGTTGAAGAGCTACCTGCCAACACTCACGAAGAGAACGAAATGGTTCGAGCCGTGCCGTCCAGTCGCAATCGGAGACCTTGTGCTGGTGGTGGACGAAAATCACCCTAGAAACTGCTGGCCTCGGGGTAGAGTGGTGGAAGTAGTGCAATCACGAGATGGAACAGTTAGGCGGGTAACCATTCAGACCGCAAAGGGCACGCGATTAGAACGACCAGTAGTGAAGGTAGTAGTGTTAGACGTCGGACATGTAAATAGTACCACGGCAATGGAGCCGTCGCACGGGGCGGAGTGTCAACAATAACGGCGCTATTGTTGACATGTCCGACAAAACGTCAAATACGCGCTTCGGGGAATCCGATGTTACGCACTTACGGTACGGTACGGTTTTTAGCACAGCTTAAAAAAGTATCGCCTGTTTCCTTCCATAAATAATATTCGTGTTCCGAAAAATTACCCCTGTTCGCGCCGCTGCGAACATTATGCGCACCTTACACCTAGCTTAACTAATACATAAATAGAATACTTAATACTAACACTATCCTACACGATACGGTAACTTGTATAAGGCAAGATTAGTTGCTAGAGGACTATACAGAAACCTACACCCCTGTGGCTAAGTTAGATACGCTACGATAGGTTCTTGCATAAACAAATGAAAAAAAAATTGTTTATTTATCAGATGGATGTAAAAACTGTGTTTCAAATGGGGAGTTATCTGAAGTATGTATATTATATGGCACAACCTGAACGCTATGAAAAAACAAAAGGGCTAGTTTGTCAATTAAACCGGTCAATGTATGGATTAAAACAGGCTTCACGTACATGGAAAGAAAAATTTCATAAATTTACCTCAAACATAGGGTTCATACGTAGTTCGAATGACATGTGTCTCTACGCAAAACAGAAAGGAAGGGAAAAGATATTGTTGTTTTGTCTGTTGACGACATACTGATAGTGAGTTCTTCGCTAGACAAATTAAAAATGATCAAACAGAAATGTGCTGAACAATTTAAAATGACGGATGACGGTAAAGTTGGGATGTTTTTAGGAATAAGGATTGAACGTGAAATTAATAACGGAATAATGAAAATAATTCCAAAACATTATTTTGAAAATTATAAAAGGAAGCAAAGATTTGATTAATATACAAAGGAAAGAGAAAAGAAGCAATTCTACAAATATTTTGCTATGCGAATTGTGAAACCAATGTTTCCGATCGTCGTTCGATATTCGATTACGCGGTAAAATTGTTTGAAAATACTGTTGAATGGTTCAGAAAAAAGCAGCAAAGTGTTTCGTTGTCCTCAACCGAAGCAGAATTGAATGCATTATGTACAACAGCAGCATGTCACGCAATTCACTGGAAGATTTGTGGATAAATATAACAGATACGGTACCTCTGTATGAGTACATTCAATCTATGATAAAAAATGCACAAGAATTAAAAGATATCAAAAGAATGAAGCATGTTGATACGAAGTACCAATGTATATGAGAATTAGTTAACGAAAAACGGATCGACATTCAATACATGCCGTCATCAATGCAACAAGCGGATATCATGACGACGGGTCTGCCATCAAAGCTATTCAAAGATCTTTGTGAGAAGTTAGGATTGCAGAATATTTGAAATTTTCATGAAATAATATTTTTGTAATCAGGCAATATACATGAAATGTGTGAAGGTGTGAGGAATCAACTAACTTTCTCCTGAGACCGTTTTCTTAAACAATGAAGTCCGAAAAAAAGATACACTTTGTATAGGACGAAAACGATACTAACAAGCAGTAGCTACTCACAAAATTTGCAGGCTGGTGAACGTCGCTCCACGTCGATGGTATTAAGCGGAATTTTATTAAGGCTTTTTTTCTGCCATCATAGCATCACGCAAATACGTATTCCTTTTCAATCCTAAAAGAAAATAATTATGTTACAAATTATACAAAAACATGTTAATATTTCAGTAAATAGTTCGTAAAAATAATCAGTAAAATTGATCGAAAGTGGTTCTTTCATACAACATATGTTAAATCAGTTCATGATGATAAACAAAATAAAATTTTAATTAGAATAGTCAACTATCTTATACGCTAATTCACCAATAACAGCCTACCACTCACTTACCATATCATGCCAGTACGTGATTTCTTTTTTTAGTTGCGATGACGATGCTCTGCATTTCCGACGTATTTCTGTACAAACGAAACGAACAGATTATTAATGAGCATTGGAAATATTTTGCACTTCTACATATTACGCATAATTGGAATATCAACCGAGATTGAGTAGCGAGAGTATCACATGAAGGCAACATAAACTTTCTAGCTTACTCTCGTCTTAACACACATTGAACAACGTCGATTTTGTAAGGCGTTAAAGAATGAATGCATAATTGCAGGCTACACGACACAAGTCAAATGTGTGCAATAGTTAATATTATTGAAGCAATCCAAGCGGAAATTTCGCTAACCCTACATTCTCAAAACCATCGGAAACGACGACACTGCACACACAACAAACGCAACGCACAAACGCAACAACACACAATAGTTTAACATTTATTTCTATGTTCAAGGAATCTATATCATTACCGAAACACCGACACTAAGCTACGGAACTGTATCAAATACGCACTCGACATACACAGAAGAAGAAATACGATGGAAAAAGCATCCCTACAATTTCCACCCACGCAGGAAGATCTGTGCATGTGTGCGTGGACTAACGCCGCACGAGCATATTGTTGTGTAATGAGATGTAATAAACGTACGAATTTTAGCCGCAACTTACTACGCCTAATACAACAAAACATACATAGACGTATCGCAACGAGGAACATACTTCTGACCGTGGGTTGTAATTAACGATTTTCGCCACTCAGCCGTATCACATTCCGCTAAACGACAATGGCTTACCCCGTTTTCCGGCCGCGACGCTGTGAACTATGTCGCACCATTCACGCGAATTAAAACATGTATGAACACTACTAAACACGCACTTTTCACTGAGCAGAATGCACTTCACTGCATTTTCACCGATATTTCCAGTAAAAAATACAATTATCCACTCCTAACTTATCCGTAAGCCACCATGACACAAACGCCTTTAATAAAATATTAACATATGGTAGCTAGATGGATTGGTAAACAAGAAAAAGAGCCCTTCTTCATCCCTTGACAGCTTGAAATGCTTAATGCCTGATTACACGAACTATTTTTTTCGTACTCATTTTAAATGTTTTGTAAGGTTCGATGCCACGACGAATGCAAAAAATTGCAAATTACGGCATTTAGAGCGTCGTTGAGGGAATTTGTAAAATTTTAGTTTTGTTAAATGTGTGGAGCTCAAAAAATGCAAAATGCAAGTTACGCTATAAGAAAAACATCTGTCACAACTCAGCTTGTTACTTCTATAAACCTTGTAAGACATGACGTTGACGCATCTTGCAAACGTGTATCTTGGTAGTCAAAACATCTGACAAGCATTTTGAATGTGAAGATTGTTGCATGTTCTTTTTAACATATAATTATGTTTATTTAACACGTTGCCACGCTTATTTTGGTGATGTTTCCTTTCGGCGTTTTTGTTTACAAATTGACTGTCTATCATTTTTGATACACATGCCCCCCCAGGAAATGTAAATTTCAAACGGTTTTTTCTCCGCGGAGATACCTCATTTTCACAAAAAAGCTACGGCAAATATGCAGATTAGACTTTTATAAATCTAACTATATAGTTGGTTTTCGAAAACCCTCAGTCAATCAATTTATAAAAGTATATTTTTGGGATGCCTTTTTTCGAAAAAATCTTACGTTTTGTTCATGTTAATATCTCTTATGTCGTGCCGTTCTATCGTTTGTTGTGCAAGCATATATTTGTCTCACTCGCACAGCAGACGATCAAACGGCGCGACATAAGAGATAACAATATGAACAAAACGTAAGATTTTTCGAAAAAGACGACGAAAATGACGACTACCCAACCAGCCAAACCAACATACTTTCTCGCTTTAGCAGGTTTGATTGCTCATAAAACAGAACGAGAAGGTATGTTGATATGGCTTGTTGGGTACTGTGTATCAAAAATGATAGACATGGCACACAACGTGTTAACACTAAACTTATTCTACATCTAACTTAAACTAAACCTAATCGAAAAAACTAACAATATAACATATCTTGGTTACGAGCCGGCGGCGCAGCTGACTTCCCAACTAGCCATATCAACATACCTTCTCGTTCTGTCTTATGAGCAATCAAACCTGACAAAGCGAGAAAGCATGTTGATATGGCTAGTTGGGCTTGTCGCCTATCGTCAGAGTTTATACCATTATGAGTTGGAGAGTTGAATCACAGCGATGAGAGGGTAACTCTTGGTTTTGAATTTTAGCCGTTATGTATTCGAAAATATTATTTTTTTGTATATTCGCCGGTATTCAACGGGATATAGCGTTTAGAAAAATTTGTCTAGATGTAAACTGTTGTCTTTTAATAATACACATACTACATAATCCTGTATTTATCGACTACTGCGTACTGCGGGATCTTGCTGTATACCCTGCATGCATATGAATGTCTGGTTTTAACTATGCAAAAATGTTTAAACCACGATTTAATGGTGCTGAATGTGTCAAACTATGTTTTACTAATAATTTATAACATAATTATTGAAAAATATTAACAAATCGATACCATCATCGAATCCATGAATTCCATTATAAACACAACGAAACTTTTTTTGATACATGGTTCATGTCTGCGTCTGCGGCAACCCCCACACAATAGCTACAGCTACACGAGCGACGTCTCGCCAAGAACGAAAGAAATTCCAAGAAAAACGGTGGCTGTCAGTTGTCCGGGCATACAGGTATGCTCCATGTATTCTTGGCTTAACGCTATATCCCCTTGAATACCGGGAAATACAAAAAAAAAATAATATTTTCGGATACATAACGGCTAAAATTCAAAATCAAGAGTTACCCTCTCATCGCTGTGATTCAACTCCACAACTCATAATGGTATAAACTCTGACGATAGGCGACCAGTCAGCTGCGTGGCCGGCTCGTAACCCAGATATATTGGCGTTCCAATCAATTTGATTACAGGTGTGCTTTGACGATTTCGGTGGTAGTTTGTTCATTCATTTTATTCATTCGAGGGATATGCTACACCGTAAAACGACAAATAATGTAATGCCTTATCTCGGATGATATAAGCTCCTCCTTCGCAAGTATTGGTTCGTGGTGGCCTTTTCAGTAGCGTTTCTTCGACATGCGCATTTTATGATGATTGTAATGAACGCTGCAGGTAATGAAGGTGTTGAAAATGTCGAGCTTTTGCCTTTGTTTCTTTCACAATCAAATTGCAACACGAGGGATCTAAGCATTAGACCATCATAATCTTGTAATCGTGGTAGGTGGGTCACTTCGTGGAAAGAAGATACAATTTTGTTACTTTTGTTCATACATTCACTTTGCCCCTTGTTCTCTTCTCGACGTGCGATGCAAGTTATGCAATATCTATTGTTGTAGATAGATGCAAGTATACAGTGAGCCAATCGCTAATCCGGACACCTGCGATTTGAGCAATTGTCCAGCTTTGAGAACTAATATTGCACATGCGGAACAAAAAAAAAATTTCTTATGAATTCATCTTTGCACACCTTATTTCGAAGCTCGTGTAAAAAAACTGGGTAAAAAGTCGTCACTAAGCGGCACAATAAACAATAGAGTAAAAACGGCCAGAATTTTGTCAGCCAAACGGAAAGCCGAACAGTTGGATTTTGTGCAACTTTTGTTTGGTTTTATTATTTATTAAAGCAATTTAATATTTTGTGCTATTACTTTCTACTAATTTTCTGCATATTTCTGGCCCAATTTCTTCCCATTCCTTTCTAACCGCCTCTTCTAATTGTGCTTTGTTTGTTACACGGTGCACTGCTACTTTTTTCTTCGAATGGGCCCACAAATGTTCGATTTCCAACACTTTTGGGCAATTGTAAAGCAACAACATACGCGCTACCCATGATTTGTGCTTTGGATCATTATCCTGGTAAAACATAAAGTCCTCAGATGTAATGTGCTCGCGCGTACAATTGCTGACTTCGCGTTTCCGTTCGTACCCGTACCCGTGCACTGCTACTTTTTTCTTCGAATGGGCCCACAAATGTTCGATTTCCAACACTTTTGGGCAATTGTAAAGCAACAACATACGCGCTACCCATGATTTGTGCTTTGGATCATTATCCTGGTAAAACATAAAGTCCTCAGATGTAATGTGCTCGCGCGTACAATTGCTGACTTCGCGTTTCCGTTCGTACCCGCGTCACATTTATCGATTTGCGCAAGGTTAATCATATCACGGTATCAACGACTTTTCGTTCGGACGACAAACTTCTTCATTCGCGCGGACTTGATCGTCCCGGCGATCATAGAAATCTGGAAGAGATTTCCCTTACTGGATTGATGGAGACATCGAGGCCTTACCTTGGGTAGGGGGACTCTCGAAGCTCTTGAAATAAGAACACAATATAGTTTTGGTTGGTTATAATTTCCAACCTGACGGTTAACACGCACTTTGGCGGTTCATCTCGGACTCCTCTTTTCGTCAGGTTAAACTGGCTTTATTTATATCCCTTTTCCATGCTTTTAATTTGCTTATTTATCTATGGATGTTATAAAAATATTAATAATTAGTTCATATTTTGAGTTATAACTTATAATAATAAATAGCCATTAATTTGGTTTCTGTCGCAAACATTTATCTTCAGGCTATAACGAAATCGGTGACAAACAACGATGGTGCTATTTGTTATTAATTGTGGTTCCGGTGTTCCGTTTTTTGCTGTTCATGCAAAAACCGCTTATTAAGCTATCTTTACCGGGTGGCTATGAAATTGATTCTCGTTGGTAACCCTAAGTGTGTAAATTTACGTTTATGCGTTGGTCATCGGTTTTTTGCAGTTGCCGATTTAATAATGTGGGTTACTGTGTTTTTTAAATCTGACCTCCATTTGTTTTAGGTTAAGTGGCTTTTTTGAGTGGCGAAATGTGTTGAATTCTGTCACGTGATAAACCTTCTAACTTTATACTGTATAACATTTAAATTATAATAAGATGTTTAGCAGATATGCTACACAGATATTCCCATTTTCTCAACACTTTCTTTAACTGTTTGCTTTAACATGTCTATTTAATAAAATTTATCCATTATACCCTTGATGAAATGCAGTTTTCCAATCCCTTGAGTCGACATGCACCCCCATAGCATCAAGGAGCCTCCACCAAACATAACAGTTTTGATTAAACACTTCCCCTTAAACGCCTCGTTATCTTTACGCCATATATATCGCCGTTCATCTGATCCAAACATGTTAATTTTTGTTTCATCTGTGAAGAGAACCTGCAGAAATGATCATCATAAATTAATCTCAACTTTATTTTCAGAAGTAAATTAATTTACCTTGTTCCAAAATTCAATATCTTTGTCTACATAAGCTTTAACAAATTCCAGTCGTATTTTTCGATTTTTCTCCGATATCAAAGGTTTCTTTCGCGGGGTTCTTGCATGAAGTACATTGCGATGTAAATAATTCCGAACGGTTGGAGCACTTACATTGATGTTATGGACGGCTTGTAACATATTTTTAATATCCACTGCAGTAGTGAAAGGGTTCTTTTGAATAGTTCTACGAATGAATCTTCCTTCCCTTGCTTGGATTTTATACACGAAAGTGCAATTTTTTTACAGTTTTCTCGAGACTTTTAGTAGTTTTATATTTTTTAACTATGTCTTGAACCGTCGACTTACTAATATTAGTCAAACTACTTATTTCCCTAACGCTTTTTCGATCTTTATGTCTTTTTATCTTTGTGTTTCTTTGTATCAAAGTAGTATGAGGCATAATTAGGATAAACATGGAATAATTATTTGTTTCAATACATCAGAATGCTTGTTACGAGGGCCACGAATCGGCTGAATCAGTAATAGCACTGTATTAAGTGTCGAAGCTAGTTTCTGCAACACTTTAGCAGAAGAAATTACTAAGAAATCCGACTGTCCGGCTTTCCGTTTGGCTGACAAAATTCTGGTCTTTTTTACTCTATTGTTTATTGTGCCGCTTAGTGACGACTTTTTACCCGTTTTTTTTTACACGAGCTTCGAAATAAGGTGTGCAAAGATGAATTCATAAGAAAAAATTTTTTTTTTGTTCCGCATTGTTCCGCAATATTAGTTCTCAAAGCTGGACAATTGCTCAAAGATGCATTTCGCCTACATACCAGGACGCACTTATCAAATAAAAAATCCATGCTGTCGAGTGTATTATCCTTACGGTGCACCACGCAAGCGTCGTGACCTTGAATACTCGCTGGAAATTATCAGCCTGCGTAATTCATTCGTTTGGATGTTGCCGCGTATGTATTTGAAATTGATTCATATTACAAATGAATTCATACATCACTTATCAGATACAGCAAACCTGACACAGTGTACAGTTAATACCATTCCAACGACCAGCAGGTGGGGTGCGTGTGGCCATTATCCTATCAATTAAATGTAGCTGTCTTAAATGAATGTCTTGCATAGAATGACAAATGCACTGTTATTCCAATAATAGATTTACTTCTTTTACTTGTGTTTGTGCATAAAATGGCACCATAGAAGAGTTAATTTGATATTAAATATTAGAAAAATTTAATATGGTTTAATTAACAACTTTCTCGTCGTGTCGTTTAATGACGTTAATTTTGTTTTTCTAAATTTGAGTACTAGTTATGCATTCTAATTGTACTTTGTTTAAATTTCTTTTCGGATATATTTTAATCATCGTCTCTTCATCACAGTAATGCTTAAATATCAGGCGGGTATGATTTACAGGATACTTCGTGAATAATTATTTTAATCCACTTCATTACTTCGTCATGTGCACTTTAAGAAAATTATTCCAGTCCCTGCCGATATCGCTGCATAGGGAAATTATAGGTTGTGACACGAACGAACAAGGCACGATCGATACTTATTTTTTATCAAAATATAAGCATATTGGCTTTAACTTTTACTAGTGTGTTAGTTTAAATCAGTCTTATACGCATTTCATATTAACTGTAAGTCGTGAACATATCTAGCAAACTACAGCATTCACTATCACAAATGCTGAATTAATTAAACCACGGACAAACACTTTTCTAGCAATAGATAAGAATTTGGTCGAAGAAAATTTAATTACTAAAAGAAAATATATTGTATATTTTTACCAAGTAAAGTGCCGACCCTTGCAGTTGTGCCATTTATTTTATATTGGATAAAATGCATTTATTCTTGAACAGTATATTGTTGGTTAATAAATTAAGAAAATACATTTTAAAAATAGAACAGTTCTATTGCTTTTATTCATTACCAATAAAAGAACTTTTTTCTGTTTTTCGTTTTTCGTATCATAGCACTCATTGAAATCATTCCACCTTCGCTATGCATTCGTTCAATCTATTGCTATGTCTCTCTCTCTGTTTTGGATTATGCCATCTCTTTCCGTATCGGTTTCCTGCTGATTTGGAGTTTGTTTTTTTTTCATTTCTATTCCCCGTTGTGTATACGCCTGGGTATATTTCTGGGGATAGGTATGCTGTCAACGACGTCTATGTTAGTGTGTGTGTATGTGTGTGTGTGTATAGGTGGAGAGTGACATTTTTATTTGTTCTTTTATTCATTTCAATCTTGCCCTGAACAAACGCGAAACGGGTGAGTTTAGCTTCAGGATCCTTTGATTCTTTGGACTGGAATTATTAAAATGTATTTAAAGTGTGTCTTATTTGTAACGTTGTTGTATATATTCGTCTTTTAATTACAGTGGTTAAACGTACCCCGAGCCGTGCTGAACAAAACGAACAGAGCAGGTATTATTCACGATATATATGACAGTACAAAACATTCAACCACAACTGTAGCGCATTGTTTTAGAAAATACTGCCGAGATGGTAAATTTGTCGCAATTTGTCCGGAATTGAAAATCTTTCTTTAACACGTTGTGTGCCACGCTTATTTTGGTGATGCTTCCTAGCAGGCCACGGCGTTTTTGTTTACAAATTGACTGTCTATCATTTTTGATAGACATGGCCCCCCAGGAAATGTAAATTTCAAACTGTTATTTCTCCGTGAAGATACCACATTTTTACAAAAAACCTTCGACAAATATGAAGATTAGACTTTCATGAAACTAGTTACATAGTTGGTTTTCGCAAATCTTCAGTCCATCAATTTATTAAAATATATTTTTGGGTTGCCTTTTTTCGAAAAATCTTACGTTTTGTTCATATTGCTATCTCACGTCGCACCGTTCGATCGTCTGTTGTGCGAGTGAGGCAACAGTCAAGTGCACTGTGGTTTTATGCTTAGGACAAATTATTTGCAACTATTTCTGAAATAAACCGTTTTTTTTCAAAAAAAAAAATATAAGTAAAAGATAAAGCAAAAAATGGCATACAAAATAACAAAAAAAAACGGGCAATGATAAAAGACTGTAGACAATTTTTTTATCGTAATTTATTACGAATTTATTACGTAATTTATTTATTATTTAATTTATTAATTTATAAGTAACAAAACAATCGTTCGCATCGCCATATTGTCGTATAACTTTTCCAAATTACATTTTTATTCCTTAGTGGAGTTTTGGAAAACACTCACGACACATTTGTGGTTGTCCTGGGCAATTGATACATTGAGTATAAATTTGTTTTGCTTTCTTTTTGGCATTGTCGCGGGATTCAGCTGTAGATATTTGCAAATAGCAATTGTTACATTGACGTCGAATTTTTTTTCCTTCCCCATTTATCCGGTCGGTCAGGTAATGTGTCGTTTTGGAAGAATTTTGCTTGGGAGTAACACTTAAAAGCTGCTGCACTAATAGTTCTCTGAATTTACGAATTTGTATTTTTTGTTTTGTTGCAGCTTTATAGATCACCCATGCGTTTACAACTGAAGTTCCTAAAAGGAGTTCTATCGCGAGTTTTCTATACCATTTTACTCCTTTGCGAAGTGTAGTAGCATAAGCTCCCATTTGATCTGATAGATCTATGCCACATTTTGCTCGATTGTACTCTAAAACTGCTTCAGGTTTTTGTAATGCTCTTTTATGCTGCCGTTTTGTCGATCTTTGCGAAGATGTGTTTTCGTTCACTGAAACTAATGATGGAGCATGTTTAGTACTTAAAATTCGAACATCTCGGATGTCTTTCCACTTCAACACCACTACTCCTTCATTATTTTCCCGGGAAATTATTTCACCTCGTTTTAGTTTAGCGTTTAGAACGCATCTGGGAATATTTTTTTTGTTAGCTCTGAGCGTACCCACAACATGGGTTCTATTTGCTAAGAAATATGTTGCTAATTCGTAGCTAGTGTAAAAATTATCAATGTACATCGTTCGACCTTCGTTCAATATCAAATTAGATAGCTCCATACAGACATCCTGTGCCAGACCGCACTGACGATCTCCTGTTTCAGATTTACCAGTATACACTTTTAAATTCCATGTATAACCCTCCACAGAACATAATTTGAATAATTTGATGCCATAACGATGAGCCTTATTTGGAATGTATTGTCGGAATATCAGACGACCTCACCATGGTACAAGAGTTTCGTCGATCACAAAATCTTTTCCAGGGTAAAATATGGATTGATATTTATCTTGCAGCAGTTCAATTACTGGTTGTATTTTGTGCAATCTGTTTTTGGAATTGTTCCCTTCATTATTGTTAAAATGGAGCATAGTTAACAATATTTGAAAACGATTTCGGGACATAATCGCACGTGGTAGTGAAAAATTATAAACCATATTTTCTGACCAGTAGCTATCCAAACGGCCAAGTGGTACCAAGCCCATCCATATCATTAATCCCAACATTTGTTTGATCTCGTCGGGGTTTGTGTCGATTCATTTGTTCAATCTGGCGTGTTTCGTTTTTTGATTTGATGCAATGTACTGTGATGCATATCTGTTTGTCTCCTTAGCAATGAGAGCTATTACTGCATCATCCACTATCAGCGAAAACACTTCCAAGGGCGTGAATCGGCACTTGCAATCCCGTCTTACCGGTGAATTCAAACGTTTTATGTTTTCCGATATAGTTGGTCCACTCCGAACTTCGATTGTAGACTTGGACTTCATCGTTTTCTTCTTCAAGTAATAAGTCATTGTCTTCTTCATGTTCTTCTGTGGCTAATTGCTGGAGAATTTCTTGGATGTCATCTTCAAAATAGGAATCACTGTCTGATTCAGAAGCATCAAAAACCTGACTTTCAGAATCCGTGTCAGAAGAAGTGTAATTTTCGACTAGCTTTTCCAAACGTTGTTTACGCTTACTCATTTTGTATAGCGTTTACTTTGCGGAAATTATCGCAATACGACCAAATGGTAATTACTGAAATTATAAAAATCCTTAGCATCCTACCCGGTTTGGATAATGTTCAAATAGTAAACTAACCTGAATAATCGAAATGCTTGTGACTATCAACTTGTACACATAAAAAGTATTCGTAGTAGTAGTAGCAGTAGTTATTCGTAGCACGACTAGTTACACTAACTTGTTATTCTTCACTGGTTGAACTTTACTGAATGATTCCTCATTGAGGTGATGCGCAATATATAGTTTCCTCAGATGTGTTATCAAAGGTTACTATGATATGATGCTGAATCAACGTTGGTTACTATGATACAGTGCTGAATACAACGAAACTGTTGCTTGCCGACTGATCAAATAACGAGCAAATACTTTACTGGTAGTTGTTTTATGTATTGTAATGTAGATGTTGTACCAATAAAGATAGTATTTGGTTATTATTGGTTCTTTACTAATACAGTAATACATTTTGCTTCTGTTTTTTGTGCATATCATGCTACTACACACAAACGCTATACGCGATTTCGCATTGCACGAGTTTTTGGAAAAATTACAGTTTATAGATAATCAAGGGAATTATGTAAACAATAGTTCTCAAAATTTTATAAAAGGGAAATGGAAATGAAAATTTTATAAAGAGGAAATGCCTTGTGAAAATTGTACTACTTCAGCTTCAGAGGCTGACAATACGGCCGGAGCTGTAATCATTAGCTATAAATAAGTTCTCAAAATTTTTAAACGCAAGAAAAACGTAACAAAATGAAATGAAATAATTTCTTTATTATAATCAATACAATAATACATTTTTCCGTTTTTGTATCAAAAAATTTCAGAAATAGTTGTTATATCTTGTCCTCACCAAATACACTGTGCATCGGTCTGATGTGCAAAAATATATTTGTCTCACTCGCACTGCAGACGATCAAACGGCGCGACATAGGAGATAGCAATATGAACAAAACGTAAGATTTTTCAAAAAAAGGCATCCCAAAAATATACTTTTATAAATTGATGGACTGAAGATTTGCGAAAACCAGCTATATAATTAGTTTCATAAAAGTCTTATCTTAATATTTGGTGAAGATTGTAAGTAAAAAAGTGCAGCTACCGCGGAGAAATAACAGTTTGAAAATGACGACTACTGTCTATCAAAAATGATAGACATGGCCCCCCAGGAAACTTCACTGTCTATCAAAAATGATAGACATGGCACACAACGTGTTAACATGTTAACCGCCATGTCAGCCCCTAGGGACTGACAGTGAAGTTCCCTTTTCACGCCATTGCACAGTGGACAAATGCCTGTATGAAAATCGAAAAACTTACATCGTCATTCATGCAAACTTAATACATTTTTGGAAAATAGATACTTTAACTAAGATAAAACCTAAATATCTTATTTTCAAATTTGAAACTTTTTGAGAAACAGTACATCAAAATAGTAGGTGGTGTGTTTTGTTTCAAAAGTATGTTATATTGCAAGCAACATTAAATCCGTTGTATTGAGAAAACCAATTGACCGATTTTAATAGCGTTGACTTTTTGAATAGGTTTTTTTTAATATACTTTTCCTTTGTATTCATTGTTTTGATTATATAATATTTTCGTTTCAAAAATTACCAAAAACCAAAAGAAGGTCTTGCTGTTCTCAGAAATGATGTATTAGACAATGAAAAAAAATATGCTTGCACTCGAGTTAACTCTTGTGTCATATGTCATATGAATGGCCAACATTTTTACTATACATTTTTGATTTAATTGGTTGCGACCATGCGCAACCGTGAAAAATATTTAAGTTTTTCTGGAAAGAACGTAATACGTGATATAATAGCGGCGTCGCTCTCTAAACGAAAATATCTTGATTGATTATTCATTATTATACGTAAAATTAACTAAATATTACTTATTTAGTTACTTTTAATAATTAATTGTTTTTTTTCTCAAGTTTAAAACCTACTACATCTTCGTCATAATTTGTTCCTTATTTGTTCAATTTGGTGCTCCTTAATTGAAATCAAACTCCACTAGCTTCTGCCAAACTTACTAGTTCCTATTTGTACTCATTATTGAAAACACTATTATTTGAGAAAAATAATGAACAATTATGTTATCACACATTTTTAGTTATATCAAACATGTTTGAAGAAAATAACCACCATGGCTCATATAATTGATTTTCATCCCGGCATTTGTATGGCCGTTGCCCACTGTGCATTGCAGTCCCTACCCAAATCAACATCCTTTTCGCTCTGTCTTATTAACAATTAAACCTACCAAAGCGGGAAAGCATGTTGATTTGTCACATCCGTAGCTCCTTGACGATGTCAACTCTATTTAAATTGGTATCAAGCCATACAGAATATAGAACTGTACACGACTGTGGAGCCGATTTATACCGGACAGGAGCGAAGTGTTAAAAACGACCAAATTATGATTAAAACCCACTTTTACCAACTTGGCTAGAAAGGGGGGGCCAAAGGGGCCTGAAACTCGGTACACACGACTTGCAATATTTGTGATGGTGGATAGGCTAGGTACAAAGCCGTATTGTTTTTGATTAATAAACGGGCGAAAGTATGTTTTTGCTTCCTATTAATTTTTAGCAATCTTGTCGCATCTCTTTCCAGTGCAGCGTGCAGATACTTGCAACAACAAGTCCTTACATCAGACATTAGCTTGAGTACGAACGGCTGAAAGATGAAGGTTCAAAGCGCTCGACTCCGTCACTATGAAGAAAGACGTCGGAAGATTAAAAAGTCTAGACAAAAGCGTGCTAGACGTGTTGCAGCAATACGCGCTGCAATGGCACGTGCTGCGATGGTGCGTGCTGCAGCGGCATGTGCGCGTATCAACGAGCAGCAACGACATGATCGTCCCTATGGTCGCCAGCGCCAGCTCGACCCGCCAGACTCGATTATTGTTCGGCTGGGCGAAGCATTTTGTATTATGTGCTACATGATATCTTTGGTCGGTATTTGCTACAAATTGTTTGCTTCCTAATCCTATCCTGCGGTCATTGGCCTTTTAATGCGATGTAGCTGTCTTACACGAATCTCTTCCAATGAATGACAAATAAACTGTTACGTCAATAATAGATCGATTTCATGGGTTCTACCGATATTTTAAACCATTTAAATAAATTCAAATTATCAAAAGAAGTGAATGATGTTTGGAGCGTGATTAGTCACACTTAAGTATGCACTGGGCGATTCCATTTCATGCCTTTCTTTATTCCTACATTTCACTTATTTCATTAATTTCATTTATTTTTTACTGCTGGTGGCACTGTAGAGCCTTGCAATGTCATGTCAATTTGACAAAATTTAATTCAACATATAAAAAAGAAAATAAAATTTGTACTAATAAACAATATCTACTAATACAAAATATATTTGTATTTCGGGGAAGGTATGTAAAGACGGACACTGTGGGAAAGATGGACATCTTTCATAATTATAGGAAAAACAATTTTATATAATATTTCAATTATGCAGCGACATTTTTAAACGTGTAACAAAACATTTCAGAAAAACTGTTAAAATTATGTAATGCCAAAAAGTATTCCTCGTCAGCCAGCTTCTTCTTCTTGGCTTTCAACGACCTCACAGGTCATGCCGGCCATTTCTGGCTTACTAGACCTATTTTTACCACGTAGCCGGATAGTCAGTGCTTGTTGCGTCACTGTCGCATACAGTCAAGTGTGCGTACGCAACATTGACACAGTGAGCCGCGTACCCAAAACTACACGCGGGTTTACTAGGAGAGCTCGGCGTAAGCACCGCCCACCAATTCTGAGTTCAGCGAGAGTCCACGCCTAGGGGGAATCATGACGTCATCGATCATCCGAGCCCAGCATCCAAAGGCGCACGCAGCTTAGTACACGGATCGTCTCCCGCTGCAGGTGTATTGGTGTAACGCAGCGGATACAAACATCATACGATAGGACACTCCCCCGCAGGATCGAATCACGTGATTAGGATGAAATTTATGGCATTTTTATGACCATATTTGGTCATGAAATCGTGATCTGACGATTTCAAACGCGTGACTGGGAAGCGGAATTAGTATATAAGGAGATAAAAATGTAGAATAAAATCAGTAGTTAATCAGCAATCGTTTGAGTCGTTGCTTTGAATCCGAAAAATTCTAAACGTTTTACTAACTGCAGTATAGAGTCCCGAGAGAGAGGACCACTAACGGGTTAGTATCCGATCAGTGCTAATTTCCCCAAACTGTGGTATAGAATCCCGAAAGAGAGGACCACTAACGGGTTGTGCGGAAATTAGTGCTAAAACGGTTGAGTCGTGTAGGGCCTAAGGTGAGGAAAGGCCTAACCTTCGCGAGGTCTGCACCTAGGAAGGTCCACCCTTCAACAGTCCTTGCTACGAGGGGACGGTCTAGATGGGATTTGAACCCGGTCCGGCCGTGTGGACCGGCGCCGTTTATCACATGTACCACCAGGCCGCCCCAAATTCATGAATTTTTTAAACAACAGCAAATTATGATGCAGGAACAACAAAAAATTTTTATGAAGCAGCAAGAAAAGTTCAAATCAGAAATTTGGCAAACAGCACGCTGCAAGGATCCCGTGAATGTGGAACAGATTAGTGATGTGCTGGCGGGCCAGATCAAAGACTTTCGTTTCAATCCTGAAGAGAGTGTTACTTTCACAGGATGGTTTTCACGAAACGAAGACCTTTTTGAGAAGGATGCGCATGAACTGGAAGACGACGGGAAGGTGCGATTGCTGCTGAGGAAGCTTGGTTTACTCGAGCACGAACGATACGCGAGCTATGTGCTGCCCAGTAAGCCTAAGGATTTCAATTTTGCCGAGACGGTGAGTAAGTTGAAATCGCTTTTTGGTCCCCGTGAGTCGGAGGTGAGCAAACGGATTAAGTGTCTTCAACTGCAAAAGACAAAGCTGAAGGACTATGTGGCATTTGGCTGCCGAGTGAATAAAAGTGTGGTGGAATCTGAACTCGTGGTGTTAACGGAAGAACAATTGAAGTTGTTGGTGTTCTGTTTTTACGAGGCTTTTGCTCATTCGCCTCTCTTGAGATGAGGTGTATATGTGTATGTTCAAATATACGTGCTTATAATAACACTAAAGTAAAAAAAAAAAATCAAGATTATGCTAAACTGTAAAGGTGCTGGGCAACGAGCGCTGACAAAAAGGTGAAAAATTTGTCAAAACGGAGCTTTTGTCACTTTTTTGAGCTTTTGACAAAATTTTATTTTGTGGAAAATCCACGAAAAATGTTGACAAGAATGGTGACAAAAAGTTGACAAAATTTTGACGTTCGTATATCGTGAATTGCTGACCATTGCGGTGTTCTCATTTGTTGAATTAACTATATTTCATCCCTGCAAGGACACAGACCATCTTAATTAATTAATTAGAAGCCGAAATTACTGTAAAACTGCTTCCATCGCGTTGAATTTTCGTGTACGTTGAAGATGATGAAAATTTTGTCAATCATGGGTTGCTATGTTTTGTCAAAGTGTACAAATGTGTGCACGGCCACGCGAAAAACTATTTTTTGCAGTTGACAAGCTGTTTTTGTCACTTGAAAAATTTGTCATCTTTTTGTCAGCGCTCGTTGCCCAGCACCTTAACACACGAAAGTATCAGAAAAAGAAAAAAAACGAGTTGTGTTAAACTATAATTCGTCGTAAAGTCCAGTTTCTGTTAAGAAGTTCAGAAGTTTTGCCATTTCTGGTTGTCTATTAGACAGTACAATGTCAAGATGTATTCCCAAACCCATATTTTTCCCTTTCTTTGCTATATCCGTAGCAATCTATTAGGAGATGATAAACCGTCATTTCCATGCCACAAAACGAACAGATGAAAGGAGATTCTTTTTTCAGCCTGTGCGTGTGGGTAAGTCGTGTGTGGCCGATTCTTAGTCTTGTTATAACCCTTTGATCTTTTTGGTCGGTCGGTCCACGGTGTTACTGATTGTTTAACTATTTTTAAGTTTGTTAGGTGCGAGTTGTTCCACGTATTTTGCCAGTGTTGTTCCAGCAACGATCTGTATAAAACCGACGCATCGGCTCTAGAGATTGTTCCATCGACAAGTTCTTTATCGCGTCTTCCCTCGTTTGCGAGTCTGTCTGCTGTTTCATTGCCTTGTATACCACTATGTCCCGGTATCCAACAGAAGACGATTGATCGGCCTAGAGATACAGAATCAATCGGTTGCAAGTGAGGGTTTCGCATGGTGCCTTTCTCCAGAGCCTTCAGAACGCTAGCGCTTTCTGTAAAGATAACGCTAGGTCTGTCACCGACAGTAGCTTCTTCGGATGCTATAGTGATAGCAATAGCTTCTGCTGAAAATATTGAAGTATTTTCGGGAAGCTTGATGCTGCAGCTGGTATTGGTTGAGGATATTCCACAACCTGCAGTGCTATTCTCGACTGAACCATCAGTGTATATTTTGTTGAAGATCTTGTATTCGTCGGCTATTAGTCTTTTAACACTAGAACTACCGGACCAGTCATTTTGACTGGAACGCTTCATTTTCATCACATAATTTTTTAGGGTTAAACAATTCTAAGGTAGGTGAAACATGAGTTTCACATACATATTCGATCGTACGATCTCCAATAAACAATAAAATATATTCCAACTCTTCGAAATTGTTTAAAAATTAACCACAAACGAAAAACGCTTTAAACGCTTGGTAGTTCTAGTGTTAAAGAGTTGTAGAACTTGTATTTTGTTGGCTCTTGCTTCGCACAGTCGGTGTAAAGTCCAATCAACTTGTGGACTGTTATTGAACCATGGTCGGCTGGAATTGATGATGAGTTGGGTGATTTTTGGTGGATTGTGACCTGTAAGTAGAAAGAACAACTTGTTTGATCTTTTGATAAAAGAGTCTGCAGTCAGACCCTTCTCAAGGAGTCTGTCGGCTGCATTGACCATTTTTCACGCTATGACGTACTTCAATGGTAACTGGCCTCTTTCACACAGCACAGCATTAGTGGGCTGGTGATAAAGGCACCTGTTACCTTTTTTAAAGCAGAGTTGTATATTGGAGCCAGTCTGCACGCAAAATCTGTGCTGCCTATGGTGACAAACTCAACACCATACAGCAGTTTAGGGACGAACCAACTGTTGAAGATGTCGAGTAACGTTTTCCTAGACGAACGCATCCTTCCACAGCCTAGTAGCTGCAAAAGATGTAGTCTACTTTTGATTCCTTTTTTTATGTGTAGATAGTGTTCACGGAAAATTAGTCGGGAGTCTATCACGATTCCAAGAATTTTGGCTGACCTAACATTAGGAACAAGGTTTGATTTGATTTTTATAGCTTTGAGAGGTCTGTTATGTGAGTTATTACAAATGTGTAAGATTTTGCTTTTTGTGGGAGATAGGTTGTGCCCATTTTTACAGCACCAATTGTAGAGTTTATTTAATGTAGTTTAATTCTGTTATCTTTTTCAGATATGTTCAAAGTGACTAAAGTAATGCCATCTGCGTAGATGAAAGTATGTGTGTTAGTAGGGATAGATGAGACTAAGGATTCCATGCTTATAAGGAACAGGATAGGTGATAGTATAGCTCCCTGTGGGTCACCATTTTCTAATGTCTTTTGTTTTGATATATTAGTTCCTATAAGAACTTGGAATGCACGGTCGGTGAGAAAATTCTGAATGAAATTAGTCAGACGTCCTCCTAAACCCCATTTACGCAGCTGTTCAAGTATGCCCGGGCGCCAGGTGCGATCAAATGCGATTTCTCCCTTCCAATTCTAGAACTAAACGTCTGTTTACTAATCGTTCCAGAACTTTACTGATACAGCATAATAGGGAGATTGGTCGATAGCTATCTACGCAGTGGTTATTTTTCCGCTTTTAGTATTGGGACGATGAAACTGGATTTCCATTTAGCTGGAATCACACCAGTATTCCAGATGTTGTTGTATATGTTTAGAAGGCATTTTAGAGCGAGTTCAGGAAGCTGTTTTAGCAGAGGGTACCCAATGTCGTCAGGTCCGGCAGAATTTCCTTTACATTTTTGTAGCGCCCAGTTTAATTCCTCTAACGAGAAATCTTTGTTGTAGATTTCCTTATTTGTATCGCGGAAGGAGATTTTAGATTTATTCCGGATATTTTGTTGTCTGATGAATGAGGAAGGATATTTGAAGGTGGCGGAAACCTCATAGAAATGTTGCGCGAAAAGTTCAGCTACCCCTGCCTGAGTAGTCTTTCACAAGCGTTGGAAAGGAAACTTGCTCTTTTCCTGATAGGCACTTCACTTTCCTCCAAATGTCTTTGCAAGACAGTGAAGGGTTTACACTTGCGACAAATTTTTCCCAACTTAGTTTTTTCGCTTTTTCTATTTCTGCTTTTGCTATCAGGTTAGCTTTCCGATAAGCAGATGCAAGATGCGGGGCATTAGGATTATTCTGAATTCTGCTACCTTTCCTAAGTTTCCTTAGTGCTCTCCTTCTATCCGTGATGTCTAATCTGATTGATTCATTCCACCATGGAACATATTTTTTTGGAAAATTTTCCAGTTAGAACAACTGAAGTGTTTTCTATTCGTGTGCGGGTTAAAGGACGATAGCGACGCCGAAGTAAGATTGCGATTGCTTAAGCAGATTAGAGGAAACTGATCAATCACATTGCCCCAGTTAGTCGAGGAATGTCAACAGATTGTTGATTTAAAGGGAGACATCGTAATGAACGGGGGCGAAAACAAGGAGGTAAACATCAGGAAAGACGGGAAACGAGAGCGAATTGCTCAAAAGAGGCAACATAACCGCTTGGAGCAAGGAGCACAGCATAAAGCCAGTATACCCGTGATAAAGTGTTGGCATTGCGGGGAAGGACATTATGCTCGGAAGTGTGCTTATGGCTGTTACAGGTACAAGCAATGTTACAAGTATGGCCACAAGGAAGGTCATTGTACCATTGTATCGTATGGTAAAGTGCGAACGGTTGTAGTTGATAGGGTTATGAGCAAAGGCAAAGGTCATGTGAGCGTGATACTAAATGGCGAATCCGTAAAGATGATGGTGGACACTGGTGCAGATATTTCAATAATTTCGAGAGACCAATGGCGAAAAATCAGCGAACCGCCATTGCGTCCACCATCTGTGAAAGCAAAGACGACGTCGGGTATCAAACTGCGAATCATAGGTGAATTATGTGCACAGTTAACTTTGAAGCAACAAACGGAAAATTGTGTAGTGCGAGTGACTGAGGAACAATTAATATTGATAGGTGCAGATATGATGGATGTTTTCGGGTTGTAAGATGTACCGCTGGCGTCGGTGTGTAATAGAGTGCTCGTAGCAACCCAGAGCATGGAGTACTGTGCTTGTGCTGCGTCTATAGTAGTAGTGCGCAATGCTAAAGGGAGTATACGCATATGTGGAGACTACTCCACAGAGTTAAATAATGCTCTCCAGCACCACCAGTACCCGATTCCGTTGCCGGAAGAGATTTTCTCAACGTTGGCGAATTCATCGATGTTCAGTCAGATAGACCTCACCGATGCCGTTCTTCAGGTCGAAGTGGAACAAGAGTTCAGAGAACTGCTAACAGTAAACACACATCCCTATCGACAAAGTGTTCATCGATGGATGAATTTTTTGAAAAGGGGGTGAAAATTTTGCTCGAATCACCCCAAAATGAGAGTGTGTGCGTGGCTCGCTGTATCGCGATAGAGTTCGGCGTGTGTCGAATGAATGTTCAAAAAGGTCGTAGTAGGCTAAAAATCTGTTTTTCTGTTTTCGCTCGGTCGCTGTACATTTTCATACGGGAATAGTTCGTGAATTGTGGATTGCGTCAGTTCGTGGACTGTGTATTCGATTGTGAAATAGTGTTTGCCAAGTTGTTCCATTTCTAGTTCTAAAAGGCTGTTCCTGTGACGGCACTGGTAAGTTGTACCGCCAGCGTGATAACCTGTTGGAGCAGACTTCGGCTGAATACGACGATGCAGAGGCAGGACAAACTGTTTCAAGACATTTGGAAAATAACGCGTGGGGATATATGGCCACAGTTGACGGTCCTCATATCTAGAGGTTTTTGTGTACACAAATTCAGGAAGCAGGAAGGATTCAAGTGCCGTAGTGTGAAATACTTTGTCACAAGAGAAAAACGCGTGTTTTCTAACTGCGCCCACGCGTCCCTTTGGCTTACTGCTTCAAAGGTAGGCTACCCCTTTGCCAATGGTGTCTTATGCAATCGGTTTAACGTTCCTCTTCCTCTTGCAGCTGACTCATACTTCTTGTTAGTCGTCCTCGAATATGGTATGCACCTGCCAATGGAAGTGAAAGACAAGCCAACCTTAGTATTGGTTGTTTTTGCTGCGAATCGGTTCTAAATTGGTTTGTATCGCAGCTAACGATTCTCGAAGAAGTGTCAGTGTCCTAATCTTCCTTATTTTCATTGCTCAACAAACAGGATAGTGGAAACCGCTCTTGTTGACACTCTACATAGGCGCTGGATTGGATTTTTCTTCGCTCTGCTCACAGTGCGTGACCTTGGTTTGTTGTGGCAATCTATCAGTCAATTAACAGTCCCTTCAGGTAAGTATTGTCCATTCTTTTGGACGATTGTTGTATTGTTTTACGTATGTATATCTAATGAAGCATACTTTTTCAGGCAAAACACGTTCAGTCCTCCGTACACATCTGATTTCCGTAAGAATTACGCCTCAAATTCGAAGGAGACAATGTTCTATCTGCACCTAGCACCTCTACAAACCGTGACCGATAAAGCTAGCCTTTGATCCTCCGTATACGATAATATACTGCGCCAAAGTTGAAGGTCGGTCGAATCATAAACTAACTAAGGTAAGTAATATGTTATACTTTTAAAAAATTGTAGAGAAAATAATCAATAATTTTATTTCTTCTTGCAGATGTACAGGAATCGCCACTCGTTACGAGATTATTATTGGTTGGAACCTTGTTTTTCGCCGTTTGTTATACGTAAGTATGCCTAAATAAAACGTTTGTTAATGCTTAACTAACATACGTATTTTTATCTCTTCCATATCGGTCTTAGATTCCATTTGCAGATACAAAATGGAGTAAAATATGCAAAACATCGCGTGATAATGCGGTCAAAATGAAATCCAGATCGCACACGATAACAAACTCAAAGGCACGATGTTAGTTTGTTTCGAAACACGCTGAAAATTCCATTGAAAATTTTCGCCAGGACCTATTTGATTGATGTAGGATATGAATCTCTTCGAAACTTGATCTTGGAATGGAGAAAATGTCCACGATGATGTATTGTTTATGCTGCACCGATCGAACCAGACCGCGTGATTATGAAAACGGTAACAAATCGTGGGCAGAATAATGTGGACCAGGATTAGAAACCCATGGCTAAGCTGGCGCAGAATACGAGCGTTGAAAATTGTACGCTGTCTGGATGGATGCTGGAATTTTTCTGAGGTATGGTCTAAAACTATGTAGATAATAAGAATAGAAAAAAGGTATGAAGCGTAAGATGTTGATATTATTATGGTTCTAAAACACTACATGTTAATTGTTATCTTTTTACGCTTGCCATAAAACCAGGAAAAATAAAAAAATAATATTATATTTGTTAAAAACAAAAAATGTTTTCATTGCACCGTTGAAAATCAACGGTGCGGAAAGAACGATTGAAAATGAACATTACAGCGTAAAAATGAACCTAACGAAAACGCGCTCATGAAATAATGAATCTCACGCACACACTCTCAAAAAACGGCTTCACAAGATCTGCTGTGAAGCTTTTGTGAAGCCGCTTGTGAAGCCGTGAATTTTACTCGAAATTCACTCTCAGGCGAGCAGTTTGTCGATAGGGATCGAGGATTGTATGCGTACAATCGACTGACGCCGGGAGTGAAGGTTGCATCAGGTGCCTTTCAGCAGTTTATAGAGACCATGCTGGCTGGACTAAAGGATGTGCCGGTGTATCTGGATGATATAGTCATCGGTGGAGCTGATGAACATAGCCACAAGATGAACCTGCGTGCAGTGCTAGCGAAGCTGCGGGAGTATGGATTCAAAATCAGACCAGAGAAGTGTATTTTTTTACAAATACAGATTAAATATCTTGCTCACATTTTAGATTGCGAAGGTCAACGCCCGGATCCCTCTAACATAGAAGCGATCGTGAATATGCCCACACCGAAGAATCCATCCGAGGTACGTTCATTCTTAGGGGCGATAAACTATTACGAAAAGTTTGTGCCCCAGATGAGGAATCTACGATATCCGCTGGATGACTTGCTTAAGAAAGATGGTTATTGGCAATAGAGTCCAGAATGTCAATCTTCTGTTGACATACTACGTTCCGAGGAAGCCGATAATTATAGCGGCCGATGCATCATCAGTGGGTATTGGAGCCACGGTCAGCTACAAAATGTCGAACAGAGCTATAAAAATAATTCAACATGAATCCCGCGCCCTAATAAAAACGGAAATGGGTTACAGCCAACCAGATCGCGAAGGATTCGCGTTAATATATGCGATTACTAAGTTCCACCGAATGATTTTCGGACATCGATTTACATTGCAAACCGATCATGCACCCTTGCAGCGAATTTTGGTTCGCGAATGGGAATACCAGTCTAAACGGTGAATAGATTGCAACTTTGTGCTTTAACACTGCTGATGCATGACTTTAAAATTGAATATGTGTCAACGGAGAAGTTCAGAAATGCCGACGTACTGTCTCGCTTGATAGCAAACTATCAGAACCCGATCCGAAATATGTTATTGCGAGTGTCGAAACAGAAAGGGATGTGCGGGCCGTGATAGGCATTATAACGCAAATAATGCCACTGACGTTTGGAGAAGTCTTGCGTGAAACTAACAAAGACCCTTTACTAAGAGAGGTACTAGATTTTGTTGTATACGGTTGGCCAAAGAAGAAGGTAGAAAAGTTAGAGCTGCGAAACTTCCAAGTCAGAAGCGAGTCTTTGTCCACAGTAAATAAACGGATGTTTACTTTTTGGCGAGCGGTTAGTAATTTCTGGACCTCAGAGGAAGAAATACTTGCAGCAGTTACATGAAGGTCATCCTGGCATGGATAAAATGAAGGCCTTTGCTAGAACCTATGTATATTGGCCCGGAATAGAATGTGATGTCGATAAAAAGGACCGAAGATGCCAACAATGTGCAGCAGTTGCTAACACACCAGCTGATAGTATTCCAATCTCAAGGCCAGAATCAACTGCTCCGCGGCAGCGAGTACATGTGGACTACGCTGGCTGTAATTGAATCGTTTTCTAAATGGCCGGAGATAGTGGCGACTACAACCATTGCATCAAACGCAACCATTAAGATACTACGAGGTCTGTTCAGTCGTTTAGTGAGCGACAATGGGTTGCAGTTTACCAGCGCGGATTTTGAAATGTTTTGTACAACCAACGAGATTGAACATCTGCGCACGGCCTCCTACCATCCGCAGTCAAACGGACAGGCGCAAAGAATCGTAGATACGTTTAAACGGGCGTTAAGGAAAATGGAACGGGAAGGTAAGACAGAACAAGAGGCTTTAGATATCTTTTTAATGACATATCGTAGTACGCCACACAAACAGTCGAGTTTGGTTCTAGAGCTCGAAGTGAACGGACGTAAATCAGGAGTGAAAAATATACAGTGACAACATGGAGAAGAGAGAAGCTACTCTGAGAGTAGATTTCTCACATCTACCAGTAAAGCCACCCGTTAAAGATGTGATGGATTTCATCACATCTAAATTGCAACTAACAAAAGAACAAGTTGTACGCATACATCTGCGTACAAGCAGCATCAACGCCTTTATAGATTTAAAGGACGAGAGCGTGGCTCTAAAGATCGTCGAAAACAACGATGGAAAGCACACGATGCTTTGCCTAGGACAGGAGTATGCTATTCCCATCGCAATGGATGATGGGGCCGTGCTTGTTAAATTGCACGACATTTCCGGTAGAACCACTGACAACAATATTGTCAATTTCTTTTCTTATTATGGAAAAGTGCTAAATGTATCCGAAGGTAAATGGGGAGAAGCAAGTCCATTTGCTGGGCTGCCAAACGGATATCGCTTCGTGCGAATAATAGCATCAAAACCAATTCCCTCGTTTGTCCAAATCAACGGGGAAACCTCACTTGCAACACATCGAGGACAAAAACCAACTTGTCGCTATTGTGAGCTCCATGTACACCATGGAATGACGTGCAATCAAAACAATCGTCTGATTGGCCAAAAAGCCACGGTGAACGACCAACTTAAACCATCATACGCAACGATAACGGCCAAAGAACCAACACCAACAAATCATACATCAAGCTTACAAGTGGAATCTCCAAACCGGGTACAAACGGATACTCCAGGTGCAAAAGCGAATCCACTAAAGAGCACGAGTCCGACAAAACAAAACGATAAGCAGACCAACGAAAGAGAAAGATCGACATCGGCTAAGAGACAAGCAGAGAGGCTTATTACTGATGCTGTGGCGATCGAGTCAAAGAGAGGCAGAACACGCTATCTAAAAAAAGCGATAACGCTCACAGAGGTAGGAAACACGCGTCCCAATGACGTGTCCCACTACACACACTAACATGAACAATACCAGCTTGAGAATATTGTCGATAAATCTAAACAACCTATCAAGTAAAACAAAGATAGAAAGCTTACAGTCCACAATTAACAGGACGGCTGCAGATATAGTATGCATGCAAGAAGTATACGAGAATAATCTACACATTAAAAATTACGATCACAAACATCGATCACCATAAAAGAGGGACAGCTATAGCCATACGTGATGGATTAAAATATTCTAATATAGAAAAGAGCATTGACAGCAGATTAATCACACTGTGTATTAACGACAAATTCAAAATAGTTAACATTTATGCTCCATCTGGTACACAACAAAAACAAAATAGAGAATATTTCTTCAGGCACACCCTAGCATATTATCTAAGAAAACCACACGAATATCTAATTATTGCCGGTGATTTCAACTGCATTATTAAAAAAAAAAGATGCTACTGGAGTTTCAAACTACAGCTTAGCTTTAAAAAATGCGATGCAGCACCTTAAAATGGATGATAGCTGGGATCTTTTAAAAACCACAACAGAATACACTTATTTCACACACAACTCAGCCTCTCGCATAGATAGGATATATATATATAAAAAAACCTACGAAATAATCTAAGAAGCGTTGACAACATTAGTGTATCTTTCAGTGATCATAAAGCTTACACAATTAGACTCGGAATTCCAAATGATACAGGACAACCTATCCTAAGACAAAAACTATGGGCAGTCAGGAAGAACACTGTCAATGAAGATATAAAACTTGAATTTCATCGTAATTGGATCAAATGGACAAAACAAAAACAATGGTATCATACTTGGATAGACTGGTGGATTAAATTTGCTAAACCCAAAATCCAATCTTTTTTTAGGTGGAAAAACAGTTTATACTTCAAAGCATATAACACCTCATATCAAAGCTTAGAACAGCAACTGAATAACGCATATAACAACTATTATGGAAATCAAAATGAACGTAGCAACATTAACAAAATCAAAGGTAAAATGCTGACCCTACAAAGAAAACTTACAGAAAACTACATTAGGCCAAATAACACGTACATAGCAGGGGAGAATATTTCAACTTTTCATATCAATGAAAGGCATAGAAGACGTGCCAATATCGTCAGCATATACGACAATAACAATAACCTAATTGAAAATCCAGCAGAAATAGAAAACTTCATATTTAATCACTTCAAATCACTTTTTGACACAGATAATAATATTACAAATAACAATATCTTTACATGCAAACAAAAAATTCCAGAAAGCTGTGAAATAAACAACTCACTAAATGATGAAATAACAACAAAGGAAATTTATGAGGTCATAAAACAAGCACCCTCTAACAAAAGTCCAGGAAAAGACGGCCTACCCAATGAATTTTACGAAATTTTTTTTGACACAATTCATAAGGAATTGAATTTAATAATCAATGACGCAAACAACAAATACATTCCAGAGGATTTCACCGAAGGCATAATAGTGCTCATAAAAAAACAAAAATACTCAAAAAATAATATAGAATCTCTACGACCAATTACATTAGCAAATGCCGATTACAAGATATTTAGTAGAGTTCTCAAAACAAGATTAACAAAAGTTTTAGACGAACACGCAGTATTAACTAATTCACAAAAATGCAGTAATAGATAAAAAAACATATTCCAAGCTGTCCTTTCTATCAAGGATAAGATATTAGAAATCAACCAGCTAAAAAAAACGGGAAAACTCATATCTTTTGATCTCTCAAAAGCTTTTGATAGAGTTGATCACAATTTCCTGTACAATAGCATGCTTAGCGTAGGCATAAATCAAATGTTTATAGATAAAATTCGGGAAATCAACTCTGTGTCTTATTCAAGACTCTACATAAACGGTAGTTTAAAACCAAAATTACATATTAGAAAATCAGTTCGTCAGGGTGACCCAATGGCAATGCATTTATTTGCAATATATCTTCATCCTCTTCTTGAAAGATTAGAAGAGATATGCAATAACCAACATGACATTATAAATGCGTATGCTGATGATATTTCCATAATTACTACAGAAAAAGGCACAATAGAAAAAATCAAGCAAACTTTTGACGCTTTTTGTGCAGCATCTGGTGCCAAAATGAACACAGAAAAGACCAAGGGGATAGACATAGGCTTAGTGAATAATGCAACAATAATTAATACTGCCTGGATTACAACAGAGCTTAAAATTAAAATACTAGGAGTATGGTTTACAAACTCACTAAGACTAATAATTAAACTGAATTGGGATGTCACTACCAAAACATTCGCTCACTTAGTGTGGCAGCATAAAATGAGAGATATCAATCTACCACAGAGAGCTATATTAGCTAACACATTCCTAACTTCTAAATTATGGTACCTTGGGTCAATTTTAACCCCAAATAAACATCATATAGCCAAACTCACCTCAATGTTAGGTCAATTTATGTGGCCAAGAGGTGGACTTAGAGTCAGCATACTACAACTAGCTCTAGCCAAAGCGAACGGTGGGTTGAATTTGCTAACTCCCGACCAAAAGATTAAATCTCTCCTTAAGTCCAGGCATTTAAAAGAAAGGAAATACATGCCATTTACTGACAAATTTTTGAACAATATTGAAAATCCACCTTGTATTTCCAAACTCCCCAGTTACTATCCATGTATAGCCACAATAGTCCAAGAATCTGCTTACCTTCCAACTTCATCAAACATAAAATTAACAGCGAAACAAATACACAATAATATCCTGAAATACTTGCCCATACCACACGTAGTTCAAAAATATCCTAACATGAATTGGAAATCTATCTGGAGGAATATTAACAACAACTGCCTGAACTCAAATGAAAGAAGCACTTACTACATGCTAGTTAATGAAAAAATAAAGACCAAATCAAAAGAATATGAGTTAGGAATAGCAGATAACGATAAATGTCACGCTTGTGGGGAAACAGAAACACTGAAACATAAATTTATAGAATGTTATAGAGTAAAACAACTATGGAATGATTTGAAAACAATTGCAATTGAATTAGACATAATACTACCAACATTCGACGAACTTACTAAACCAGAACTAAAAAACTGGAAAAAAGAAAAGAAATCAAAACTACTTAAAATATTTTCTCGATACATAGAATTCATAAACAACAACAAATCAATTGCACTAAATTCACTAGATATATCTAATTTAAGGTACATAGTATTAAGCTAAATCTGTATTGTTTTAATAAAAAAAAAAAAAAAAAAAAAAAAAAAAAAAAAAACAGTTGGATCGGAAACAATCTCCTTCGGAGTTGATGTTTGATCGTAGAATGCGTACGTGTATAGAACTGTTGAAACCACCGATCAAGTTAGGCATAGGTGCGAAAGACTTGCTTAAGGGAATACCGACAAAATGATAAAGTGTACGCGAAGCAGTATTTTCGTAATAAGTGGAAGTGGGTTCCCGGAACAATAGAGAAACTATTAGGTACGGTGATGTATGAGATCATAACGGAAGGTAACCGATCGTTGCGTGTCCATATCTACCAGTTGCAAACGCGAGTTCATGATGATGTCTGAGTTCATGATGAGTTCATGATGCGAGTCTGAGTAAGCCGAATGAAACGAATCGTTCGTTTCGCATGTTGGACGTGTTGCTGGACGCTTGGAATATAAATATAGATGGAGTAACAGCAAGTAGAGAAGAGACCGTCTAACGCAACACACAGGTAGCTGGATCACCTGATCGCGGTCGACGTCCTCAGTTCCATCATCTCCATCGTCGTCATCAGATTATTTATCATCGCCGTCCTCAACAGAACAACGATCGGCAACATCTCCAGGGTTTGCCACAGCCGTCAGCGGATCGTCGACGCCGGTACAGCCTCTACGTCGCTCTACGAGGATTCGTAGACCGCCTCAGTGGAATGAGCCATACCGCCATACGGTATTAAAATATGGAGATGTTGTATACGGCAATCAGGGTTGCCTGTCGCTGGCTCGTTCTAGCCAGCAGCCTAGCCGGTCGTGTTATTGTACCATTATTTTCTTGTACCTTTTACGTTATTGTAACGTAATAAACATAAGATTTATAATTGTAGTTTCCAACAGTTTCAATTTCAGAAATTGTCTGCAAAAGGATCAATCGATTGCAGAGTACATCATAGAGTTAAAAGCGGTCGCACTATCGTCAAACGTGCTATCTGACGGAAAGCTTGCGATATTAACTAGTAGCTGGTGTCCGAGATGAAGGATTGAGATAGTCCGAGTTAACATTCTGCAATGAACAAAAAATATCGCCAGAACGTGGGAAGCTGTCGATCGAAAAACGAAGCGTCGGTTCGAAAGTGCACCTAAAAAGGAGAGCAAATGTCTGTGGATTATGTTATCTTCCACATCTGTAACAAGTCCTGCGCGTATGTGGCAGTGTTTCATATGTAAAAAGTATGGTCATGTGTCGTCATGTTGCCGACGTACAACTGTGTATAGACTGAGGTACGAGTAATACGATTATACTGGAGAGTGTATATCGAGAAGAATTTAGTTATGTCAAATTAGAACAAACACACGTTGGATTGGACGAAATTTTTTTACATGAAATGAAATCGAAACAGACAAATGGCTTGAAGAAATGATAAAAGTGTTTGACTAACAAACGGAAATCATGAAGAAACGATAGCAGGGTCTGAAGCCAGTTTAGTATTAAAACCTAACTTTACACCAATTTTCCGGGCGGAACGGTGGTGCATGTGATATACGGCGCCGGTCCACACGGCAGGATCGGCTTCATATCCCATCCGGACCGTCCCCCCGTAGCAAGGAGTGACTATCCGGCTACGTGGTAAAAAGAAGTCTAGTATGCCAGAAATGGCCGGCGTGACCTGTAAAGTGGTTAAAGCCAAGAAGAGAGAGAGAGACACCAATTTTCCATAAACCACAATCAGTGCCGTTCGCATTAACAGAAAGAGTAGAAGCCAATCCGGACAAATTAGTGAACGACGGTATACTAGTTCCTACGTAATAGGTACATCAGCGAAGGCGAGCCCTACAGTGGTTGTAGGAAAATTGATGAATCAATACGTATCTGTTTGGCTGGAAAAGCTACGATAAATAAATATATTATGATAGAAGATTACCCATTACCGAGGACTGATGATATTTTGGCTAAAATTGCAAATTGGACAGTATTCTGCAAAATAGATTTAACAGTAGCGTACTTGCAAGTAAAGTTACCAGAAAATTCGCAAAATTCGCAATTCACATACAGATGTATTATAAATACGCATAAGGTTACACAAGCACCTGCAATATTTCCAAAAATAATAGATCAAATATTGTAGATTAGTAGGTAGAGAAAACAAAAAACCTTGCAAAGAGTATGTATGCGAATATTTAAAAAGGTTGCAAATCTATAAAGTGAAGATAAATGAAAAGAAGTCAGAATTTTTGAAAACTGAAAAAGAGTACCTATGCTGCGCCGATGGGCGTTGTTATTAGCCAATTATGAATACGTGATAGCTCAGAGGAAAATGTATGGTAACGTGTACAGGTTAAGTAGATTACCTTTAGCAGAGGTTTTAGAAATAAAAAATGAGTTCACACAATAAAATACGATTTCGTTTTCCTCAATTATCAATATTGAGTAGGTCAAACAATTCCAAAAGTTAGATAGTATTTTGCAAAAAGTCTACAAAAATGTAAAGTATGAAAGGTCGAACAATTTGAAATGGGAGTTGAATGATTATGCTAAAGTTAGTAACAGTTTAGTGATGGAGTGTTGTTTTTCAACGATCGAGTAGTAATGCCAGATAAGTTGAAATACAGTACAATAGTCAATCTATTCCATCATCCTGGGTGGTATGGTGGAAAAACATGGATAGAGATTACGAGTAGTACATAAAATCATGTCAAGTCTGCCAGTGTAGACAAATCGTACAAAAAAGAAATAGTCACAACCAAATGGGTACAATGTATGCGTCTGTTTCAAAGAGTGCATTATTGCACACGTACTAACGTTATTCATAACAGTCGACAGTTTTCTCAAGTATATGCAGGGAAAAATTATGAAAAGTACTGAGGCAGAATATGTTATAGAAATGCTATAAATATTGTTTGCATGCTTTGGATTATCAGAAATCATACCAAATAATGGTCCTCCTGTTACTTCAGAAAAGTTTTTCTCGTTCTTAAGAGCAAATGGTATAAAAGTCACTAAGTCCCCGCCGTACCACCAACAGAAAAACTGGAAAACATTGGAAGGACAACCAAGATAAAAGTAGCGTAGGTAGAAAGTAAACTTCGTTTAAGGGGGAGAATGTAGAGTCTTAAGTTTAGGTAAGCCTTAGATGTAAGTGTAGTATTTATTTATTTATTTTATTTGTTTATTACGGTGCTTGTCTGCAACAATGCTTCACAAACATGAACTTATAGCTAGCACTCTAAAAAAAATACCCGCTGAAGAAAAAGAAAACGACTAACGGAACTTAGGCTACTACGAAAAAGAAGGAAGTATATGAAGTAGTCTAAAGAAAGGATCGAAGGCGAGCACGATAGGATGACAGAGGAAGGTGAAAATCAAACAGATGGCAGGAGGAGTTAACGGGAGTACGGAATAAGGGTATATGTAAAAGAGGGTGAGAACGGAGGGAGCGAGAAGGAGTGTACAGAGCATAGCAATAGCAGACAACAGATCAGGGGCATCAGTGCAGTCCAACAGGAGTCCCGCAATCAGGGAAGATTGCGCAATAGAACGGCGCGCTTCTAAAGTTTCTAGGCCCAAGGCAAGACATCTGGACTCATAGTCGGGCAGAACAGAGGAAGGTTCACCGGAGCGTATGCGCAAAACATATCTGGTACCTCTGTACCAACATATCATACCTCTGTACCTGTTCAACTCGCTTGATGTGATTCCTCGCGGTCGGAGACCAGATAACTGAACAATACTCAAGCCTCGATCTGACCAGCGAGCAGAAGAGCACCCTGACACACCGGGGGTCATTAAAGTCGCGGGTAATGCGCTTTACTAGTCCGAGAATTGGACGAGCAGAGCTTACGAACGAAATATCAGTTACAAGGTATGAGAATTCAAGAGGAGTACGAACTAGTGAAAAACGGTTGGAGGAATAATTCAGATCCACAGTTGAAAGTATACAACAAAGTGAAAGGATTCCGTATAGACGAAATACAATTCAGATCAACTGATAGATCTAGAACTATGGAAGGAAATAATAAAAAAATGTTAAAACATCTAGATATAAAAACTACAAAAAACATAATAAACGAAATAAACGATATGTGGCAGAGAGGAAAAATTAAAAAAAAAACAGTACAACACAATAAAAGCGATAGCGATCCCAAAACCAGGAAGAGACTTACAAAAAATAGAGAACTATAGAATAATCGCTTAAATATTAACACTGATAAAGGTAAGCAATTCAGCAGTACTGGAAAATTTAAACAAACATTGTTCAATAAATAAAATAATATCAGAAACATCATTCGGATTCAGGAAAAATAGATCAATTCAAACATGCTATCTTTAAACTATCATTATAATATCATAACAGAAAACAAAAACAGACATTTAAGAAAAGGAATAATATTTATAGATTTAGAAAATGCATTTAATGAGGTAACTCTAAAAGAACTTTTTTTTTTAAACTTAATAGACGCATTAATAGACGCACACACAAATAGTTAAATGGATTATATAATTTTAAAAATTAGAACAATTGAAACCAATAGTGTGAGAAAAACTCTCGAAAACTGGTAGAATATCGCGGTAAGAAATGTATGGAAAGAAACCCGTGCAGTCTTGGCGCCGTTCTGTTTGCAACTGTGTATTCATTTGTCCGAGTTCGTTTTTACATGTAAATTCATCCTAGTTCATTCTAATTGACCCTTATTGTCAATCCTTATAGCGTCAAGTAGTGTGTGTTTATAGTTCGTGGTTAAGTTCCTTCGTCGTAGTTCAAAGATAATTCATGTAACATTTAAAAATTATAGCTAACAGTAAATTTCACAAATAGCAATAATACAATTGTAAGAAAATTAATCACTGACGGACTCGCTCAAGGAGATATTTTATCTCCAACGTTATTCAATATCTATACTAGAAAATTACATAAAAGATTAAATAGCTTTAAAAAACATACAGTTAGTGCAATACATGGATGATTTTGCGATAGTTACAGCAAGTTACAGCGTAATGACTACGAACTACAAAGAAACCTACAAATAAGCCTGAAGAAAATTGGAAAATGAATTGGAATCGCTCAATCTAAAAATTAACACAGAAAAAACAAAACTCATGGTGATGGGAAAAACCAAACAAAATATAGAATTGAAAATTAATAACAAAGACATAAAAAAGTAAATACGTACAAATACCTAGGTACGATAATAGACAAAAAACTAGGCTTTAACAAACTCATTGAACACATAAAAACAAAGCAATTCAAGACTTCACATATTGAAATTTTATGCACAAACTCAAACAGTATCTCTCCACAAAACGCCAGAACACTGTATAGAGCCTAATAGAAAGGGGATCATCATTAACCTTAAACAACAGCATTACAAATAGTAACAAACTAAACACAGTCACCCACACAGCACTAAGAAAATGCTCAGGGTGCACTAAAACCACACCAACCAATTCGTTACACGCAGTTAACGCAGAAATATCGCTCAAAATAAGAAGAAAATACATAGCATTAAAAGAAATAACAAATGCGTATACATTTAGCCCCGCAGAAAGAAAATCGATAAAAGAAATTACCAAAAACAATTCAAAAAAAGAAAAAAAAACACAAACAAGATGAACTATTGAAATAACACAAAGAAATATTGGATAAAATATCAATAGCAAAAACAAATGATATCGAAAAATACATTAATATAAATACTCAAATTAAGGGCAAAATAAAGTAATAGAACAACAAAAAGAAAGCAAACAAAAACAATAAACAAAGATAAAACAAATTACGTTACAAATAGTAGAAAGCAACATAAAAAATAGACCAAGTATTTATACGAATGGAAACGCAATTGAAGTAAATATGGGAATATGTAAATACAAAAGATGGTACTTTAACTTTTAAATAATGAATAAGGCATCAATAACAACAATGAAATAACAGCCAAGAAGGCAATAGAAATAGCAGCAGATTTAGGAATACAACACCAAATAATTTATACTGATAGCTTAAGTAGTTGGACCATTCTAAGAACTGCCAAAAAAGAAACACAAATAGAAGGAAAAAAATATAAAAACAAACAAAATAGAAATATATATAAGGAAAGAACCAAAGAATATAAATCAAAGAGACAGTAAAAAAATATCAATGAAATCCGTTTTGATTTCATAGAGATAGAGCGAGTAAGCCTCTGAGTGTGTTCTCAATCGACTGGTCGGTAGGAGGAGGATACAGTCTCGTTCGTACAACAAGAAGAAGAATGATATAATTATAATAAATATAACAGATATATAACAGATAGACTAACAATAACAATATATAACAGATAGAAAATTTCATTGGTCATTTTGGAATGGCTCAGGAATTAGTTTCTGAGAACGGTCCTCCGTTCATTTCAGAGGCATATGCAAAATTTTTGAGCGATTATAGAGTAAAAGTTACTAAATCTCCACCATATCCTCCTCAATTAAACGGTTTAGCCGAGAGAGGAGTGAGGACAGTTAAGTAAGTATTAAAAAAATTTGTTTTATTATAAGCATAAAAGTTTGTCGTTGAGTGGAAAAATAAGCAAATTTCTTTTACACTCCAGAAATTCGTCGACAACGGTGACTAATGAATCACCGTCGCAGAGAATTTTTGCTTACACTCCATTTACGGAGGTAAGTAAGTTAACGGCAAAGTTACCAGGTAAAGAGTTTTTGATACATCTAAAATTAAAATACAAAAGAAGTGCATCGAATTTAAAAGCGGAGAAAGATTTATGTATAGGAATCATTTTAAAGAAATAGTGCGTTAGATTCCGGCAATGATAATAAGAAAGGTTAGCTGAACCTCCTACACCACCAATATAAATGGATAGATTAGATTAGTGCATAAAAATCAATAACGAAATTTGAAAAGTAAAATGAATTACATTTATAATGATGAGTCGAGGCTCGATGAGGTGTTTATTACTTGATGATTCGCACAAAAAAAGGACGATTCTACCGGCTACCGATCGCACGATGCTGTTTCTTTGACACACACGTGCGCACATGCAGTTATGAGTGTCGTATCGCCTGTATATAACGCCTAGTCCTCTGCTCTGGTCCAGTACCGATATGCCTTCTCCTTGGCATATAACTTTATATTACTAGAAATGAATTTAATAAGGATAACCCCGTAGTAGATACTAGTAAAAGCAAACGTAAACTTAGCGAATCACGATCTTCGTCAGTTAGGCGATCGGATAGATTGCGTGGCCAACCGAGACCAAAATATTGTAAATAATCAATTAATAGTAAGTTTGCGTTTAGTGGGGAGACTGTAGTGTAAGTAATTATGTATTATTATGTACGTACAGGGTTTCGAATCATATAAGGGAACAGTTCAATCGGTATGGAGAAAGATTCAACCGCTCAGGGGATGTTTGCAACGCTTTGGTGGAACTTTTCACTCGCTTAGGAGAATTTTGCAAGCATATAGGGGAATGTGTCAAGCAGTTAGGGGAGCCGTGCAATCATCCCACACAACAATCGAGCTGTAAAATGTATGGGACGCTGTCAATTTTTCTGCCGTTTGTATGGGAGAGCGCGCTGTCAGGCAATATTTTTACCCCCGCCAACGCTGTTTCATTACCTCTTCCTCCCGTGTGTCTATCGTTCGATATCGTCTGACGGTTTCTTCCTTAGCTCTTCTTCTTGTTTATGCCTGGCTATACATACACATTTTCTCTCGCACTCACTCTTGAGTTTTGTTTTGAAATAACTGCCACCATTATTGTTTACGCTCGTTCAAGTGTTTCATCATGTATGCTAAAAAACTGAAAAAATCAGGACAATTAGCCAAAATCCGAAAAGCTAATGAATCCAACTTTCAACGTGAATCAAATTCATCAGATCCACCAAGTAAGATATCAATGGTAGTTGAATTAGAGTGCCATACATTCGTTTTTTCGTTTGTTTGTTTGTGCAGTCGTTCCCACAACATCTGATGATATCATGGAAGAAGCCGTCGAGAATAATAGTGAAGTTCTTTTGGACGAAGATGCTGGAGATTCTAGCGAACCATCCGACGACGGTGAACCAGAAATTGCTTTCGGGAACAAACCGTTTAAAGATTTGCTTCGGCTGTGGGCACTTTCCTACAATGTTCCGCTGAAAACTTTAACCGCGCTGCTAAAACTATTGGACCACAGTACTGATTTCAACCTCCCTAAGGATGCGAGAACATTTTTAAAAACGCCAATTTTGATATCCAATCAAATCGCAAATGTTGCTGGCGGGCAGCTGTGGTACTATGGGGTAGAAAAATGCTTACAGCATTACTTCGGGTGAGTATGTTTGATTTTACCTGTTTATGTAAGGTCAAATCTAACAGATGTTTCTGTATTTCAGCAAAGAGACACCTGCAACAAGTTTAATTGCTTTAAACTTGTCAATGGATGGATTGCCCTTACACAACAGTGGACCGACTGAGATGTGGCCTATACTTATGTCCTTGCCTCATTTGAAACCAATGCCAGTGTTGGTTGTTGGAATCTATTGTGGGTCATCAAAGCCAGATAATATTGAAAGTTATCTTAGGCCGTTGGTTGATGAATTAAATTTTCTTCTGGATCAAGGCACAAACATCAACGGAAAACTGGTCGACATTCAGTTACATGCCATTATAGCTGATTCTCCGGCACGATCATTTCTAAAGGGTAAGTAAGTGTTTGAGATCAATCTATGTGTTCTATGTAGTCATGAAAACTATTACCATTGATTTATGCTCTTAATTGTTTTTACAGGAGTCGCATATCACGGTTCAAGGCATGGCTGCATGAAATGCAAGAGCATCGGAACACATTTGAAAAGCGCCAGAAAGGTTGTGTACCAAAGCGTGTGTGCAGATCTCCGTACTGATAAAGAGTTTCGAGATGGTGTGTATAAGGAGCATTATAGATGTAGAAGTCCATTATTAGATCTCAATGATTTCGATATGATTTATAATTTTGTAGTAGCAGACTTACTTCATCTAATAGATTTAGGAATAGTCAGAAAATTATTATGGGGTTGGGTATTTGGCACCCTAAAACCATTTAAAAAATGGAAACCTTCTAAGCAACGCATGATATCGGAGCAACTGATAAATATTAAATTCCCAAGCGAAATGAATAGGCAATTACGATCTTTGCGTTATTTAAAGTATTGGAAAGGAAAAGAGTATGGAAACTTTTTCCGTCATGTTAGCATTCCGATATTAAGTGCCAATCTCAACACACGAGTTTTCGATCATTTCAAACTATTGTATGTTGCAGTTATACTACTGACCTCCAAGACATTTCAACAGCATTGGGCATATGCAGGTATCTTACTGGAAAGGTTTGTTGGTCAATTTGGCAACATTTACCATGAACATCATGTGACCAGTAACGTTCATAACTTGCTTCATGTTTTGGTTGATGTGCATAGGTTTGGGCCATTAAGTGATATTTCTACATATCCGTTCGAAAACAAATTATTTTCTATCAAAAAATTAGTCAGGAGTGCGCCTCACCCTCTACCACAAGTTGCTAACCGTATAGTTGAGCTAAAAGAAGTGGAAGTTGCTACAAATGATCCAAAACATACATTTCCCATGATAAAAATGATAAAAGATGAAGTCATACTGCAGGTGAATGAAAACTTTTTACTACGCAAAAATAATAAAAACTCATGGTTTTTGACTAAAGACCACACAATAATTCAATACCATAGCGCATCAGAATACTCCGATGGTTATAAAATAGAGGGTTATAAAGTTTTGATAAAAGAAAACACATTTGAAGATCCCCTTATCTCTGATATCATATATAATTATAAGGCAAAAGTATCGGATGTATCATCTACATTAAGCCATGTATTAGTTAGCGATATTAAGTGTAAATTAGTGTGTATAGTCTTAAATAACGAATTTTTTTTCACTCCTCTTGTTCATACTATTGTAAGCGATTAAAATTAATGTATGTACATAAAATATGTAATATATTTAAGAAATATTAAACATTAATCTTTCAGTTCAAAAATATATTGAATACGTTTATTCTTCATAATATTTCATACCTTTTAAACATGTTAAACATGTTTTGATCAACAATTCAGTAGTAATATTATACTTTTTGGTAACGTCTTTCCCTGTGTTATTGTTGTTATAGTTTTTTTAAGTATTACGAATAACTGATTGAGGAGTGGAAATTTCGCTTAACTCAATCCTGTCTCGGGGTTGCGGGGTGGAACTGATCATCATTTATAAGCGCCTTTTTTTGTGGCAGCTTGTTTTTCTAATTCCTTGCGCCTTAGCTCTAGCTACTCCGTGGGATAACTTTTTTAGAAAAAATGTTTTAACACAATCATCTGTTGGCATTTGAAACTTATTTCCGGCAAAAGATTTGAAAAAATTAATAAAATTACTGTACTCTTTTAGTGCTATTTTTTTGTCTGTCTTACCTTTGCCACTCCAGCTACATGTGCTAAAAAAATGACGATCGAAGAGGAGATCTAATGCTTCGTGCATTCGATTATCCAAGTCTTGTTCTGTGACTCTCATGCTAAGCCATTCAATTCCGCTATTGTAGAAAATTGGATCCTGTCCAAGTTTATCATTAAATTGTTGAAAGTTTTCTAAACAATCTATTTGAGTAAACTCAAAATTAATCCGTCTAACGGTTGTGTTACTACAACATACGTGATCTAATAGACAGTCTACTTTAACTTCAATATTCTCTAGTTTTTTAAGTATCTTTTCTAGCATTTGATTTTCCTGCATATTAGAACGAGAATTTGTAGCCGAATCGTCTGTCGCTGAAGGAAAATTGTTTTTTCCCAACACTCCGGAAGCATAACTGTGTTCGGTGTAGTTTCGTCGTTGGTTTTCTTTGCCATCGAAATGAAATGAATTTGTCGATGATGTAGATGGTGCCAAAAAGGATTGGGTTGATTCAGTCGATCTATTTTGTTGTTCCATAGTAGTTGATGTAGAAGAAACTATCAATGCACTACGTGTTGGAGTTATTGGTACCGGGGGTGGTGGAACTATTGCTGCAATGCCAGGCACAATTTTCGGTGTGATGGGAGATGTTATTATCCGCACAGAACTATTGCAATGGTTTAGATTTACATTATTTTCTGCACTATATGTGATAGGTGTAATAATTTTTGCACTTTTTTCGTTGTTATGCATAAGTGGTGCATCAATCGTCGATGAAGTTTCAATGCAGTTGTCCATAGATGCACGCGTTGCTGTTGCACTTTCGTCAGTTTTCCAACGACGCATGATGTCTGTGAGTGAAAAGCATAAATTAATATTGGGCAACTAACTGATTCGATCCCAATCACCTCAACAGTTCAATGCGTAACGCGCTAGTTATGCATCGCAGATGATTCCATGGATCGATCCCAGGTATAACTTACACACTTGATATATGAAATAAAAATTCACTCTCCACTTTCCTTGCAGCAAGCAGTAGCACAACACGACAATCAGAGGAATGGGAAACTCTACTCAGATACAAGCTCACACCAAGTCAAGTCCTGTCCTATCGCTCTTTCCGAAGAATAACGGTTACTGCACAATAGCATAGTAGAATGGGTGGGGAGAGTGCGACCAGCAGAAAACAAATACTGTACACTCTGAAGAGTGGTAAATAACAAATGCCAATAGTAAAGTCGCTGGAGAGAGAAGGAGATGGAGAATGTCAGAAGTAAACACGTGCCTGAGGTTTCTTTTTTTATTTTCCATTTTTTTGATATGCTCTTCTTTACCTTCCACTACTGTTACCTTTCATTTTCATAGCTCTTTAAAAAAACATGGCGTCTGCATTAAACGTCATCGGGTCCCAGGCACTAATAGGCGGCTGAAGGGCCCTAACCCTGCGTAAAACTGAAGCTTATTGGGTTCTGTCATAGAATTAATGGGCTCTAGAACTGTACCCTTTGCCCAAGGGAAATTTCGCCAAGATTTATATGGGAAATTGTTGCGTGGGATAGTAGGGAATTTTGCAACCGCTGAGGAGAACAATCTGTCACCCGCCCAAATGTCAACTTTAGCCGTCCGTTGTTTGTTTACATTGAGCAGCTGCATTACGAAAAAATGAACATAAATTTACACAAAATATTAATTTAAAATAAGCTTAATAAAATAAACTGCTTTCGCAAACTTTTTGATTACGGATAATTGCTCAATATAAACAAACAACGGACGACCAACGATGACATTTTGGAGGTTGACAGATTGCTCTCCTCAGCGGTTGCAAAATTCCCTATTATGATTGCACGGTTCCCCTAACTGCTTGACACATTCCCCTATATGCTTGCAAAATTCTCCTAAGCGAGTGAAAAGTTCCACCAAAGCGTTGCAAACATCCCCTGAGCAGTTGAATCTTTCTCCATACCGATTGAACTGTTCCCTTATATGATTCGAAACCCTGTATTAGTTATAGGATAGGATACGTATAAAACTGTTGTAACTTAAACTAAGGGTTCAGTACCGCTTGAGCTTGAATACAGAACAGATGTTGGAAACACATAACAGTAAGTATAATTGTGTATATGTTAGAATTAGAATAAAGAGTCTATCATAATATAGCACTGAACAGAGCAACGCCTAATTCCATAATACAATTATTTATCACGAACTAATAACAACCTGATAATCGGGAAACTGTAGTCAATGAAGTCCGGCAGCGTTTTTGCATAACTTGTTTGCCAACAGCTATCGACCAAATCCTTATAATCTGCCAAAGCTGCAAAATAAGAAAATGTAAATCATAAAATCCACGAATGGCTGAACTACCAGCTCAGCGACTTACACCCTCCATATGCCCATTCACCAACGTAGGAGTGGACTACTTCGCACCAATGGACGAAGAAATTCGTGTGTAGAAGAGGATCACCTGCTGAAATATTTTCAGACAATGGGACCAATTTTCAAGAAGCGAAGACCTGAAAAGACAAATGTCAGATGTGAATTTCGCCTGTGCACCTACGTTCACCGACGCTTATGCATACAACGTGGGCGTTCAATACTCCCTCGGCGCCACATATGGGTTTGGGATTGGGATCGTTTGGTGCGGAGTTTATAAGAAGGGTTGAAGGCGTTGGATAATTGAAGAACGTTGAATTACGAAATGTTAGCAGCGGTGTTGATAGAAGTACAAAGCCTGATTAATTCTCATCCGCTAACATACATGACCCAAACATCTTCGGATAAGGAAGCGCTAACTCCGAATCATTTTCTGTTACGCGGCGAACAGACGTCCTTGCAGAGACTATGAGGGATCGTTAGTTGAAGGAATTCGTTCCAACGTTTAACAGAACTGTTACGGACGCGACAAAGTTCGCAGCGTACGCGTAAGAAAATTCGATCTATCGTAAGAAAGAGAATGATTTACTTTCACAAGGCAGGAGGCGTACAAGGTTAATGTATAGCTGGCATAAACCATTAAAAAATGTCACATGGGGTTTTGGGTTAGACCAAATTAAACAAAGAACAATAGAAAGGTCTGATCTACAATAATTAAATCCCGCGTTGCGCAGGCCATGCGAAGGAGGTCTAAAATGGAAAATAAGAATAACCGACTCAAGTGCGTTCACCCCAGGGTAAGAAATGCATGTGCAGCACAATGACCTGCTTTCAATAGTATCGGCATTCAATTACTTGGATGCAGCAAACTAAAAAGGTTTAGGATAGGGAACCAAAACAGAACCCTAACCATGTGTTTATTTAGATTGAAACAAAGTAAAATAGGAAAAGATCAACGCGATCTAACACCGCCACATTGCAATAGGCGAGCAAGTAATAAACACGTTACCCCGTGCCTACATGCTTAGCAATTGTCGCGTTTGCGAACGCGACAATCGTAGCACAGTTTTCCCAAAAAATGTTACCCCGGCTCTAAACGCTTAGCAATTGTCGCGTTTGCGAACGCGATTCAGAAAAATTTTGCGAAACTCCATATAAAAAAAATTGTGAAAAGTCGCTATACGTGTATTTTCAGCGAAAAATCGCGATTCGAAGCACGACTTGACGCCATGACAGTTTTCTTAATAACAAGGTAAACATGGCAATAACAAGGTAAACAAATACAAATTAAAAAATTAAATATTTTGAGTGTTAATAAAAATTATAAATTAAATTAAAAAATCGAGTGCTATTTATTTATTAAAAGTACGTACGTATTGTATATAATTATTGTGAATGTCAATATTATTTTTAAAACAGAAAAATGCTGTTAATTAAAAAAAAATCCCATATCGTGGACAAATGCATGGCTGCATTGTTTATGAATTTATTGCTTGTATAGTTCAACATACTATACATACTGCTTGACGAAGATAAATTAATTAATAATTAATTAACTTAATTAATTAGAAAAAATATTAGAGTTAAAAAAAATAGAGTTAAAAAATATTAGATAGTTCACAGCACAGTGTTCCATCCCTTTTGGAAGCTGTGTTGGAATCGTGGTTATGAATACCTGTATATTGATGGTAGTTTGGAAGCTGTGTTGGAATCGTGGTTATGAATACCTGTATATTGAGGGTACGGTGACGGTCATGAAATGAGAAAAAAGCCATACATGTTTGATTACCCGTATTCGAAGATTTTTATCTTTATGCTACTCGAAGCTGCCGATCCCAATTCTATTTTGCCCGGTGTATGACGCGGTGGGCAAACACATCTTCGTTCACCTATTTATCTTGTTACAATTCTTTCTGGCTACCGGAAAAAATTATAACAAGATTTTCCAGCGTTAAACACACAAGAAAACAAAACGGACAAATCTGCGGTACTGTTAACAACAGCCGTTGTTTGTATCACAGGAGTCAGCAGCATCCTGCCACGAGCTTTCTTGATGGTCCATTTTTTTTTAAACATCGTCACTGGGCTTAAAAAACTTGCCTTTCTCATCAACTTCATCAAAACAATAAATTTACTATTTATTATGATTTTCTTTGTTTAAATTAATTTAATTTAATTCGAAATTAATTTCCCGCTACCGGCCAGATTGAAAATATAAACAAACCTTGCACGAGAAAACTTAAACAACCTTGAAGTCGCGCCGAAAGTCGCAAAATTTTTTGGAAAAACTGTGCTACGGTTGTCGCGTTCGCAAACGCGACAATTGCTAAGCATGTAGGCACGGGGTTACGACTTTCGGTGCGACTTCAAGGTTGTTTAAGTTTTCTCGTGCAAGGTTTGCTTATGTTTTCAATCTGGCCGGTAGCGGGAAATTAATTTCGAATTAAATTAAATGAATTTAAACAAAGAAAATTATAATAAATAGTAAATTTATTGTTTTGATGAAGTTGATGAGAAAGGCAAGTTTTTTAAGCCCAGTGACGATGTTTAAAAACAATGGACCATCAAGAAAGCTCGTGGCAGGATGCTGCTGACTCCTGTGATACAAATAACGGCTGTTGCTAACAGTACCGCAGATTTGTCCGTTTTGTTTTCTTGTGCGTTTGACGCTGGAAAACCTTGTTATATTTTTTCCGGTAGCCAGAAGGAATTGTAACAAGATAAATAGGTGAACGAAGATGTGTTTGCCCACCGCGTCATACACCGGGCAAAATAGAATTGGGATCGGCAGCTTCGAGTAGCATAAAGATAAAAATCTTCGAATACGGGTAATCAAACATGTATGGCTTTTTTCTCATTTCATGACCGTCACCGTACCCTCAATATACAGGTATTCATAACCACGATTCCAACACAGCTTCCAAACTACCATCAATATACAGGTATTCATAACCACGATTCCAACACAGCTTCCAAAAGGGATGGAACACTGTGCTGTGGACTATCTAATATTTTTTAACTCTATTTTTTTTAACTCTAATATTTTTTCTAATTAATTAAGTTAATTAATTATTAATTAATTTATCTTCGTCAAGCAGTATGTATAGTATGTTGAACTATACAAGCAATAAATTCATAAACAATGCAGCCATGCATTTGTCCACGATATGGGATTTTTGTTTTGAATTAACAGCGATTCTTCTGTTTTAAAAATAATATTGACATTCACAATAATTATATACAAATCCTGCGTACTTTTAAAAAATAAATAGCACTCGATTTTTTAATTTAATTTACAATACTTAATAACACTCAAAATATTTAATTTTTTTATTTGTATTAGTTTACCTTGGTATTGCCATGTTTACCTTGTTATTACAGAAAACTGTCATGGCGTGAAGTCGCGCTTCGAATCGCGATTTTTCGCTGAAAATACACGTATAGCGACTTTTCACAATTTTTTTTATATGGAGTTTCGCAAAATTTTTCTGATTCACGTTCGCAAACGCGACAATTGCTAAGCGTTTAGAGCCGGGGTTACAAAGGACGGATTGTTCGAGCCTTGAAATCTTAAACAATCGATTACCCGAAATAGTTAAAAAAGGGCATCTCGAAATGCTCGGTAAACGGAAAAAAAATCGGTAAACGGGTAAACACGGGTAAACGACATTCTTTTACGAACGAAAGGAATACGAAAATAGCGATAAGCATACGCCCGCGCGCCGTAGCACGTGACGGGTAATAAAACTGCACTTGATCCCTTAAAAAACCATCCCATCGGGTAACCGCTTGCATTTGGGTAACATACGCACAGGAGTGACAAGGAAAACATACGTCTATGCGCTCGGAGCAATTAACCAAAAAAGGCCGAATCAGATCGCGTAAGACAAAGAATTTACGCTTACGTTCTTGAAACTAACACACACTTACGGCGTGTAGAATAAGAACTAATACCACTACACTTTGTTTATACCGTATGCGTGATAATGTTTGCACCATCGTACAAATAAGGTCCCCGTTTCACCTGTGCACTAAATATCTTGGTTTTATTTGCTAGCATATATTTTTTGGTTCATACCGAAGTGTCAAAATGCAAAAAAAAAAACAAATACTAAGTGTGGCAGTTGTACCATGACGAAGTGGCAGCGTGTTCGTGATTTATCCCGCGCGCAAATGTCGCAAAAAGACATTTCGACCACCGTGGGAGTGTCCCGGTGGACCGTCAAAAGGATTTTGGATCGAGAAAAGAATGGACAACTATCCCCGAAGGTGGCCACAGGTCGTCCGAGGTCTGCTCGGGTTCCAAAGGTTATTGCTGCTATAAAAAGGGAGATTCGGGTAAATCCAGTTCGCTCAATAAGAAAAATGGCGAAGGAACATGGGATCAGTGACTTTACGGCACGGAAGATCGTAAAGGAAGATTGCGGGGCGAAATCGAGGGCACGGAAGAAGACTCACATAATTACTAACCGCATCCGGGAGCTGCGAGTCGAACGATGCAAGAAAATCTTGAACTTTCTGAAGCGAAAAAATCCGGTTATCTTGTTCACCGACGAGAGCATGTTTACCGTCGATCCGGTATCAAATTCTAGAACTGACCGATATATTAGTTCTCTTCCGGTAAAAGACGTGGCCGACAAGCATAAGAATGTGTATTTGACCAAACATCCTGCTAGCGTTATGGTCTTTGGAATGGTGGCTTCCGATGGCAAAAAAATGGACCCAGTGTTCATTCCAGAGGGTGACAAGGTCAACACGGAAGTCTACATTGGCATTCTAAGTAAGTACGTTCTTCCGTGGATCATAGAACAGTACGGTCCGAAGCCAAACGTTGTGTTTCAACAAGATGGGGCCCCGTGTCACACCTCGAACCGCACTCAGAAGTGGTTGCAGGAACATCTTCCGTTCTGGACGAAGGATATGTGGCCGCCATCCAGCCCAGATCTTAATCCGCTGGATTATTCTATATGGCGCTTTATGAAGGCCAAGGCCTGTTCTAAACGCCACTCCAGTACAGCAAGCCTCAGACAAACATTGACCCATACCTGGAGAGAAATGGATGGAGAGTACATTATAAGAACCTGCCGTGCATTCCGGAAGCGTGTGGAGGCCGTAATTGTAGCAAACGGAAACTCGATCGATGATTAACGTAGTTTGGGACCCTAAGAAACATTCTGCTTTTAAATTAAAAAAAAATCTTGAACATGAAAATGTTAACAACCTTTTTTATTTTGATGTTGCTCAATGGTGCAAACATTATCACGCATACGGTATATAAGCTGGAAAAATTTCAATAAACTTCACTTGTTATCTAACCTTCAAACCGATGAGTCTTTCTGTTTGGCAGTTGAACGGTTCTCTACGGATAGACACTTATATTGATTAATTCAATACAAAAGCCTATTTGTCGGAACCGATCTAAGGCCATTTACGGAAAAGGTTACAGTTCACAAGATCCTACGTTAGAAACTAATCCTGGTTAATCCAGGAAAAGAGCCTTACGTCGATCCCGCTGTAACCAGAAGGTAATAGAAACTTGCGCAAGAAGTTTCAAGTTGACTATTCTTCGCGTAGTCAACTCAGTACGGCGGACCGTAGTCCGATTTGTTCCCGTCAGTAACAAGAACGTTTAACACAAAATGCCTGAAATATGCTGCCTTGGTACCTCCCAGCAGCAGCAGAAATAATACCATAATCGCGGATATAAATGAAAGGCGGGACAGTCGCATTGTCGCTATACTCAACGCAACATCAACAATATCGATAAAGCAACACGCCCGGGTTACATCAGACACTTAAACTACACCACACTTCACTTCACAGCACAACACTCCTGTACGTTAGCCAATCAAGCGGCTGAGGAATTAACGACCTTTGCGGGGGTTCAAATCGTGGCCGATTTTAATTGATTTGCCGGGTTGGCTGGACGAAACGATGTAGTGGAACCCACGACAAATAAGATTAGGAGCATGCCGGAGCCTAAGGATGAAAAGCTGACCACACTAGTGGAGTTTGGTTTGGCGGTGAAGCGGTTGATTGCTGCGATGAAGGCTTTCATCAACATCCCGCACCGGATTCGGTGAAGTGGATCATCGGAAACTGGAAACTATGCTACAGCCTAACAAACCCCACTCTCAGCGGTTCCAGCCCCATCGACCCCAACCTATTCGACTGCAACAAGGACAACGTTCCGGTACGGGGCGTGTTCCATCTGCAGTGTCAGCATGCGTTTTGTGTGATGAGAGCTGAAAGTCGTTAGACAGCTCTGAAAAGTTCCGGAAAACCTCAGTGGCTGCAAGGAGAGCTTTCGTGAATGAAAGATATGCCGGAAATGTCATTCTTACCATAGGGTAAGTGTACCAATTGTTGTGCTAGCACCAATTGTTGTGCTATCGTCGGAAAAATGGATAATATGAAAAAAACAAGGATGATTTGCAGTCCCAAAAAATATCTTCACATAAATTAACAGATTTCCTTATTTTCCCATACGTTTCATTAATTTCATAAGCTTATTTTTCGAAAAATCACGATTTTTAGTTTTGCTGTCAAAAAATCTGCAATATCTTAACGATTGTCTAAAAAATGACCATTTTTTTGTTTTCAATTTTTAATGAAACTAGAGCCCAAAATTGACGACAAAAATTTTTAAAAACTAGTTTATGGCTCAATTAAGCTAGAACCACATTGTTTTTGATAATTAAATGATACGAAATACATTATTTATCGTATTTAAAAATAGCATAACAATTGGTGTATGGAAAATCGGAATGCACCAATTCCGACAAAGTGCGTGTATTGGAGGTAAGCATATTGACTTTCGGCAACATTTATTTTGTTTGTATTTAAAATGAGTGAATTAAACAATAAAAACAGAATTATTACATTGTTCATTCACTACAAAAAAACTAGTTTTAACTGATACTTTGAACACACTGCCTACTGCCATTATTTTATGCTGACTTCACAAATTGCTGTCAAGTCGAACCAAAATTTGTTTCTCAAAACCACTATTTTAAAATCGGTAAAAAACGTGTTTATTTTATATTTTTGAGCGATATTAGTTATGAAAAGTTCCTAAAAAACATTAAGTTTCCTTATTATACCCATTAGCTTGAGTGATATCAATTCAAATGGTGATTTTGGACTAGCACAACAATTGGTACACCTATAGCACAACAATTGGAACACTGGCGTGTAGAGTTCTCTTTATTAGTATTCGTTGTTACACGGTTATTGATCCTCTCGTGGTGACCGTTGCCGTCCAACTGCCGCTAATCCTTCATTCCCCCAAGTCCGTCGTTTACAGCCCGCTCTCAAAGAGTCGGCTTAATGTTCCTTGAGTTTACCTTCTATAATCCAATACTCTACACGGCGTAGTTAGTCTTTTCACACGCACAGGAATGACCGAAGGCGCATTATTAAAATATTTCCCCGTAACAATGCATGGACCTAGGAGGCGCATTGCCACGTGCGCTTTCTTAGATGAAGGGTCCACTTCCACCATTATACTAGCTACTACCGGGCGATAATTCTATGTCGTATGCCTGAAACAAGGGATGAATTGAGATCCCATTTTAGCTGAAGCCATAAACGCGAAGATGAAGGAATACTTATACAAAGGGTACACCAAGAATCTGATCGAACGAGGCAATTGTGCCGAGGGTTCGCGTGAGCTGAACGAAGCGCCACATGGGGTTGATCGTGAACCATTGATGGCAGAATTTTGAGGACCGCGCATCAAGTGGACCTTCATCCCACCTGGGGCACCTCATCTCGGGGGCTGCTGGGCAGCGTCCGCTCACGTACGTGCCTTTAGTTAACGAACTAGCCGAGCCTGTAACGCCAAACCTTAACTACTAGGCAGCATAGGCAGAAGCGATGGGTAGCCGAGTACTCACTCTACGGACTAAGTGGTTTCAGCCAGTGCGGCTACTTAAAGTAATAGACTTGGTAGTCGTTGCCGATAATAACCTTCCCAGAAACTGTCGGCCGAAAGGACGCGTCGTAGCGGCGATCGTTGCGAAGGCCGGTCAGGTTAGGGAAGAGACGATAGAAACAGCAAGCGGCACGTATGTCTTCTTCTTCTTCTTATTGTCGAGGTAGATTGTATCCTCCTATGTTCTTCTAGCGCTAATCCAAATTCCCATATTCAGAGGCCTACTTCCTCTTTGGACTTCGACTATCAGGAGTCATATGTCTTCTGCTGGTTCGTGATTGTTTTTTGTTTATCTATTTTGACATCTTCTTTCTGTTTCTGTCTATGCTCTTGCGTTGGATGATTTGTTCCTCTCTTTAGATTTTTATATCTGCTTGGTTCATGAATTTGATAATTTCTTTGATTGTTTTTCCACTCCTTTTCTTCCAGTTTATCTTTAGTCTTTCCCATGAAATGTAAGGGTTATTTTCTCTTGGCGTTTCATATTTTTTTCTGAAGAATATTTTGTGTATCCCTGTTTCTGGTTCGTTACAAATTTGGTAGTTACCATCTTCTTCTATTTTCATTTTCGCTAGCAAGTACCTCGTTAAACCGTGTCCTGCCAGGATTTTGTTAAATGTTTTTGTTTCATGCGCTGTTAGGTTAATTTCGTGGTACCACGGCTTAGTTTGGAATTTGTTTTGAAATTCTTGGAATTTTTCCCTTTTTTTCGCATTGTTCTTCATACTATTTTTTTGTTTCTTCTACTGCCTGGTTTTGTAGCCATGTTGTAAGGTCCTTTATCCTTAGTTTGTTATTTATCACCTGCTGGGCATTAATTCCTTTCTTTGCTAGTTCGTCTGACTTTTCGTTACCTACTTTGTTAATGTGGGCTGGAATCTATCTAATTTGTGCATCTAGTTTGGCGCTCATTTCTAATATGTTGAACATGGTTTCGTCTATGTGATTCTGCTGTTGTTCATTTTGAATTATCTGGCATGCCGCTTGGCTGTCCGAATAAATAATTGGATTCATTATGTTGTTTTCTGCTGCTATTTCTAGCGCTTTCTCTATCGCTGTTATCTCTACTGATGTGATTGGTACCAGGTTTTTTAGACTGTAATTTTTGCTTAATGTTGGTTGTTTTTTCCGTATCTTTATATACATCCCTATTCCATACTTTCCCTCGATTATACTATCATCGGTGTAGGTTATTCTGTTTGTTTCCCTGAAATTCCTAATTTTTTCTTCATTATGTTGTTTTTAGCATTTTTGTCCCGTTTAATTCTTTTTTTGTTGTTTTTTGTTCGTTTGTGAGGGTAATAGGTTTTTTTTCTTATGTTGTTTGTTTTGACTTCGACCATTTCTTGGAGCTTATCCTTATTTTATAGAAGTATGTTTTCTATGTATGTTCTTTTTCCTTTCGTTGTTGTATTTCCGTCCCCTATGAGTTGTTTTTTATGGATTTGCGAGTATGCTATTGTTTTTGTGAGCTCTTTGGCAGCTAAATATTTTGTTCTAATGTGTAGCGGCATTTCTGCTGTGATTGCTAGTAATGTGTTTGTTGGTGTGGTTTAAGTACACCCTGATATTTTTCTTAATGGTTAATTATTGTCTCCATTGATTTTTTAGTACTTTCGAGGCGTTACTCGTAAATGAAGCTCCTTGTTCTAAAATACCTCTTATTATAGCCCGGTGTACTGCTATTGTTTTTTTGGGGCTCAAACTGTTTTTGTTGTTGCATATGCGTCTTAGCACATTTAGCCTCTTTCTAGCTTTATTTTTTAATTCTTCTATTTGTTTCCTGAATTTTAAGTTTCTGTCTATCCATGCCCATAGGTATTTGCGGACGGTAACTTTATCTATTTCTTGGCTGTGTACTATTAGGTTGAAACGGTCGTTCTTTTTTTCGAACGTCATGTATTTTGTTTTTTCTGTGTTCATTGTTAGTTTCAATTTGTCTATTTCTTCCTTGAATGTTCTTAAGGTTTCTTGCATTTTTTATTTCAGTTCTTGGGCATTGCTTGCCGTTTCTATGATGATGAAGTCATCTGCGTATTGTAAAATTTTCCTATTTTCAGCTGTGTTAATTTTTTTGTGGATAGCTTCTGTGTATATATTGAATAATATTGGCGATAGTACGTCGCCTTTTTGCGGTCGTACGGTTTTTGAGAAAGGCTGCTATCCATCTTACGATGTCTAATGTAAATTGCTCTTCTTCTAGGGTTTTTAATAGCGTGTTTGTGTCTACATTATTGTACGCCTTTGTTAAGTCGACAAAGAGCACTCTTGTCATTTTTTTCTTCCATTTATTTAGCGTAATTTCATTTGTTAGGTAGTTAATGCTTTGGTTAGTTGTTTTGTTTTCTCTGAACCCGAAGGACGTATCAGGGATAATATTTTTTTTTCCTGCAGTTTGTCTTTTTAGTTTCTTTAGTACTGCTGTGTTGATAATTTTAATTTTTGTCGGTTCTAGGGCTATTGGTCTGTAGCTGTTTGGGTCGTTTGGATCTTTCTCTGGTTTTTTTATCGCTATTATTTTTGTTTTTTTAAACTGTTTTTTATCTTTCCTGTTATCCACATTTCATTTGGTTCTTCTATTAACTTACTTCTTGCCTCTATATTTAAGTTTTTCATTAACTCATACGTTATTCTGTCGGGTCCTGGTGCTGTGTTCTTTTTTTGTTTACGATTTCAAACCATAGCTCCTCATCTAAGATCTTTTCTGGAGTAGGGATGCTATAAATTCGTTTTTCACTTTGTTGGTTTTTTGAAGTTTATCCCGAGGATTTTCTTCGCTATTTCTATGTCTGTTTCTATTGCGTTTTCTATTTTTTTTTGTTGCTTTTTGGTTTCCTGCAATTCTTCCTATGAATTTCCATAATACCTCTATGTTTTGTGCTGTATTAATTTCATCCAGTTTTTCTTCATGTCTTTTGATTTTGTTTTTTCTTTTTTTAATCTAAATTTTGCTAGTGATTTTTTGAATTGAATTTCATTTTTTATAGTTCTATTCTTATTGTAAGTAGTTCTAGCCTTGTTTTTTCCTTTCCATGCTTTTTCCGTTTCAATGTTGTCCACCTTATTTTTGGTTTCTTCTTTTGAACTCTTGTATTGGCTTTAATTAGCTTCGTTATGTTTTTTGCATATTTGATGGCTGTTGTACTGTCGTGAACGTCTATTTTTTATGTCCTCTATTAATTTCTCTTTGTTTGTGATGTACTCTATAGGATCTCTGATGTTTTCTTCTTATTATTGTTTTGTGGTTGGTTGCTCCTATATGTTCTTCCCGTACCGTTTTAGAGCACTTATCCCACATATCTTCCGATATCAAGGTAAGGTCTATTGCGGTACTGATTTTGGCCCTGTCTGTCGGTACAAATGGTAACTCCTTGCTGTTGAGCAATAGGAGGTTTGTGTCCTGTAATTCGTCAACTAGCCAATTGCCTTGTTATCGTTCCATGGGTTGCCCCATGAGGTGTGGTGGCAATTGAAATCGGCTACTATGAATATTTTTTTTGTTTTTTCTCTGTTTATGTAGTAATTACGTTATTGTGTTTTTGAAAGTTTGTATTTTTGTTCTTGGTGTAGCGTATGCTGCTATTAATGTTATTTTTTCATGTATTAGTTCTATTTCTGTGCTTTGTATGTCCTCATGTTGTGTGTTTTGCTTTATGTTAAATGCTATGTCCTTTCTTATTAGTATGGCTGTCCCTCCATATCCGTCTTCTCTATTGCTTGCAATAATGTTGTAGTTACTAATTTTTGTTTCTTTTTCTGTATCTTCGTTCAGCCACGTTTCCATCACGCAGGCTGCTGTAATGTTTTGCGCGTTTTAAATTCTTCCTATTTCGTCTTTGTTTCTGGTCAGGCTAGTTATGTTTGTTTGTAATATTTTCGTTTTTGTAGCCATTTTTTTAACGAATTCCCCATTTTTTTTTGTTTTTTGTTCTGTTTTGTTTTCTTTTTGTTTTTTTACGCGTTTCCGATTCTCACGGCTTTTTTTTGTTGATTTTCTTATGTTGTGCTTGCTTGGCTTAGTGTGTCAACGTCGTCGTCCGTTTCAATCATTGAGTATTCCTTATTCTTGCTCGAGGTTGGGCTTAACATCGTAGGCGTTACAAAAGGCGTTGCCTTTTGTGATTCTGATGCGTTTCCCTTGCAACGTTTGTCGATCACTACTACTTCTCCTTGTCCTCTTAATACTCTTACCTGTGTTGGTTGCTTGCTGCTCTGCAGCACCGTCGAATACAGGCGTTCATTTACGCTTCGCGTATCCACCATTTTTTTTCCTTTCATTTTTGGGTGCACGATACACCGTAATGCACTGGCAGATCGCAGAATTGGCACGTGAATTCTTGTCCACGATACGTGGTTCTCACCCTTTCTCCCTTTATCGTTAAAAACGATGGGATGGCTGCTGCCAAGATCATTTTTACGGCTCTATTACCGCTTTTTACACCCGCAAAAAGCCCGTTTTCGTCCCAGTAGAGGTCCTTGGCCTCCTTTATCTCGCCATACCTTTCTAGGACCGACTTGAGGTCGGCGTTAGTGATTTTGCTAGGGCATTCCTGCACCTGTACAATCGTGGTGTTGTCCTCCATTTTGAGCGGAATGAGGTAATTCACCCCATTGGACGCTATCGTATGTTTGCCATCATTCAGCTCTACCACGCGGTGAGCCTCTTCCTCGCTCTTCTTTTCCACTATGACCGTTGCGGTCATGCTTAGCATTTGGACCATTTCCAATTGCTGGGGTACCAAATTCAGCTTCTCAGTCAGGAAACCGAAAATTTCTCCCATGAAGGGTTTCTCACCTGACGTTTTGACACCGGCACGTATGTCAGACCTTTACATAAGATAGTGCGTTTAGACATCGATAGCGAGGAGAAATAGCTACGTACCATTTATGTTGCGCTTACGAACACATCATTGTAAAAGCGTAATTTGTGGTGTAAAGCGTAAAGCACGAGGTGTAGGCACCGAAAACTTCTTCTTTTTCATCTTCTTTTCTGCGAGGTGCTTCTCCGGTACGACTGAGGAATCCAGCTTCCTAGTTACTTCGAAGTTTTGAGCCTAATATGCTCAAAAACCTCTATTTGTGTATTTTGGTAGCGCAGTTTGTCGTTTGGTTTGTTTATACTCCTGATTTCTGGTGTACAGGCTTTTCCTCCTGTACGTCGTGTTTTTTTAAAACGGCCTTATTCCGGGCCTGCTCGGACCGGAAGCCGTTACCTAACTCTATCAGTATTTCTTGTCTATGTAACTATAATGTAATTCTGTTTTTATGAATAAAATCTATCACAGCTCTTATGGTCCCTACCTTTCTGTCCTTCCAATCCTTTCTGAATGTATCTTCATTAATACTTGGAATCTTGTTTCTCTCGAAGCTGAACTTAATGCAGTGGAAGACTTTATGAGTGCCTGTATCCGGCTCATTACAGATTTTGCAGTCACCTGGTCGGATAAGTCTCATTACACTGAGCCAGTAGTTCCCGTAATCATGGCCAGCTAATATCGCAAGCTGCAAACGTCATGCGAAAAGACGTCTTTTTGCGGTCTTTTCGCCCACGAAAAGACTACGAAAAGACGTCTTAATAATACCTGAACGGACCAACTGTCCTGGCGTTGAGATGTTGGTTATGTGTAACTTGGTTAGCTATGTATGGTAACTTGGTGGAAATTTTGCAAGCAAATAAAAATGGATTATTTTCAAGCCAACAAAAGCAAAAAAAAATGGTTTTTTCTCTCTTTTTTCGCTCTTTTTCCTCTCTCATATTCTTTGCCCGGTATTGGTTGAGCGCGCATCTTTTTTGATAGAGCTGTAATTCTATGAAACACATTCGATTATTGAGGCTAGAACTCTTATACTTACGGAACTGTGAAAAGCGTATCTCCGTCCGATCCAGTTGTGCTGTGCGGTTGTCTTGTCAGCAGAGAAGTAAAACACCAATAAAAGCTCCAGTACAGAAAAATGGAAAAGTATGTTTTGCTCAGATAAATGTATTGCATCCGTTAACATGTTTTTTTCTTCCTTATTTTCGGTGAAATGATGGTGTTGTTGACTAAAATGGATCATATAGCAAACAATCCGAAGTGATATTGGTCAAAAAAGACGGCAAATATTTTTTATCCGGAAAGCTTCAGACTGCATGTATATCAAATGATGGAAATTTTTATAACGGTATATCAAATCATATGTTTTGTTTTTCATCGTTATGTTACACTCTCCAAACCTAAGCTACATTCGGATTTGTTGGCGCAAATATCAGGAGAATGCAGCACCAGTAAAGCAAATGTTAACCAAATTAGTGTTTCCGCACCCGTCCTCCAACGCAACAACAACACAACAAAACATATACCAACAAACATAGACCAGGTAACCGGTAGCCGGATTGCAACAACATCAAAAACACAAAATTCAATAGACGCAGGATCACTCACCGACATAGACTCTTTGAAAAAGAAAATAGACGCAGTAATGGCGAAATTGGACAGTGTGGAACAACCGCAGCAGGATCAAGCAACCAATTTTGATACAAAGATCAGATCAATAGAAAAAAATCAAAATATCATTAAAGCCAGGCTAGATTTGATCTTGGACAAGCTATCTCCTCGGCCCGGATTGGTTCCAATATCTACATTTAGTTGGGACCCTATTGCTAGCAAGGAAAATCTGGAAGAAGTGGAATAACATCTCGGACTAGCGGAATACAACAAGGATTGAAGGACTACTTAGAATGCCATCTTCCTACTGATAACGCAGAAGAAAGACTACATGCAGCTATGGACATCATTTTTAGGAGAGGATTTGTGAAAGAAATGAGCTGGACAGGTGTAGGACATCTTTTCGAAAAAATACCATTATGTAAATATGTAAATATTTTAGGATTATTCAGATACATAGGAACGTTCCACGGAGTTACTCCAACCGAGCAAAAGCTCAAATTTTTTTTCAAAACAAATTGAAACATGCTGGTCAAAGGCTGAATCTATCCGGAAAAGTTAAATCAACCCACCATAGACATAAAAAATTCCCGTACTCTTACTCTATGTTATTTTATAAATTAATCGTATTTATCTTACATAATTATCCTTACATTAAAATTTTTTGTTGTGCAATTACAATGTTGTGTTATCGTACAGCAGTGTATATAAGTATAATGAAATAAATAAAAACATTTCTAAAATGTACATATCGTTTTTTTTTTCATTTGTTAGAAAATATATTGACAATTTCCATTTTCCTTAACGGCCATCATTTTCCCAACTATGTCGACTTTCCACAGCGTTCCGTCCCGGTGTCATCCAAATTCGTCTGCTATAACAAAGTGGGTAAAGAGACTAGGTGGGCTTATAGCTTTGACGCGGTAGACATATTGAAAACCACTTAGAAATTTGTGGGTTCGATTGTGATACATATATTTTCACTCATACACATAGCACATTCCAAAGGATTCGCTCACATACATTGACAAAAAATCGAACCCCTAAACGTCAAATTTTAATTCATTTTTCTACTGCGCAGCTGTCAAATCGTTAGGGATAAGCCCACCTGATATCTATACCCACTTTGGTATCATAGACCCCATAGTCGGTTAATATCTGTCATCGCATCCTAAACAAAACAATGACGCGTTGTTATTCGCAACATACTCCCCTCCAGTGCAGCAACCCGGTGCTTCACTTAACGAACGTCAGACCACGCGGTCTCTAATACTGAACTTTCTCTTTGGTTACCGCTTAATCCCTCCGCGTTTCTACGTCTTACACAGCGATTTTAGTAGCGGGTCGTTCGATTGTACCGCTGTTAGTCTGTACCGTCGTGTGTCTATCCTGACCGACTCTTGCCCTAACTATTGCGATTACACGTCCTTTCGGATAGCAACTGCGAGGTAGGTTTCCATCGATAATCCACACCTTGTCGCCGACCGCGATTGGTTCTACTGGTTCGAACCGCTTCGTTCGCCGGGTTAGCGTTGGCAAGTAGTCTTCGGTCCATTTCTTCCAGAATAGCTGCGCGTTATGTTGTGCAGCACACCACGATGCCTTTACAGCTGCCGGCGAATCATCCAGGAACGCTTCTGGCTTAGCTCCGTCCGAGCTACCCAAACCCAAGGTGGTTTGGAGTTATCGGAGAGTCCATCTCGTCTCCTAGAGGTATGTACGTCAGTGATCTGCAATTAATAATCAGTTCTATTTCCGTTAGGGTTGATGACAGCTGCTCGTCGCTCGGAGTTTTGGATAAATCCAGGCTTAGCGTCTTCTTGACCGATTGGACCAGACGCTCCCAAGATCCACCAAAGTGAGGCGCGGATGGTGGGTTGAAAATCCAATTTATTACCGGACTCGAAAACCTTTCCATTAACGCTTCCGTGTCGACGTCCTTCAAGGCTTCTCGTAGCTCTCGCGCTGCTCCGACGAAATTAGTACCCTGGTCACTGATGATCTTAGGTGGTGATCCACGTCTCGCGAAGAATCGGTGGATTGCCAGAATGCAGGAGGCTGTTGTAAGCGAGTGGACCACTTCCAAATGAATCGCTCGCGTTGTCAGGCAGGTGAAGATCGCTCCAGACCGTTTCTCATGGCGACGTCCAACGGTGATACGTATCGGTCCAAAATAGTCCTTCATCTTTTGGGTGATAGCATTCGCTAAATCGTGATCTTTCTCCATCTTTTTCCTTAGGTCCGTATATCTTCTCAAGGCCATATATATAAATATAAATTTTATTCATAGTTAAGATTTGGAGAACAATCCATACAACCATATATAATTACATTAAGACCAACCAATTGGTTTCACAAAATGAGCAGATGTAGCCAATTTTGGCGTTATTTAGAAACTGTGAGCTATCAGCAGTAGACTTGTAAGACCGTGCGGTAGTTTTTTTTTTTTTTTTTTTTTTTTTTTTTTTTTTTTTTAATATACCTATACCTTAATCCTACACTAACCTATGCTTAATCTTAATCCCTAATCTGTGGGAGACCTTGGATCAGCGGGTATGGGGAATTTAAACACCGGCTGTTGAATTTTGTTACTAATCGCTCGAGGATCTCTGATAAGGGGGCTACACCAGCAAGGGCATAAAGATCTGCATTTCGCGTGAAGCGGCTTGTGTCGAGTATCATGCGTAACAATTTGTTCAGCATGATCTGTAGTCTACTGTGGTGAGTTCTTGCGCAAGAATTCCAAACAGGGGCTGCATATGTTACTGCTGGCATTATAATTTGGTTAAAGATTGCCAATTTGTTTGGCAGTGATAATTTGGACCTACGATTTATGAGTGGGTACAGGCATTTTAGAAGAAAATGTCCTCTCTCCAAGATGGTTTCCACATGTCCCCGGAAAAGCATCTTGAAATCGAACGTAAGTCCTAGGTATTTTATCGCAGAGGCCCAAGGGACAATCGTTCCGTCAACAGTAATTACTGGGCTCAGAGGAGGTGTTAAGTTTCTTCTCAGACGATGAGGAAATACCATGGCCTGTGTTTTTGTTGCATTTATCTTGATTTTCCAATCAGCAGTGTATCTTAGAAGAGCATCGAGGCAACGTTGCAGTCTGCTCTTTAACTCTACCATATTCCTTCCCTTCACTGTAATGGCAGTGTCGTCTGCGAACAGGTACAGCTGTCCGTCACAGGGAAGAATCGGAATATCCGTCGTGTATAGAACGTATAACAACGGTGCCAGAAGGCTTCCTTGAGGAACCCCGGCTGGAGCAGTGGCAGTATCGGATAGAGCTGAGTGCAAGGCCACCCTGAACTTCCTCTGATCAAGATAACTACAAATGATCTTCACCATGTACGTGGGAAGATTAAATTTGATCAGTTTATGGACCAAACCACCGTGCCATACGCTGTCGAACGCCTTTTCGACGTCCAACAGTGCAATAGCGGTGGACTTAAGGTCGGATTTGTTTTGATCCACACATCGCTTAAGTCTTAAAAGTTGATGGATAGTAGAGTGACCCGCACGGAAGCCAAATTGCTCCGATCGAATTATGTCTAGCTCTGACACCCAGCTCTGAAGTCGGTCAAGAATTATCCTCTCGAAAAGTTTACCTAACGAAGGAAGCAAACTGATCGGACGATAACTCACCGGGAGCGTGGGGTCCTTTCCGGGTTTGAGGATAGGCACCACCCTGGCACACTTCCATGTGGCAGGGAAGTACCCTAGCTCAAGACATCTGTTGAATAAATTCGTGATCAGGCAGAGGGCCTTCTCCTGGAGATGCTTGATAAGGATGTTAAAAATCCCGTCAAACCCGGGTGCTTTCATATTTTTAAGACGTCTGATCGCAAGCCTGACGTTACTGACGGTCACTTTTTCTTGGCGAGGAACAGTAAAATCCGTCCTCTTCAAGCTTGATAGACTGGCAGCCACCTTGGCCTCATTGCGGCTAGCCAGGTTTATACCAATCAGATGCGCATTGGCAAACTGATTGGCAAGAGCGTTACTTTTCTCTTCAGGAGTAACCAAGGTTTGACCAACAGCGGTCAAAGGGGGGACAGGTTTAGGTCTCTGTTTGAGAATCTTCGTCACTTTCCAAAAGGCTGGCGAACGTGTATCCATTTTTTGGATAGAACGTCCGAAATTTTCATTTCGGATCGTTTCCATCCGAGCGGATATCTGTTGAGCCATTACTGATGCAAGCCGTTTGGCAGCCTCATCACCAGTTCGCTGGAATAATCGCCGAAGGCGATTTCGCTCTTTTATGAGAGATAAAGTATGCGAATCAATGTTCAAGAACTCACCCCTGATTACTGACTTTTTGACACAAGCCGCTTCTGCATTCTTGATAGCTACCTCAAGGTCCGCGATCACGTTGTTTACATCAGCGACAGTTGAAATCTCCGTCGTCTGTAATTGGCTGTCCACCAGTTGTCCAAAACGTTGCCAGTTGACGTTGTGGTAATCTTTTCGATGTCGAACAGGTCCTCTGGAGACGGAATAGTCTACCTCTGTCACTACCGGGAAGTGATCAGAGGTAAGCTCATCCAGGGTTTTTGGTTTTGTAATTACCACATTCGCGAGAAAAAGATCTAGCGTGCTGTGAGCGCCCCCCGCAGAGATGTAGGTAGGAGTATCAGGAAACTCTACTGTGCAGTGTCCTCCTTCAGCATGATTGAAGAGTAGATCTCCGTTTTTATTCTTCCGGAGATTGTTCCACGCTCGGTGACGTGCGTTGAGGTCTCCACCAACGATGAGCTTTTGGGGTGAACGTGTAATGATGTTCAGATCTTTTTTGAAAGCAGCGGCACTACCATCGTTGCGTTTACATTGCATCGGGCAATATGCAACGATGATCTTTAGTTTACCAGATGATAGATGCAGCTCAATACCCATCGCTTCGATCACCGTAGTATTAAGGTGGGGAATTTGGGTAAAACTTATGCCGCTGCGTACCAGGATGGCGACTCCTCCCCCTCTGGAGGTGGTGCCACGACGGTCAAGACGCAGGAAATGGAATCCGGATATGGAAAAGTTGATGTCCGGTCGAAGATGTGTTTCGGTGATTAGTGCAACGTCAACTTTTCGTCGGTGTAGAAATTCCCCCAAAGGGATTTTTTTCGCGCTGATTGAACGCGCGTTCCAATTTATAATGCACAGCTTAGCATCCATAGCGAATGGCTAGCTCCGCAATAACGGCAAACTTTTCTTGACGGGTGCGACAGAGACGGAAGCGCTGTGTCATCACTCGTAAAATCTCGACCCATTCTTCGATACTGAAGTCGTCTTCGTTCCCTGGGAGCATTTCAGGTGAAGAGGCTGGGTGTGGGGTAGAAGCACGGATGGCAGGGGCTTGCATGGTATTAGCACGCATGGTATGCGTGCGAGTGATGGATTCAGCTACCGCACGATGAGGAGAGGCTAGTGGTACAGCAGTGTTGGTAGGAAGAGAATCATTTACAACAGAAGCAAACGTTGTGACAGGACCAGCGTTAGCAACAGTAGCATGTGTAGGTGGACCCGAACGCCTGAGCGGAGGGAAGGACGAATTTGTTGGTGCAGGCGGTGGTGGCATCGCTGCACGATTTGCGCGAGAGGGCTTAAGTTGCCTTTGGTTGCTGAACGAAACCTTTTGGCGCATCTGGTGGTATTGGTGTCGACTGGGACAATCCGGATCGTTGCTACGATGGCTACCTTGGCAGTTTGCACATTTTGGAGCCTCTGGGGATAGTATCGAGCATGCTTCGGTAGCATGTTCTTTGGAGCAGTTTTCGCATCGCTGTTTCATAGAACAATTTCTTGTTCCATGACCAAATGCTTGGCAACGATGGCATTGTACAGTTCGGCCTTTTCCGCCGCGGTGTGCCTCCCAAGAGACTCGTATGCAATCGATGGTACGAATGCATTTTAGGGCAGCTAGGGTGATAGTGCCCTTTGTAAAATGTGCTAGGTAAAGACATGCCTGTCTGAGTTGTCTCTCCTCGTGTTGTTTGTGGATTTTATGAACTGCCAAGGGTTCTAGAGATTGCTCGCGAAGAGCGGCGATAATTTCCTCCTCGGGAAGATCGGGTAGGCCGCGAATCACCACTTTAAGTGGTTTCTCCGAACGTACTTCGTGGGTAAAGAATTCCACACATGAAGCCTTAAGGAGTGTGAGAACTCGATCACGAGTTTCAACCAGGCTGGTAAGAACTTTGACATAGGGTCCAGCAAATTGGTACACGATACCAGGTATGCCGGCTAGATCAGCTCGTAGCTGATGGTACGGAGCGTTGACCACGATTGGTGGTATGCGTGCCGGTCTGATCGTACGATTGGACGCGGCGGAGGAAGCAAGTAGAGGGGGTCCTGCTTTGTTGGTCGTTTTGGCACGGCCGCTGCCATGAGAGCAATCTTCTGTGTCGATCGTTCCTTCTTGCGAGAGGATATCCTCTTGGTAGTGGTTTATCGCGCGTGTAGGTACAGCATCCGTCTGCATGCTCGGGCTAGATGTTTGTTTCGAGTGACGGCTTCTGCGAGAGCAAACCTCGATGAATTTCTCGCTCTCTGGTTCTGTAGTTAGCATTATTTTTGGCGGTGGAGCTCCCGTGCTCACCACAGAGGGGCTAACTTCATCTTCCCTCTTTTTCTTCCGTCCACGTCTTGTCATTCTGGAGCAGAATGACCCGTTCACACTGTTTGCACTACTTTAGATGGTTATTATTATACGCACTAGAGAGAACACGTCCGTTCGTGTCGGCTGCTAGATGAGAACTCTTCTCAAGGCCATGTTTACAAGGATTGCATTGGCCCTTTCATTTTCCTTCGGAATAACGGTTTTTGTGCTACTAATTCCCGGCGATTTAATGGCATAGTGTGTCTTCAATGCGTTGTGAAAATGATCACTCGAAACACCATCGCATATGCTCACATGGTAGCAGTTACTAGCCGCTTCTCCACGTGACGATGCACCGCGTGCCCCGAAAACAGTCCAACCTAGCTTCGTCTTCGTAACGAGCGGCTTTCTACTCCCGCTTTCGGCGTACTTGAGAGGAATACCTAGGCCCCAGTTGTCCACGCCAATCAGGATACGGGGTCTTGCCTTGTAGTACGAGGCGGCAGGCAGTCCCCTCAGATGAGTATACCTTGCGCTTAGTTCTTCCATGGTTAGTGATTGTTCCGGAAGAGATAAATCGTTAACAGAGTGTACTACTTTTAGATGGAACGCCATGGACCCTTCGCGCACGCTTGAGATGCTAAGTGCTACACGAACTGAGCCAACCTCCTGACGTGTGATGCCACCCGTCAAGCTCAAACTCATTGGATCCGGTCTGCCATCCATGCGACAGTTTGACACTGAAGAGTATCAACCTAGCTTTCATGCGTTTCACCTTGTTTCATCCCCTTCCAACCCTCGTTAGCCTATACTTTTGCGTGTCGACACAAGCTATCTCTGTTTTTTCGTTCGTCAAGCATGTTCTTGTCTCGCTCTTTTCACACTTTGCCGAAGTTCGACGTGCTCCGCGTTGTGTATTTACACACCGAGCTCATGGAATACCCGGGTAGCAATATCAACATACCTTCTCGTTCTGTCTTATGAACAATGAAACCTGCCAAAGCGAGAAAGCATGTTGGTTTGGCTGGTCGGGTATCTTTGTGTGTGTAGAAAACCATTTTGACAGGACCGTCATTCTTTGGCCGTCATATTTTGTTTTGCTTTCAAAGTGCAAGGTTTGGTTAGTTTATTGAATAGAATAGAGAGATAAAATGGTTATAAAAGGATAAAAATGGCTTCGAATCAAAAGAGCACGCGTTTTTCAAGTGACTGGATAGTTTAGTTAGGGATGTGGAGTTGAAAAAATACTTGGAAGTAGGGAAGATGCTTGACCAGCGTGCCTCCGGAACAAAGTGGTGCTGAATCTGTTTCATGGCTGCTGAGAGTCTGGTAAGGCGTTTAATGCAACGAATTATATCAATTACATGTTATTTACGTTACGCTTTTACAATTGCAGGTACATCCGAAACAATTTATTCCCACGGACCGCAGAAACCACGCAAACAAAGTGTACAAAGTACCATGCAGAGATGACAAAATTTTACACCAATAAGTAAGTACTTCGAAATATTACAGAAAATTTATTGAAATAACTGCTAATTTCAACTATTTTTTGTTTACAGACCAACACATTTGCCCGTATTTTCCAGCAAGTGAAGTGTAAGCGAGAAATTTGTGAATAAAATTATAATAATAAAAAAAATCATTTCATTTTATGTCCTTTTAATTGATGACAACTTTCCACTATGCATAGCCAATAACCACCCATACCTATGCGGCACTACACACTAACACATGCGCAAAAAAGTTCTTCGTTAAGCGGCTTCTTAGTGGCTTCTTAATGTCCTTAAGAAAGCCATACCGGACAGGGAAAGGCCAATAACGGTCAAAGTGGAGAAACACCCGACGTTAAATATCACAAAAGGAGTGATAAGAAGTCACGACCTAGCAAATTTGACGGAAAGTGAAGTATTGGCCGGACTATCGGACCAGAAAGTAACGGAAGTAGTCATAATGAAAATGAAAAGGGACAACGAACTAATCAACACTAAAACAGCCATCATCTCGTTTAAATCGACACAATTACCAAACTCGATCGATTTTGGGTAGTATCCAATCAAAGTGGATCCATACATTCCAAGACCCATGAGGTGCACAACGTGTCTAAAGATTGGCCATACCAAAAAGTGGTGCAAAGGGGAAAAAATATGCGGAAACTGTAGCAAACCGATGCATGAGGAGGCATGTACAGAAATAAAATGCATTTCATACGAGGGCAATCATCCCACGCTAAACAAGGAATGCCCAGTATTCAAGGACGAAATGGAAATCCAAAAAATAAAAACTATAAGCAGAGTATCATACTCAGAAGCTAGGAGAATGAGACGGAGCCAATGCCCCACTATACCTAGAGACTACACAACAAAAGATAGATCGTACGCACGCATGACCAAATAAACGCAAAACGAGACCAGTCTCGCACACAGTGACAAACATCTAAATACAGAAAACAATAACGAACTGAAAGAAACACGCACTAAGCAAACAGAAATGAACACCAAACCGACAGAAATAGTTAAAACAAATACAGAACAAAATAATACAGAAAATACCAAAACACAACGATTGAAATCAGCACAGACTCTATCCCGAGCTCCTCCGAACACGGCTGCAATACAGTCGTGGTAACGGACAGCGCGGATGAGATGATCCTCTCAGAAACCGAACAAACAGACACAGAACCAACTATAACCATAAACCCCATAAGCTGTGGGAGCTCGTCAAAAAATGCAATAATACGAACAAGCCCAGAGAGGAAAACATTATCCAAAACAAGCGAGCACATTAATCAAAATGAACTTTAGCTCCCCTAAGAAAAAGCAAACAATCGGGGCAATCAATGCAGTGGCAGAAAAAGATTTAATCAAGGTCAGTGATTGGCATAGAATTCTAAAAAAGAAAAAGAACTCAGCACCAGGGACTGATGGGGAGACATATAAAATGTGGAAAAGCCTTAACAACAAATGCACAGAAGCGCACAGAAAAGATCCTGAGGAAGTCTGCAAATACACACCCATAGCACTCATGGTCACCCCCCTAAAGATTAACACAGCGGTACTAGAACAGGTGATTCAAACAGTAGAGAAATACCGATTACTACCTGAAACTACTTTCGGTTCCAACATAATTCATACAAATAGCAAAAAAAAAAAGATCACAGGGGTAATTTTTATAGATATAAAAAGTGTTTACAATTGTGTATCTACAAAAAAGCAAATTGAATCACTTAGGGCATGCTACTTACCTGAGGAAATAGTAGCCTGGATAGGCAATTTCCTCAGAAGAAGAATCATCGAGCTGAGTACCAAAGAGGGGAAAATCGAAAGAGTAGTCTCAAATGGCCTTCCACAAGATGATGTCCTGTCTCCCACGTCTCTACACCCGGAACATTCATGACATGAACAACCACGCAATTAGAATTATCCAATATGCGGATGATATTGTACTGATTGAATCCGGGATATCCTGGATGCACGTGGAAGTCAAGTTGCGGCGATCGGTAAAGCAACTGGAGGAAAAAATTAAGGATCTTGAACTGGAAATCAACGGTGACAAATGCTCGATGATGGTCTTTCCGAAACCTGAACCAAAGATCAATGTAAACATTGCCAATACAAGGGTCAAACTAAGCAATTCGGTCAAGTTTCTGGGCGTCACTATAGATAAAAAGCTTAAGTTTAAAGAACATCTAAAAAATATGACCATAAAAGGTAATAATAGACTAAATACAATGAATATGGTATGCTCGAATAAGAAACACATAAACCCAGAAAAATCATTACAGCTACATAGAGCACTAATTAGGGGCAGCATAGAGTATGGTTTGTCCCTAACTGGAAATGCTAACAAGGCGACGTTTCAATCTGCAAAAAAGATCATACATCAATCGCTAAGAAAGGTAACGGGCTGCAAGAGAACGACTCCAATAAATACATTAATGGCAATATCGACCGAAATGCCGTACGAAATAAGAACAAAGTTCTTGATGGGCAAATAACTAGCTAAAGGGTTAGCTTACTCATCACTGACCCGAGATGTCCTAAGCAAGCAAATAGGAACAAGACATAAAACGAAACCATCAGCTCAAGCCACGCTGTATCTAGAAAACAAAGATACCTTCGATGCAGTTAACCAGTACCAATTCAATGAAGCGAGTAGTAGCGAATTCCAAATGAACATAAAGAATAGCATAAGAGAATTGACGACGTCTAAAAGCAAAACCAACTCAAACTCACTGAAGCAACTAGCACTGGAAATTATTAACAGAGATCGACACAAAGTGCAAATATACAAAGACGGAAGCAAAACAGACTGTAACTTTCGGAAGAGGGCAACACTAAAAGCACACGTTTTGGTTGGTTTTTTCACTTTTTATTTAGCACAGTAGGCTGAACTAACAAAATTGTGATCGACCTAGTGTGCTCGTTGTCAGTCTACTGATCATTTCGTCCTCACGCGAGGTCCTCATCACTTCCCTATCTACACGCGGTCTTTACCGGATCTTAACCATGCGTTTATTGCCCATGCGTTTACATTAACGCAGGCGTTACATGACTGGGCTACGCACCCATGCGACAATTCTGTCGCAACACAGACCTAAACTGTGGGATTGGTATCGTAATATAAGCTAATTCCAGAACGGAGACTGAGGTGGCATACAAACTAGATACAGGGTTTATCAGCCCTTACAACAAGCTTTAGAATGACATAAACAACACAGAACTCGAAATATAACATTTTCAGACTTTAAAACACATTGCATCGTTTTAGCTACGCTGTTTCAATAGATAACACAACTGAAACTTTTGTTTGCAAAATGTCAGATTTGGCAAGGTTTTTCTATACCCATATGATGCAAATGCACATGTACAGTTTACTCTTCTATGATGTAAACAAAAGAACTGTTTGTAATACAATGTTGAGTTTTTGAATTGATTTTTTTATACTGAACATTTAAGAACCCAAGCTTTGCGGGAAATCGATCTTGAATCGTACACGAAAACATGCGTGAATGTAAGAGATCGGTTAACTTTGAACTGTGAAACGAAAAATTGTGCATGCAACAACTTAATTAATTTGCGTAGAACGAATACAGGTAAGTAATCGTTGTTAGCGAAAGTGTTTTAGTTTTTATAATGCTATGTAAAGTAAGGGGTTATGTTTTTATAAAGATATTGTGTTTTGTAGCTATGTCGGAAGAAGAATTTGTTCATCCACACAATGAGGTAGAGGAACAGCCACCAATCAGGAAACGAAAAACAACGAGTTCCGAGGACAGGAAAAGGATTGTGGCAGCATAGGAACAAGGATCGACTGTTCCTAGCATTTGCGCAACATTTGGGATAAATCGGTTTACGGTTTACACTATTTTGCATGTACGGCTTACTCGCGTTTGACCGGCGAGGTTGAAGCTTCGAAACGTGGTGGCACCAAGCCCGAAAAGTTAACCGAGGAATTGGTTAGCAGCATTAAGAGTTGGATCGACGAAGAATGCACGAATTCGCTTCGAAAAATTAAAAAGCAGTTGCAGGACGAGTTCCATTTGGAAGTTAGTGTGGCAACAATTTCGCGCGCCGTTCAGGGCTTCCACTATTCTTTTAAAAGAGTGCATAGGCAGCCAACGCGACGGAACGATGCGGATAATATTGTGGCGAGAAAACAATATGCCCTGCAGTTCATGGCACTTCCTCGGCAAATAAGTGAGAACAACATCATTTATATTGACGAGGTAGGCATGAAAGTCTCCATGCGTGCCACTATGGGGCGTTCTGCAGTCGGAAAGCCCGCTGTGGTTGTGGTACCCCAGCTTCGAAGCCGGAACATTTCAATCGCATGGCACAAACGAGGCAAGGCATCTTACACTATTCGGCAAAAACAACAGCTATAGAACGTGTTTCCTTCAAAAACTTTATGATTGATTTGAAACACATTATGGAAGAAAAAGGAATTCTGGAATCAATCTGTATAATAGACAATGTGGTGCACAATGGACAACGGGGCGGCCCGGAGGTGCATGTGATAAACGGCGCCAGTCCACACGGCCGGACCGGGTTCAAATCCCATCCGGACGGTCCCCCGTAGCAAGGACTGACTATCCGGCTACGTGGTAAAATAAGTCTAGTAAGCCAGAAATGGCCGGCGTGACCTGTAAGGTCGTTAAGCCAAGAAGAAGAAGAATGGACAATGTGGCATTCCACAAATGCAGTGAAGTGAAGGATTGTATGATGGAACACAGCAATAGCCGTCTTCTATATCTCCCGCCTTACTCACCATTTCTCAATCCGATAGAGAACATGTTCAGTACGTGGAAGAATATAGTAAAACGCGCAAATCCTGTAAATGAAAACGATCTTATGTTGGCTATGTCGTGATTTACGGGTAACATTTTTAATTTTATTTCGATTTATCGATACAGACTTAGAGCAGCTACTTTCTATATGCGATCAATCACAAGACCGATTCCATGCCGGACGCTGCGACCCGCTGTCACATACGGTTTCGCTCTCCCATTCTCTCACTTCATCGGTTTTTCTGTCTCTTTCTAATTCGCCTCAGTCAAATTTTTAAATTTACCGGTACATTTTCGCAACTATTAATTTTTTAAGTTCTAATGCTGATGTTCGCAACTATTCCGATACCTTTTTCTCCTATTAGTCATTATCATTTTTTATTAGCTTTCTCCGCTCCTCTCAATCCCTACAGGCTATAGAGAATGGAGCTTCCCTCACCACGCAACAAGATTGCGAAGGATATGTGCGTAACATGTGGACTTACATGAATAGATGTTTGTATTTGTATTTGTATTTGTATATTACTGTGCTTGTCAGCAACAATGCTTCACAAACATGAACTTAAAGCTAGAACCCTAACACTAATGTCGGTGAGAAAAAAAAAGAAAAAACGACTAACGCGTTGGTCTACAGTCACTGAACATTCAACAAACAGTGTCAAATCGTATGGAAAATGTTTTCGATGAACATTTTTGCTCAATGAAAAACAAACCAGTTTGTTTCGATTCGGTTTGCTCATTGAACATTTCGAAGATGAAAACAAAAAGAAAAAGAATAGCAACTGTCAAAATACTCCTACTGTAATGGTTTATGTAATCGTCATTAAATATTGAATTTTCTTCCAGCAATTGTGTTTTTCCGGGTAATTCGAACAATATCAACAGCGGAAGTGCTCTCCAACAACCAAAACGGTCGTAAATTGATGATGCAGTTTCCATTTTCTTCTGCGGCTATTTTGAATCTATACCAACCGCCATTCTGTCGATTTGAAAGCTCGTTAGCTTGCTCGTTGTTCAATGAGCGCGTAGACCAGGACCAGTTTTGCTCATTGAATGTTTGTTGAATGTTTAGTGACTGTAGACCAACGCGTAACGGAACTTAGGCTACTACGGAAAAGAAGGAAGTATAGAGAGTAGTCTACAGAAAGGATCGAAGGCGAGCACGATAGGATGACAGAGGGAGGTGAAAATCAAACAGATGGCAGGAGGAGTTAAACACATACATGGCACGTAACAGAGGATTGTTGCGGCCTACGGGAGTACGGAATAAGGGTATATGTAAAAGAGGGCGAGAACGGAGCGAACGAGAAGGAGTATACAGAGGAATAGCAGACAACAGATCAGGGGCATCAGTGCAGTCCAACAGGAGACCCGCAATCAGGGAAGATTGCGCAATAGAGCGGCGGGCTTCTAAAGTTTCTAGGCCCAAGGCAAGACATCTGGACTCATAGTCGGGCAGGACAGAGGAAGGTTCACCAGAGCGTATGCGCAAAACATATCTGGTGAAAGACCTCTGTACCTGTTCGACTCGCTTGATGTGAGTCCTCGCGGTCGGAGACCAGACAATTGAACAGTACTCAAGCCTCGATCTGACCAGCGAGCAGAAGAGCACCGTGACACACCGGGGGTCATTAAAGTCGCGGGTAATGCGCTTTACTAGTCCGAGAATTTGACGAGCTGAGCTTACGACCGAATCGAGGTGGTGGCGAAAAGTGAGGCCACTGTCGAACCAAACGCCAAGGTCCTTAATTACAGAGACTCGAGACACACGCTGATCAGCGAGGGAATAGGAATGTACAATAGGATTACGGGAACGGGTAAACGAGATAACATTACATTTATCAGGACATAACGTAAGCAGATTACATGCACACCAAGAAGAGAAGCGATCAAGAATGTTTTGTAGAGACATACAGTCATTGGAGGAACCAATAGGGAGGAAAATTTTTAGGTCGTCAGCATAGCAGAGGAAACAGTCGGCTGGTAAGACAAACATCATTAATGAACAAAACAAACAACAAAGGGATAAGGACACTTCCTTGTGGAACACCGGCACCGGAGGAGAAGGAAGGGGATATTATGTCGTTGTGTTTGACATAGTAGGAACGATTGCTCAGAAAAGAACTAAACAAACGAATAAGGGAACTATTTAGACCGATGTTGTACAATTTATGCAACATCAAGGAATTTGGGACACGGTCAAATGCGGATTTGAAGTCGGTGTAAATGACATCAACTTGAGGAAAGGACATCAACTTGAGGAATTGTGGAGCGTTTAGGAAAGAATCCATGTTGCTGAGGAATGACAAGACGGTGCACATGATTCAGGAGGAAGGAATGGAGTTTGATCTCAAATACCTTGGATAGAGCACACAGTAGTGCTATACCGCGGTACCTGGATACATCGGAAGGGTTACCTTTCTTAAGGAAAGGAATCAGCCGGGTCAGCTTCCACAATTTAGGATAGGTATGGGAATGTTAACAAGTTTACATTCAGACGAAAAAGTTTTACAATAATGGGAGCAAACCCAGAAGCGCAACATTTTAAAACAGAGGCAGGGATGCCATCAGGGCCAGGAGAGAACGAGTGCTTGAGTCTCCTTAAGGTAACAATGACATCATTGGTATCGATCGGTAACGCATTAGAGGAAGGGTAGGACTCCCGCGGTAGTGAGGATGCACCTCCACCAGCCGGTGCAGAAAAGAGGCCTGAGAAATGTTCAGCTAAAAGAGCACAGATGTCAGTGGCATTATCCGCGGACCTTGAGTCTAGGAACATAGTTGAAGGGATGGAAGAGGACTTCCGCAGCCCTATTGACATGAGCCCAGAAAGTACTAGGTTGAGCATAGAAACGGGACTGAAGCCTGCCGAGGTATGAAGAGTACCTGGCTCGATTATAAATGCGGTAGGCCGTGGAAGCGTATTTAAAAAGCCGGCGATGGTACTCCGATGGGGCACGATGCAAATTGCGAAGCGTTCTAGCTCTGTCTTTACGAAGAAAAAGAAGAGTACGATCGGACCAGGGAGGGGACAAGGATGGTTTCAAGCGAGGGCAACATAAAGGAAAAGCAGCCTTAACAATATTTGTGAATTGGTCTACTGCGACATCAGCAGAACAGTAATTGTCTAGAAATGACCAGTCGGTCCTAGAGATCATTTCACTAAACTTGACGTAGTCTAATTTGCGAAAATTGAAGCCTAGCCTAGGTTTAACACTTTGAGCGCGCTGTGACGGAACGGATAGGGATAGCTCGAGGGGGGGGGGGGGGGGGGGTGATAGTTGTCGATACGTAGGAGAGTCATGGATGCGTAGGAAACGGATGGGGCAGTGCGCATAGAAGATGCGTTTATAAAAAAGAGATCCAGTTGTCTGTTGAGATTATTAGTGATTCCGGATATTTGTTTGAGATCGAATTCGCTTAGTCCGTTTAAAAGGTAAGAGGAGGAGGGACTGGTGCGTGCGGGGATGTAATGAGCGACTGGCTTCCAGGCCAGCCGAGGCTGATTAAAGTCGCCACAGAGCAACAGAATGTCGTTAGTGTTCAAACGAGATTGCACTGCTTCAATGGAACGGAATAGCGCATCAAAGACATCGATACTAGTCCTAGCATTAGGCGGGATGTAAATAACACCTACGTAGAGGGACAACACATTTAGCTTAATCTGTACCCAAACAAGTTCCAATGTAGAATGTTGAGTATGTACGATTGAAGCCTTAAGCCGGGAGGCACAGGCAATAAGAACCCCTCCGCCACGAGAGGCGTTACTATTAATCGAATGACGATCGCAACGAAAAATTGAATAATTGTTACCGGAGAAAACTGACGATGGTGTGGAATCGTCCAACCAGGTTTCCGTAAAAACTATGTTGTCGTAGCTGATATCCGAGATAGCGAGCATGAAGTCGGTTAGCTTGGAATTTAGGCCGCGAACATTTTGGTAGTATACGGTGATAGGAACATTGCAAACAGTAGATGTAGTTGTAGGTGACGCGCCAGGCGCTGATGACGACGGAGGGAATGAGATGTGAGATGAGTTGACATACTGGCCCCGGTTAAGGTGTGCAGCGTTTCGGTTACATTGGTGGTGCGTGAGAAATGGCTATTGATGTTGCTGTGATGGTGGTGGTGTCGCAGGACGTGGGCTATTATCCGTAGGAGTGTGATCGTTACAGATGGTATCGATGGTTGTAACAGGAACGGTGATGTTGTTGTTTATGCTGGGTTCAGTGCAAGCGGTTTATAGGTGTTGTTATTGCGGCATTAGATGCGTTGCGACGGTCGGTAAATTCCTTAAAGATTGTCCCAATCGGCCAAGAAGAACGTGACAGTGCTTTTTCCCGGTGCTCAGTCGACATACCAACTTTGAACGAAGTGAAAGTTAGAGTGCTGAGGTCTCGAACAGCAGGCACTAGTTTGATGGCAGTGACATCTTCGATGCCGATTTGCTCCTTCACAAATGCCTGGACATCCTGGCTAGTGGCGGTCGGCTGAAAGCGCGACAAGTAGAGCCAGAATTTAGGCGATTCCGGGGGAAGCAATAACTAGTGTTGTGTACTGAGTTCGGGAGCTACATTGAGGCCTCGCCTCAATGTAGTGAGGCCTCTGAGGTAGCTCTTTTATTTTCTGCATGTAGCTCCGCACTCTCCGTTTTCTTCGAACGCTGTACCCACGGAATGCTATGAAACACGTTGTCTTTGTTAGTGTACGTTAGCTAAATGTGAGCAGACCAGAGCTTCTCGCTCTAGTAGCTTTGATTGTTAGTTTGACAGAGCGAGAAAGCATTAAGATTTTCGTACTGGGGAAAGGCCTAATACACGAAGAGTGCAGAGCGAAAACATTTTTTTTATGCATGTAGATCCGTACTCTTCTTTTTTTTCGCGCTCTGTACGCTCGAAGTATAATGAAACACGTTGTCTTTGAAAGTGTGCATTAACTAAATCTAAACTGACGACGATCTACTTCCGCATGTGGACTAAACTGTACCAATATTTTTTTACCTATGTACCGTTACTCCATTAAAATTTGTCCAATACAATCTCATCATATCCATGTGGACTACCACCAAAAGTATGACGAGTGGTTTGACACAAATCAGTGTGTACAGTGCTACTCATCTAATTTGGAACAATTAAAATATAGAGCAATGAGACCTTGAGAAGTTTACTTTAATTTGAGAGAAACATATACATATATCCATAAATATTTGTCTGGACGATGGTATGTCCTTATTACTATATATATTTATTAACTACAATCTTTAATTGTTATGTTCAATACTGATTTGTTTATATATTATTTGTCAATTTGAATTTCAAGTGTCCCATATTATACAATAGTCACTGTATTTTTGGTGTCCTTTAATTTAAGCTTCAAGTGTTTTTTTTAATATTATATTAATTAACGGTATCAATGAAGGTCAGAGCATTATTAAATTTAAGAATTTAAAATATATTTGAATTTCATGATTAAAAATTTGCTTAAATTACTGATCTTTTCCATTCCACTCCACACTCCGTATCTAACAAGAAAAACTAGCATGCTTTCTCCTTTTGCCAAACTAACAATCAAGCCTATCAAAGAGAGAAGTCATGTTTGTTTGCTGGTAGCTCTGTACTCCGCACTTTGTACTCACTTGCACTCTGCACATGGAGCTACATGGAGCGCTCACCTCGCATATGTTAGAGAGCTCTCGCCCTCTCCTCTTCAAAAAGAGCTACTTAGTCCAACACTAGCAATAACGCGGCATGAGATGATGTTGAGATTGGAGCCGTGCCAGTGAGGAGTGCGGGAGCAGTAGTCGCGGACGATGAAGAGCGATCGACAAGGCGTCTTTTTGCAGGATTGGTGACATCGGATGCTGTTGTAGTAGTTAGCGCCAGGGAACTAGTGGTTGTGCGGTGTGTTGCCAGTGAAGTGGTTGCGGCAGTGTGCGTTGTAGGTCGGATAAGCAGGCGTTGATCGAGTGTTGATAAAACCGTGCGTTTAATGGTTTCAGTAGCAGCGGCAATGCGAGCGTCAAAATCAGCTGATAGCTGAGATTGGAGAGCCGTGAGTGCTGAAGAGAGCTCCTCTTTAACTAGTGTGCGTCCACTACGGCGAATCTCTGAACATTCCGGACACATCCAGAGGAAAAGAGATCCGGCCTTAGTGAGTTCTTTTACAGCTGCACTATTCCCTCCAAGGCAAGTGCGATGCGCCCAGCGCTTGCAGAATCCGTCGCAAGTGTATTTGTGATCCTCTGACGAAGGAGTGCGCGAGCAGGATAGGCACAGATCGGTCATGATGAGATGAGTGGGGGTCGGTGACCGAAGGATATTGCGCAAAATATAAATTGTCACTAGTCACTAGTCGCGAAACACTTTGAACTTTACCTAACAAAGGAGGTGACAAACTGGTACAAATCGCCTAACAAATCGTGCAACTGTGAACACAGCCGATTAATAATGTTGACGTGACTGGAGGTAAGGAGGTTCAAGCTTGAATACAGTCGAAATGCGCAGAATAGCACGGAGCGATTCAGGATTGCGTCTACTCAACGAGAAAGTGAATGCTTATGCTTTGAGCGAGGAAGTAATTTTAGATTAAGTTTTTGTTGATTAAGTAATTTTAGATTAAGTAAGTAGATTAAGTTTTGTTATGTTAAATGTTATATTAGTTCCTGAATTACCTGTGCTCCTGAATTACTAGTTCCTGAATTATCTGTTAGCGATATTGAAATAACTGTGAACTAAACGACTGTGAATTTATCTATATTTTTGTTAGTATGTATGTTTGTTTGTTTGTATATGTATAAAAATGAACTATTTTTGATACAAAAAATACTTTTTTCATGAATTTTTAATGCTAGCAAAGAGAGTTTTGTTTTTTTTCTACATTTTTTTTTGCACGTTTATGTTTTACAATTGCACATAGAAATAAATGCATGCTAGACAATTTACTCATATATCGTTTAATTATTCTTGTATATAAAGTGAATTAAAAGTGGATTTGGAATTATGTCAAATTAAACCAAAAAGGAGATAATGTCTACTCGAAAAACAATATCGTCCATCGAAAGACGATAACGTCCGGAAAATTGGAGAGTTTACTAAACACGAAAGGTAATTTTTAATAGCATATTAACATAACATGTAAGCAGGTTGTAGCAAAACAATTCATCTATTACCTTTGTACTTATTTATTTTTAATCATTTGAACATCTACATTCGAATAACAAAGACGCGTTAAACTTTACTCTTGATTATGTATTCAGGGTAATATTAGGTTTTGATTGCTCCGGGAGCGATCGTGACTATTGTCAACTTTGCTCATTTTTATTCTTTTTTGATTGAAGAAAGGGCAACCTATAATATGCTACACAAAATCTATCGTTCCTGATTGTATCGAAACATCCAAATTGCTAGTAGATGCAACAATCAAGTAATTGTTATTAGAGGCTTCTGCAATTGTTCTTGTTAGAATCAGTTTTTAAAGCAATGCAACGATCAAGCATTTAATTTTTGGATTTTTAAATGTGGTTTGATTCACGCATCAGGAGGTAAAATAGGTACAAACTTGTACGACTCTGTTTATTTTTTTCGGTTGAAAATTCACACGCGAGTAAGCCGTACATGCAAAATAGTGTAAACCGTAAACCGATTTATCCCAAATGATGCGCAAATGCTAGGAACAGTCGATCCTCGTTCGTATGCTGCCACAATCCTTTTCCTATCCTCGGAACTCGTTGGTTTTCGTTTCCTGATTGGTGGCTGTTCCTCTACCTCATTGTGTGGATGAACAAATTCTTCTTCCGACATAGCTACAAAACACAATATCTTTATAAAAACATAACCCCTTACTTTACATAGCATTATAAAAACTAAAACACTTTCGCTAACAACGATTACTTACCTGTATTCGTTCTACGCAAATTAATTAAGTTGTTGCATGCACAATTTTTCGTTTCACAGTTCAAAGTTAACCGATCTCTTACATTCACGCATGTTTTCGTGTACGATTCAAGATCGATTTCCCGCAAAGCTTGGGTTCTTAAATGTTCAGTATAAAAAAATCAATTCAAAAACTCAACATTGTATTACAAACAGTTCTTTTGTTTACATCATAGAAGAGTAAACTGTACATGTGCATTTGCATCATATGGGTATAGAAAAACCTTGCCAAATCTGACATTTTGCAAACAAAAGTTTCAGTTGTGTTATCTATTGAAACAGCGTAGCTAAAACGATGCAATGTGTTTTAAAGTCTGAAAATGTTATATTTCGAGTTCTGTGTTGTTTATGTCATTCTAAAGCTTGTTGTAAGGGCTGATAAACCCTGTAAACCCGTATCCATCTGCACGACGGAATTGCTGGCCATTGATAAAGCATTGGAACTAGCAATAGAAAAAAAGCTAAAAAATCCCATCATCTACACGGGCAGCAAAGCTCCATGTACCATCCTAAAACATTCACTAAAAGATTTTTCCGTGGATGAATTAATAGGAAGAATCCCTAGTAGTGGGAAAATGCTAGAGGCAAAAATA